>NC_133239.1:9267500-10467500 GCF_048772165.1 Typha angustifolia | reverse complement strand
CACATGCAGAAATTAGTATAATGTATTAACTATTCCACTTGTATACTTATGCCAATAGAGAAATCATGTTGATATATATGTTTAGCTAGATATGCTTCATAAATATATGCCATTGACCATGCGAGATAAATGGATTGGTATTTACTTGCCATCGTAGTTTTAAATAATGGTTAAATAATCGACCTTAATGTAGATTTTACTGCAGCTCCAACTGCATAAATTATTGTTGGAACTTCTCAAATAACACTCTTCATTTATTATTTTTGAATTAACACTCTATCTTTAAAATATAATTAAGCTTAAGTGTTACGAACTATATTAGGCCCGATCTGGGCATAAGAAAATTATAAAAAAAATTTAAATTTAACTTGTAGATTATTTAGGGAGGAAACATGATGTATGGTTATCTCGTCATTTATCTTGCCTTCTTAATTCCTCAACTACTAAGATCTCTGTCCACTTGATACTGGCTATTCTTTTTTTTCCTTTGGAAATTTAATTTGTCACTATTGCTTGACTTAGTGGTCATAACAGGGCAAAATTTAGAATACCGCGATGGAACCATCTTTTTCATGTTGAGCTCGCCTTGATTTATCAAGAAATAGTTTATGCATAGAATCAAATTTTGTTGATGCATACTTAATCTTATACCACACACTTGAAGCAAGTGTTTGAATTCTTCCCACAATGTCAAAGCTTCATTTACATGTGAGAATTTTTGGGATTAAATTTCTAGCAGTGTTTTGAATCAGATTTGGACCAATTTGGACTTAAAAAAATTATAAAAATTTAAATATCTATAGCCTCATGAGATAGGGTTCTAATGGCTCTCATTTCACGTCAATCATATATTTGCATGAAAAAATATAATTAAAGTAGTAGAGCAAGGTCAGAATGAGACAGAATGGTAAATATTCAACGTTTTGACGATCATTAGAGGGTGGCGGACGTCCAAGGGTGACAATGCACGACCATAAGGTAGGATAGCTCATGGAGGTAATGGTGGCTATGAGTTGGTCGTCCGCAGCTACCCTACTATATGGCCATCCACCACCAGCCTTAGCTATCCATCACCCTTCGACGATCGCCGAGACATTAGATATTTACCGTTCTGCCTTATTCTGACCTTGCTACACTATTTTAATTATATCTTTTCATGCAAATATCTGATTGACGTGAAACAAGAGCCATTAGAACCCGATCTCATGAGGCTACCACTATCTAAATTTTTATAATTTTCTTATGTCCGGATCATTTCAGATCTGATTTGTAAAATTGGTATCAGAGTTGACCCTCCAACCTGCATCCAATTTTCTAAAGATATCTTCTAATCTAGCCATCTGATCTATGAGAAATTAGATTCAATAGAAAGATCTTTTCTAGAGCTACAATCTATCAAAATTTTATATCGATCCAACGACTAGATCTACCAAAAACTCTCTTAAAATTTCCATATAAATTTCTATCCAGAAATTGATCGAATCGAGTCAAGCTGATTCGTAATATTGGTATCAGAGTCGACATTCCTCGGACAATGGTGAACACGTGATCCAAAGCTAACCCAGGGGGATTGCAGCCATGGAGGATTGAAAAACTTGTCTCCATCCTTGTGGAGATTTCCTCAGCACCACCAGCAACCGCCGATGACGAGCCATTGGCATAGGGGAAGGCATTATTTAAAAAACTTTCAGACGAATTGAATGAGAACATAAAAGAGAGCTCCAAGAGGGTTGAGAAGGCAATTCAAGACTTGACAGCCATTCTCCTAGCTCGGCACGTCCAACCTACGCCGCCACCTTCAAGCACCAATAATAGTGAGCACTCTCCATCCCTGCAGGTTGAGCCCTCTGCAACAGCAACACTAGAGCATCCCCTAGCAACGGCCCCCGACATCGTCTTCCCTACCCATGGTGAAAGCTAGGGCAGAAAATCCTAGCTTTCCACCGGTGGTAATCCAGGTACTTTCGATTCAAGCCACCATCAGCACCTTCCTTGGACCAACCGCATGCACTAAGACCCTAGATCAAACCATCAGTGGCTAAGATTTGGCTCAAGCCACCCATGATTAATAGGAGCGTGGACTGAATATTAGTTTTGCCTTTATCTTTTAATAATAGCTATTAAATTATTTTCGTTTCTTAGAAATAGATCATAATCTTAGAAACCCTACCAAGTTACTAAAACCTAATCTATAACTCTTCTCACAAGCCACTCTATCCCATGACCGATCTTCACCATCCCATGGTCGTCTGTCACCCTCTTATGACCATCCAATGTCGGTATTTTTTTTTCTATCCTATTTCGACCTTTCTCTATTGTTACAGCAATATTTTTTCACTCTAACCCTAGAATCAATTTATTCGAAAACCATTAAATCTGTGACTTCAGAAGACTACTACCCATAATAAATTTATAATTTCTTTATGAACGAATCATTTCAGATCTAGATCGAAATATATATATATATATATATATATATCTTTGGAGCCTTATTAGCTGAGTACGAGTAAGCCTACATGCGATCATAATCAAGTTAAGCTTGGATTAAGTCTAATGACTCTAATCGACCCGAGCACAAGCAGACTTGATGATTTTGATAGCCCTAAACATACAACTTTTTTTTTCTTTTATCAAAACTTAAAAATAGAGGAGTCCAATTATAAATAGTGAAAATGTAGGGTATTAAAATGGAACATCCTAAAAGATTGGTATATCCTAAAGAATGGAGTTGTTGACCATATCCAAATCACCTCTATTCGGCTTTGAAGAAAATTTTCTTAAATAATAATATTTTAATAGAAATATACTTCAAAGTTTAAAGGAGATTTTGATGGAGTAATTAAACATATCATTAATTTAACATATTTTTTTTTATATCACAGTAAAAATAGTAATTACTCTTATGGCTCTGGTCGTAACCAAACAACTCATTTTTTTAAGACTAATTTAATCTACATAAAATAAGACCGTGAAATGAGTCTAACTATCGGCATTTGATTCTTAGACTCAAATTAAATGGAGATTTTGCAAGATAAACCTGATATTAGTTTCATCTTGCAACTTTTCCCATTTTCAGAGAAATAATTCTGCTTTTTATTTAATGCAAATTTGTTCTTTTCCAAAAGAAAACAATATTTTCGAGTTAAATATTCTTCTTCTCGTCTCTTTTTTTTTACTAGCATTCGATCTAAACAAATTTTTATATCATCTTCACATACCATATATGAGCTCATAAGCCTGTTAATAAGAATTTTTTTAATTTAATACCATTTGATACTCAAATATTTATCTAAAGATATAACTAAAATATTAAATTCTATTTATAACAATGGATTATATATTTAAAAAATTCATATTTATTTCCAGTCGGTTCTTTTTTAAATGTGTTAGAATTTTTATCCAATCCTCTCCAGTTTTGTCTCTCGTGAATATCTTCAAATTTAATTTATCGAGTCTGAAACTTTATTGGAAGATGGGAACTATATAAAAGAAATACATCTATTTAATATTTTCATGTACCGTACTCCCTAGGCGGAGTGTTTCACGCGTTAGCTGGGCCCTGATCCGCGTAGACCAAGGGATAATGTGAACTCGATCTAAATTTTTCTAAATGTGTTGGAAATCTCGTAACAATAATCTTTAAATTTGACCTAATTTTATCGCTAGATGACATAATATATTGATGAATAAATTAATCATTAATTACTTCTAATTTTCAAAGGTGGCTCTCATTTTATTTTAAACTTGACTAGATTACGACATAAGCTGCATGACCGGATGATAGAATTTTCATACTTTACCTTTCTGCTCCTTTCTCTTTCTCTTACATAAAATTTTATAATCTAATATAATTTTTAGCGTCTTACAACCGTCGTGACTTTTGTTTTCTTGGTCGCCTGCCTTCCATGGAATTCCATCTCCATTATTAGTCCAGATGCAGACTTTCCCTTCAATTCTATCCATAAATTCAGTGCTCATAGGCAACAAAAATACTTTGGGCCTCCAACTATTTCCAAGGATTGTTCGGAGGATAAAGTGAAGTCCAGAAGTGATCATCTTCCAGAAGAAAAAGAAAGAAGGAAACCATGGATTTTAGATTTCATGGGTTTAAGAAAAGAATTGGGGGCTTTTGTGTGATTAACAATGGGTTACTCTTTTAAGAGGACATGAAGATCTCCTTATTTTCTAGTCAATGACATAAGATATAATTGGATCTATGTGCTATGTGCTAGTTAATGCAAAATTAGGGAAAAATAATTACAGAAGTTCTACCTAAGATTTCTCTTTAGTTTTGTTTCTGATGGAGGTATCAATCTGATTCAAACAATTATAAAAATCTGATCCAATAACAATAATAAAATTAACTAGATAAATTTTCCTCTAAATTCAACTATGCCATGGAATAAGCTCCATGACTAGGTAAAGAGAATCTTGATGCCGTAAGTCTAAAACCATTAGTAGAATTTTTGTATTCTTCCTCCTTGTTCATTTTGCTTCTCTAAATATCTACCAATCAGTATAATTTTCAATCGTCTTACAACCGTATAAAGTATATACTTTTTTGTGTTTCCTCTCCTAAAATTCTACATCAATCAAAATTTCTATAAGTCTGGTCATTTTCAATGTTATGTCATGTTGCAAGTCTTCTTCTAGCAAGAACTAAAAATATAAGTCACTGTGATCATTTTCTTTTGAACCAGGTCATGACACAAGAGAATCTTGATGCAGAAATTCCACAACAATTAATTAACAGAATTGTCGTAATCTACCTTCTTGTTCCCTTCCTTTCATAGAATTTCACAAATCAATACAATTTCTAGTATCTTATGACTATTCTTATTTCTTTTCTTGGAGTTCCACATTCATTAAAATTTTTTAGTCTAAATTATTTTCAATATCATGTCATATAGCAAATGTTTGTTTCTAGCTAGGACTAGCTTGCTAGATAATTTATTTTAACCATCAATGTTGTTGCAAGACTTTTATTAAGATCTTGACTCTTGACTTTGGATTAGTAAGGAAACATGACTTAAAACTATCTATCATTCTTCCTCAACTCTTAAGATCTCCGCTGACTTGCTATTATCCGTGTCATGTTTGTTATGAATGTAAACTAAGTCAGTCGAGTTAAATTGATTTCGTGAGTTAGATTTATCTTATTATTTAAATTTAAATAAATCGGATAATCTGTATGCAGATCTAATGCATTAGGGTTTTTACTCCTATAAATAGGAGTGATCATCTGTTGATAATAATGGTGGAACGAATATGAATTTAGCTAAAATTATTCTTTCGCCTTTATCTTTTATTATAGCCATTAGATCGACTTAATCTTCGTAAGAGTAATTCAGAACCCTAAATCTACCTTCGAGACTTGGTATAATTTTAACGTTGGAATTCCACGGCCATTAACAAGTACTCTTCTTGTTCTTTTTCCTAGAATTCCCCGTCCATCAAAATTTCTCTAATCCATGTCATTTTCAAAGTTAACGTTGCATTGTAAGTCTTCATTTCTTGCTAGGACTAGCTAGATAAGTCATTGCGACTATCTTTGTAATTGCAGGACATTGACGACTTAGATTTGAGCAACCATACAAGTACTTTTAAAAAATATATGTATTGTGATATCTAATAATCAAGAAAAATTTCATATTTGCAAAGTTTGTGCCCCACTAAATGTAATTTTTTTTAAAAAAGAAGTTTAATGACTATGTCCAAATCCTTTATCGGATCGATGTTTTTAATACTTTGGCTTTTGGTCGAATCACCATTAACAGTCTCTCACAAAACTGACAGCAATTGCACTGCTAGTGAGAGGAATACACTTCTCTCCTTAAAAGAGCACATTATGATTGTTGGATGTCATTCTCTTAGGAGGGGCAAAGACTACTACAGATAGAGTGCATACCTTAAGAATAAAGTAATAATATACATCAAAGAATAAAAATCTAATCAAGTTTAGGTTCTTGTTGAAAAGAACTTCTTAAAGCATGAGAAGAATTAAAATTAGATTGATCTTCATGAGATAATTTAAGAGAAAGCTGTCATTTTCTTTCAAATTCGAGTAAGAGTATGGAATAAGTTTAACCAAGAGAGAATCTTCCACAACAATTAATAGAATTTTTGTACTCTGACTTTTTGTTTATTTCTCTTCTTTTTGTTTTCTTCTTTGGAATTCTACATCCATCAAAATTTTCATAGTCGACATCAGTTTCAATGTCACCCTATTGTAAGTCTTCATTTCTATGTAGGACTATAACTTGATAGTTCTTGTGACCATTAATGTAGTTGCAAGACTTTGACTATTTACATATGAATTGGGGGTTTGTGTGATAATAATAATGTTACTATTAGAAGAGGACATGTATATCTTCTTATTTTATAGTCAATAAGTACATATTTACAAAAGTCACAGTAAGCTTATTTCATCTTAGAGGTTCTTTTCTTTTGGAGTAACCATGGGATAATTAGCCAGGAGATTGTCATTTTCCTTTGGACCATGTCATGGCACTAGCTTTGTGACTAGTGAGAATTTTGATGCTTGAATTCCACACTAATTAACAAAATTGTCATAATTTATCATCATGTTCCATTCCTTTCTATGTAATGTTATGAATCAGATTTGGACCCATTTATTCGTCGAAAAATTATGATATTTTATAGGCACATGTTAGAGATCTTTTGGCTCTAGCTTTACGTGAATTCGAGGTCGAGGTTAAAAATTATAATTGAAATAGGGGAAAAATGTCGAAACGGACATTTCTTGAAATTTTCACATCTATCAAAATTTTCATGGTCCAAATTTTGTTCAGTGTCTATGTCATACACCAAGTCTATGTTTCTAGCTAGGGCTAGCTGGACATTTTATTTTAACTATCAATATCGTTGCAAGACCTCGACGACTAGAGAGAATCTTGATGCTGGAATTCTATAACCATTGATAGAGTTTTCATCAACTAAAATTCAATTTTTTGTTCGACAGAAAAATGATAGTTACTTGTCATTGTAGCTTCAAAAAAAATTCAATTTTCCTTCTTTTTTTTAAAAAAATAGTGGGAACATAGAGACATTGATTATTCCTTGTAGGTAGACCTTGACTCGGAGTTGGTCGATCCTAGTGGTAAAGAACATATGCAAATGATATTTCCCGGGATTGTATAGTACTATGTGAGGATTAAGCACATAATAAGGGAAATTGCATGGTATTAATGCATAGAACCAAATATAAAGTATTCCACCTTATCCAATCAATCCTCAAGCTAGTATATAATTCATCACATTTGTGCTCATATAGGTGAATACGTTTGTTACACATTTAATCCAAACTTACTATGTAGAGCATCTTTCCATGGATTATTGTGAGATTTTATAGGAATCAGTCCCAAATTTATTCTACATTTAATGATTTTGAGGGACAATTTTCTAAACCAACTTCGACAGGAGGAGTTCACAAAAACATCATTATTACGATTGTGATTATGAAGGATATATATTACTGTCAATGAAATATTGGGCATTGAAATATTGAAATATTAGATCTCAGCTCCAATGTCATACGAGATACCACACCGTAGGTGGAAACAATCTTGACTCCGACTTCTGATTTAGATTATTTAGTGAGGAAAAATGCATGCATGATTTATAGTTTATCTTGCAATGTCATATCACACCATGGAACTGATTAATTATTTCTTATGCCGCTTCAACTACTATTCTATCATTTTTTTTCTTGGAAATTCAATTTGTAGTTTTAAATAATAGTTAAATAATTGACCTTAATGTAGATTTTACTGCAGCTCCAACTGCATAAATTATTGTTGGAACTTTTCAAATAACACTCTACATTTATTATTTTTGAATTAACACTGTATCTTTAAAAATTTTATACTATAAATTCTCTTTTTTCTTTATAATTTTTATATAACACTAACACTTTGAGTTAATTAAACTAATCGTTCTCAAATAAAAAAGGTAATAAATAAAAAATATTCTATTAAAAATACTATAGATAATTCTTAAAATATCTAAATATTTCTCTAGTGGAATAGGATTATGGTGGGGATATAACTTTAAGAAGGGTGGGTCAATGTTAGAAATTTTTCACAAATATTTAGTAATTTATATAAATCATATACTAAGATTAATGACAGTTGGTCAAAATAATATTATAATATTTATATAAAAATTATAGAGAAAAATAAGGGTTTGGATAAAATATGAAGTGTTAATTAAAGCATAATAAAATTATAAGGTGTTATTTAAAATTCTCCTTATTATTGAAATGCTCGAGTGAGGAGAAGGGCAAATCATCTCGTCTATCACAAACGAAATCAAAGACTAATTTTTAAGAAAATATACTAGTTTTTATTTTGAAGAAAAAACTAAACATCTCTCTGCCCATCCAAAAATAAAAGCAGTCTTTTATTCTTAGATTTCTCAAGAAATTATATATCAAGTCCACTACCACTAAACTTTGGAGCTATAGAGTTGAATTACTTGTTTCTTTCAAACAACCATATCAGTAGAACTATCTCATCATCTATGTGCAACCAACTGCGGTCCTTAGAAGTGAAGAGAAAAAAAATAATGACATTCATTTTCATATAGGCCACTAAGCTTCGTGATCCTTTCTTTTCTCTATATGTTCAGAAACTATTATAATTTCCAGTATCTTACAACTAGATGAATTGCATACTCTTTCGGTCTCCTTTTCACATCCATTAGAATTGCCATCATCCATATCATTTTTAATAACAAGTCGCATAGCAAGTCTTTGTTTCTAGTTAGGATCAGCTCGATGAGTTATTGTAACTATCAATATCATTGCAAGACCGTGAAGACTTAAATATGAGCAAGCATAGACATGCTCTTGAATAATCTATATTGTGATAGCTAATAAATAAGGGAAATTCGATATTTCCAAAGTATGTGCCCGAATAGTAATAAATTAAAAAGAAGAAGTTTAATAGCCATGCACAAATTCTTTATCCGATTGCTGCTCCTAAATAGTTAGCTTTGGCATATTCTGTTCACCAAATTCACCACTCCTACTCTATCTCAAACACAACGGTAGTTACATTGTTCTTGAGAGGGATACACTTCTCTCTTTCAAAGAGCACA
Source organism: Typha angustifolia (assembly GCF_048772165.1). Taxonomy (NCBI): domain Eukaryota; kingdom Viridiplantae; phylum Streptophyta; class Magnoliopsida; order Poales; family Typhaceae; genus Typha; species Typha angustifolia. The sequence goes on along the minus strand of NC_133239.1, from coordinate 10,458,380 downwards.
TGATTAATCTATGGAAGTATACACTTGGAAGAATAAAGTAAATTTATATATAAAAGGATAAAATGTAATTAAGGTTAAGTGTTACGAACTATATTAGGATCGATCTGGACATAAGAAAATTATAAAAAAAATTTAAATCTAACTTATAGATTATTTAGTGAGGAAACATGATGTATGGTTATCTGTCATTTATCTTGCCTTCTTAATTCCTCAACTACTAAGATCTCTGTCCACTTGATACTGGCTATTCTTTTTTTCCTTTGGAAATTTAATTTGTCACTGTTGCTTGACTTAGTGGTCATAACAGAGCAAAATTTAGGATACCACGATGGAACCATCTTTTTCATGTTGAGCTCGCGTTGATTTATCAGGAAATGGTTTATACATACAACCAAATTTTGTTGATGCATACTTAATCTTATACCACGTACTTGAAGCAAGTGTTTGAATTCTTGCCACAATGTCAAAGCTTCATTTACATGTGGGATTTTTTGGGATTAAATTTCTGGCAGTGTTACGAATCAGATCTGGATCGATCGGAACATAAAAAAATTATAAAAATTTAAATAGTGGTAGCTCATGAGATAGGGTTCTAATGGCTCTCATTTCACGTCAATCAAATATTTGCATGAAAAGATATAATTAAAATAGTGGAGCAATGTTAGAATGGGGCAAAACGGTAAATATCCGACGTTTTGGCGATCGTCAGAGGGTGGCGGACGGCCAAGGGTGGTGATGAACGGCCGTAAGGTAGGATAGCTCATGGAGGTGATGGTGGCTATCAGTTGGCCATCCGTCACCCTCCAACAACCTCCACGACGTCGGATATTTACCGTTCTACCTTGTTCTGACCTTAATACACTATTTTAATTATATCTTTTCATGCAAATATCTTATTGATGTGAAACAAGAGCTATTAGAACTCTATCTCATGCGGCTATCACTATCTAAATTTTCATAATTTCTTATGTCCGGGATTGTTCTAGATCTGGTTCGTAAAATTGGTATCAGAGCTGACCCTCCAACCTTTATCCAATTTTCTAAAGATATCTTCTAATCTAGCCATCCGATCTATGGGAAACTAGATTCAGTAGAAAGATCTTTTCTAGAGCTACAATCTGTCAAAATTTCACTTCGATCCAACGACCAGATCTACCAAAAACTCTCTTAAAAGTTTCATATAAATTTCTATCTAGAAATTGATCGAATCTAGTCATGCCGATTCGTAACATTGGTATCAGAGTCGACGTTCCTCAGGCAATGGTGAACACATGATGTAAAGCTAACCCAGGGGATTGCAGCCATGGAGGATGAAAAACTCGTCTCCATCCTTGCGGAGGTTTCCTTGGCACCACCAGTAACCGCCGATGACAAGCCACCAGCATAGAGGAAGGCATTATTCAAAGAACTTTCGGATGAATTGAAGGAGAACTTGAAGAAGAGCTCCAAGAGGATTGAGAAGGCAATCCAAGGCTTGACAGCCATTCTCCTAGCCCGGCACGTCCAACCTACGTCGCCACCTTCAAGCATCAATAATAGTGAGCACCCTCCATCCTTACAGGTTGAGCCCTCTGCCACAACACTAGAGCATCCCCTAGCAACATCGTCTTCCCTACCCATGGTGAAAGCTAGGGCCGAAAATCCTAGCTTTCCACCGGTGGTAATCCAGGTACTTTCGATTCAAGCTACAGTCAGCACCTTTCTTGGACCAACCGCATGCACTAAGACCCTAGATCAAACCATTAGTGGCTAAGATTTAGCTCGAGCCACCCATGATTAATAGGAGCGTGGACTGAATATTAATTTTGCCTTTTTCTTTTAATCATAGCTGTTAAATTATTTTCGCTTTCTTAGAAATAGATCATAATCTTAGAAACCCTACCAAGTTACTAAAACCTAATCTACAACTCTTCTCACAAGCCACTCTATCCCATGACCGACCTCCACCCTCCGACGACCACCCAATGTTGGTATTTTCTTTTCTGTCCCATTTTGACCTTTCTCTACTGTTTCAGCAATATCTTTTCACTCTAAACTTAGAATCAATTCATTCGAAAACCATTAAATCCATGACTTCCGAAGGCTACTATCTATAACAAATTTGTAATTTTTTTTATGAACGAATCATTTCAGATCTGGATCGAAATATATATATATATCTTTGGAGCCATATTAGCTGAGTATGAGTAGGCCTACATGCGATCATAATCAAATTAAGCTCGGATTAAGTCTTATCGACCCGAGCACAAGCAGACTTGATGATTTCGATAGCCCTAAACATACAACTTTTTTTTTTCTTTTATCAAAACTTAAAAATAGAGGACTCCAATTATAAATAGTGAAAATGTAGCATATTGAATGGAACATCCTAAAAGATTGGTATATCCTAAAGAATGGAGTTGTTGACCATATCCAAATCACCTCTATTCGGCTTTGAAGAAAATTTTCTTAAATAATAATATTTTAATACAAATATACTTCAAAGTTTAAAGGAGATTTTGATGGATTAATTAAACATATCATTAATTGAACATATAATTCTGCTTTTTATTTAATGCAAATTTGTTCTTTTCCAAAAGAAAACAATATTTTCGAGTTAAATATTCTTCTTCTCGTCTCTTTTTTTTTTACTAGCATTCTATCTAAACAAATTTTTATATCATTTGATACTCAAATATTTATCTAAAGATATAACTAAAATATTGAATTCTATTTATAACAATGGATTGGATATTTAAAAATTCATATTTATTATATAATTCCAGTTGGTTCTTTTTTAAATGTGTTAGAATTTTTATCCAATCCTCTCCAATTTTGTCTCTCGTAAATATCTTCAAAGTTAATTTATCGGATCTAAAAGTTTATTGGAAGATGGGAACTATATAAAAAAATACATCTATTTAATATTTTCACGTATATTTTTAATGTGAACTCGATCTAAATTTTTCTAAATATGTTGGAAAGCCTATCCAATCATCTTGATCGTCGTATCTCGTAAGAATAATCTTTAAATTTGACCTAATTTTATTGCTAGATGACATAATATATTGATGAATGATATTTTTGCTACTAAATAAATTAATCATTAATTAGTTATAGTTTTCAAAGGAGGCTCTCATTTTCTTTTAAACTTGACTAGATTACGACACAAGTTGTAGGACCGGATGATAAAATTTTCATACTCTACCTTCCTCCTCCTTTCTCTTTTTCTTAAGTAAAATTTTATAATCTAGTATAATTTTTAGCGTCTTACAACCGTCGTAACTTTTGTTTTCTTGGTCGCCTGCCTTCCATGGAATTCCATCTCCATTATAAGTCCAGATACTGACTTTCCCTTCAATTCTATCCATAAATTCAGTGCTGTTAGGCAACAAAAATACTTTGGGCCTCCTACTATTTCCAAGGATTGTTGAGAGGATAAAGTGAAGTCCAAAAGTGATCATCTTCCAGAAGAAAAAAAGAAAGAAGGAAACCATGGATTTTAGATTTCATGGGTTTAAGAAAAGAATTGGGGGCTTTTGTGTGATTAACAATGGGTTACTATCTTAAGAGGACATGAAGATCTCCTTATTTTCTAGTCAATGACAACATATATAATGGGATCTATGTGCTATGTGCTAGTTAATGCGAAATTAGGGAAAAACAATTACATAATGTTATTTCATCAACATTTAAGATTTCTCTTTAGTTTTGTTTCCGATGGAGGTAACAATCTGATTCAGACAGTTATAAAAATCCGATCCAATAAAAATAAGCTGCTATTTGTGAATAGATTAAACCAATTCAATAATTTTCTAGTACAGATTCTAGACCTATTTATAGAAATAAACAATCACAATAATCGATGCAAAATTTTGGTTCGGTTCGATGAATTAAAAATAATTTTGGATTTGTCTTGTGTATGAATCGATCCTTCTCAAGTTAGGTTAAACAACACGTGTATGTATGTGAGTTAATTTGTATATATTTTTTTACATATAGAATTGCGTACCCTCAAGGCTCAAAGCCTACAAGTAACTTGATACTTTTATATCTTATCAATATTTTTCAAATAATCAATATGATACTAAACTAATATTTCTTTATTTTTTATTATCATAATAATTAATTTTCATCTATTTCTCTTTATAAATTTAAATAAGTAAATATATGATATTAAAGTATTACTTGAGTTCTTTAAACTTTACTATTAATCAATTATCAATAATATGCTGATCTATTTAAATTTGTGTGCAAAGATTATATAAAATTTATATTCAAACATATGATTTTCCAAACACTTTCTAAGCTTTAAGTATCATAAAGTATAAATAAATTAATTTGAATTAATTAAAAGACCAAGTACAGATATCGTCACCTTTAGATTATGCTCACTTATGACAACTTAAAACATAAACTAAAATTATACATCAAAGGATAAAATGTAATCAAAATTAGGTTCTTGCTAGGAAGAACTGCTGATAGGACGAGAAGAATTAAAAATAAACTGACCATGGAATGATTCAAAAGGGGATTATAATTTTCCTCTAAAATCAACTATGCCACGGAACAAGATTCATGACTAGGTAAAGAGACTCTTGATGCCAAAAGTCCACAACCATTATTAGAAATTTTGTATTCTTCCTCTTTGTTCAATTTTCTTCTCTAAAAATCTACCGATCAGTATAATTTTCAATCGTATTACAACCGTATAAATTATATACTTTTTGTGTTTCCTCTCCTAAAATTCTACATCAATCAAAATTTCTATAAGCCTAATCATTTTCAATGTCATGTCACGTTATAAGTCTTCTTCTAACAAGAACCAGAACGATGAGTCACTGTGATCATTTTCTTTTGAACCAGGTCATGACACAAGAGAATCTTGATGCAGAAATTCCACAATAATTAATTAACAGAATTGTCGTAATCTACCTTCTTGTTCCCTTCCTTTCATAGAATTTCACAAATCAAACAATTTCTAGTATATTATGACTATTCTTATTTCTTTTCTTGGAGTTCCACATTCATTAAAATTTTTATAGTCTAAATTATTTTCAATATCATGTCATATAGCAAATGTTTGTTTCTAGCTAGGACTAGCTTGCTAGATAATTTATTTTAACCATCAATGTTGTTGCAAGACTTTTATTAAGATCTTGACTCTTGACTTTGGATTAGTAAGGAAACATGACTTCAAACTATCTATCATTCTTCCTCAACTCTTAAGATCTCTGCTGACTTGCTATTATCCGTGTCATGTTTGTTATGAATGTAAACTAAGTCAGTCGAGTCAAATTGATTTCGTGAGTTAGATTTATCTTATTATTTAAATTTAAATAAATCGGATAATCTGTATGCAGATCTAATGCACTAGGGTTTTTACTCCTATAAATAGGAGTGATCATCTGTTGATAATAATGGTGGAACGAATATGAATTTAGCCAAAATTATTCTTTTGCCTTTATCTTTTATTATAGCCATTAGATCGACTTAATCTTTATAAGAGTAATTCAGAACCCTAAATCCACCTTCGAGACTTGGTATAATTTTAACGTTGGAATTCCACGGCCATTAACAAGTACTCTTCTTGTTCTTTTTCCTAGAATTCCCCGTCTATCAAAATTTCTCTAATCCATGTCATTTTCAAAGTTAACGTCGCATTGTAAGTCTTAATTTCTTGCTAGGACTAGCTAGATAAGTCACTGTGACTATCTTTGTCATTGCAAGACATTGACGACTTAGATTTGAGCAACCATACAAGTACTTTTAAAAAATATATGTATTGTGATATCTAATAATCAAGAAAAATTTCATATTTGCAAAGTTTGTGCCCCACTAATTGTATTTTTTTTTTAAAAAAAGAAGTTTAATGACTATGTCCAAATCCTTTATCGGATCAATGTTTTTAATACTTTGGCTTTTGGTCGAATCACCATTAACAGTCTCTCACAAAACTGACAGCAATTGCATTGCTAGTGAGAGGAATATACTTCTCTCCTTTAAAGAGCACATGATGATTGTTGGATGTTATTCTCTTAGGAGGGCAAAGACTACTATAGATAGAGTGCATACCTTAAGAATAAAGTAATAATATACATCAAAGAATAAAAATCTAATCAAGTTTAGGTTCTTGTTGAAAAGAACTTCTTAAAGCATGAGAAGAATTAAAATTAGATTGATCATCATGAGATAATTTAAGAGGAAGCTGTCATTTTCTTTCAAATTCAAGTAAGAGTATGGAATAAGTTTAACCAATGAGAATCTTTCACAACAATTAATAGAATTTTTATACTCTTACTTTTTATTCATTTCTCTTCTTTTTGTTTTCTTTTTTTGGAATTCTACGTCCATCAAAATTTTCATAGTCCACATCAGTCTCAATGTCACCCTATTATAAGTCTGCACTTTTAGCTAGGACTATAACTTGATAGTTCTTGTGACCATTAATATAGTTGCAAGACCTTGACTATTTGCATATGAATTGGGGGTTTGTGTGATAATAATAAGTTGCTATTAGAAGAGGACATGTAGATCTTCTTATTTTATTGTCAATAAGTACATATTAACAAAAGTCACAGTAAGCTTATTTCATCTTAGAGGTTCTTTTCTTTTGGAGTAACCATGGGATAATTACCCAAGAGATTGTCATTTTCCTTTGGACCATGTCATGGCACAAGCTTGTGACTAGTGAGAATTTTGATGCTGGAATTCCACACTAATTAACAAAATTGTCATAATTTATCCTCTTGTTCCATTCCTTTTTATGTAATCTTACTAATCTGATTTGGACCCATTTATTCATCAAAAAATTATGATATTTTATAGCCTCATGTTAGAGATCTTTTGGCTCTAGCTTGACGTGAATCTGAGGTCGAGGTGAAAAGATATAATTGAAATAGTGGAAAAATATCGAAACAAACAGATTGGTAATTATTCGATATTACGGCGGTCATCGAAGGGTGGCAGATAGCAAAGAGTGATGGTGGACAACTATAAGGTAGATAGCCCATGGAGGAAAAAAGATGATGGCTAAAGTTTGAAACTTGGAATGAATCTAAGGTTAAGATTTACTCTTTTTAAGATAAAGACGATATAACGACTATAATAAACCTGAAATGCTCAAATAGAAAATAACTAAGCTCGATATTTCATTTTGACCATCAATATCATTGCAAGACCTCGATGACCAGAGAGAATCTTGATGCTAGAATTCTGTAACCATTGATAGAGTTTTCATCAACTAAAATTCAATTTTTTGTTCGACAAAGAAATGATAGTTACTTATCATTGTAGCTTCAAAAAAATGTTTACTAACTGTTCCTTTTTCTTTCCTTTTTTTTTAAAAAAATAGTGGGAACATAAAGACATTGATTATTCCTTGTAGGTAGACCTTGACTTAGTCGATCCCATTGGTAAAGAACATATGCAAATGATATTTCCCGGGATTGTATAGTACTACGTGAGGATTAAGCTCATAATAAGGGAAATTGCATGGTATTAATGCATAGAACCAAATATAAAGTATTCCACCTTATACAATCAATCCTCAAGCTAGTATATAATTCATCACATTTGTGCTCATATAGGTGAATACGTTTGTTACACATTTAATCCAAACTTACTATGTGGAGCATCTTTCCATGGATTATTGTGAGATTTTATAGGAATTAGTCCCAAATTTATTATACATTTAATGATTTTGAGGGATGATTTTCTAAACCAACTTCGGTCGGCAGGAGGTGCTCACAAAAACATCATTATTACGATTGTGCTTATGAAGGATATTTATTACTGTCAATGAAATTTTGAGCATTGAAATATTGAAATATTAGATCTCAGCTCCAATGTCATACGAGATACCACACCGTAGGTGGAAACAATCTTGACTCCGACTTTTGATTTGGATTATTTAGTAAGGAAAAATGCATGCATGATTTATAGTTTATCTTCCAAAATCATATCACACCATGGAATTGATTAATTATTTCTTATGCCACTTCAACTACTATTCTATTATGTTTTTTTCTTGGAAATTCAATTTGTGACTATTATTGCTTGACTTAGTGGACTTCATATCTTGTCATGTAGTAACTGAAGAAAGAAGAACATCATAATAACAATGCAATGAGATATCTCTCAATACCTCTGAGTGATTGTATAACGTACTTGGTCCACTATATATGTTGGTGTGGAGTGGGAATAATAAAACCATGGCTAAGCTTACGTCCTCCACCACCCATGGAGTTTTAGTTCTACGTCTCTGTCTTCTACTCCTCCACATCTTCTCTCCCGCTCTATCTCTAGAGACCACCAAACTACGAGGAAGTTGCGTTGCAAGTGAGAGAGATGCACTTCTCACCTTTAAGGAGGGCATCAATACTCTACATGGGAGTTTATTATCTTCTTGGGAAGGCCAAGATTGCTGCAGATGGAGGGGTGTCCTGTGTAGCAACAAGACGGGGCACGTTGTCAAGCTCGACCTCCGAGTCGACCCCGACGAGTTTCCATGGGCTTCCATTAGCAGCGACATTAGCCCTTCTCTTCTCACTCTAGAGCATCTTAACTACCTCGACCTAAGCTTCAATGACTTCGGAGGTCAGCAGATACCGAAATTCATGGGCTCCTTCAAGAACTTGAAGTATCTCAACCTCTCTAATGCGGGCTTTCGTGGTAGCATACCTCCTCAGCTTGGTAATCTAACTAAGCTGCTCCATCTTGATCTTAGTGGTGATTACCATTTGCAATCGGTTGATCTGGTAGCTTGGTTACCACATCTCTCCTCTTTGAAGCACCTCGATATGAGTGAGGTGAACCTCAGTGCTGCTGTGGATTGGGTACAGGCCTTGAGCTTGCTTCCAACTTCTCTAAGAGTCCTTCATCTATCTTATTGTAATCTCGACGCCACACTCGCTTCTCTCCCTTTTTACTCTTCTAATCTCACATCACTTGTGACCCTTGATCTTATGGGTAACTACTTTCATGGTCCTATTCCTGATGGGCTGCTGGAAAACATGACCTCCCTCAAAGAACTTTATCTCAGAGACAATGATCTCGTCGGCATGATACCGGAGACTATGAAGAATCTACACAAATTGAAAGTGCTCGATCTAAGATGGAATCAGATCAATGGGGACATAGCAGAATTGATGGAGAGGTTGCCAAGCAAGTTACAGTCATTGTGGTTGGGCACAAATGATTTGATAGGCAACTTGCCAAATTGGATTAATAATATGACCAGTCTAAGCACTCTTGATCTCGGTTACAACAGTCTCACCGGTTACATACCTTCCGGGATAGGAAAGCTCACTAATCTCAATTACTTGGAATTGAGTTCCAACCAGTTGGTCGGCATGATATTAGAAGACCATTTTACAAGCCTGACGAGATTAGAGACACTATACCTGTACAACAACTCCCTGGCCATGGGAGTAGGCCCAAATTGGATCCCTCCATTCAGATTGAAGAAAGTCGACTTGAGCTATTGCAAGATGGGACCCCATTTTCCTGCATGGATTCAATCACAGACTAACATTACTTCTCTAGGTATGTCTAGTGCAGGAATCACGGACAGGTTGCCAAGTTGGTTTTGGAATGTAATTTCTCGAATCCAATATCTTGACCTCTCCCATAACCAGATCAGCGGAGTGTTACCAATGACTCTAGAGTTCCTATCAACAGCAGAATCTATAATCCTACATTCAAACCAATTCAAAGGTCGGTTACCAAAGTTATCGATGGGTCTTTGGTACTTAGATCTCTCAAGAAATTATATATCAGGTCCACTTCCACTAAACCTTGGATCTATAGAGTTGAATTACTTGCTTCTTTCAAACAACCTTATCAAGGGAACCATCCCATCATCTTTGTGTGACCAATTGCAGTCCTTAGAAGTTCTAGATCTATCAAACAACCACCTCTCAGGACAGCTTCCTGAATGCTGGACTAGTGGTAACTCTTTTAGAGCCAAAAGTGATTGGAGAGATGTAGGTTGTTATCTCGTCATGGTAAATTTCTACAACAACAATCTCTCCGGTAAATTCCCTTTATTTTTTCGAGGTTGCCAATATCTTTCATTTCTTGATCTCTCCTATAATAATTTCTTTGGAAACTTACCATCATGGATAGGAACAAGACTACCAAATTTAGCCTTCCTCCTATTGAAGTCTAACATGTTTTCTGGCCATATTCCTATTAAGCTTTCAAAACTTGACCAACTTCAAGTTTTGGACCTTGCTCACAACAATCTATCAGGAATCATAGATCCGTCCCTCGTGAACTTCAAAGCAATGACACTTACCTCCCCATATACAAGTGATCTCAATACATTTGTAGCAAGTATAGTTGAGAATATTGATGGTAACAATGATCCCTTTAGCTTATTTATGATCACAAAAGGGCAAATTTTAGAATACCAAAATGACAACATCTTTTTCTTGTTGAGTCTGGATTTGTCAGGAAATAGTTTAACTGGAGAGATCCCTGAACAGATAGGTGCCCTTGTTGGATTAAAAAACTTGAACTTGTCATCAAATCGATTGATTGGAAATATTCCACAAACAATGAATGGTCTACTATCATTGGAATCGCTTGACCTGTCAAATAACGAGCTCTTTGGTGAAATTCCTCCAACTCTGTCAGTTCTAACCTTTTTGAGCCACTTGAACTTGTCCTACAATAATTTTTCAGGAAGAATTCCATCAGGAGGTCAGCTTGAAACATTCCTCGATCCAACTATCTACATCGGCAACAACAATCTTTGTGGGCCTCCTACTTTCAAGAATTGCTCAGGAAATCAAACTACTATGAGTGATCTTACAGAACATGAAGATGGATACGATATGTCATCTTTTTATCTCAGCATGGGTCTAGGATTTGCAATGGGGTTTTGGATGGTTTTTGGTACCTTGCTGTTGAAGAGGACATGGAGAACAACATATTTTCTCTTCGTTGACGACATTTGTGATAGAATATATGTATTTATGGTTCTCAAGTGGGCTAGACTCAATGCCAGGATTAAGAAGAAATAAAGCAGAGGAGCAGCGTTGCTATTGAAGGAGTTTGGAAGGTTCGAACTATGGAGATTGGTCACTGATCAAAGGCTTAGAAGGCCAAACCCAACATATAATATATAATCTTCTATTTATACTTATGATACACATGCAGAAATAATAGTCTTTTCAGTAATACTATGATATTACCCTACACACTTTACCAAATTAGATGCTTGTTTTCTTAATTTCCGCTGATTTTGCTACAAATTTAATGCTCATGCCACCACCATTTGAAAAATGAGATGAATTATGCCAACAGAGAAATCATGTTGATATATATGTTTAGCTTAGATATGCTTCATAAATATATGCCATTGACCATGCGAGATAAATGGATTGGTATTTACTTCTCATCGTAGTTACAAATAATGGTTAAATAATCGACCTTAATGTAGATTTTACTGCAGCTCCAACTGCATAAATTATTGTTGGAACTTTTCAAATAACACTCTACATTTATTATTTTTGAATTAACACTGTATCTTTAAAAATTTTATACTATAAATTCTCTTTTTTCTTTATAATTTTTATATAACACTAACACTTTGAGTTAATTAAACTAATCGTTCTCAAATAAAAAAGGTAATAAATAAAAAATATTCTATTAAAAATACTATAGATAATTCTTAAAATATCTAAATATTTCTCTAGTGGAATAGGATTATGGTGGGGATATAACTTTAAGAAGGGTGGGTCAATGTTAGAAATTTTTCACAAATATTTAGTAATTTATATAAATCATATATAAGATTAATGACAGTTGGTCAAAATAATATTATAATATTTATATAAAAATTATTGAGAAAAATAAGGGTTTGGATAAAATATGAAGTGTTAATTAAAGCATAATAAAATTATAACGTGTTATTTAAAATTCTCCTTATTATTGAACTGTTCGAGAGAGGAGACAGGAGGAAAAATCTATCTCAGTCTATCACAAACGAAATCAGATACTAATTTTTTAAGAAAATATACTAGTTTTTATTTTGAAGAAAAAACTAAACATCTCTCTGCCCATCCAAAAATAAAGTAAGAACACTTTAATCTAAAAATATAGTTAATTAGGTCATAATAATAAGTATAAATTTATATTTTAAATAAATATTTGAGTAACAAATGACATAAAAATATAAAACAAAGAACACCTTATTAATTGTAATATGTGGTCGTAATAAATAAGGATTGAATAGTAAGTAAAATTACATGTTGAGGCATACAATCATACTTCAACCAAGTACTACTAAGCAAGTGTTTGAATGGCAAGAGATATTAAAGAAGGGAAAAGAATCATCACATTCGTTTCCTATATAGGTAGGGTTGAAAACGGGTCGGATTAATTTTTAAATTTTGGTATTCAAAAGTTATCCAATTCATTTTAGATCTGACTTTTTATTTGAAAATTATTCAATCTGTTTAGTTAGGATATAGTTTTAAATTTTACTATCCGTCCAATATCCATATCCAAATCCATATCTGGACCAAAAATATAAATTCGGATGTGAGTTGAATACTATCCAATTCATATTTGATGACTCCGGAGTTTTTGTTAGTAGGATTTTCCATAAACCTACATTCAAACGAGTTCGAAGGCTAGGTACCACAATTACCGAGCAGTCTTTTATTCTTAGATTTCTCAAGAAATTATATATCAAGTCCACTACCACTAAACTTTGGAGCTATAGAGTTGAATTACTTGTTTCTTTCAAACAACCATATCAGTGGAACTATCTCATCATCTATGTGCAACCAACTGCGGTCCTTAGAAGTGAAGAGAAAAAAAATAATGACATTCATTTTCATATAGGCCACTAAGCTTCGTGATCCTTTCTTTTCTCTATATGTTCAGAAACTATTATAATTTCCAGTATCTTACAACTAGATGAATTGCATACTCTTTCGGTCTCCTTTTCACATCCATTAGAATTGCCATCATCCATATCATTTTTAATAACAAGTCGCATAGCAAGTCTTTGTTTCTAGTTAGGATCAACTCGATGAGTTATTGTAACTATCAATATCATTGCAAGACCGTGAAGACTTAAATATGAGCAAGCATAGACGTGCTCTTGAATAACATATATTGTGATAGCTAATAAATAAGGGAAATTCGATATTTCCAAAGTTTGTGCCCCAATAGTAATAAATTAAAAAGAAGTTTAATAGCCATGCACAAATTCTTTATCCGATTGCTGCTCCTAAACATTTAGCTTTGCATATTCTGTTCACCAAATTCACCACTCCTACTCTATCTCAAACACAACGGTAGTTGCATTGTTCTTGAGAGGGATACACTTCTCTCTTTCTAAGAGCACACGATTAATCTATGAAAGTATACACTTGGAAGAATAAAGTAAATTTATATATAAAAAGATAAAATGTAATTAAGCTTAAGTGTTACGAACTATATTATGACCAATCTAGACATAAGAAAATTATGAAAAAAATTTAAATCTAACTTGTAGATTATTAGGGAGGAAACATGATGTATGGTTATCTCGTCATTTATCTTGCCTTCTTAATTCCTCAACTACTAAGATCTCTGTCCACTTGATACTGGCTATTCTTTTTTTTCCTTTGGAAATTTAATTTGTCACTATTGCTTGACTTAGTGGTCATATCATGGCAAAATTTAGAATACCACAATGGAACCATCTTTTTCATGTTGAGCTCGCCTTGATTTGTCAGGAAATAGTTTATGCATACAACCAAATTTTGTTGATGCATACTTAATCTTATACCACGTACTTGAAACAAGTGTTTGAATTCTTGCCACAATGTCATTTACATGTGGGATTTTTTGGGATTAAATTTCTAGTAGTGTTACAAATCAGATCTGGATTGATCCGAACATAAAAAAATTATAAAAATTTAAATAGTGGTAGCCTCATGAGATAGGGTTCTAATGGCTCTAATTTTACGTCAATCAAATATTTGCATGAAAAGATATAATTAAAATAGTGGAGCAAGGTTAGAATGGGATGAAACGGTAAATATCCGACGTTTTGACGATCGTCAGAGGGTGGCGGATGGCTAAGGGTGGTGATGAACAGCCGTAAGGTAGGATAGCTCATGGAGGTGATGGTGGCTATGGGTTGGCCGTCCGTCACCCTCCAACAACCGCCGTGACGTCGGATATTTACCGTTTTACCTTGTTCTAACCTTACTACACTATTTTAATTATATCTTTTCATACAAATATCTGATTGATGTGAAACAAGAGCTATTAGAACTCTATCTCATGCAGCTATCATTATCTAAATTTTATAATTTTCTTATGTTCGGATCGTTCTAGATCTGGTTCGTAAATTAGAGCTGACCCTCCAACCTTCATCCAATTTTCTAAAGATATCTTCTAATCTAGCCATCTGATCTATAAGAAACTAGATTCAATGGAAAGATCTTTTCTAGAGCTACAATCTTTCAAAATTTCATTTCGATCCAATGACCAGATCTACCAAAAACTCTCTTAAAAGTTTCATATAAATTTCTATCCAGAAATTGATCGAATCTAGTCAAGCCGATTCGTAACATTGGTATAAGAGTCGACATTCCTCAGGCAATGGTGAACACATGATGTAAAGCTAACCCAGGGGGATTGCAGCCATGGAGGATGAAAAACTCGTCTCTATCCTTGTAGAGGTTTCCTCGGCACCACCAGCAACCGCCGATGACGAGCCACCAGCATAGGGGAAAGCATTATTCAAAGAACTTTCGGATGAATTGAAGGAGAACTTGAAAGAGAGCTCCAAGAGGGTTAAGGAGGCAATCCAAGACTTGACGGCCATTCTCCTAGCCCAGCACGTCCAACCTGTGTCGCCACCTTCAAGCACCAATAATAGTGAGCACCCTCCATCCCTACAGGTCAAGCCCTCTGCCACAGCAACACTGGAGCATTCCCTAGCGACGGCCCCGACGTCATCTTCCACACCCACGGTGAAAGCTAGGGCCGAAAATCGTAACTTGCCACTAGCGGTGATCAACGTACTTTTGATCCAAGCCACCACCGTCAGCACCTTCCTTAGACCAACCGCATGCGCTAAGACCTTAGATCAAACTATCAGTGGCTAAGATTTGGCTCGAGCCACCCATGATTATGGTAGACTATAACTCAAACAAGTGGGCCCTTGAGCAGACGAGACCCATATGGAAATCGAGGACATGCAGTTTAAAAGCGATTGAAGGTATGGAAACCATCATGGACACCTTAAGGATAAGGTGGACAAAAGTGTGTGGATTGATACAAATCAGGTTAAATCAGATCGTATCATAAGGATATTGCCAGAACACACTCTTAATCCATCATCTGCCAGAACAAACAAAAAGGAGAAAAGTAACCAAGATAACAAGGTGTAAAGGAGAAAACTCTAAAAGCCTCCTCAGAAATACATCAGTTTACTATTCGAAAGCAAGTTACATTAGGATTTTTTTCCTATATTTGATAATAAACCTGTAGTAGAATTTCTAGAGTATCAGGTTTGAGAGACTTATACCTTTTATTATGCAAGCCCAAACTTACTGAAAGCCTACTGAGATGTTCCTAACATAGAGTTGGATCATTATCGAAAACTCTCATAATTTATCAATGGTCTGATTGATCTGCATCTTGAAGTCTTTTCTAATGTCTGACGACATCCTACAGTAAGAATCATATAAGAGAATCCCATAATAAATTACTAACAAATAGATTTCTTTTCTATATTTCATAATGATAGCTTGCAAAAGAAAATCCAGTGCCTTTCCCAAAACAAAAATCAGCACTTTCTCACAAAGGACAACATCTTCTTAAAAGATTGTTGTTGTTGTTGTTGTTGTTGTTGTTGTTGTGATAGAAAGTCCTTAGACCATCTTAAAATAAGTATGTATAAAACACTCTTCCTCTTCTCGTTCTTTTCATTCTAGCTTTCCATTTTAAAGATCAAGTACTGATCTCGATCGTCACCTTTACATCATGCTCACCTGTGACACTTACAAGAACTAATCAAAGATTATGTTCTTGTTGAAAAGAACTTCCAGGGCGATTCAACGTGAGGTTGCCATTTTCCTTTCAACACGGTTATGGAACAAGTTTTATGACGTGACATAATTTTTTAGGCTGAAATTGCACAATAATTTATAGAATTTTCAGACTTTTGCTTGTTGTACCTATCCCTTCTCTAGATTTCCACAGACTAATATACAGGGCTACTACGGAAAGAGTTTGAAAGGTTCAAACTATGGATATATATATCGTTGATCAAAGGCATAAAATTATTAATCCTCATTTGATTATGACTTGTTATGTGCATGCCAAACCCAACATGTATCATCGAACCCTAAGCCTAAGCTCACTTGATCACCACTCCCACTATTTGTCTCTTCCTCATGTAGTCGCCTCTCTACCCCCTCTCCCTCCCTATCACTCTCTCTCCTACAACGACAAACCCCTTCTCACCATCGAGACTAGCATCCCTATCACCGGTCCTTCACTAGCCATAAGATTCTTGTCTTTATACAGAAGATGTAATAACCATAAAAACAAAGGGTGCACATGTGCTCGGCACGTGCGCTGACTTAAGGGCACGAAAATATCATTATTTTCTCTTATTTATTTATTCTTGTAAATTAAGCTAAATAACTTGTAGCTCCTGTGTAGGCAATTTTATTTGTCAATAGATATGTATTTTAGGCTTATTGTGGTCTTGATATTATGGGCTTCTTGTCTGTATTATTTATGGAAATGTAGGTTTTTTGTTTATATATTGTGTTGAGGCATTAATCAGCAGGTCACATGGTAATCAAGTGGGTTCTACCCATGTGAGAGGCACGTGTTTGGTGGCAGGTGTTACGAATGAGGATGGAGGGAGATGGAGATGGCCGAGAGGACGAGGCTTTGGGATCGAGGAAGTAAGAAAGAGAGATATCAGGAATGAGATAGGGAGAGGGAGAGATCGAGCCAAAGCAAAAGGAGGGGAGGGGAGAGGATGATGCTTCATGGTGGCAGGGGGAACAAAGTTGAGGGAGAAGAGAGCTCGGAGGAGAGCGCCAAAGCGCCAAAGAGGATGATGATAACAATGATGACATGTCGGTGGTCATCTGACTTCCTTCCCATACCTTAATGGTTGTACTGTGAAGTTGAAAGTAAAAACTGTATTGTAATTGTCATGAAATTTTGAATTGTTAGATTGAAAAAATTAAAATTTAAAACTAAAAATTAATACTTAAATTTATTTACTTAATATTAATTGTTGATAGTTGAATTGGTGCATGGATTTGTGTTGAATTGAATTTCTAGTTAAATGCTTATGGTTGTGACTTTTGTATTATATAATTTTTGAGTTAAAAAGAGATTATTTTATTTAAATAATATGCCATTTATTTAGGGTAAATTAGCAAATATGACTCTTAATTTTTGTAAATATTATTGTATTATTCATGTCATGTTAAATGTGTTATCGTGTGAATTTAATGCGTCATGTCAGCATGACTTGTTTATTAAATAGGTTATATGGGTCATATCGTGTTACTCATATAATAAATAGGACGTGTTCGTATTTATCAAATGCAATCCGTTTAATAATCGGGTTATGTTCGTGTTAGAACAAATTGACCCGACTCAAACCCGCTTAAAATGACCTAATTGCCTCCCCTAATTCTATCTCTCCTATTTCATTCATCCAACTAAAATTACCTTTTCTCTTAACCTCATCCAACACTCTTCTCCTTTCTCTTCCTTCCACTACTCAAAAACCATACCAACCTCTCTCTTAATCTCTGCCTTCGCTTTCTCATTGCACCATCACCACACCCTACCTTCTCCGGTAGGGGCCCCCCATTCCTCCTCTTCTCTCTCGTACCACTTTTCCCCTATCTGTGACCATGGTCAAGATAGGATTGAGAGAGGAGGAGATACTTAGGTGTGATTTTGGAGGAGAGGAGAAGAGAAGAAGAGATTGGCAAGTTGGGGGTGGAGTGGAGTAGAGTTGAACAAGAAAATGTGTGTGAGAGAATAAATGATTTCAATTGGATAGGCTAGATTAGAAGAGAAGAAAAATGAGAAGGGACCAGTGTAAATTAATTTTTTTCAATTACTTACTTTTATTTTTCATTAGTTTAAAATATATTTTGAACTAAATTTTGATAACATATAGAGATAGAGAATTAAAAAATTAAGTTAAACTCTATCTCGTAGTATTAAGTGATATCTCCTTCTATAATTAAGACATAATTATGTATCTATCACATTTAAAACATAAGATAGAGAAATAAAATGAAAAGGACCAAAGCCATCAGATTAGGAGAATAATTATCCAACTAGTTTAACGAACTCGGCATTCATCACATTCGGTGGTCGCACAGATCGCCCGACTTCTGAGAATAAACCAGTGAATGTAAATAAAAAAACAAAACTAATTAGTAAGCACCAAAGGCAAATGAGAAAACTTCAATCAAGTCAAATGGGGCATGCACGATTGAGAGTATCAAGTCAAATGGGGCATGCACAATTGAGATAATCTTGACTGTTATTCAACACCCTTCTTTGTTTCCCTTCCCTAGAATTCCACTGCATGACATAGTCAACTCTGACCGGCATGCATTCCCACTTTCGATTACTTTTAGTGAGGAAATATGATGTATAGTTTATCTTAGTTTATCTTCCAATGTCATATCACACCAACCAAGTGATTGTTACTTACGCCACTACAGCTACTATCTTGTCACCTAGTAGGTGAAGAAGACCATTTAAATGCAATGTGATATCTTTTAATATCTCCGAGTGGTTGTATACCGTACTTCGTCTTCTCTCTCTCTCTCTCTATATATATATATATATGTGTTGGTTTGGAGTGGGAATAATAAAATCATGGCTATGCTTCAGTCCTCCACCGCCCATCTAGTTCTACTTTTGCGTCTTTGCCTGCTACTCCTCTACATGATCTCTTTCGCTCTATCTATGGAGCCAGAACTAGGAGGAAGTTGTATTGCGAGTGAGAGAGATGCACTTGTCTCATTCAAGGAGGGCATCACTGATCCAGCTCGGAGTTTGTTGTCTTCTTGGGAAGGCCAAAATTGCTGTAGATGGAGGGGCATCATGTGCAGCAACAGGACAGGGCATGTTGTCAAGCTTGACCTTCGAGTCCTAGCAGAGTTTCTACCAATTTCTATGAGCAGCGATATTAGCCCTTCTCTTCTCGCTCTAGAGCATCTCAACTATCTCAACCTAAGCTTCAACAACTTCGGAGGTCGGCGGATACCAAAATTCATGGGCTCCTTCAAGAACTTGAAGTATCTCGACCTCTCTAATGCAAACTTCATTGGCAACGTACCTCCTCAGCTTGGTAATCTCACTAAGCTGCTCCATCTGGATCTTTCTTTCAATAATTTAAAATCCGTTGACCTGGTATCTTGGTTACCACATCTCCGTTCTTTGAAGCACCTCGGTATGAGTGAGGTGAACCTCAGTACTGCTGTAGATTGGGTGCAAGCCTTGGGCATGCTTCCAACTTCTCTAAGAGTCCTTCATCTATCCGGTTGCAATCTCAATGCCACACTCTCTATTCTCCCTCTTTACTCTTCTAATCTCACGGCACTTGTGACTCTTGATCTTACGGGTAACTACTTACGTGGTCCTATTCCTGATGGTTTGTTAGGAAACATGACCTCCTTAGAAGAACTTCGGCTTGGAGGTAATGATCTCGTCGGCATGATATCGGAGACTATGAAGAATCTACGCAAATTGAAAGTGCTCGATCTAAGAGGGAATCAGATCAGTGGGGACATAGCAGGATTGATGGAAAGGCTACCGCACAAGATACAATCATTGTGGTTGGGCTCAAATTATTTGACTGGCAACTTATCAGGTTGGATCACGCACAAGACTAGTCTAAGCACTCTTGATCTCAGTAACAATAATCTCACCGGTTCCATCCCTTCTGAGATAGGAAAGCTCACTAATATGAGCTACTTGGACTTAAGTTCCAACCAGTTGGTCGGCATGATATTAGAAGATCATTTTACAAGCTTGACGAGATTAGAGACGCTACACTTGCACAACAACTCCCTAACCATAATAATACATCCAAATTGGATCCCTCCATTCAGATTGAAAGACGTTGACTTGAGCTCCTGCAAGCTGGGACCCCATTTTCCTGCGTGGATTCAATCACAGACTAACATTACTGTTTTAAGAATGTCTAGTGCAGGAATCGCTGATAGGCTACCAAATTGGTTTTGGAATGTAATTTCTCAGGTCCAACATCTTGATCTCTCCCTTAACCAGATCAGCGGAGTGTTACCAATGACTCTGGAGTTCATGTCAGCAGCAGAAACTATAGTGCTGAGTTCAAATAAGTTCCAAGGTCAGGTACCACAGTTACCGATAGGTCTTCGGTACTTAGATCTCTCAAGAAATTATATATCAGGGCCACTGCCACTAAACCTTGGAGCTATAGAGTTATACTATTTGCTTCTTCCATATAATCGTATCAGGGGAACCATCCCACCATCTATGTGCAACCAACTCAGGTC
The DNA here is from genome assembly GCF_048772165.1 of Typha angustifolia. Lineage (NCBI taxonomy): Eukaryota > Viridiplantae > Streptophyta > Magnoliopsida > Poales > Typhaceae > Typha > Typha angustifolia. The sequence continues at coordinate 10,437,843 of NC_133239.1, read as the reverse complement.
CATACAAGTCCTAGATCTATCAAACAACCACCTCTCGGGACTACTTCCTCAATGCTGGACAAGTGGCAACTCTTCGAGAGCCAAAACTGAATTGAGAGATGTAGGTTCGAATCTCGGCTTTATAAGTTTCCGCAACAACAGTCTCTCTGGTAAATTTCCTTTGTTTATCCGAAGTTGCCAACAACTTTCGTTTCTTGATCTCTCTTATAATAACTTCTCTGGAAACTTACCAGTATGGATAGGAACAAGACTACCAAATTTAGCCTTCCTCCTATTAAAGTCAAACATGTTTTCCGGCTATATTCCTCTTGAGCTTACAAAACTTGACCGCCTTCGAATTTTGGACCTTGCTCATAATAATCTATCCGGAACTATAGCTCCATCCCTCATGAATTTCAAAGCAATGTCTCTTATCTCCCCATATAAAGGTGATGTCAATACAATTGTAGCATATATACCTGCCAATATTAATGCTTACAACGATACCTTTAGCTTATTAGTGGACACAAAAGGGCAAACTTTGGAGTACCAAAAAGACAAGATCTTTTTCATGTTGAGTCTCGATTTGTCGAGAAATAGTTTAACCGGAGAAATCCCCAAAGAGATAGGTGCCCTTACTGGATTGACGAACTTGAACTTGTCTGCAAATCAATTGACTGGAAATATTCCAAAAACAATCGGTGATCTACGATCATTGGAATCTCTTGACCTATCGAATAATGAGCTCTTTGGTGAAATTCCTTCAACTCTGTCAGCTTTAACTTTTTTGAGTCACTTGAACTTGTCCTACAATAATCTCTCAGGAAGAATTCCATCAGGAGGTCAACTCGAAACATTTGATAATCCAACTATATACATCGGCAACAACAATCTTTGTGGGCCTCCTACTTCCAAGGATTGTTCAAGAAATCAAACTTCTATGAGTAGTCTTCCACAACATGAAGATGGATATGATATGTCATCTTTTTATCTCAGCATGGGTATAGGATTCGCAATGGGGTTTTGGGTGGTTTTTGGTACCTTGTTTAAGAGGACATGGAGAACAACAAATTTTCTCTTCCTCGACGACATCTGTGATAGAATTTATGTGTTTATGGTTCTCAATTGGGCTAAACTCATTGCCAGCATCAAGAAGAAATAAAGTAGAGGAGTATGGTTGCTACCGAAGAAGTTTGTAAGGTTCGAATTATGGAGATTGGTCATTGATCAAAGGCTTTAGAAGTGATGCGTATATAATGTATTAAATTTTCCACTTCTCACAGTATTTGTTTGTATGAGTCATATAATAAATAGAGAAATAGTAATTATTAGACGACAGCCATTTTTATTTGCATACTTGCTTCAATTTACTGGAACTAAACCATCCTAATTTCCCTAAGTACTCAAGCATTATCGTTCAATGTCAGGCCACTCTGCAAGTCCTTAATTTTGTCAGTTCTTTCAATGAACGACCTTCGTTGTGGCCAATCTCTGGAGGCACTTCAAGCCTTGAAGAGGATATTTCTCAAATGCAAGCGATGCGTTGTTCACAAAGTGTTGCAGAGGATAGTTTTGGAATGCAGGATAGAAGTTGACATGGAGAAGCTTCTATTAAAAAATATCTAGATGTTAACAGTGACAGCATACAGTGCTGTATGAAGTTGAGAAAAGAAAAATAAATATCAAATCTTCTAGCAAATTAAGCAGAATCTCCTTCCATAATGGTTCTAAACTTCTTCTTGATCTTTTCCTTTTTTTTCTTATTTTAAAAAGAAACTAAAATAAACTTAATTTATAAGTCCCGCTCACTAGAAATAATTTTTTCTTATTCTGAAATATAACTTCTTATTACAGAATAATAGCTAAACATCATAATAATACTATTCTAGGATGCAAACTTTATTCATCAAAATTATATCCTATAACACACACTAACTTAATTATTAATTTACTCTTGATATCTATCTCATTAATCTTTTTATATCAAATTAAAGGATATTTATCATAATTTTATAAAAATTAAAAAAAAATTTACTTTGTATCACATCAAAGTTAATTATTACATTGTTATTCTAAAATAGGACCGAATAAAAAAGTAGTTATTTCTAAAATAAAAAGAATACCTATTCTAGAATTGACTTTATTCCTAAAGTAAACGAGACTAGATAGTAACAATAAACAACTAGCCGTTGCAACATAGCGACAAAGTCCTTACCCACATCTAGGGGTATAAATCATAATTAAGTCAAGCTTGATCGAGCCGAGCTCTATTCAGGCTTGGCTTGAAATTACTCGATCTCCTCGTCTCATCCCTTGCTCGCCTCGTCGATTTCTTCGATTCAAGACTTGACGCCGTCGCCGGCACAAGCTCGTCGGTTAGAGACCGGTGATGTTGTGGCTGATGCATCTCTTCGGCTTCCTTTCCGCCGCCATAGGAGAAGAGAATGACAAGGAGCGGGAGAGGGGATTCTATAGGTAGGAAAAGGATTTAGTTAAATAGAGGAGAGGGTATTTTTTGTCATATTATTCTCACATGACTATTACATAGTCGAAAATATGTAATAGAACCCTAATAGAAGAGGTCAAATAATATATTTACGATAGTTCGAAGATTATTGTGTACTAAAAAAAGTTTATAGGGTTATTATTCAAGGGTTGAAAAGTGAATTATTTCAATAAAAAATAATAAACAACTAGAAGTAACTTCATTCAGCTTTTCATTCCACTATCAGAATGTATCTTTAATTAAGGTCTAATCCGGAATCATTTCTTAGATAAACAGTAAACAATTATAAGTTAATGTCCACTGATTCCAAATTACAACAACTGAGAGGATTCCTGTTTAAAATAAACAACCAAATCTTCAAGAACTATTTGGCCAAACATTACCGGTCATTTCCCCCAAAATTTGCACTAGAATTAGCAAGCAATTTGATTCAATTATCATTGAATCCAACTTACAGGCACCAAACCAAGGAAAGCTCATCTTTCCCCCATTAAATTGTACAAACCCGTATGCGAAATTTCAAAATCATCATGTAAATTTCCCGAAATTCAAAAAATTACCAAAATCAAAATCAGGGGGATCGGCTGGATCGCATCGAGATCTGGGCGGGGAGGGGCCGGCCGGTCCCGGACCCCCCGCAGCTCCGGCACGGCATCCGACCCGACCCGGCGCACGTGCGGCACCCGAGGTCGCCGTCCGACCACCGCGAGCAGAGGCACGCCACCCGCCCCGTGCCGTTACACGCGGCGCACCGCGGCCGCCACGCCCCGGAGCCGGCCATCGTCTTGCCGCCCTCCATCGCCGACTTCACCAGCATCGCCGTCGCCACCACCCCGATCCCCGTCGCGAGCTGCGAGGCCAAGACTATCGGTCCCATATCAGAATAGGGGTGTTGCAGAATAGAGCTCGCTATTCGTGGATTGGATTGGAATAAGTCGAGAAGATAGATCGATAGATCGATAGATCGATAGATAAATATAAAGGGGGTAGTGTTTGAATGGGTTTCTGATATTATGATGAGGGTCGCTGTGGTCGTCGTTTAAAGGGTGGAGAAGGTCAAGCGATATTTCGCACACGTGTTTGATTGTGGGCTAACTTAATTAAAGATTCTTTATATAATTATTATCGAAAACTTTTTAAATATTATAATTATTATTTCGTTATGGTCCAGTTTTATCTCTTATCTAGCCTAATTTGCCCCTTAAAATCTATAAAAAATATTATAATAATTATTAAAATTAGATTATTTCAAGCTCGTCGTTATGTAAATCAAACGTAATGACCACAACTTTTGAAATGGTCGGAAAATATCTATTGCTATTTAATATCACACTCACTGATAATGAAATGTCTCTAAAGAGTTATTTCCTAAGAACAAGTCTTCTGGAAGGGAAGAGTAGTATGCTTAGTGGTGATTATTATGTGGTCAAATTAATAAGAGAAACTCCTATTTTTATTTATTTTTATGAAACTTAATAGATGTACTTGGAAATTCTACTTGTTCTTTTCTAAATAGATTATGAGTGTGTGGCTAATTATAAAACTATATGGATAAACTAATCCTCTCTGATATATATAGGTTAGATAAATAGATTAATTCTATCCAGAAACAAATTGGAATAGTACTGCAATAGAAAATTAAGATAGAGAGATAAAGGGGGAAAATTAAGATAGAGAGATAAAGGGGGAGAAGAAGGCCTGCACTACGGGACTAGGAATATCGGTGATAGAGAGATATTAGAAACTAGACGAGACTGTGCCAACGGAAGAGATAGTGCTAATTGGTAAACGAGGATGAGAGAAATATAGAGGTCGGTGGCCTAGTTAAGAGAGATGCCAGAGCAAAAGCTAATTAATCTTTTCATTCCAAGCATATCTAAGATACAAGTCGTAAGGTCTTATTTATAGAGATTAAGTCAAAAGATCTAAAACAAATTTAACTAAACTCGTCTTTTTTATCTTTTCGGATTAACCCTTCGTTTTGCCATAGATAGATTTCGAATATGAAAAAGTTGTGAATATCAAAGTTGCATATCTAAATGTTAGCGATCTTATCTAACTAATTTGATATTATTCGGATATCTATAGAATATTCTGTAAATATTTTCCTAAAACTGCATAGAGTTAAATTTAGCTAATTAAATAAAATCTTAATCTACTAAAATTCTAACTAAGCAAATAAGATAACTAGACTCAATCCATTGAACGCAATGACCCCATGATGTGATCCGATCTGACCTAGATTGCATCACAGTAGAACCCAACCATTGAGTTATATATCTCCTTCCATTCAAAATTATTAACCTGTTGGCAATAATATCTGATTCCAAAAGTCACATAAATCCAATCTAAAAATAAGTAAATAAGTTTAAAGATTAAAAAATTAAATATTCTTTATAAACAAGTCTAATATTGAACAATATCTCTTTAAGAACCTGACCATTAAGCTTCATACTATTCCTTTCTTTTCTTAACTATAAAATATCTCCTTCCAATCAAAGCCATTAAACTACTTTTGCTTAAAATCTCAAAATTGAGATCATTACATAAACCTTTAAACTATTATAACTACTGCTGCATTTTTTTTTTTAAATATCAAAATTATCACTAAATTTTTTTGACAGTTTCAGAAATACCTAACAAATTATTATTAAAGTTGATAAACACATATAAATAACTTAAAACACCTTTCCCATTTTAAGTTTAGTTTAATAATTTATATAAGGGTAAAATAGTCCTTTTCTAGATCTAAATTGTATTTTAATCCAGATTAGTTAGAATTAAATAACGGAATGATACTTTTAATGATTTCGGTAGTTGGGTTTGTCGGGGAGGCGTGGAAGACTTGGCGTAGGGGTAATTGCTACGGCGTTAGAGATAGAGTGTGGACTGGGTCAGGAGTTGCTTGGCACGTGCGTGGCTGTGAGCTTTGGAAAGATCCCATGCCTTCCTGTCACCAATCCAGAGTTTTTGACCAAAATAGCCTCATTTTTTTTAATTTTTACCAAAATAGACTACCCTCAAACTTATTTACTAAATAGAGTCTAATTCAGTGTAGTCTTAATAAAAACATTAAAATGATCAGCATTTTTATCGCTAGATAATTTTTTTCCCTAAATTATTGAAAGGCTAAGTTAAAAGGATTTATATACATAAAACGCTGAAAAGATCACCATTTTAGGTCCTAAGAATAAAATATTGATCAATTCAGTATTTTTGTTAAGACTACGGTAAATTATATCCCATTTAGTAAATAAGTTTAAGGATAGGCTATTCCGGTAAAAAAGTTTTGAAGGAGGGCTAGTTTGGTCAAAAACTCCAACAATCCATGCTGCCAGTGGGCTCTGCCTAAAAAGTAGTAGAAAAGTTTAGTGCATGATGTAATTGAGAAGAAAAGTTTTCACGAGGGCGTTCATTTCTTACAAGTGCATGATCTTTTTACTCTCGTCTTCTCTTTTTTCTTGTTCTCGGTCATGGCCTGGCTTCTCTAAGACTAGCTTTTCTTTATCTTTCTCCTTCTAAGACCTTAATTAATTGCAACTCGACGCTCAATGTGCTCGTCTTCTACCTCCTCTCCTCTCCTCTTTTGTGGCTTCTGCTATAGGAGTGAAGGTAAAACACCCACTTCCAAAAATTACGTGTTCCTTATGTAGAGAATTTTTACGTGATTCTCACGTGACCTGTCAGTGAAATAATCTTACAAAGTATCTGGGTAAGTCAAGAAATACCATAATAATCCAACAAATAATCTAAAGTTATAATATCACAAGCCTCAACAAGCCTCTAGGAATACAAGTCCAACACAAATTTTAAAATATAAATACTTTCACAGGGGCCAAGACCAACTAGAAATAATAGAATAAACAATACTAAAATAGGGAAATGAATCTGCTACTCCTCGATATCCGCATCCTCCATAATCAGCTCTGAAATATTTTCACCAAAATGGCAATGAGCATGGGGCCCAGCAAGTAAAATCCAATAATAATCTAAGAATATTATATTACATGATAAATAAAAATGCAAACCCATAACATGTCAGGGAAAATGTACATTATGACTTTCAATAACTTTCATCATTATAGCTCAATCTACATAGAAATCCACACAGAAACTGAGTCACAATGACATGTCTCACAAAGCATCATAAAATCGAGGGGGGACTAGTCATCTAGCGGTATTATCGCCCATACATGCATGGCGACATTGCATATGACTGGTTGTCTGTGGCCATCAAACTAAGGACCCCAGTCGTAGGCCCATCAACACCGCTCTAGGTAAATCATCGCACATAGCAGAATCATCACATACGGCGGGTAAAAGCACACATCTCGATAGATGCCCTGACCTTGCGTCCTCGGGTACCGCTAGAAATACAATCCTTACCTCTCAATCATTTTTTCTAATATCATACTAGACTAGTCTCCAACTAGGACAGTGTAATCACTTGAATGCTCCACCAGCTATCGACCTTAGGTGTAGACTGCTAATATAATACTATATAATATGCTATACCCTTAACCCCGGGTTGAGTGGGTGAAAGGGGCACTGCTTAGCTGGGACTTGACTAACAATGATACGTGCACGTGGTGTCATGACCTTTATTATTTATTTAACATAATCATCAAAATAACAGGTATTATAAACAAAGCATAAAGTTTATCATACATGTGCATTAAGTGATAAATAATGCAAGTAAGAATTGACATGTAATTAATGCAAGTATGAAATAACATGTAATTTTTTTACAAGTAAGAAACGACATTTAATTAATGCAGGTAAGAAATGACATAAGTATGCATTTTCGTAGACTATCATAAAATTCTACTCGCCTGGAATATCTCTGGAATCCGTTTTACTCTCCTAATCAGTCGGCTCTTCGAGATTCTTCCCGCACAATAATGGGTCTAATAATTTATAAATAAAATAAACATAAGATTGATGAACTTAAAGGACTAACTACCTTGTTGTATAAATTAAGTTTTGATTTTCTAGGTCCGAATATATTATTTTGTCTTAATTTTAAAAAAACGGTCATTTAGAATCGTTCACATTTGTAAGTGTCAAAGATAATTGAAAAGAATAATAAATTCAAATACCTATTTTAATTATGTATTAATCATAATTTTTTATTAATAACATGGTTGAGAAAAATAAAATAATTACAATTTATGTTGCTAACATAATTAAGAAAAAAAATAAAAGTCTAAAAATAAATTAGTCTATAGTCTAAGGTTAGGCTGGGCTCAAGGCCCAGCATGCTTAGGTGAGAGAGAGTGGGCTGCTGACCTATCTGCAACCCACTAGACAAGAGGTAGTGGACCAGAGTGAGGAGGGGGCTGCAGGCCTACCGCAGCCCACCAGATTCTAAGGTGTGCTGGACTGGACTCAAGGGCCTAGTCCAGCAAGGTGAGGTGGTGGGCTGCTGGCCTACCACAGCCCACCAAAATCTAAGGTGGTGGATTGGCCCAGTCCACCGAGGCCTTAGAAAAGGCTCGTGGGCGTGGGCTGCGGCCTACCCCACAGCCCAGATGAGAGTGCGGTGGGGGTTGGCCCAACCCCTACCCCTTCTCTTCGTCTCCTTCTTAGAGAAGAAAAACAGAGAAGAAAAAGTTTGAGAAGAAAAGTGGTGCTACTGCCGGTGATCCCTGTCGCCGGTAGCCTAGCATCAACGGCTCCAGTGACTCGCTGCCCACAACGAAGGCTTCGGTGGCTCGGAGAAGAAGAGAGAAAGGAGATGGAAGAGTGAGAGAAAGATGTTGCGAAAAGTGGGAAACCTCGAAAGGGGTTTAAATAGGGGTGACGGAAGCGGAGTGGAGTTAGCTCCACTCCGGCGCACTTCTCTCCCACCTCTCGCAACCAACTGCGAGAGGTGGGGGGTGGGGGGGGGGGGGGGGGGGGGGGGCGGAGGAAGAAGAAGTCAATGCACGCGCATAGCGCGTGCACTAAATTTTTTTTTTTTTTAACACGAGTCTTACATAAGGGTTTGGTGCCTCTTGCGCTATAGCTTTTTTTGTTTCCTCGCTGGGCTTGTTATTTTTTTTGTTTGTCTGTCCATGTTGATTACCGGTGTTTGCATCAGTAATCTTCAGTGCAGCTACATTTAGGTTGTCATGTAGGGTTGTGGGTGTTTGAATCTGCAGAGATTGCGACGAAACTACTTTCACATTGAATCATTTGCTGCCATTTAGCTATGTGTCTTGTATAATTGTCTTTATGCACTTTGGGTTTCTCTTTTTGGGTGTCAAAGTAAATGAGCTCGTGTTGAAGCTCGATTTGGTTTGAGTCGAGCCTAGCTTAAGTCTTATTTTAAGGTTTGATTTATATTTTGAACTGAGCCTGAGCAAAATATAATATTTATTAATATTGTATATAAATATATTTATACCTATTAGATTTTTTATCCAATAGCTACTATTATCTTATTCCAATCTAATTCTGACTATAAATCTAATAAAAAAACTCCCAATATCTAATCTCTTTCTCGTTTCCTCTTCCTTCTCCTTCATCAACCTGCTCATCCGACATCTTCCGACGGCCTCCTCCTCCATCGTCTCTGTCTTGACCACGGTGTCGGCCTCCTCCTCCTCTATCGTCGTCGCCCTCGGCCTCTTCCGTCGCTTCCTCATCCATCCTCCTCGTCCTCCATCAACAAGTCGCCGCCGCATTCTCCTCTCCATCGGCCCCTTCCTCCTCCTCTGGCCTTAGCAAGTCACTGTGTAACAACCCAATCCCCCAAAAAAAAAAAATCATTGCATGGGCACGACGTGGCCGACCACAGTGTGACCGGCCTCGTGCCCATGCAGTGGGGCTGCGTGGGGGAGGTGCCAAGCACCCCCCCTCGCGTCGCCGCAGCCAACCGGCTGCGGCCATCTGGCAACGGCGGGCCCCAGCGCCGCCGCAACCACCGCCAACCCCCACCGCCTCTCTTTCTCCCTTTACATCTCTCTTTCTCTCGCCCTCTCTCTGGGTCTCTCTCTCTCTCTCTCTCTCTCTCTCTCTCTCCTTCTTTGGGCTCGGGCTCGTCGGAGCCGAGCCGCCGACGAGAGGCCGACAGCTGGCTAGCCACCAGCTACCGGTGCCCTCCCCGCAGACCGGGTCCGCACCTCCCTCCCCTCCTCCCTTCTTCTTCTTCTTCTTCTTTCTTTCTTTCTTTCTTTTTCTCTTCCCTCCTCAGCTTCCACTTCTTCTTTTCTGCACAGTGCTGGGCTCGGCCCAGCACTGTAGCAGTGTTTTAATTATTTATTTATTTATTTGATGTTATTTATTTAGGTTTTTCCTTCTTAATTAATGCAAATAGATTATTTAGACATTAATTATTTTAATAATAATATATTCTTCAATATGATTAGTATTAATTGTAATTTGTATAATCAATGATTAATTAGGTATAAATATAAGTAATACTCATATTTATTTATATCCATATTAGATTAATATATAGATTTGTAAACTATAATTATCAAATTTATATACCAATATTTTTATGAGATACATTTTAAATAATTCTAATAATTTATTATACATTATTATTTTGTAACAAATAATATAATGACTACATAGTCCCTAATTAATCAAGATATAATTTAATTATAATTAGTTTTTTATCTATATTTATATTTAAAAATCTAGCCAATTATAAAAATAAATAGAAATTCTAAAATCTAATAAATCATCATATTTTACTCGAACGGATTATATTGGGATAAACAACTAACTTTATGTTACTTAAATATTTTCAGATCCCGAACCCCTTATTTGAGACCCCGTGGATTTTGCTAGCGATGAGTGTCACTCGGTTAACTGACGGGCGTGAGAGATGCGTGGTTTATGTCTTCTGATCAGACAGTGAGTAGTCTTATCCCCTAAATCCCTTTCTCAAATTAGGATATATTATATATTATGTACATGCATAATTTGGCTTCCAGCATGATTATATGACTTTATATAGAGATGATTTCAGTCAAGCATATTTTATCATGCATTTGATTAGGCTGATCTAGGATATGAGTACATTGGTGATATATAGAGATGATTAGAGATGATTATGCTGTTATGGTTTTATGTCGGGATGATCTCTATCATGAGTATGCATATGATAGATTAGCATGAGTATGCATATGTTAGATACATGGTTGGAGTCTGTATTACATCATTTTTCTCTCAGCTTCTTTACCACCTAAATTCCTGAGTTGCATGATCTGTTGTCGTACTAGATATATGCATATGATTTATCATGTATAGGAAACCATGAAAGTACATGTGTATGTGATGTGATGTTATGTGATATGATGTGATGGCTGGAACGGTATCTGGTCCGGACTAGTACTGGACATACTCTTAGCGTATGGCAGAGTATGGTGATGGCTGATAGTTGTACTCTTAGCGTATGACAGGGTACAACTATCATTGATATACCCTTAGTGTATGGCAGGGTATGATTACTTTCTTCTGAGATACCCTTAGCGTATGGCAGGGTATGATTTATCTACAGAGATACCCTTAGCGTATGGCAGGGTATGTTTTATCTACAGAGATACTCTTAGCGTATGACAGGGTATTCTCTGAGCTTGTGACATGATGTGTATCGAGTTTGGGGCCGGGTACCATAGTCCAGCATGGTGGATGATATTCAAAGTTGAGACGGATGATTGTGATAGTGAGAGATATGTGGATTATATCTGGCTCTGACATATACGATTATCTAGTGGTTGGCATGCATCATGCATCATCATTGATGTAACTAGTATCATTGGATCATAATTGTTATACATGATATGGTGTTATATTCGGTGATGCTATATGGTAATTTTATCATGTTATATAATTTCGGTTGAGGATATAATATGGTCATTCATGAGATTTGATTTCATTCATATATATGTCATTGATGATACATATATATATGTTCATACATGGCATCATACTGCTTTTTGATTCATATTATCCAGTACATGATTTACTCTCTGTTTGGCTTCACTGATTCGGGATAAGGTCTATTCACTGAGCCTTTTGCTCATGACTCTCTTTATTTATTTTCTAACCCTCTCAGATATGTGGTACGTGATAGCGACTTGAGAAGATATTTTAGAGTGATGATGAGGTGAGCTATATATGAGAGATGGTATAGATGATAGTTTATATAGAAATTGAGTTGTACCAGTATTTGATATTTGTACTCTTTTGTATTAGACAATGATTTGTATAATACAGGTCGAATCATAGTGTATTCTTGTATCAGTTGTTTAGTTGTATCTTGATGGTTTGTTATGGCCTGTGTGGGTCCTGCCAGATTATGTAGCGGTCTAGTGTATATTATTGTGAACTTTGTTATTCATATGTTAACAGGTTTATTTGGTTAAGAGTATGATTTATTTGGTGATGGATTATGTGATCATGGATATGTTAGCAGGTTTTATTTGATGATGTCATAATTATATGTGCACAGGAGAGAATCTGTGCATGATGGGCCCCGCCCGACCTGTCGCGTGCGCCGCGCGTGCCGTGTGAGCGTGTGGGCGTGCACGTGCCGTGCCGGGCGGGGGTGTTACACACTGCGTCCTCCTTCTCTAACCAAGCTCGAGCTTGGCTTAGGCTCAAGTTAGGCTCAGCTCAAGTTGAGCTGAGCTGAGCTGAGTTAAGCCGAGTCTGAAGATGTTTAGAGAGCTCGAAATTAATTTTCGAGCAGAGCCTGAGTTAGAGCTAGCTCGCTCAAGCTCGGCTCGTTTACGACCCTACTCTCTTTGTTATGCTGTAGATATTTATAAAGTTCGGAAGCTTGTTCATGGTTCATGGCCTAATCTCGCTATCTTTATTGTGTATTAAACATGTATGACTTTCAACCTAAGAGCAACTCCAACCGGGCTCCAAATTCTAAATTTGGAGCCTAGTTGAGCTCCAATGAAGCTCTAAAGCTAGCTCCAAATTTGAATTAGAGCAACTCCAATCAGACTCCAAATTCTAAATTTGGAGCCCGATTGAACTCCAATCGGACTAGCAATAGTGGGGCTCCAAATTTGGAGCCCCACCATGAAAATGGAGCCCGACTTTATTTGTCATTTCAACCTTTTGAAATACCAAAATTGCCCAATAATTATTACATTCAATAATTTTAATTTCATTTGTATCATTTATTAAATAAGTTAGTTAGTTAAACTGAGTATATAATTAGTTTTACTAATCGGTTTTTAACAAAAATAATACCATTGGAAAGGTCTCATTGAGATCTTTAAAATGAATCTAATATTAAATTATTTTTGAGTAAATATAAATTTTAAATTTTTTATTATTTTAAAAATGAGTCTAATAAATTATGTGTCCTAAAATATAAGTACTCAAAATTATTCCCAATATAAATATTAAATATTAAAAAATATTAGATATGAAATACATCAAACATAAAGTACATTAACAATGAAACCAGAACCGGAACCGAAACCGATGGCTACGGAGATGACTTACCAGAATATTAAACATCTATTATTTTTATTATGTTTGGTTAATTTCTGCTTATTTTTATGTAATACAATTTTGATATTTTTAATTACTGATATGTAATGCTTATTTTAATATTTATTTCGTGTAATATAATTTCGATGCATTTAATTAAAAAATTAGTAATTTAAAATTACTTATGAAACTAGTCTTATTTTAAAGATCTTGATGAGAGTTTTCTAACCATATATTTTTTATTAAAAAATAATAACACTAAGATAAGAGCTTTTCTTAAAAAATAAAAAATTACATTTTATTTTTAATATCTTAGAAACATTCCAATTAGCTTTACCTTCTCAGCCTAAGAGCTTCTCTATATCTACTTAAAGTGGGTTGTGGACTTGACTGGGGCCACGTCCACATAAAGTTCTTCAAACGACGGCCCGGCCCACATTTTGAATTCTGAGTTACAAACTCGAACCAAATGTGAAATTGAGTCGAATCAAACCTGATACTACGCAACACAATCTGCGGTCCACGTTCATCGCACGGCTCAACCGAATGCTGACACGTCCTCCACCGCACGCACCCTCACGCTGTCCACCTCGTAAATCGCGCCACATTAATACCTTATCCCCCTCCCCTTTCTTCTGGAATTGCGCGGTGCGGCCCACAGGCCGCGTCCTCCCGCCCCGCCGATTTTCCGGCCAAATTTTCAAATGCTTATTTTTAATTGAACATTTTAAAAAATCCCACCCCCTCCATCTTCTCCCGCAAGCCTCCCATTCAAAGATTGTTCTTTTGTTTCCTTCCCTCACAAGCCTCTCCCAAAAATTTCAAATCTCCCCTCCAAAACCCTCCTCGCCCCGCTATAAATTCCCCCCATCCCGTCCCATCCAATGCCAACAACTACCCCAAAACTAACGATGCCTGCCGTCCCCTCCCTCCACCTCGCCCACGAGGCCGATGAGCCCCTCCTCGCCCCCAACCCCGACCGCTTCTCGATGTTCCCGATCCGCTACCCGAGCATATGGGAGCTCTACAAGAAGGCCGTCGCCTCCTTCTGGACCACCGAGGAGGTCGACCTCTCCCAGGACACCCGCCACTGGGACCTCTCGCTCTCCGACGGCGATCGCCATTTCATCTCCCACGTCCTCGCCTTCTTTGCCGCCTCTGATGGAATCGTCCTCGAGAACCTTGCCTCCCGCTTCATGACCGACGTCCAGCTCCCGGAGGCTCGCGCCTTCTACGGCTTCCAGATTGCCATTGAGAACATCCACTCCGAGATGTATTCTCTCCTCCTCGACACTTATATCAAGGATCCCGACGAAAAATCCCGCCTTTTTCGCGCCATCGACACCGTCCCCGCCGTCGCCAAGAAGGCCGACTGGGCACTCAAATGGATCCACGCCTCCGACTCCTTCGCCGACCGCCTCGTCGCCTTCGCCTGCGTCGAGGGCATCTTCTTCTCCGGTTCCTTCTGCGCCATCTTCTGGCTTAAAAAGCGCGGCTTGATGCCCGGCCTCACCTTCTCCAACGAGCTCATCTCCCGCGACGAGGGCCTCCACTGCGACTTCGCCTGCCTCCTCTACGAACTTCTCGAGCACAAGCTCGACGAGGAGCGCGTCCGGTCCATCGTCGCCGATGCGGTCGTCATCGAGAGGGAATTCGTCTGCGACGCGCTCCCGGTCGCCCTCGTCGGCATGAACGGCGAACTAATGGGCCAGTACATCGAGTTCGTGGCGGATCGGCTCCTAGGGGCGTTAGGGTGCGGGAAGTTGTACGGCGTTGCCAACCCGTTCGATTGGATGGAGTTGATCTCGTTGCAGGGGAAGACCAACTTCTTCGAGAAGAGGGTCGGGGAGTACCAGAAGGCTTCGGTGATGTCCAGCATTGGTGGGCTTGGAGGTAACCATGTCTTCAAGATGGACGAGGATTTCTAGACTAATGCTACCACTGTTAATTTTTATATATCTTCTCTAAAAATGTAATCTTTAGACCTTGGCGTACCGGTTTGCTTCCTTTCTTTCTTTCTTTCTTTGGTGGATTGTAATATACAGCTGCTAATTAGCACCTTGCCCAGTTATTCGCATTTGTGTTTGATAATATTCCGAAGATTGTTTAACCTTGTCCATCTTGAGCTATGGGTGTTTGACGAAATGTCTGTGAGGTTGTACCTGGTACTTTTTCTTGCATTTCTGTTTCATCGTACTTCAAAGAGACGATGGGTTGTTGCATTGGATGTTGTGGTTGTTACTCTCTACATTTTTCTTCCATTTGTTCGGCAATGTGTCATAGTGGTGATAGATTATTGAATTGGATGTAGTGCTTTTTCCTGTTTGGTTCTCACTCTCTCTGTCTCCTCAAAAGAGAAGAGTTATCTTCTCGTGGCTTTCTCTCTCCCTTTCTTCTCTTTTCTTCTACAGGAGAAAAAGATAAGGTGCATGGTTGTCAGAGGAAAAAAAGATCATCTAAAAGATAAGATGAGATAATATTTTTTGTATATTAACCGCCACAATTACAAAATGCTCCTTTTCACATGCAAATTTTGGATGGATAGAAAAAGGGGTCGATTTTGTCATATATATTTTCTTTCTTTGGAGGGTATCAATGATAATATTCGTAGTTCAGGAGAGTTTAAGTATAATTTAGACTTTAAGAAATAGAGAGAAATATATGAAGAAGAAAATTCTCACCTCCCACGTATATTATTCTAGTTTTCTTATGAAAGATATCTCAGACGTTCACTGCTAAACTTAATACATTAGCTAAAGTTTCGAGAAGAATGGGGAGTTTTTGTGGTAGTTGATTCACTATTAATGTTGATATTCTTGGCCTGTATATTCTCTATGATACTAGAATTAGATCTAGTTATCTAAAGCTGAGTTTCTTTTATTTATTTTTTCTAAACTTTTGAAGGTCACATTCGAACACAAAGAGTCACGCTCAAACGCCCTCGTTCGGACGTCTGTATATGTTCACAAATACAGTAGACGTGTTTAGCGTGTCCGAACACATTCAAATGCCTTCGATCGAACGTCTGTATACGTTTGCAAATACAGTGAACGCATTTAAGGCATTAAAAGGTGTTCGGCGAATCTACACTCTTTCTAGGGTTTTCTTTTGATTATTTTGCTTATTAGGTTAGCTTCTAAATATGTGAAAGATAATCTTTTAATCATTATTGAATGAATTGAATTCTTTCCTCCAAATCTTCTCCTCCCCTTCTCTCTCGTTCTCTCCCACCACAGTTACGTCATCTCTAATCTTCTCGTCTGGCCTATCCCCTTAGACCCATAAGAATAACCCCTTCTTTCTCTTTTTCCCTTCTTTATACCTAAATATTTTTCATTGACATTAAGGTTACTATCACTCTAACTATTGTTTTTTTTAAAGTTATAGCATCATAACATACATATAAAACCGATGACTTATGGGTGAATAATTTTCACCCCAAAAGATTTAACCTGCTACTCTAAATAACTTGGAAACTCACTAATTCCTCTGATATGTTCTGAATAAAAAAATCTATTTTACAAAAAAAAACTCACTAATAGGTTGCCGCATTAGTTACTAGCTTTCAAGAAGCCATGGTTTAGTAGGTCTATAAAAGCAACTAAATAGCCTACCAGAAGAAAAGGATGATGCATAAGTTGAAAGAATACATTCCCAGCAATGTATACGGATAACCCTGTCATAATATTCTGCTATTTGGGACCATCACAAGAAGTAGAAAATAGTATGAAAATTACAAATGGTAATGATAATCTGGCAATAGCAAAGAATTAGTCACAACAATCTGAACCAAAGCTTATGCCTCGCAGAATGATGCATACAAAATTGTAGTTGTGAAGAAGCATGCAACTATTAGAACGTCGAGATGCATTGTGGGCGTCAAGTTGGTGGTGCAGATCCTCGAGATTGTCAGCGATGGTGCCTGCCTGTTCGGCAACGAGTGGTTCTTGATATTTATCGGCAGTAGGAAGCTCATGAACAAGGCCTTCTGGAAGAGCATCTGTACATTTGGAAAGTAGACACAAGAAACATAAGATGTTCCGAGAATGAAAATGGGAAAAAGAAGCAAGAAACTAAATGCAGGGCAAGCAAAATTACTTGATGTACTGCAATTACTTGACAAGTCCACCTCACTATCATCAACAACACTGTATGGAATCAAGAATCAGTTATATATATTTGGAAGCTAAGAGTTTGCAATGTAACGAAGTTCAGTTGTAAAATAAGTTAAAATCAATTCAGGCATCGAAGACATAAAAACGCACAATAGGTAAACACTACTTTGGACTTCAATCCTGTAAAATATGTTAAATCAATTTAGGCATTGAAGACATAAAAACACACAACAGACACTACTTTGGCTTCAATCCTTACTTCCGCTGCATACTGGAGTGTTACCTTAAAAATAAAATAAACAACCATAGGATGCTTCAAAAGTATTGTAGAGGATTTTTCTTTTAATAATGCAATGAGCACACTTGCAGCTTAAGGATTCAATAGAATTTTCTGATAATAAGCTACAAAATCTATATATTAATATATGCCTTTGAAAACAACAAAGGTTCCATTAGTTTACCTAGATGAAATGCATATTTTAAAAAAGAAGGCTACAATACCAGTACCTCGCTGGAAAGGTCTGACTGAGTAGGATTTAACTGAGAAAGGTGAATAATATGAATCCTTGTTTGCAGATAGTACATCGTCAATCAGAAAATCAAAATGAAGATGATATGGCCCAGTTATTCATCTTTTTCTAAAGTGTCGTACTTGATGTTCCACTCATTATCTAGGTGAACAGGGGATTCGCTTTTCACTGATGCATCAACTTCCATCTTAGCTTTAGTTGCCGCATCTCTAGATGGTTTTGTTGGTTGTATTCCCTCTACATAATGTTTCTAGCAGTGAGATCGAAGACATAAAGCAGCAGAAAGCAGTACTACTTCAAAACCATAAAATATGCAATTCATAGAAGCATGCTCAAATCATGTACTGGCTCAACACATGCTGCATTTGAGCATTGTGGATTTGGTCTCATATCCATAGTAGGAAAATAGTCTTCAGCAAATTATACCCCTGCAACATATGTAGGATTAGAAATTCTTGTACTGATCAAAGTTCAGCAGAGTATATCATCTAGTGTGCATGATCATACAAAATTATACAAATTGAGATTTTATTCTATTTTCATGTGGGGAAGAGAGAAAAAAGAAAAGAAAAATATAGGGCACAAGAAATAACTTAAAAGTAAAAGATGTATATAATCACATAAAGCTTCAACACTCATCCATACTGAATTAGTAATGGCAGAAGGAGAACTTACCAAGCAAGGAGAAACTTGACCAAACTTCAACATGTATTTGAAAGCATTCTGAACCAAAAGACTAGCAACAACTCCCTGGATAATCAATTTAGTATCCACTTAAAGTAAGTAGTAACTAGATCAAGACCAACTGATGTTAGAGAATGCACTCAAATTGAAAAAGGCATTCAAGATACTAGGAGAATGAAAGCATTTTAAAGATGGAAAGTCAAAGAGTCATTTCAGCTTGTTATTTGTTTCAATGGTCCAAAACATCCGGAAGCAACTAATAATAACCAGAAAGAAACAATTCTGTTGCATTTTTACTTTCAGATGGTCATAATATTGTACTTGTTCAATAGCAGTTAAACCACTTCTGCTCACCTAAGCATAAAATGAAAACCTAGCAACCCAAACAGCACAACACCAGACTAGAAACTGCAAAATTTCAGGGAATGAATACCACAATCATCAGCAAGAGTCAAGAGATACCATAAATCTGTAATGACTGAAGTAGCATTCGATAGGTCAGCCTCATCATGTGGTTGAAGTCTGAGACCATCATAAACCACTTGATGCCACAACTAAGGCCAGATGCAGGCATCAAGAGGCCTTCTTGATCACTATTTGGATTTTAGACAATTAGTCACTGATATGATTATGTGGAATTATTATTAGAAAGCTCTCATATTAAAGTGTAATATAAGAACCATTTTTAATTTTAGCAACCTCGTCAAGGAAATTGTCAAAATCCTATAAGACTGATATAAAATTGATCAGTATGCAAATTTTAAACACTTGAATGAGACAGGAGTAGTATGTGGATACTATAGAATAAAAGACATATATCATATATATCACTCTAAGCCTGATGTAATCATATTTCAGGTTGGTTAAGAACAAAAACATGAAAATATATGCAAATCCTTAAGGGTTAAAGCTGTAGAAGAAGTTCGGTAGCAGAAAGTACTGCCAAATAAAAGGAAATGAAACTTCCTTACCATTGTAGTTGGCAGAGAAGCAGCACATACACCTTCACGCTTGAGTGTATGTTCATCAACGCCAGATGCTACAACCTACAAGTTAGAAACTCTAACTCTTAGCTTTATGTATTGTGCTGAAGCAAAAAGGTGGTAAGCATATAGTTGAACCAACATAACACTTATCAAGACATTGTTCAGCAGAGCCTCTTACAGAAATAATGGAAAAAAAATTTTACTTGGGTTAACACCTATACCCCTAAATCAAAAGTCACATGATAATTCTTTCCCCGCAAGAGATGTTCCAAGAATTTGAGATGACAGATTGTTCATAACCTCGAGATCTTGTAGAAGTTCACACACAAGAAATGCACCGAGGGGATCCTATGATACAACATGAGCAGCCACACTATGGACAGGAAGATAAGAAAAGTAAACTAAATGAGTAAGGTCCATACTATTTTAAAGAAGTATCAAATGCAAAAAACCAAAGATAAAATTCTACCACACATACCGGAGGAGGAGCACAAGCGAAACAAGGTCTCCCCAGGAATCAGTAGTTGTATATGACCTGACACAGCATCTTCAGATACACCTGACATGAAACACTTCCATGTTACTTTATTTTGCTATCCTTGATTGTGAATTTATATACAAATTACAAAGCCCACCCACTCAAAATTTCTTTGGAATTGAGCAAGTCATATTATTGATGAAAGCATAAAGGAAAATCTTGTATGGACATCAGAACAAATCCTTGATACACTAAAATCCAGAAATTATCATAATACATTTGCATGAAGAAAAATATTGAGAAGTAAAAGAAAATCACCTGTTAGAATAATAAAGGACCATCTAGAAAGAATAAGTACATTGAAGAAGAACAAGAAATCCTGAAATCTACAAGAGGATATACCACAATTTCATCATGCGTCTAAGTCTACCCAGCCAAAGATGTATCAAATGCTTTAGTTTCAAAATCTTAGCCAATTGTACAGTGTGGACTAGGCTGGGTAAAAGTTTCCCAACATTTGGGGCAATTGGGCACTTTTATAGGTCCTAAGTCTAGAATTGGCATTATACTCAAAAGGCTAAACATAAGAAAAACTTAAAGTTGGCATTTCCTATATGATGTTTGGTCCAGGAGAAAGTCCAAGAGACAGATCAACCGATAATATTCAGTTCTTGGAAAATGAGAGAATACAAAACACCAAGTTCACCTATAGATGCTAAATCTATACCCAGATTTTGAATATCGATATCAGTTTTGTTCAATTTCGGTCTATTTTTTAAATACTTAAATTCTAGAAAATGATATAAACCAGATAAATCCCAAGAGTTCATAAAAATGATGAAGATAAAAAAAAAATAGATTACTTGTGTAAGATAGTAATAATATAATACAAAAAGTGAAAATACTAAACACAATATCAAATTTTGAACGGATGAATTAAGTAAATGCATGTGCTCATTGTTGTTATCAACTTAGAATAGAGGTGGCCGTAAGCCACTTGTAGATGAGGCTAACAACCACCTTTGCAACAAAGGTAAATGTAGGAGGTGGGTGTTAAAAGAAAAGGTAAAAGAGGGACAAGGTGATGTAGCTCGTAGATGTAGCTCAATGACCGCAAGTAAGTAATAAGATTAGATTGTAAATGCGAGATTGCATAAATCTGAAGGATGATAAAGATAAGCAAAGGTCAAAGAAAAGAGCTAACGATGCCTGCCGTCCCCTCCCTCCACCTCGCCCACGAGGCCGACGAGCCCCTCCTTGCCCCCAACCCCGACCGCTTCTCGATGTTCCCTATCCGCTACCCGAGCATCTGGGAGCTCTACAAGAAGGCCGTCGCCTCCTTCTGGACCACCGAGGAGGTCGACCTCTCCCAGGACACCCGCCACTGGGACCTCTCCCTCTCCTCCGACGATCGCCATTTCATTTCCCACGTCCTCGCCTTCTTCGCCGCCTCTGACGGCATCGTCCTCGAGAACCTTGCCTCCCGCTTCATGACCGACGTCCAGCTCCCGGAGGCCCGCGCCTTCTACGGCTTCCAGATAGCCATTGAGAACATCCACTCCGAGATGTACTCCCTCCTCCTCGACACTTATATCAAGGATCCCGACGAAAAATCCCGCCTTTTTCGCGCCATCGACACCGTCCCTGCCGTCGCCAAGAAGGCCGACTGGGCTCTCAAGTGGATCCACGCCTCCGACTCCTTCGCCGGCCGCCTCGTCGCCTTCGCCTGCGTCGAGGGCATCTTCTTCTCCGGTTCCTTCTGCGCCATCTTCTGGCTTAAAAAGCGCGGCTTGATGCCCGGCCTCACTTTCTCCAACGAGCTCATCTCCCGCGACGAGGGCCTCCACTGCGACTTCGCCTGCCTCCTCTACGAACTTCTCGAGCACAAGCTCGACGAGGAGCGCGTCCGGTCCATCGTCGCCGATGCGGTCGTCATCGAGAGGGAATTCGTCTGCGACGCGCTCCCCGTCGCCCTCGTCGGCATGAACGGCGAACTAATGGGCCAGTACATCGAGTTCGTGGCGGATCGGCTCCTAGGGGCGTTAGGGTGCGGGAAGTTGTACGGCGTTGCCAACCCGTTCGATTGGATGGAGTTGATCTCGTTGCAGGGGAAGACCAACTTCTTCGAGAAGAGGGTCGGGGAGTACCAGAAGGCTTCGGTGATGTCCAGCATTGGTGGACTTGGAGGTAACCATGTCTTCAAGATGGATGAGGATTTCTAGACTAATGCTACCACTGTTAATTTTTATATATCTTCCCTAAAAATGTAATCTTTAGATCTTGGTGTACCGGTTTGCTTCCTTTCTTTCTTTCTTTCTTTCTTTGGTGGATCGTAATATACAGCTGCTAATTAGCACCTTGCCCAGTTATTCGCATTTGTGTTTGATAATATTCCGAAGATTGTTTGACATTTCCATCTTGAGCTATGGGTGTTTGATGAAATGTCTGTGAGGTTGCAACTTGTACTTTTTCTTGCATTTCTGTTTGATTATGCGCCATAGAGATGATGGGTTATTGAATTGGATGTTGTGGTGGATTATAATCAAAGAGATGATGATTCGCCAAAGAGAAATGTTCGAGGTTGTTGTAACTTTAGATTTTTGTTGCATTTGTTTGGCAATGTGCAAAAAGTGCTGATTGATTATTGAATTATAAATTCAGATATTTTTTTTTAGTGATTTAGACTAATTTATCTTTTCTCTAATCTAATCTAACTATTTAATCTCAATGCGTAAATTGTTAAAAATTAGAGCGTAGTTTTTACATAATATGTGTAAATTATATATGTATTGTGTTACTTTTTTAAAATCTCGATACACATCGTTGAAATCTACAATATACAATTTGCATAAGCTATGCATATATAATACATAAGCGATGCGTGATTTTTTTTTTTTAAAAATCTTTATATACATATTGTTGAAAATTAGATCGTACATTTTAAATAAGCAATGCATATAAATTACATAGGTGTATGCGTGATATTTTTTTAAATCTTGATATGCATATTATTGAAAATTAGAGTTTACTTTTCACATAGGCGATGTGTATAAATTATATAAATAATACGTTACGTTTTTTAATTAGAGCATAATTTTTGCATAAACGATGCGTATAAATTACATAAATGATGTGTAGTCTTGTTTTTTAAAATTTTGATATGTATATTGTTGAAAATTAAAGTGTACATTTTGAATAACCGATGCTTAGATGTTTATTAAGGCCATGACAGTCTTTAAAATTTGTTAGGGCTAAATCAGTAAAAAAAGACCTAAAATTGCAATTTGATAATTGGGAGCATATTTCTTCTAATTAAAAAATTAAAAAGCTTTTTACTGTAAATCATCGTCATTCTATGCTTCATTGTCTTCTTTCTTTTTTTAAAAAAAAGAAAAAACAAAATGATAATTTTTTGGATTAATTACGCTGACACCCCATGTACTATACCAAGTTTTCATAGAAACCCCCTAAATTTTTTTAGGTTACAATATCACCCATAAATTTTTTTATGGTTACAATGTCACCCCTAAACTCTGGAGTAAAGTGAAACAAAATAACGGCAGTGGCAGAAAGCGCATAATGACAAACTATACCCCTAATTAGTTTTTTCTTGTCATCTATTTAGCCTGGTAAAAAAATTTATTTATAAAATTACCTAAATACCCTCAACTAACGTATACAAGTTTTTAGAATAAATTACCCCACTACAACTCTCATCTCAAACCCACTCTCATCCCCACCTTCCCTTCCCTTGCCTCATCATCGGTAGCAACAGCACCGACTGCGACGATGGAGTCAACAGCGCGAATGAGATCTTCTCTAGGAAGCAGCATTAACTCATGAGTGGGAGGCCAACGACAGCAAGCTCACCACCGCCTCCCCATCCCATGCGGCGCAGCCCTAGTGCTACTCCTTCCACATTGATTATGTCATGGTGGAGACCTGCCAACACCCTCGCCCGTGGGGGCGACAGGCCTCTATATAGGCTATAGCGTCATCCGGGATAGACCATGATCTAGTCAAGCCGAGCCCGTTAGGCAAGGTCCACTACAACACCACCATCTCCGATGAGCTCTCCACTACAACTCCCCAAATCTCGTGCCCCAGTGTCACTGCCAAATTCACGAGCACATCTCATTGAGGAGGTAAAGCGCATAGCGAAGACGGAGGACCCGCAGCCGGTCGAATTCCCTTAATTGCTGCTGCGGCAGTGTTGCAGGCATTAAGAAGGCTGACAATGAAGTTGAGGTGTGTAGAGAGGGCAGGGCAAGGGGAAGGAGGGAGGTTCTGATATGGGGAAGACCCTTGTCGTGTACCTTGTCGTGGGCAGTAACATCGTTGGGAAGGAAGAGAATAGAAGAAGGGAGGGAATGAGGAGGGAATGAGGAAGATGAAGGTATATTCATCCATTATTGTTAAACCAAAATAAAATTATCTTCCCTCTAACAAAGGCATTTAAGTTACTTCACATCTAAATTGACTGCCACATAAACTGACTCTCCCAATATATGTAGCTATATAATAATAGAATATGATATTGAAATTTTTCTATAGTTTAAAAGTGACATTGTAATCTAAAAAGGTTTAGAAGGTCTTCATAAAAACTGGGTATAGTATATGGGGTATTAGTGTGGTTAACCCTAATTTTATATATTAACCTCCACAAATACAAAACGCTCCAATTGGATGGAATATTTTTTTCTTGTGGTGACAATTTCGACACAAATGAGCTTAAAAATTCACATGCCAATGGATAAAAAAATTGCTCCCATATATATATATATATAATTATTTATTAATAGGGTTAATGAAGATCTAACATTTAAGATCCTAACAATATACTAAGAATGAAAAAAAAATTTAAATATATTACCGATTCAATAAATAATTATTTATTTTTAAATTACTTTGCACATTATTTTTTTAATAAATATATTATCTTAACAATTTATCAAGTAAAAAACATAACATTAATTGATAGAGAATAAGAGTATTGACGTCTCTTTATAATTAACTTGATCAAACTCAATTATATTCTTTAATTATTTTTTAATTATTTATATATATCTCTCATTAGTTTAAAATTAATTTAAGCTAAATTTATTAACAAATAGAGATAGAGAATTATATTTAAATTAAAGTTTATCTTTAAAGAATCAAATTTAAATTGTCTAGTATTAAATGATATAATTATATCTATCGTAATCGTATCTAAGAGAGAAATATTAAGGAAAAGTAAAGAATGTGTAAACCAAAAGTTAGGTACACGTAATCTAATCTTGTTGATTAATACGTTTATTTTATGTAACGTGATTTTAGTATGAAAATATGCTATTATAGCGTTATAAATTTGAGAGGGGCATCAAAGTACTTGCAGCATAATTTAGACTTTAAAAAATAGAGGAAATAATACGAAGAATAAAACTCTCACCTCCCTCATCATTCTTCCTCCTGCTTTTCTCATCGACGATCGCCTCTCCGTCTTCTCCGGCTCCCATCGAGCTGCCTCCAGTGAAGGTCAATCACTCAACTCAAGAGTGCTTGCCTGTGCCTCGAGTAAAGTTTAGCTGAAGCTTTAGAAGAACGACGAGCCTAAATATAAAATACTTTTGTTTCCAGATAAATATAATTTAGTATTAGATTACTATAATAGATATTATATTTCACAAGTATTTCTAGATGATTAGCCTGGTGATTGATCTCCACTCCAGGCAGCTCGACTGGAACTGAAAGCTGCTGAAGAAGACGGAGAGAAATATTGCCGCCGGCGATTGGTTTTCTCCTCCTTGTTTTTTTTTACCTCTTTTTTATTTTAATATTTTAGAGTTTTAGTATATTATTTTTCGATATTTGAACGAAAAACCTCCTTATAGATTGCCCTTGAATTTAAGTTACTTAATTCAATTTAAATTTGACAGACTGAGCTTGAGTTATTATTAACTTAATTTGAGTGAAAGGAATGAAGCAAGAGGACACAATAGAGAAATAAGGAGACCAATTTTTGTTGAAGTTGATTCACTATTAATGAGAGATATTCTTCACCTGAATATGAGTGAATCATTTTCACCAAAGATGATTTAACCTGCTACTCTAAATAACTTGGGAACTCACAATTTGTCCAATATGTTTGGGAAAACAGAACTATTTACAAACTAAAGCTACCCCATTAAGAAGCCAGGGTTTACTAGGTCTCAAAATCTTAAAACAATATTTGTACTCCATAAAAGTAACTAAATAGCCTCCCTTAATAGTCTCAGGATCTGAGGATTGAAAAAATAGCCTGCCAAAAGAAAAGGATGATGCATAAGTTGAAAGATACATCCCCAGTAATGTATACAGATAACCCTGTCATGATATTTCCTTATTTGGGGCCATTACAAGTAGTAGAAAATAGTGTGAAAATTACAAATGGTAATGATAATCTGGCGATAGCAAAGAATTAGTCACAACAATATTAATGCACAACATCCTATAGTCTCATGATCTGAACCAAAGCTTATGCCTCGCGGAATGATGCATACAAAATTGTGAAGAAGCCTGCAACTGTTAGAATGTCAGGATGCATTGAGGGCATCAAGTTGGCGCTGCAAATCCTCGAGATCGTCAGTGATGGTGCCTGCCTGTTCCGCAGCTAGTGGTTCTTGATATTTATCGGCAGTAGGAAGCTCATGAACAAGGCCTTCTGGAAGAGCATCTGTACATTTGGAAAGTAGATGGAAGAAACATAAGATGTTCCGAGAATGAAAATGGGAAAAAGAGGTAAGAAACTAAATGCAGGGCAAGCATATTACTTGATGTACTGCAACCACTTGACAAATCCACCTCAGTATCATCAACGACACTGTATGGAATCAAGAATCAGTTATATATATTTGGAAGCTAAGAGTTTGCAATGTAACAAAGCTCAGTTGTATAATATGTTGAAATCAATTTAGGCATCGAAGACATAAAAACACACAATAAGTAGACACTACTTTGGACTTCAATCCTGTAAAATATGTTAAATCAATTTAGGCATTGAAGACATAAAAACACACAACACATAGACAATACTTTGGCTTCAATCCTTTCGCTGCGTACTGGAGTGATTTTACCTTAAAAATAAAATAAACAACCATAGGATGCTTCAAAAGTATTGTAGAGTGAGGATTTTTTTTTTTTAAATAATGCAATGAGAACACTTGCAGCTTAAGGATTCAATAGAATTTTCTGATAACAAGCTACAAAATCTATATAATAATATATGCCTTTGAAAACAACAAAGGTTACATTAGTTTACCTAGATGAAATGCATATTTTAAAAAAGAAGGGTACAATACCAGTACCTCGCTGGAAAGGTCTGACTGAGTCGGATTTAGTTGAGAAAAGTGAATAATATAAATCCTTGTTTGTAGACACTATATCGTCAATCAGAAAATCAAAATGAGGATGATATGACCTAGTTATTCATCTCTATCAAAAAGGTTGTACCTGATGTTCCACTCATTTTCTAGGTGAACAGGGGATTCAATTTTCACTGATGCCTCAGCTTCCATCTTTGCCTTAGCTGCCGCATCTCTAGATGGTTTTGTTTGGTTGTATTCCCTCTACAGTAATGTTTCTAGCAGTGAGATCGAAGACATAAAGCAGCAGAAAGCAGTACTACTTCAAAACCGTGAAATATGCAATTCATAGAAGTATGCTCAAATCATGTACCTGCCGCTCAACACATGCCGCATTTGAGCATTGTGGATTTGGTCTCATTTCCATGGACGGAAAATAGTCCTTGAGCGAATTATATCCCTGCGACATATGTAGCATGAGAAATTCTTGTACTGATCAAAAGTTCAACAGAGTAATTACCTGACATCAGCATGATCATACAAAATTATACAAATTGAGATTTTACTCTATTTTCATGTGGGGAATAGAGAAAAAAAGGAAAGAAAAATATAGGGAACAAGAAATAACTTAAAAATAGAATATGTATATAAGCACATAAAGCTCCATCACTCATCCATACTTAATTAGTATTGGCAGAAGGAAATTTACCAAGTAAGGAGAAACTTGACCAAACTTCAACATGTATTTGAGAGCATTCTGAACCAAAAGACCAGCAACGACTCCCTGGATAATCAATTTAATATCCACTTAAAGTAAGAAGTAGTAACTAGATCAAGACCAGCTGATGTTAGGGAATGCTTTCAAATAGAAAAAGACATTCAAGAATAGCAGGAGAATGAAAACATTTTAAAGATGGAAAGTAAGGAAGTCATTTTAGCTTGTTATATTGTTTCAATGGTCCGAAATATCCAAAAGCAACTAATAATAACCAGAAAGAAACAATTCTGTTGCCTCCTTACTTCCAGAAGGTCATAATATTTGACCTTGTTCAATAAACCACTTCAAGTTACCCAAGCATAAAAAGAAAACCTAGCTGCCCAAACAGCACAATACCAGACTGAAAACTTTCAAATTTCTGTGAATGGATACCACAATCATTAGCAAGCGATACTGTAAATCTGTAATGACGGAAGTTAGCAGTCCATAAGTCAGTCTCATCATGTGGTCGAAGTCTGAGGCCATCATAAACCATTTAATGCTGCAACTAAAGGGCAGATGCAGGCATTTTTAGAGGCTTTCTTGATCACTATTTGGATTTTAGACAAAAGTCACTAATATGATTATGTGGAATTATTATTAGAAAGTTCTCATATTAAAATGTAATATGAGAACCATTTTTAACTTCAGCAACCTCATCAAGGAAATCGTCAAATTCCTATAAGACTGATATAAAATTGATCAGTATGCAAATTTAAAAACTCGAATGGGACAGGAGAAGTATGTGGATACTATAGAATAAAAGACATATATCATATATGCCACTCTAAGCCTGATGTAATCATATTTCAGGTTGGTTAAGAACAAAAACATGAAAATATCTGCAAATCCTTAAGGGTCAAAGCTGTAGAAGAAGTTAGATAGGAGAAAAGTAATGCCAAATAAAAGGAAATGAAATTTCCTTACCATTGTAGTTGGCAGAGAAGCAGCGCATACACCTTCACGCTTGAGTGTGCGTTCATCAACTCCAGATGCCACAACCTACAACTTAGAAACTTTAACTCTAGCTTGATGCATTGTGCTGAAGCAAAAAGGTGGTAAGCCAATAGTTGAACCAACATAACACTTATCAAGATATTGTTCAGCAGAGCCTCTTACAGAAATAACAGAATACAATTTTTACTTGGTTTGACTCCTATATCTCTAAGCAAAAGTCACATGATAATTCTTTCCCCGCAAGATATGTTCCAAGAATTTGAGATGACAGATTGTTCATAAGCTCCACTTTCAAAAAAATCAAAGTACAGTAACACCAAGGAGATCTTGTAGAAGTTCAAGCACAAGAAATGCACCAAGGGGATCATAGGATACAACATGAGCAACCATAATATGGGCAAGAAGATAACAAGACTAAACTAGACAAGTAAGGTCCAAACTGTTTTAAAGTAGTATCAATTGCAAAAAAATAAGCCTTTGCTCTCGATTCCCAACAAAGTACAAATATATTATGGTCATAAAATTTCTACCACACATACCAGAGGAGGAGCACAAGCGAAACAAGCAGTCTCCCCAGGAATCAGTAGTTGTATATGACCTGACACAGCATCTTCAGATACACCTGACATGAAACACTTCCATGTTACTTTATTTTGTTATTCATTGATTGTGAATTAATAAACAAAATTACAAACTACTCTAAATTTCTTTGGAATTGAGCAAGCCATATTATTGATGAAAGCATAACGGAAAGACTTGTATATACATCTTAGATCAACTCCGTTCTAGTTGTAGCAGAACAAATCCTTGATAGACTAAAATCAAGAAATTATCAAAACACATTTGCATGAACAAAAATATTGAGATGTAAAAGAAAACCACCTTTTAGAATAATAAAGGACCATATAGAAAGAAAAAGCACATTGAAAAAGAACAAGAAATCCTGAAAACCTACAACAGGATATACCAGCGATTTCATCATGTGTCTAAGTCTACCAAGCCAAAGATGTATCAAATGCGTTAGTTTCAAAATCTTAGCCAATTGTACAGTGTGGGCTATATTGGGTAAAAGTTTCCCAACATTTTGGGCAATTGGGCTCTTTTACAAGTCCTTAGTCTAGAATTGGCATCATAATCAAAAGGCTAAACATAGGAAAAACTTAAAGATGCCATTTCCTATATGATTTTCGGTCCAGGAGAAAGTCCAAGAGACAAATCAACCGATAATATGGCATTTCTTATATATTTTTATCCATATATATATATATATAGAGAGAGAGAGAGAGAGAGAGAATTTATCCTACCATTTCTTCTCTCTATATTGGGAACCCACAATGCTTTGAAAAGAGAAGTGGTGGGTTCCCAAAATATATATATATATCAAGAGAGAGAGAAGGAGAAATGGGTTCCCAAAGCAAGAAGAGAAGTAAAAATAAAGAAGAAGAGAAACGTCTCTACTCTCCATTTCTTAAGTGGGCAACAACGGCAAACACATGGCCTCTCCACTCTCACTCTCGTAAGCCTCTCTCCTGCCGCCAAAAGCACAAGGCGGGCCGCCAAACAAGGCAGCCTGCCAAGTAACAAATGGCAGCCAGCCCACCATTAGCAGGCTGCCTAGGAGTATTGCGAGGCTGTTGTCTTGCCGCTCTGCCATGGTGGCAAAGGCGGCTGCCATGGCCACCTTTATAAACAGTGGTCAATATTACTATGTGGATATGACGAATACTGGACTGATATAACGATACTTGACCAAAATCAAGAGAAAACTGGTTTCAATTTCTAAGCAGGAAAGTCATTTCGATCCAATCCATTCTTGGGGTCCGAAAAAGACACTGGATATGTCAGTGACTTTGCACGACAAAGGAATTGGTATAGATGATACTAATATGTATCAATAGATACATATCAGCATCGACTAATATGAACCATGGCTTCTACATAACCAATCTCTATGCTTATCATTGTGCTGCCTCATGGATTGAGAGTACACCTTCATACTTGTCACAGTGAATGTTAAAAGCATAATTATCAAAACAAGACCAAAAGTTGCCCTGGTTAGAAGTTGGGTCACTAGTTCAACCAATAGATCACCCGATCGGATTGGTGGTTTATTTAGAATTATTTTAAATATTTAAATAATTTTTTATAGTTCTAAGTAATTCCAAAACTAAAAGAAATATCTATGAAAGCAATACAATTGTATTTCTTCCAGTATTTAGCTTTTTTTAACTAATAGTTAAGTTTAAGTACATCAACTCATGACTTCTACAAAATCACATCTTTGTAACACTTTTGACATTTACATATATCATCATTTTACTTTTAGAAATAAATTACCCTAAGGTAAAAATTTAGAATAGTTGAATATGAAGCACAACAAGGTAATTTTAAAAAAAAAAAACCCAATAAATTCAAAGAAACTTGTTTGGATTTGCGTAGTTCACTGCTTGAACTGCCTTCAATAACAAAATTAAACCAGCTCAGTGATCAGTTCATCAATCTCCATTAAAGTCCAGCAACCTCAAGTATGCCATTTTTTCTCCTTATCTTTTATCATTTTCTCTCTATTCGACGAGCTCCCCCTCTCTCTCCCCTCTCATCTCTGCAGCACTTTCTCCCAGTCCCTTCCCTCTCTTTCTCCTTTTCTTTCTTACTCTCCACATTTTCTCCCTTTCTCTCCCTTTTTCCCCTTATATAGTAATAGATAGAGGGGGAGGCTAGAGAGAGAGTATAGAGAGGGAGATAACTCTCTCTTTATTCTACAATAATTCTTTTGTCAGAATAACAAAAGAGAGAGAAAGAAAGAAAGACTAAGAGATATTAATTCGGATTCAACTTTTTGAATTTAAATTTCTTTCATTTATCTAAATTATATTTTGAATTTGATCTCTATTTAGGTTTAGTTTATATTGGAAATTAAAATGGCTTCAAAGATAAACCACAAGGTACTGACATTATGTGGCAACACATTGTGATACTATTAGGCAAGATAAAAAATGCGACAAATATAATTGGTATTAAGAAAATGAGTTGCGATGTCAGCCATATTAAAGAACATTTGGTTGGAAGATAAAAACATTAGCAACTTGCATTCTTTAGAAGTCAAAAATGAAATATTGACTCATCTAATAGGCAAACAAAAGGATAAACAAACTATAAAATAAAAAGAGTCAATGGTTCATCGATAATTAATACATGACTCTAAAGTAGAATAGGTTAATTATATAGCGGATCTAGTGAGGAGGCTAATGAGCAAATGCAAGTGAAGAGGGTAATAAAACAAAGCAAACATATGTATAATGAAGAGAAGATGAGAAGAATGATGGTAGCCTTGATAAATCTAGATCAGTTCATATGTAGAGAAAAAGAAAATATTGCACAATAGTTCTAAAACTCTTGGTGTTATAAGAAAGTCTAAGAATGTTGGGCCAATTAATGCATAGTTTTACAGAAAAATGTCGCATATAGATTACTATCAAGATAACTTTCAAAGAGATAAAAAATACAAGAAGTACATTGGTAGAGCTATCCCCAAATTTTCTTCTACGGTAGTATTCATTTTAATATAGCTAATAGCCTTTATTATTACACTATGGTGAATATTATACAATTAATAAGATACGTTGTTCAACCTCTTAATTCAAATTGTATTGCTACTAATATCTTGAGTATGGTTTGAAAAATTGGCTGAAACCAATCCAAAACAAGAAATGATATTGGAAAAATCACTAGCATCGAGTCTGAATAGTGTATTTTAGCTGAAATTGGTGCCTTTCGGCTGAAAATTTTCAATTTCAACTAAAACAAGTAATCTGGATTCAAAAACGAGTCCATTTCATATGGCAGACATGAAATATCATATGGGACCCATTTTTTTATCATTTTCCTATATTTATTAATCATCTTTATTTATTTTTTAAAATATTCCTATTCCAATATCTTTCTCACAAGAGGATGCCTCTAAAGGCCAAATCTCTCTCAAATTTTTTTATCTATTTCTTATTTCCAATCAAATCAAATAATTAACTCTCACTTTCACATATTTTTATTTTTTTTCTTATTTTTCATCAATCTCAAATCAACTCTCCCAGCTCTCTTTTTCCCTCTTTACGTGAGTTGAGAGCTTTAGAGACATTCATGAAAAGTTATACACATTTCTCAGCTCCTCTCAACTACTCAACCATAGTCTCTCTTCACATTTCTCTTTCTCTCTCACTTTTAGTCTTTCCCATTGTAGCCCTCTTCCCTCTTTTTTATTTTTTATTTTCTTGATCGTTTCTTATCCGACAATCTTCTTCGATGGTGACAAGTGCAACGATGAGCTCCCATGGTGATCTTCTCTTCCCATCTTTCTATAGCTCATGTATTTATGCGTTCATTTCTCAACTCTTCCCATCTTTTCTTTTTTTGCTATAGCAGCAATGTTTTTTAAACAATAATTACTTAATTGTTTTGAAGTTTAGACTTTAGACTTTAGACTTTAGTCTGTTATGTCTTTGGAGTTTTCAGTAAAAACTTTTTTTCGATATATATGATTTAACTATTTAAGAATGGCTCCTGAAGAAAAGCAACCCGCAGATTATGATATCGTGTGGCAACAACGAAATTGGTGGAAAGGAGATGAGCTCCATGCTTGTATGCAACAACATTAGCTAGAAGACATGGTGATGTAGCCCCATGCTTGCAAGTAAAAAGATTAGATTGTAAATGCAAGATTACATAAATCTGAAGGGAAAAGATAAGCAAAGATTAGACAGAAGAGTTGAGATAGTTCATGAGGAGTTGATGCAAAATTCAATGCAATTTGATAGTGATAGTGATGACACTGATGGATATAAGAATTGCAAGCAAATTAAGTAGGCAGACATACATACAGGAGGAGATATGTCACTTTTTATCTAACGGTGTCAAAATAAATGAGCGGCTTAGGTTAAGACCTCTGTAAAAATAAGTGATAATATTTAAATAAAAATAAGATCATAAAATAGCGCACAAACTCACAGTAATTCACACTGAATTAGTCACAGTGAGTAATGAACGAACTTTTTTTTAGGAAAACAAAACTACCTCAAAATTTACCAAAAGCTAGCTCACTTAGGTTCGGCTCAATAGACTCGACTCAAAAAATATTTATTAATACTATTATATATTATATATTATATATAAGTATATTTATAATCATTAGATCATTGATTCGATGGCTCTTATCTCTACCTAATATTACTAAATCCACAAATCGTGGACTTTCTCGTCTCCAAGCCGCCACTTCCTCCTTCAGCCTCTTCCATTGGCAATTTGGCATCCTCCATCAGAAATCTCCTCTTGCATCGGCGTTCTCCATTGGAAGCCTTAAGACTCCTTTGTTAGCCAGGTAGCTTTCTCTCCTTCCACTTGCACTGAGTGGTCCAGTACTATCTCCTCTTGAGCCACCCATCAATCCACAGAGGCCTCGGATGTAACTTACATCTTTTATAGCCCATTATACTTTCCGAGCTTGGAGTGTTCCATCTTTCACTACCTTTGGCTTTGAAATTTTTTCTTCATTTTGTTCTCTTTAGAGTTGAACCGGAGATTTGGTGAAATAATTTGATTGAACATGGCTAGTTGACTTAAATACTTTTATTAATCTTCATAGATTTGATGCTCACAATTTTATTATAAGGAAGCTTGTGTTATTCATGATTTCATTGCATGCCTATTAGCCTTCAAGATTTCATGGCTAGGTCTGAACATTTGCACTTCAAAGGGTTGTCCTTTCATCTGCAAAAAGTCCCTATAATAGATGTATGAAATTTACCCATTGATGATTTGATGGGATTAAAACTTTTTAGTAGTATGGACATCATCAGATGTGACTTGATGGATGGTTTGATGGGATTTCTTCCTTATTTGTGTGCATCATTGACTTCACAAGGCAATATTTGTTGTTAATTAATAGAATGGACTCATGGAGATGACATAATCATGTAATTTGGTTGTGCAAGGCAACTAGAGATTTGATGTCCCATATTTTACTTTCATTAGAATAGAAGATGCACTATACTAAGTTTGCTTTTCTACATTCCATTAGTGAAGCTGATGTGTAAGTACAGATTTGATGGATCTTGAAACAATTCCTCAAGCAATTCTTGAATGCTAAAGTTATTGAATGTGTTTATTAGAATCTCTTTTGGAACAAAATGAAGTCTTAGTTATTACGAATCATGTGCCCAGTAGCTATCTTTTAGGATATTGGAACATTTTCTGATTCATGATCTGCTGGCTAGTTAATTGTTCTTTGAATTTGCAGAATAGTTTGTCAATATTATCGACCTGAATTGGTGTAGAATGACAAAATAGTTTGGAAATAGTAAAGCATTGAAATTTATAATTCCTAACTGTGCATTGATTTCTTTGGAAACATTTGTGACATGTTAGTACCAAATAACGTTGTCATTAGGTGCCAATCAGATCATCATGGTTGCTACTGTTCACTAATTACTGCTTTCTGAGCTTTCTGAATGTTCATAGGTCTTCAAATTCCATATGGATGTATCTATAGAAGTTTAGAACTACATCATATTTCTTATACCATGAAATTTATTCGTTACCAGTATAATCTAATTAAGCATTACCGCATATTTTTTGCTTCCTTTTTACTATGCATAAGTCATAGTTCTGATAATTTGCTTTTTAGACTTTTGTTCATGTCATCATGATTTGAGATCATGGATCCTAGTTTTGGAATTTTTTTTAGACTTTTGTTCATGTGTATTGACCCATTTCGAGTTGGGATCAGCCGTATCAACTGATCTTGCTTGAGACAAGTAGGGTTAAGAGAGAGAGATGGGGGGAAGAGAGATGGGGGGAAGAGAGACAGGGGAAGAAACAGAGGGAAATAGAGAAAGAGGGAGCAAGAGAGAGGGAAAGAGGAGGAAGAGAGAGTTTGTGGATTGCGGCAGTAAGCAGAGTAGGAAGTCCAATATTAAATCAATACAATAAGCAAAGCAGGAAGTCCAATATAAATGTGGTCCTCTTCTTCATCGATAGCTTCCCAATATCCTTATAGTTTGCCCATTATCTCAATAACCACTTGAACTATCCTATTCTTGCCAATCTCCTCCACCATATCATTCATCAATTTAAAAATGTAATCTGCACATTGAAGTAACTCGTAGCATCAACTGACTTCAAAAAGGTTGCGCAAATAGAAGAATTCAATAATAAAATAATAATATTTTATCTGTTTTGAGTTGTCCATGCGTAATTATTTGATTCGATTGGAAATAAGAAAATGACAAAATTGAGAGCTTTAGCCTTTAGAGGCATTAACTCACAAGAAAGCAATTGGAATAGGAATAATTTAAAAAGAGGACTAAATATGATTAATAGAAATAGGAAAAAAAATACAAAAATAAGCCCCACATGACATTTCATGTCTCCCACATGAAATAGATGCGTTTTTTATCCAGATTACCCATTTCAACCAAAATGCACCAGTTTCAGTCAAAACTCACTGTTCAGACTTGATACTGTTGATTTTTTCAATATATGCTCATGTTTCGATCGATTTCGGCTGATTTTTCAAACCATGCTTTATGGGCATCAATCTTCACTTTAGTGCATGTTTTAGGATTTCAGAATCTACTTATGTGTTCCTATGTTAATGAGTTCTCAAAATTCATCTTCTAAAGTGGCACCACTGTCTAATTCCCCTCGAATCCATCTCTACTAACACTGAAGTAGTCTTTGACAAGTTTTGGAGGTCATTTCATAATCTATTAGAGTTCACATCTGGGTTAAATCTGAGACTATTAGGGTGATAAACCTTCATGTTCTAGAAAAACAAGGACTCTTATTGTAGAACAACATTTGTGTCTCTGTGTTGCAAAAGTCAAGTGGCATCTAGTTATTCATATTTTCACAGATACCAATGGCAATAAAGTTCCACTTTGACCAAATATAGATTGCAGTATAATGAGTCCATGAATATTGGTACTACAATAAACAATCAAACAATCATATGTGCAAGATAAATGACAGTTTTGAGAAGGTTGAAAGTCAAAACGAATATTACCAGACTCCATCCAAGTCTGGCCAAGCTCATTGCATGCCTGAGAAGTAACAAAAAGTAGAAAAACATTTTGCATCGTAAGTGTAAAATTTTAGAATAATAATAATGAAGGCATTGATTTTTCTTTTTTGGGGTATTTGAAATCTTTGTTCAAATCTTCTGATAAGTTAATGACCTTCCGAAATAATGCTGTAAGGCAAATTAATAACAATAATAATAATAATGATCATAATAATCATAATCCTAATAATAATAATAATCACCTGGTTTACGACCATGCGAGCCTCATAGTTATCAACACAGCTCAACACAAGATCAACTCCACTGCTACTTCCCTGCTTCTGGGAACCTTGGCCTTTAAGACTCCCCATAAAAATTTCAAACCCTTTCACTGTAGTGATGTTAAGTGAATAACTCTGAAAAAGAAGATACAAATCACTTATTAGTTTGAAAAATAAATAAGTACAAGATATGGTCAAATATGTCCAGGCTTTACAATCTAGAAAATAGAAAAATACTTCCCGAGTTTCCTCATATAGTAGTTCATACTTCATAAGTTGAAAGCCCAATCAATTACATTGATACAATTACAATGCAGCATGCGAACAGAAATAAGGTGGAAACAAAACCAGACCAAAGTAATGAGAGACTAGCTGATGATAGACCTGATCTTTTCTGAGACTACAACAGATCAATTCACACATGAAAATCATCAGTTCCTAGGTTGATCAATATTCAGATTTAAGGGAAATGACTAGAAATGATGAATTCTATTCATCATTTTTGTTATATAGTTATCAGTATAGGAAAGGAAATCAGGATTGGTATATAAAGTCTATTAATTAAAACAAGAGAATAAAAAGATAGGAAAACCAATTATCAGTTTTGTTAATCCAGAATATGGAAGATGTAAAATGTTCTGAGTCTCATATTTATTCAGACTTCAAGTACAAAATTTCCTCAACAATGAACATGCGGTTATTTGCTGTTGGCATAATTATTCACCAAAGCTGCATAGATGTGTCCTCAAGAGTAACATTATTTTTCTAAATCATAGATGAATGACTTGAAGATAAAGAAACACATTATACTAGTGATGACATTGTTGAAGACACCATAACCAAGAAAGACAGCACACACTTAATTTCAATTTATTTATACTACTGTATTGAATAGAGTTCCCACGATTGTCAAGCTGTTTGCCTAATTTTGTTTCAGGTTTGAGTAGTGATATTGAATCTTAATTATTATTAATTGTAAACAAGCTTATATGAATCATCACGCTCAGATATATTCTTTTATTGAACTTTCCCTTCAGATTTTAGGGAATTCAGATATTTATGAGGCAACTCATTGACTTAATATATTTAAAATTTTGAAATATAGGGTACCTTGCTCTGTAGGGTTGTGTCTAAGCACCCACGCAACTAGCATTTTTTTGTTCGCAAATCTACAACCTACAACTTTTAAAACCGTAACTTGGGTATACTGTGGTGTGGTTTCCTTATGCCTAAGTTCTAACAAAAAAAAAAGCAAAGAAACGGTTAACTTGAATCTCAGTCATGCTCATTGGTATGCTCAGTAACCACAGAGAGATGATTGTACATTTCGAGCCAAAGTAGTTGATACCCGGAGATGACACAAGTTCCATTGCTAAAATAGTAATTAAAGATGGATGAGAAGATAATTTGTTGCACCCTTATGGAATCCAAAGCACTCATTCTAGGGGTCAAAGATATCAAAACAGTCCGATAAAATCCAACCCAATGTGGTTCTATATCCGAGTTTTGTTGAATATTGGCCAAAAAAAATTAACCGTCTTGATATCTAAATATGGATAATCTATGTAGATAAAGATATGAGTTTAAGAATAGTATCCGAATCAATATCCGGATATCCTTATAATTTAAAATGCTATCAAAATAGTGAGATAGAAGACTTTTTGTACTTTACATGATCTCTAATTTACTTTTTGTATATATTGAGTTATTGACTAATTGTGCTATAGATTTTAGTATTGTCATAAGTTCGTATAGATTCAAAAAACAAATATGGATATTTTTGATATCCAATCTTTATATGTGTCTGTACTTAGAGGATATAATAATTAAGTTCATTATCTATATCCGTATCCGGAACAAAAAGATATATATATCGAGAGGAGATATGATTTTATCAGTATCCAGTCCATTTTCACCCCTAATTCACTACAGTAATAAATAAAAGGTCCATTCAAATACAGGAAACCTCTATACCAGGTAAGTTAAGTGAAATATTCATAATTCTCTAGAAGTAACAGTCGATTTGCTTTGTTTTTCTGCTATCCTACTAAAAGCAAAGGCAGAAAAAATCAACTCTAAGCACTGATCTTTTAAGGAGTCTTGAACTTGTGAATAAGCCTTCCAAATTTTGGGTTAGAGTTGAAAGGATTGTTTGTCTTCCACTTTTTAGAAAGAATGGAATGGCTAACTTCTATTTAATGAATTAGAAAATCCTCAAAAGTCAAAACTAATTATCAACATCTAAATGGTTTTTAAGAAGGTTTATCGTTAAGAATGAGAAAGGATTGGCATAAAAGAAATAAATAATAGGAATGAGACAAGAAGGGAGAGTAACAAGAAGAAGCTGGACTAGCCATTAAAATTTAAAACCTTCAATAGTATTTGAGATATATCTGTTAAATACATTTAAAAAATAACTTACATAGTTATCAGTTATAGTGGGAATCTTGGACTTGGAAAGAAATCTCAGATAAGTTTGAGTTAGAATTGGAATCTCTCCTTTTCTCTGATACAATTCCAGTAACAAGATGGCCTTTATCTAATCATCTTACTGTAAGCTCTATTGAAGTCTTCTATGATCATGACCTTAGAATCAAGGAGAACAGACCACTTTCATCTCAACAGCATAGCTAGCTACCTGTGTCGTGCTCTTTTTAATGTTGTACTTTCCTAGTCTCATTGCAAGGTACTGACAAGTGTGATTGACTTTCTATGTACTAAACCTTTAAGCACATATCAATTTCCAATTGTTTAATGGTTAAAACTAAAGAAGCATTGATGTTATTATCTGGAATCAGCTAATTACTACTTAATTAGCACTAAAATGATAAGCTATTTTGTTCAACTTATGAAAGGCGAATCACCTTGTGGTTTCTGTCAACAATTTTTACTGGCAAACATTAAAATCAATTAGGTCGGTGGAAAACAAGTTCCCCATGCATTACATAATGCATTTTCACCATTAGCTGAATCAAACAAATAAATATGTCTATTCATTTAGCAGGAAGCAAATTGAATAAGTAGCTACCTGTCTTGAATGAACAACTTCAAGTATTATTCAGTATGAGTATAAGAAAGTACCATCCAGTGATTCATTAAAAGCTCAAAAACAAGAGAACCAAAGTTATACAGAAGTTGAATGGCAAATATTTAGTGTATATGTTGGCATACCTCCAAAATGACATCAGGATTGATATCTGAAAGGGTCTGGACAGCAGCATCTGTCTTGGTCATTCCTACCTACAATGGAAACACAGTGAGGATTCGGAGAGCCTTACCCTCTTCTAGAACAGAAAATCTTAAACTGATGAGATATCCTCGAATAATGGTGGCATGCATGATGATTGATCTCAATTACATATATCTAAAGGCACAATATGACTATATGAGCACAGATTAAACCAAAAAAAAAAAGATACAAAGTGCATCAAATGAACGAATAAGAAAAGAAAAGGTGAGGTGAGGTGCTTGAAAACTAGCATACCTGGTCAGGGCGAAAGAACAGCCTGTTCATGTTAGCCAACTCCACAGTGTCATAATCATATAACAGTAAACGTCCAACACCGCACCTTGTGAGCATCTCTGCAGCAACACTACCGACACCACCTATACCCTGTGGAGATGATAGCACCAATAAGATGGGACATTTCACAAAAGTAGAGAATTTATAGCCTACATATTCAACAAAAATAAAAATCAATTCTCTAATAATGCATAGATGCTAACCCAAAAGATAGCTAACAAAAATTAGACTAAACAAGCATCTAAAGGTAGGGGAAAACACCAAAATCTCAAACCTCTTCCAAATGTCATCATCTCTTAGATTCAACAAAGATACCAACGAACACTTTAACTCCAATCTAATAAAGACCATTGAACCTCTTCTTCCTCAGCGAGTAATAGAGGACACAGTGAGGGAGATGCTGAGAAAGGTAGAGACTAGAGAGTCATCAGTGATGAAAACATGTCAAAACCTCAGGCTGTTCATATCATTAAAATGACCTCTCTCAAAGAACTTGGAAGGATTAACTCGGAAGACTCCTAATTCATGTTGTTACAACAACCCCAATCACCTGAGAGCTTAATGTTTTTGCTGTTCGACCAAGGAATCAGATGAGAAGCTTATGATCTTTTACTCATGTCCTCAAGGACTGTCAATAGAACCATATTATCCGATCTGTTGGGAATATATAGAAAACCTTTTATCTCATTGCTATTAGCAATAAAAGTGGGCAAGGAGATAAAAGGTAAAAGAAACTACCCAATATAGCTTTCAGACCATGAGACCAAAGAATTTAATACATATTAAACCTGTGAATGGATTCTTTAATGTAAATGGTTTCATTCTGAAATGATGCTATACAGCTATAAGTTACTTTCTATTAGCTTACATTTTTCTATGAACAGAAACTGTGTTAACCCAACAATATTTCATGGATATTAACATGTGGCATGAAACAGCGGCATTGTTTGCATCATCATCATAATCATCATTTAAGCTGTTTCACAATGATATGGGATTGGCTGGAGTACAACTTAAAGATGAAATGATATGAGAGGGCTCTACAAGAATTGCTAAAGTTTTACGGCCAACTATCATCTTGACATCATCCCACCAGAAATCATTGTCAAGTTACAAGATAGAGTACTATATCACAATAAAGAGTATCAGAAGAGAAAACCTCTTCTTGCTAGGACTAGTACAATTCTCGTAGATCTAAAGGATGCAAAATTTGAGGTAATTGGGTATATGACAAATTTGTAATAGAGAAAATTTCATTATTACGAACTTATGCTTAACTATGACTGCTCAAGTAACAATTATCATAACTACCAGTAGTTTATCCCATTTGAACAGTAACATGAGGAAATCTATCGATCTTTCTCTAAATTAGCTTCCGTTCTACTGTTTCAACTCCATCATGATGCAGAAGAGAGAAAGAGAAAACGGACAAATACGCACGACTATCGCAATCGAGAAATCCCGTATCCTTTCGTAATTCTCCACGATACCCATCCTCTGAAGCGCCATCAACCTACTGTACGGGTTGCTATCGACAACCTCCGCACTCATATCCTGCATCTCACATTACCACTGCTCATCAAAGATCAAATCTTTCTTCTGAAAAAACAAAAAGAAAAGAAGAAGATACCTGCACTTTAGATCGCTTCCCGCTTGCCGATTTCGCTGAGTTCATGACTCGACTCACTCTCTGCTGCATCTGCGACAAAAAAAAAATCAAGAAACGGATCGGAATAATCCTCAGATCTGGAAAAGAAGAATTGGAATATTTTTTTTTAAAAAAATTGAGATGTTTCACCTGATCGATGGAGGCTAGGCGATTCGGACCGGGAAGAGAACTCTTGAGCGATTCGAGATCCTGAAGCAGAGATCGGAGCACCTCCTCCATCGCCGATTTTCCCCTTCGATTCGCTCCTCTCTTGCGATCGGATTAAAAAAAATTGCGGGGTTTAACGTTTCCAACTTTCGTAGATCGGCTTTTTGCGAGCGTTACCGTATCGGTTCGGCCGATCCGCTTCGATTAATGACGGAACCGTTCCTGCCGATACGCCGCGTGGAATGTACCGTTACCGATTTAATGGGCCTTATTGGGCTCAACCGGAATCCAACCAGCCCAATTGGCATTAGGATATTCGAAAGGCTAAAATTACATTTGGTTTAATTACATATTCACCCTTAAACTATGATTCATTATCATATTGCACCACTGAAAAAACTAATGAAAATATTACAATATATATCTTTATAGTAGGGATATTAGGTCATATTTTTGTACTTAGTAAACAGCGGAGAGGGGTTTCCATGCTGACGAACCGGTCTTGATCCGTCCAAACATGCCGTCAGATGCATGCCAACATATCGGTCATGCATATCTGATGGCTACGATCATACTCGGAATTGTATACAGAGGCCTGGTAGATTAGAGGTAGATGATTAATTAATAAGATATCCTTGTACCTTAATAGTTTGTTATCTTCCAGTTATTTTGTAGATTAAGATTCAATGAATTTTTGATGGAATGTTTTACCCTATTTTAAGGCTGCCCTCCTTTGTGGGCTAAAGACTCAAAAAGGCCGAATATGTGTACAATTTGTGGGCCTTAATTTAAAGTTTAGCCCCTAAGCTAAGCCAATATCTCCTATCATGGCAACCTTAAAGGCCCAACACTTCAATTGAAAAAAGTCTATACCTAGAGATAGGAAGGTAACTTTGGGAGTTAAATCTTAAGTTGTTAAAAGAAATAAAATATAAAAAATATATATATATTCATTTTTATCTTGTTAGTTGAATTAATAGGCAATATGATAAGTTCTATCATCCTAGAGTTTCTACTTCTTATAATCAACACCCTAATTTTTGTGGTCATTTATAGTTAACAAGATATTCTCTTATTACAACATTAAGTTAGCCAATGTCAAATTAAAACTTAACTCGGGATGCTTTTAGAGCAGTAAAACTAGAAGTCATTATAGTATAACCTCCCGAGGTTTGGTTTAGATCAAGTTACAACGGTTAATCAAACCATTAACATAAATATACATAAATAGTCTTGTTATTCAACAATTTATTTATGGTGAAAATGGTGGAGATAGTTTAGTCGTTTGTTTGTATCATAATAAAAAAAAAGAAAAATCTAACGATCGTAAGCTAAAATAGAGTCAAATCAAAGGGAATAAAAAAATATAAAATGCATGCCCTAAACCCCTTGTTTTTATTAATCAAGAGGGTAGCACCGTAGGGGAACGTGGCAGAATAACACTTGTAAAGATGTCAATATAATAGTAGAGTCATTTAGAATAATTATTCATTTGGCTAACTTGAAAGATACTACATGGTAGAGTAAGAGTAAGAGTAGTAGTAATAGTAATATTATTATTAGTAGTAGTAGTAGTAGAAGTAGTAGTAGTACTGGATCACGTGCAGGCACGTACACCCATGCATGAAACAATTGACGAGTGCGTTAAGCAACGTCTCCTTCGTTCCTTCATTCATTCATTCATTCCCCCCACTCCTAAGCTTCCACATCTATATCTAACTTTATTTATTCACCAATCCCTAT
Organism: Typha angustifolia; assembly: GCF_048772165.1. NCBI lineage: Eukaryota > Viridiplantae > Streptophyta > Magnoliopsida > Poales > Typhaceae > Typha > Typha angustifolia. The sequence continues at coordinate 10,393,664 of NC_133239.1, read as the reverse complement.
TCATTCATGCGAGAATATATATAGAGAGAGGGAGAGAGAGAGAGAGAGAGAGAGAGAGAGAGAGAGAGAGAGAGAGAGAGAGAGAGACGAATTATTCGACCCACTCAGTTTATCCCCCGTATAAATTTATCGGAGGAATGTGGAAGAATATCAAAGGGATATCGATGGGATGCATGCATGAGAGTATGAGACAGAGAATAATAAGGAATTTACCATCAATGCTTTAAGAATCCCAAGACGTTGTAGCTTTCCTTAACTGGCACTCCCCGTGCGCGTAGTGTCATAATTTTGTATTGTTTATCATCATGGTTAAATGGCATTTTTGCCCTTCGTATTTGCCTTAATTACAAGGTCTCAGTGTTCTCTTCTTCTCGTCGTTGTTTGTAAGAGTTTCACGTAGATGCCATTATTTATTTCTCGTATATAAAACCTCTAAAATATCAATTTTATTGTTTATCCATTAAGACTTTTTTAATTAAAAATGTCACATAATTATATTTTGGGTCTTGTAAGAACTATTTTACCTCTTAATTTAGAGAAAAAAAAAAGGTAGAAAAATTAAGGGCATGATGGTCATTTGGTATTTTGCTTAATACGGTTAGTGAAAATGAGTTCACAAAGTCGACATATTATTAACCCTAAAAAAATATTTTATTACATAGTCGTTCCTATGTAGGGAGACTCGAACCCTATGAGATTTGTTTTTATCTTTTGTGAGCCTGAAGGCTAGATATAGGCTAGACAAAGGGCCAACCATCTCTAAATACGTATGTATTTAGTCTAGACTTCAACCATATGCGCTCTGAACTAAATGCTGCTAAGACTTGCTTTAAGCCGTTATATTACCGAGTTGCTCCTCCAAGTTAACCGCACTATCGAGAGACATCAATCGAATCAAGCTAAGCCACCAAACCACCAAATAATTTCTCTATAATATTATTTGGAGTTGGAGTCAAACTCATAACCTCATTGGTCATGGGAAAGATAACCCTATGAGTTTTGATAGGACTTGGAACAATGATAGGAGAAGGAGAAAAATATAGAGAGAGAAGAACTAAAAGAAAAGGTTAGATACGTCATTTGAGAATTAACCTTGGAGGTCTAAAACTTTGCAGCGAAGCTACGTAGGAGTGGGAACGGAGAACGAAGCAGTTGTTCGTGGTTGTGAGCTTTGGAGGAAGGAGAATTTGATAATATTCCGTGACGAGGAAGGAATAAAAAGGAAGGAGAGAGAAAGAGAGAGAGACGAAGACGTACGTTACGTGGAAGTCAGTGAATTAACCGACCCGGCCGCTCAATGTTATCCGGACCCGGTCCGACCGGTGACCCGCGCCTCCGGGAGATTGCCTTCGTCGATCGGCTCCGTTACCGTGAGGTCAACGCTGTTGACCTTTGCTCTCTCTCTCTCTCTCTCTTCGTTGGACCAACACGTGTTAAAATAAAGAAAACCAAAAGGTTAATTACCCCTAGGTCCCTCGACTCAACTCTACCTATTTTTATAATTATATACACCTTTTTCTTTATTTTACTTACAATATTTTCCTCCCTTGAGTTCCGGTTCAAAGATTTCTAACCTAATTCAATAATCAAACAATTAAATCTATCTGACCTAAATATAATATCATTTCAAATTTTATCTGACTTAAATCTATTAATTTTATATCTCATCAATCTTAAATCTATTAATTTTATATCTCATCAATCTTATGTCTCGTCTTTCTTTTAAATTTTTATATTTTATATTATAATAATATATCAAATCATGTATAATCGAGTTTTTTTCATCTCTTTATATTATATAAACCAGCAAATATGTGTTTCAGCTCGCAAATAATTATTATAGACACTATATAAATCATCGAATATGTATTTAAGCCCACAAATAGCTATAATAAGCAAAATATAAAATGTAGCATTATGCATAATATGATATTATTACATTTTAGATAGTTCAAATAAATATTATTATGAATATTCTTTGCAAGTGAATGTGTAATTATTATACCTTAAAATCTATATCACTCGAAACCATATGCACTTACCTTAGGGTATCTAAAAAATGTGTCTAATAATACAGGATATTCTATATAGTTGCAACTGCCAATATAATCTAAGTAACATTCACTATATTAGATACTTTGATTTTCTTCAAAGCTGTTAAGAATAAGGTGGCAATTTTGAAATTTCTTCTTTACTATTTTGAGAGAATCGATCCCTATTGGAGAGTGTTCTTTAGCAACTAAATTCTCAATTTGTTTGATGTGGCATGGGATACTGAGATTCGAATTGTTAATGCCTGGAGCAGCTAGATCCTCTCTTATAAAACCCTAATTGATAGCTATTATGATCCAACCACAAGAGTTTACTTAGTTAGGTTGAGTCGAGTTGAGTTTCATTTGTTGCTTCTATTGTTTGCTTTTAAAGGTTGAGTCGACCTTTCTCTATTGTTTCGTCATATCTTTTTACTTCGATTTGAGAATTACTTCATTCTAAAACCATTAGATCCGAGATTTAGATAGTACATGTATTAAAAATCTTAGATTTCTTTTGTGTGAATAGATCGGTCCAGATTTGATTCGTATCAATAACTTACTAGCTAAGGAACAACTTTTACTTTTATGACTCTCTGATTATTAGGTCAGGTAAGTGATTAGGACTATTATAGTTGGCGGGAGGCTTCTAATCGAAAGTTTTGTTATTGCGAGGAGGATGAGAGTGTGTCACTTTCTTTCGAATTGTGCAAATGCTAAATGGGTTATCAAAGATGCTCAAATCCCTTCAGGTAATTTTTGATACCCCAAAAACTTTTAAGTGGCTGATAAAAAAGAAGAAGAAGAAGAAGAAGAAACAATGGTGGAAGATATGGTGGGTGGCCTAAGGAGTTTATTCATAGAATTAACACTTATTATTTTTCGATGTATTACACTTTTATCTATGTATCGAGAAAATTCTACGCGTCAATATAATTAATTTAACACATTCTTAGTTATACGTAGTATTACTCTATCCATAAAAATCATTGGTTACTATAGTTTCCTACTCATCTATCATATCCATTAAGGAATAGAAAATTCTAAGAATAAAAAAATAATCATCCGCAAATGATACAGATAATTAAAGCGACTCATATTAAATTATTGTTCTCGAATTTAAATTTGAGAAACACCGGTTTAACCGATACTATTAAGTTTTTACAGATTAGAAAGAAAAAATACTTATTCAAAGTTAGGGTTGTAATATTAATTAGATAAATATTAGTCATTAGTATTACTATTAGTGAATTAATCTCTATGGTTAAATCAATGATAGGATTTCAAGAATCCCAGATGCCCAAATGGGGGGTTCATATAAATAAAGTATAAGGGAGAATAAAAGATCTTTTTTGTATGAATGAGAATAAGGGGATAGCGTAAGGACTCAACCAATTAATGGCAGTGGAAGTGGGATATTTGGGTCTTGTCCATGAGTGGGATAACATTGATTAGAAGCTGATAGCATTTGATGTTAACCCTAGATGGAAGAGATAATATGTGGAATAGGTGAAAGCCTATTCCAGTCTTTATCAAGGATAAGAATAAGACAAGGAACAAAATCTGGGCAAGATCTTAGCCTGATGGTGAACAAAGCAATTGACAATATATTGCTGCAAGCCTTTGACTCTAATTAGTTAACCTTTAATTAACACTTTCTTTTTTTAATTAACTGAGATGCTTATCTAACTTATAACATAAGATTGGGGTCTAAAAAACTTGAGCTAATTCCATACTGCGTGTAGCTTCTAAATTCTAGACGCGTAAATTATAAACCCTAATCTGAGCTTATTTCGAGCGAGCTCGAGCCCTAAACGACTAGATTCGCCAATCTTGTGCCTATCCATTGCCTTGAAAATTTATTTCAAATGGATCAAAAGATTTGACATCATTACAAACACAAAAAAAAGAACAATTAATTGGAAAAGTTGTAAGATCTTAACTAATTTATGTGAACATAATTAATTCTAAAAGAGTAGGCTTTGGATAAGGTTTGTTGGCTAATAGTGTGGCCATTAATTGCCACATCTACAAAGGGGGCCCCACTATGGACCCATGTGGCAGGTAAGGAGTGGTTGGTCTTCACCTAGAATGCCACATTATCCACCCTATCCACAACTCCATTGCTGCCCTATGCTTCATAGATCCAATATATATATTTATTTTTCTACCATTTTTAAGCAATAAAATAACTTTTTTTTAAATTAAAAAACTCAAATGGGTATCACATAAATTTAAAAAATATGTATATATATATATATATAATATGCATGGTAAATAAATATCTAAGTATAATTATAAAAATAGAGGAATAATATTTTTCTCTCTTCTATCTTCCTTTCAAAATATAATTATAAATATGTAACTGAAATCTATCGAAAAGAATGTTTGATATATTTTTAATAGTTTCACTAAAAATAACATCTTATTGCAAAATTTATATCTAATAGACTTATTGTCGCACTAAGTGACGCCCTATGCAAAGTAGAGCTTATCATCTCCTCTAAAATAATTGAGACGTGACTTAACCTAATGTTTAGCACTTACGCAAGACCTAATTAACAATAAACAATCATGAGTGTCATGTTTAGACCTAATCCTCTTGTTAATTTACTCCGATGTGAAAATGAATCGATCGTTATATGTTGAAATTTGTAGGCATATCATTGCTCATAAACTAAAGTTCATTAGAAAGAATAGTCCAACTTAGTAGGAGTTAATTAATCAATTATTAAGTCTCCATCAAATTGGCCATTAACTCCTCGACGTAAACTCTCTAATTAGAGATTACTTTACTTCCTAATCATCATAGTGTATAATAAAGTCAATTTCAGCTTGATCTCATTATAAGTGATAGAAAATGAGATGCATATACGTAGTGAACTTTGACAAAAGATTTGATAGTGAAAACCACGAGACAAAACAAGTAAACCATCTAATCAATAATTAATCATCAAATTAGTATGATGAGCAAATATCCATAATAGTTTGAGGTTGATACATATGATTATTATTCTTTTCGCCTTTATAATAGTTTGAACAATAAGATAATTTTATTCATGGATTAAGAATCCCTTATTCATAGTTGCTAACCGATAGATAAAATTAGTATATCAGCGTGCTCAGACCAACTCGTATAAATCTAATGCATTGATTCTGAATCCGAATCCGAATCTGAAACCGAATAAGACTAAAGCCTATTTATTTGTGCAAGAAATCTCCTTAACTAGTTAAATTAAATCACCAGAAAAAAACATCAATCCTTTCCTTGTTGGGCTTGTCTTCCATAATTCAAGTGGGCCTCAATTTTAGCTGTCTTGATAAAGAAAACATTCTCCTAATAAAGCCACCACCTCACAATAAATACACCAAATTAACATGTAGGCCAGATCTGGCCCTCCATTTGCCTACCAATCCCAAGCGATCATCTCCGCCGCCCGTTTCTCTAACCCTAGATCGGACGGTGCAAGATCGAGCACATGACTTTGTTTAGAGAGTTTGGCCAGATCCCTAGAAACTAATTTTGTTCTTTTTTGGTCCAATAACTGTAGTTAGTTGGGGGTATTCTTTCTCATCGCAATAAGTACGGGAGGTTAGAAAGGCACCATTCGGGGGATAACCTACTCAGCAACTACTAGTTAACGGATCGGCAATATATACTTATTTACTTGATAATTTTTTTGGCGAACTATTGCCCTAATAACAAGAACATATATAGTTGATAAATTTTGTGAAAAAAATGAGAAAATAAGGAGAATTTGATAAGAGTTATTAGTGTAAAAGAAGAGTGTTTGTGGGGGAAGTGATGCTACTAATGGGTTGAGAACTTTTTATGGGGATAATGATGAGTGCAAAAGTGCGAAAGGGGGAAAAGGGGAGGGTGAGAGTATCAAGGCTCTTCTTCTATAAGTTTGTATAGGCTTTAGCTGCAAGCGTGCTCCGGAGGAAGCAACCGGAGCGACCGGTCAACGTACTTTGACCATGCGTTACGCCGTATTTATTACACCGATACCGTCCTAGGGGTACAATCGTCCATTCATCCCCAACAAAATCCTTGTATATATACTATATAAGAAGCCTTTCTCTCTCTCTCTCTCTGTCTCTCTGTATCTCTTCGAGTCTCCCCTATGCTTTGTTTCTAGAAAGAAAGAGCGGGCGGTATGAGAACGAGAAGCGGAGTTTGGTACCAACCCGCGGGCGAGATCAACGGGAGGAAGAGGAGGAGGAGAGGCGAGGAAGGAGGCGAGGCTCGTCGGAGAAAGCTGTCGGCGGTCGGCGACTTGTTCGACGCCTTGCCCGATGACCTCGTCTTGTCCATCCTCTGCAAGCTGAGCGCCTCCGCCACTCGGCCCTTCCATCTCAGTAGCATCCTCTTGACGTAAAGATCCATCCGATCTTTAGCTTCGATTTCGGCCATTTCTCGCCGTTTCCCTGATCGAAGATCTAATCTTTGGTGTGATTTGGCTCGCAGATGCAAGAGATTTAACGAATTGGGCCTCCATCCCCTGGTGTTATCGAAGGCCTCCGCCAAATCCCTCGCCGTGAGGGCCATGAACTGGTCGGAATCTGCCCACCGGTTCTTGAATCGCTGCGCCGACGCCGGGAATCTCGAAGCTTGCTACATCCTCGGCATGGTAATTCCCCATCCTCCTTCCTTCTCCTTCCTCCTCGGAGAGTGTGGGAAAAGGTGCGACCTTGGTCGGGTTTATCTTTTCAATCGATTCGACGAAGTCTAATAAGAGTTGGGTGTTTTGCTCGAATCGCGCAGATACTCTTCTACTGCTTGGAGAATCGCGCCTCCGGGGCGGCGCTAATGGCGCGGGCGGCGATGGGTTGCCACGCGGCGGCGCTCTACTCGCTCGCCGTGATCCAGTTCAACGGCAGCGGGGGTTCGAAGGACGACAAGGACCTCCGCGGCGGCGCCGCCCTCTGCGCCCGCTCCGCCGCGCTCGGCCACGTCGACGCCCTCCGCGAGCTGGGCCACTGCCTCCAGGACGGCTACGGCGTCCGCCGCAGCGTCGCCGCCGGCCGCCGCCTTCTCCTCCAGGCCAACGCGCGCGAGCTAGCCGCCGCTGGCGGCGGCGAGCCCGCGGCCCGCCACGACCGGCGCCACCTTCTGAGCGACTTCGGGTGCCACGTGGCCACGGTGGAGGGGCACGCGGCGAACCGGTTCATGGCGGAGTGGTTCGCGGGGAAGGAGGAGGACGCGGAGGGGGAGGGGGATGGGAGGAGGCTGTGCTCGCACGTGGGGTGCGGGAGGAGGGAGACGAGGCGTCACGAGTTCCGCAGGTGCTCCGTATGCGGTATCGTGAACTACTGCTCTCGTGCGTGCCAGGCGATGCATTGGAAGATGGTCCACAAGGCCGAGTGCGCTCCCATGGAGAGGTGGATCGAGCCGGCGGTCGTCGTCGGAGGAGCACCTCATCATCCTGACGGACACGTGGAGGTCTGAGCTTTTTTCTTCTTTTTTTTTTTCTTTTTCTTTTTCCCTTTCTCTTTTTTCTCTTGACTTTCTCTGTGTATACTAGAGAGTTTTTCTTCTTATTGTTTGTAATTTTCTCCTCTCTTTTTTTCTTGAACAAGGACGTGAAACTTTTAATTTGAGCCTATGACCATTTTGTTAGACGTGTCTTTTTCCACTTCACACCCTGTATTATACCTTTATTGTAATTCACACTCCATCTTTTTCATTATTTTCTTCATGCCTTCATATAAAACGATGGGTATCAGTTGAGTATATCATCAAACAATAGATATACTTACTTAACCCCCACTTTCCCTCCTAAACGTAACATCTGCCAAGAAAGGTGATGCTCTGTGATCCAACATAGGGAAAAGAAGATAAGAGAAACAAAGGCCCTAGTTCAGTTTAGTGTCTAGATTTTTTTTTCTTCCTCTTTTCTGGACGCATATCTAACTCCTTCCAGTGTTTCGATCGGTATCCTAATGATTGAGACATCTTATTCCATATTTGTAGGTCGGAGATCTTGTTCCTCTCACGGTATGTCTGTACTCGATAAGAAAATTATGTTCATTTGTGGTGCATAATACGACGCGATACACTCATTCAGGTGGCAACACGAGAACCATTCGGATTAAGACAGATTCAAATCTTAAACTGGAGCAGCATTAAATTTTCACTTCTCTTAAGAAGAAGATTAGTCCAAAGAGTTATTTATTAGCGTGATGGAGAGAGATATCAAACAGCACTTCTCAAGGGCAGTGCATTTCTCCTCCCCTATGACTATAATTTTGAGTGTCAAACAACCAGTCATTATCAAATTGCCAACATACTTAATGCAAAAAGTTTTATGTATGTATATATTCTTTTTTAATCTAATTTGATAGCTTATTTTGTCAAATGACCTATGAAACTTTTGAGTGTCAAACTCGGCATGATGTAGATAATTGGGTCCACATCTAATTGCTTAACCTTGTAAGTTAGACATGGATAGTAATGTTTCTTTGTATAATACAAAGAATGTTTTTCTGAATAAGAAAAAAAAAGTAAGGATAGGATAAAGATGGAAATTTATCGTAATGATATTGGATAAAACATACATATTCTTTATTCCCACCGCAAAATAGCAATAAGAAAGCCATCATAAAGGTGAGTTATCGCCATTTCCTATATATCAGGATAATGTTTCAATAATGAGCAGCTGTTTCTTATCCCCTAACTAAACGAGGACTTATTCATGGATATATAGTATTCAAACTAGCTTTTAGCCAGCTAATGGTTTCTCTCTAGAAGTAACTTTTTTCTTCTTCTTCATCTTCTTCTTCGTCTTCTTATCTTCTTTATTCACACACGGTGGACCAAGATAAAAACACCTTTGCTTTGGAGCTAAGCTTGTGCATCCATGGGTGGAATAAAGTGCAAGTTAGATCTCTTCTCTATTTAATAAGGCTTGCTTCTCACTCTAGATTTAAACCCTAAAGTTAAACATATATATATAAAGGAAAGAAAGTAAGTATTGAGAAAAGTAAAAGGCATGCATGCAGTACACTCAGTTGCATAACCCTTCAAAGCTTCATTACTTGTCAAAGCTCCTCCAGTTCATAAATAGTTGGTGAAGGTGAGAGAGAGAGAGAAAATGAAGTCTTTTTGGTGCTTTCACTGCTCCCCATTGGTGTTGAGTTCCTTCTCATCTTTGCTTGCAAGTAGAGGCTTTTGTGTCATATCTTTTCATTACATTTTTCAAAATAAAGAGTCGTGGAATAGAGAAAATGTGATTACTCCTGGGAGCAGAGTCTAGTAGAATTCTGCCGATCCAATTATTCAATAGGGTTAAATATATTTTGGATGAAAATTAGCTTACCCTTGAAATTTTGATTAAATATTGATAACAGAGATGATGACTTAAATGACCTCGCTTTTGTTAAATAAATATGCATTAGAAAGTTAAAAGTTATATGGTGATTTCTTTTTTTTATGGGAAGAGACGGAAAAGCGAAAGATTTTCTTTGTACTCATGTAATCGGGCAATGTGCTTAAGACAATTTTATTCACATAACAATGTCTAAATTTTATGTTTCAACTTTAGCATAAATTATTAAATATTTAATGAAGAATATTAAAGTAAAAAAATAGTGTAAAAACTTAAAGAAGAAGACAAATTCTATATTGTGGTTTTGTGTGTGCAAGGTGTTTGAAGATAGTTCTAACATATTACAATTGAATATGACAGAGAAAAATTCACAAGGGCATGTATGTATAGCAAAATTTCTACAACCAATATGCATTGTTGTGAGGTACAGTTGTATCATCTTGTGGTAGAGAGATATAAAAGACTTGAAACCTAATCTTAAGTTATCTCAGTTATTCGAGCCTCCACTTTAAAGTTTAGAAGAGATCAAGATCACAAACTTTAGGTGAGTCCAAGACTAAAGGTGATGAAATATTCTTTTTATATCTTTTCCTCGTTGTATTATTAAGGTTCTGTCTTGAGAATCATTAAGACGGAATCATAAAACTCGATGGTCACTAATATTAAGAATCAATTATGAAAGGCAACATTGTGGATTTGAGCTATAGTCGTGGATATTGATGGATAATTTATAAATTCATTTTATAATTGCTACAATATATGTTAGTAATCAGTTTGATACTTTCTAGATTCGTGATTTTTAATCCAAATTTTACAAGGGGTTTTCCCACATAAAAGTCTTGTGCACTCTTTTTTCATAAAAACTACTATTTTCAGTAAACCGAATAGCTACGATTTAGTCAAAAATTTAAGAAGCCATAGTGTCACAAATAAAAAAGGTTCTTATAGTGATTCTTGTCGAGACTACCCAATATGATTTTGTGCACTCTCTTTTTCATTACGAAAAATAATAAGTATAACGGACCCAAATAAATAATTTACTCTTAATAATTATCACACTACTTAAATTATACCCTCCCAACCAACCAAATGGTGATAAAAAAGAAAGATCAAAACCCACTCAAATTCTAGGATAAATACCTAACGAAGCTCTTCCCCTTATGAGAAACCAATTAAATCTGTCTTAATTATTATACATAGGTTAGAGAGAGGTAACAATATTATACCAAAAGCTAGCATTAAATCGGAGCTAATAACGCCAATTATGTGTTAACATATGATAGTACGGTTTGTTTTTTGGGGGACTTTTTCCTATGATATGGTACATGTGATTATGTAAGTTAGAATAAAAGAGCATTTTAAATTTTAATATGATTCAATAGCTTTCCCATTGTACTTTCTAGTGCATAAGATCGACTTCTTTGCTTCTTATTTATTTTATTCATCCTCCTCCTATGGTGATTAAGTCTTCCTTCATTTTTCTATAACTTTCTAGGAAAATATTAGGACTGCCTCTCATGAAAGTGATTCACTCAGGCGTTCTTCAGTTGAATATTCTCTCAATATTATTATACCTCATGAACTATGACTCTTTTTCAGAATTAATTTTTAAAAATTTATACATATTTCATTTGGGCCATTCCATTAGGAGATCATTATGTACTAAAAATAAAAATTTAAATAGTACAAAAAAAAGTTTATGGAGTCACGGATAAAACATAATGATAGTATCTCTATTATATATTATTATACGTATAAAATTGATACATTGAGAGTGAATCACTTTTCGGAAAAATAATTTAGAAACTCATTTCTTTATGCAATAAATTTAAAAATTAAACATATTTTTCTCTTATTTTATACTAAATTATGCTTCTTCATCAACTTAGCAGCTTAGATAGATTAAAATTTTTTGTGTTAAATTATATATATATATATATATATATATATATATATATATAATCAAACATCTCCTTTTAAATACTAACATTGTTAGGGTTTCATACATCATATAAACTATGAATTTTATTTGTTGTTCTTTTAGCACAAAGGATGATAAAAGATCATTTAGGTATTAAGTTTAAGAGTTAGTCTATTTTGATATTTAAGTTTAAAGACTAGTTTGATCAAAAGCTCTATGTTATACGTTTACGCATGCATGTCTACGTATTTCTTCTGTTCATATAAGCAACCTTTAGTATGTAACCTTTGAATGAAATATAATACATGTTATATTTTATAATCTCTATTTTTTGTATTTCAAATTATTTATATATAAAATATTGAATCAAATCTAATTCAAGCTTGATTCAATTCAAACTTGATCCGAGCTCAATTTCGGCTTACATTTTTGATATAATTGACTAGTTTATTTTGATTCGAGCTCAAAATTAATTTCGATATAAGCTTGATAGAGATTCTTATACGTGGGATGCGGAGTTATACTGATGCATATAATTTGTATTGAATTCTAACCTAGTGATTTTGTCTTTCTAGAGTACTTTGTGTAGGGCGAGAGAATTCAATATGAGCTAATTCATTCAGATCAGTTGAGTGCATCGTCAAATATATTGTCGGGCATCAATTGCGTGTATCTAACGATTGTGATAGCACTCGAAATTAGATACGAAATAAGGCTCAGAGAAATAGAACTATGTGACATCGATATGCTAGTGTATTTCAGACATATGATTCGATTGACCCAAATAAGATCAACTCGCACCGAATCGCATTCCATTCTCCTCATCTAAAGAGATTCATGAATTGTTCTTTGAGAATCCTTGTTTCTCACTCTAATTATCTACTTGTTCTGTGTGATATCTTTCTGGCATTTCTAACTTTGACCCCTCGATAGAAAGGAATAACTCGGTGCAGGGACTGATTTATAAAATAGGTTTAAGGAAAATTGGAGGACGTGATCCAAAATAACCACTAAAACAAGGGGCAAGGTGAAAACTTCCCCCGTAATTAATTATCCTTAAGCTTGGGTGGGTAATCGCAGGGGAACACGCGATTAGTCAAATTAGTTCGACTACGATTGGTCGGAGTGGGTGGGACCCGGGGCGGGTGTGACATGCTGGCGATATAGGGGACCGTTGCGTGCCGGCTGGGGGAGCGGCAAGTGTCGGTTAGCCGACCGACACGTGTGCTTCTGCTACGTGGCATGCAGCTACTGAGTGCATGGAGTAGTGGCTGGTGTGCTTTTTTTCTTTTTTCTTTTTTTTTTCCTTCTTTTTGGAATATTTATTCTTCTTTTAATTATTGAGTTTTTTTTAGATAATATCCACACAATTTTTCTTTTTAAATGTCAAAAATATTCGCCACTGAAATTTTTTTGCCTCATATTAAATTTACATTATAGTTAGTTTTTGATAAAATATTTATAAAATATTCCTAATAGATAATTATTAAAAGTCGACAAATATATGTATATATATCGAAAATACCTTTCTTTCTCAAAGTTTACGGTCGTAAAATAATATTATTATAATAATTTTAAGAATTAATTTCGCTGAGATAATAAAATTAAATTAGTTCAGGGAGTCATGTAGATAAGATAATTTAGGAGGTCAAAGTAAAATTATCTTTAATTATAACTATTTTATATGATGGTAAAATGGTATTTTTCTAATCTAGATTGGTGTAACAATTATGTATGAATCCCTTTTTTTTTCTTAATAGATAATTCAGACCAATTAATTATTTACAATCTATATATTAATAGATGATACCATGTTCTTAATTAAAATTAAAGGGATTTTTACATATTACCACTAAAAGCATTTTAATGTCTTAATAATTGCCATGAAATCATTTTCCTCTTTAGAAAGTGTCATTCCATTAGTAAAATCTAACTAATAATGATTAAAATTGAACGTAAATTATCAAGAAAAATATAATATTACTGAATATCATAATACAAGAAAAGAATTTTTTTTCACCATACAAGAAAAAAAAATTAGGGATGAATAATTCATAATTTAAACTTTAAGGCAAAAAAGAAGAAGAATATGTTAACCTTAACAGCCACCTATCACTCTATTTGAAATATTCTACTACTATTCCTTCAAAAATTAATAATAATAGCTATTCTAAGTTTCAGTTGAAATTATGATATTTAAAAAATATTCGGCAGTAATAGTGTAAAAAAATCAAAATTAAAAGATATCAAGCTTTTATTAACTATTATTATAGTATATAACTGTAGGAAATAAGAAACATAACTTGTAGCAATTATTTTGAAGAGTGTTTGCGTCTTATTATTATTATTATTATTATTATTATTATTATTATTATTATTATTTTCTTTTCTTCTTCTCTGAGAAACTAAACCTTCTACGTGACTCACAAGTCACAAGGATTTTGACCAGAGGTTTGTGTTCTAATTAGCTTGTCAAAATCTTAAGGCACTCATTAATGGCAATATGCAAATAGAGGATGTCAAACTTATGTCTTAGAGTAAGGAGACAAACGTTGTAGAGTTGTAATAAAATAAGCCAAAGGAACTCCCCCTTCGTGGGTCGTGGCACATTCCTTTGCCCTAAATTTTAGAGCCATGCAAGCTACTTAGTATTCTTATAATATACCAATTGGGATTTGGGTAAATGCATATGGGGAAGAAGAAGAAGAAGAAGAAGAGGAGTAGGGAGTGGTGAAAGGAGGAGGAGAAGGATGTTGCTTAACGTAATTGGCATGCAGACTAGCCTTGTTTCCTGCATGGGGGCACGTGAAATGGCTCATGGTGGTGTTCATGTTAGTTAAAGCCCTAAGTTATATATATATAAAACCAAGATCAAGTGCTCATCCTTTTTCATCATGCATTTGGATGAGCATGATCTATTAATTCATGTGGGATAATCATCTTTGGAGAAAAAGCTACTCATTCCTTAGTAGCCTAGGAGATGTTTTTTTTTTCTTTTTTCTTTTGATAAATAATAGAAGAAATTATATTTTACTTACTTGTGATTAGGTTTGAATTCACGATATCTCTTATGATTTCCTTTGTATCACTTTACTCTTTTATAGTTATATTAAATTAAATTAATTATTTTTTATATTATATTTGACTATACAACTATTGGCCTGAGACAAGGTAGTCTTTCTCCTTGAATTTAAAGATACTTATTAGAGACAAATTAGAAAGAAATAAATAAACTTTCCAACATATCTAAAGTAATATGGCAAAGATATGACAAATATATATATATATATATATGTTCAATATATTTGTCATATAAGATTACCATATTTTTAAGTTTTAATGAAACATGGGATGCAGCTTTGATTGTTAAAAAAAAATCTCATATATTTATGATTAAAAATTTGATCTATATTATTTTAGATACATTGAAAAGTTTATTATAGTCTATTATATATAGGGGCTATACATTCTCTTATATTTACAATAGATATAGGGCCTGCCCGTCGGTGAAATTACATATTATTTAAGCTTTTGAATCAATTAGTAATCACCATATATGGTACTTGCTATTAAGCTAGACGAAGCTACATCTAACTATGAGTGAGCAAGATTGAGTCAAAACTTTGTCGAGCTTAGGTTATCCTTTCCACTTGTAGACCCGAACTCGACCCTAAACACTAAACCCTGAACCAAGCCCGTATATATGAAGTTGGACTCTACTCGACTTGCCTCGACCCAGCTCTACTAGATCTAGACTCAGTGTGGGCCTCAAGCCCAGCCCACATACCCAACCCAAGGCCCAGTCTAAACTTCGAAACCCGGATAAGTACTTCTTCTCGCTTCGCGGTCGACCTCTTTCCTTCTCACTCGAGCGGCGAGCGCGCAAAACCCTAACGCCACACCCTAGCTCTGCGCCGCCGATGGCATCCGCCTCCACATCCACCTCTGCCATGGAGATCGAAGGCGTCGGAGGCGGAGGAGGAGGAGCTCCTCCGCCTAACGCTGCTCCTCCGCGGCCTCTCTTCGAGGCGTTGAAGCCGCACGAGATGTCGGACGGGAAGGTGCAGTTCCGGAAGGTCTCCGTGCCGCCCCATCGGTTCGCGCCGCTGAAGCGGTGCTGGATGGATATCTACACTCCCGTCTACGATCTGATGAAGGTCGACATCAGGATGAATCTTAAGGTCTCGATCTCCCCCTTCTTGTCTCGTTCGTTCTTCTGTTTGGTTTGGTTTGGTTTATGTGATTTTGATGCGATAGATAATTTCTCCTTTTCCACCTAAGAGATGCATTCCGCGTCTGGAAAGGTGCTAAATTTCTACTCTAATTCGCCATTAATTACTTAGTATTATGAGTAGAAACTTTAAACTAGGTTGATAGTGTCTCTGACAGAGACAGTTTTACAGTATACGACTGATCAAACTATAAGTTGGATCTCTAGATATATCATCTTTATATAACAAATATGTATGCATACATAGATAGTTGGGCGATAAACTTTATGTTAAAACTTTGGAAAACCTTCAAGACTTAAACTTTAATTTGGATTAAATTTAATTATCATTTCATGTGGCTCGGTAAGGCTTGTATTTAGGTTGGCAAAAAATTGAAATCAAGCTTGAGTTGATATTAAGCGAGTCAAGCTTGATTTTCAATCCTAGTCTTAAAACTAGTTTCATGCCAAGCTTGATTAGAGTTAGTGTCAATCAAGCTTGGCACAATTTGCCCTTGTTATTTTCCTATACTTTTCTATATGCTGCTGGAGATTGAAACCACATGCTTGCTCTTCTTATCTTCTTTTGTTCTCATTCATTTTTATCTGTCGTCGGCAATTTTGTGTGCACAATAGAGTTATCCGATTCCTAGATGAGCCATCAACAACAATTTGAATGGGAAAGGGGGCACACACCAAAGCTGCATTTGTTTTTGCCTTGCAACCAGATTTTGAGAAGCTTAAAGCCCACCACCTAAGGTTAACTATTTATCTAGAAATGACTATGCTAGAATGACATCGTACTAATGCAAGTCATTGTGCATATCCAACACCGGAGCAGGAAATATCTATCCTGGAAAGAGCTTTGGCACTGAGTGAGAGATCACATTTCTCTGAAGGACGTCAAACAAACCTAGGTGAGCAAGCAAATGTGCTGCTTTAAAGGTAGTCTGAGTGCAGTGAAAATAAAAATTATTTGAAAGATAGTGAGGTTATAGGGAAGTGATGAGAAGAGAGCCCATGAAGTTCGCCATGGCTGTATGGTGGCTTTAGTTGGATACTTGTACGCAATCAAAGACAATCGATTTTGTCATTTGTTTTCTAGGGAAAACTAACTAGGTATTTTAGATAAACAGTTTGTTGGCAAACTGAGTTAGATTTAATATTTTACTTTTGAAAATCCAAGTTATATGTTCATCTATTAAAACATTTTTTTTTGTAAATTTTGAAGTGCACGAAGAAACTTCTAGCAGTACTATGTCATGTTTTCAGTGTGGATAATAGTGTAAGTTAAAAGGATTCTTTCTTGATTATCAATGCAGTTTTTTAGTAGAAAAGATGATATTGGGTAGCTTACAAATGGTTTGATAAAAGCCCAATTGCAGATGTCACACCCTTCACAGAAGTACCATTGAGGACCACTAGAGTTTTTCTTTGTGTTGTTTTCCTCTCCTGTAAGAAAGCCTTATAACTTTAGATTGGTGCTAGAGCTTCTTCGTTTAGCTTTAATCGAATTTCCAGTGGACAAACAGCCAACTTGTTCTCGTCCAAGACTAAAATGTAAAATTGTTCATTCAGTTTGCCAACCATGATTCATCTAGACAATATAGTTAGTTTATCAGACAAAGAAACGACAAATTGGGTTGTTTTGTGAATGCTTCTAACAAAATACGGTGTGAGTGCATGTATCAGACTCTCTATGCTTTCTTCTTTTCACCTTCAAAAATGAAACAAGATACTCCTTCAATGGGTTGTCAAGTGTACCACATTTAGATTTCCTTTATGAATATGCATTTTTCCCTTAACTAGGTTTGTGTGGTGCCCTTTAAATAAATTAGTATCTAAACCACATTGCATATTTCTTCTCAAATTAATTTTTCTTCTTGGTGGCATTATTTGTTGCAGCTTGCATAGGTATGATTATGTTCTTGCTAGCATTTTTTTTTGTAAATGACAAAATTGAGGTGGTAAGGATGTGCTTGACTTGTAGTTGCAAGGGAAAAATTGTTGCAACAGACTCTTCAATCCCCTTTTCCAATTGATGTTGTTGGTGGGCCAATCTAGGATGCAAGTAACTCTATATTGCTTATATGTTGCCAACAATAGAGAAAGATTGGAGAGAAAGAGTATAGTGAGAAGAGTGTGTTCTTAAACTCTTGGAGCATGGGGAAAATGTAGGGATGGCAGTGTAATGAGCAAGGGGGAAACCAGTTAAAATGCTTGCTCTGTAAAAACACTTGTCTTGATGTTGATTTGGCTCTATAAATTAGAATGCAATTTCATAGGCTTAAAGTGGAACAATTGGTCATTTTATTCTAGTAGCTGTTCTTGTTTTGATGGAACATGATGTAGGAAATTCTTGTTATCAGGATCACTTGATGGAACATGATGTAGGAAATTCTTGTTCTTGATGGAACATGATGTAGTAAGGTTTTTCAGGATGGTATATAATTTGTGCTTTGCATAGTTATTACTTATAAGAATTGGATCGGACATTGACCTGGTCGGAGGTCGGGTCACTGAGTTATTGGTTCAATTGATGGTTTGCCCGATCGGTTTGTTGACTTTTAAAAAATAGTTAAATAATATATAGATAGTTCTATATAATTCTAAAAATTAAAAAGATATCTACAAAAGTAGTATAATTGTTTGTATATCCCTCAAAATATATGTAATTTATATAGGTACCCTCATGATTACTTTTCAAATTAAGTTATTTAATAGAGGAAGATAAAAATACTATTAACTAAGAGAAATACTTGAAAACTGAAATAAGGATATTTTTATTTTTTACATGTAAATTGTTCAAATTTTAATGGAAGTTTACTCTAAAGGTATTCATGCAAGAAATAAGGATTTTAAAATGTATACATGCAAAAACTATGTATTTTGAGCAATATACATGTAAATATGAATGTTATATTTTTCAAATTAAGTCATTTAATAGAGAAATATAAAAATACTATTAACTAATAGAAATACTTGAATATTGAAATAAGGATATTTTATTTTTTTACATTTAAATTGTTCAAATTTTAATGGAAGTTTACTCCAAAGGGTATTCATGCAAAAAATAAGGATTTTAAAATGTATACATGCAAAAACTATGTATTTTGAGCAATATACATGTAAATACGAATGTTGAGGGACATATGCAAAAAAAACTAAGTTTATAACACAAATATGTTATAAACTAAATATTTTCAAAATTTTAGGAGTAAATCTTTAGGATATAGAATAGAATAATTAAATATTAAGGATAATTGGGTAACTTTGTAAAAGTACTTTGACTTGGCTGGTTTGCCAAAAAAATAGTCGGGTTGTACAGGTCATTGATTCAATCGCGGGGGTTTGTCGATTTTTACCGGGTCGATTACTTATCTAGTCTGACAACAAAATCGAATTGGTATGCTGGTCGGTTCACCGGTCCTCTACCCAGTTCGATCTGGTTTTAATTATTATGGTGCTTTGCATTTAGAGAATTGACTTGAAACTGGCCTGCTATTTAAAACAGCATGAACCCATTGCCTTAATGGCATACATTTTTGTTGCAAGTGTTTTTCATCTCTTGTTCCTCAGAGGAGTATTTTGAATGTTGATTAGGGTGAAATTATTTGATGGCCTCATGATTAGCTTCAGTCCTACAATACCTAATGGCCCTTTAACTTGATTTGGGAAACTACCATGTTCCTTAGACTTGAAATAACATGATAGATGGAGAAAAATGTTCCAATGTACAAATAGTGGTGCTCATGGGCTGGGCAGGGCCTAGGCATGGTCCGCTGCTGAACCTGTAGGACCTTTAGGCCAAGCTGGGTTAGGGATTGGGAAAACCAAGTTTGACCATCTGGTTTCCTATATTGAGAAGGCTACATTGCATTAGGCGGTTGCGTTTGAAGTGGTAGTGAGTCGTTGGAGGAGGCATTGACATCATAGAAGGAAGAGGAGTGGCAGCGGTGGAGGTGGTTGCGGTAGAGGAGGAAGAAGAAGATAAGAGGAGAGGGAGACGAAAAAGAAGATGAGGGTGATGATGAGGATGGAGAAGACGAGGGAGAGGAGAAAGAGGATGGTGAGATTGTGGAGGGGATGGGATAATGGAATTAGAAGCCGATATATTAGGGGTTTTCTGGTGTGTGTGGTGTAGATGGATATGAGCCTTGGGCTAGGCTAACGGGTTGAGCTGATTGACCGGGCCAAGCTCATTTTTGGGCTCAGGCAGAGTCCGCTGGCTCTAGGCCACCAGGCAAGGTGAACAGCCCTATGAGACACCTTGTACCTCCTCACTGGTGGTTAAAAATCCTCAAAAATGTGAACTCGTTGATAATTTTATAGTGTATAGTTTCATATACATGTGGTTTTGCTGAATAAATATGAGTGGAAGATGAACACCAGTTTTGCTGAAAAGCATATGTATTTGACAAGACATGAAGGCCTAATTCTTTTTTCAATGACCGCTAATGATATCAAGGCCATTTAAGCATTTTATAGTAAGATAGGAGATTGGCTAACAGAGTAAAATACTAAGAAGGCTCCAAGAAAGAATATTAAGTTATTGTTGGTTTTTTCCTTATGCCCTGTTGTTTTTGATATGAATCTAGCATTTGACGATAAACTATCACTTACTGACTTATTGTTTTAAGAGGGGGTCACTTGGTATGATGCCAATGCTTCCCCCTTGCTCCAAGAGGTCATGGTTTGAGTTATCAAAAAAACCTCCTCTCTTCCGGACTCTACAAGGTAGGAGCCTTGTACACTGGAATGCTCTCTTCCGGACCCTACATAGGCTGGAAGGGGCCTCTGTCTTGTGATGTGCTATTTCATTTGCACATCAATATGATTTCGTTTTATGGTTTATGGCATTCTTCTCTCTCTGTCTTTCTTTGATTTTCTATACTCAAAATCTTCTTTCTTCCTTGAACTTACAGGCTAGGAAGGTGGAGCTTAAAACAAGACCTGACACACCAGATGTGAGTAACCTACAGAAATGTGCTGACTTTGTTCACGCCTTCATGCTTGGATTTGATATTGCTGATGCCCTTGCTCTGCTACGTCTTGATGATCTCTATGTCGATTCTTTTGAGATCAAGGATGTGAAAACATTACGAGGGGAGCATCTTTCTCGAGCTATTGGTAGACTTTCCGGTAAAGGAGGCAAGACAAAATTTGCCATCGAGAACTCTACTAGGACTCGGATAGTAATCGCAGATAGTAAGATCCATATACTTGGGTCCTTCGTAAACATCAAGGTCGCAAGAGATTCACTTTGTAGTCTTATATTAGGGTCACCTGCTGGTAAGGTCTACTCCAAACTAAGAGCTGTCACTGCCAGATTAGCAGAAAGGTTTTGAAGAGAATTATTACTTGCCTAGTAGAATAGCCATCACTTGTGGGTTCTCTGGTTTTTGTAACCTGTTTAAGGACTTATACATAGAAGAGCATTATTGATTAAGACGCGAGATTCCTGATATCATGTTTTATTATTTATTCCCTCAGGGAGTGAATACAGAAGCCTAAATGGAGTGTTATTTCTTTGGAATGTACTGATGATTGATTATTTTCGGCTAGTGGCATATTTTTTGTGCATCGGATTTGGTCCTCAGCCATGGCAAGCTATCAAATTGAAGTGCATAATTGAAGAGTTCATGTACAAGGGAAAAATTTCTTGTCTTGTTAATCTTGTTTTCTCATTGTTAACGGCATTTTGCATTGCGTTCATCAATTTGCATAAGTTGAAGCTTGAGAAAAAGTATTATGATATTTGTTCTACTGATTTTATAGTCTACACTAAATGCAGTTTAATCATATTTGTATAGAAGATTCACTCCGTATGGACAACATCTTTGTTTTGGTATAAGATTGTTGATTATATTTTGACCGCTCCGATCCGATCCGATCCGCTCCGATCCGATCCGCTCCGATCCGATCCGATTCGATCCGATCCGATCCGATCCGCTCCGCTCCGATCCGATCCGATCCGCTCCGATCCGATCCGATCCGATCCGTTCCGGTCCGATCCGATCCGGTCCGATCCGGTCCGATCCGATCCGATCCGATCCGATCCGCTCCGCTCCGCTCCGCTCCGCTCCGCTCCGCTCCGCTCCGCTCCGCTCCGCTCCGCTCCGCTCCGCTCCGATCCGATCCGATCCGCTCCGCTCCGATCCGATCCGATCCGATCCGATCCGATCCGATCCGATCCGATCCGATCCGATCCGCTCCGATCCGATCCGCTCCGCTCCGATCGGATCCGCTCCGATCCGCTTCGCTCCGATCCGATCCGATCCGATCCGATCCGCTCCGATCCGATCCGATCCGATCCGCTCCGATCCGATCCGATCCGATCCGTTCTCGAATCTACATTCAATAGATTTGATAACCAAGTTTAGTATCCCCCTATTCGTATCATGACTAGAAAAGTGGATAGTTTTGACACGACTCCGATTCCTATCGGGTCCAGTTGTCAACCCTAGCTCCATAAGGGCAATTTGTACTTGGATATTTGGATGCCGAAACCCAACCCAATCCGTTTATTAGACGGACATGATCGTTGCGACAAGTACAACCTTCCTTCGTAAGGTGGATAAAACGACCGGATTGGCTGGAAAACCCACCTATTCGTACCTCCCTCCCTCTCTCGATCTCGATCTCGATCTCGATATATCGATCGGCCCGTCGATCCATAGCTTGGTAGTAGTAGAGACGGAGGAACACCATGAGCTGCGAGTTATTCGAACTTAAGGAACTAGTAAGTTTCTATTCCTCGATCTTGATCTTTTCCTCATGTCTTCTCTCCAATTTCTTCCAAAACCTGAAGTTTTCGTGCTAGCTATTCTCTTCCGTTCTTCGTGTCAATTTTGGCCACCCTTTTCTTTTTCTATTTGATCAGTTATGTGGTCTCTGAACGCAGGCGCTGGTGTCGTTGGAGATTCGAGACGTGTTGCGATGTGAGTACTTTTTTTCTTTTCTTGTATGAAGGAAAAAGAGAAAATTTTCATTAGGTACTGTTTACATTCCAGTGTACGCTTGATAAGATGGATTGCTAGACGAAGGTTATTTTGGATTTAAAGATAATATCAAATGATGTTTATCATCAAGAAATCCAACTTTGTGTTTTGTCCTGCTTAAAGAAAGGTCCTCTGGTTACCTTGATTTAGGGTATGGTTGTAATTATGTGTCAAAACAGATGATAGAACATATAAGTTGTAAACCTACATTCTCGATAATTTGTTATTCATATAGAAGAAAAATATGATTTTGGTTATCGTGATATTCGTACACAGTATGATGTTATCAAAATTGTTAGTTCTCATTTTACTCAATGTAGGAATCTGAGATATAATCTTTCCTTTGTGGTTTCACTATGCTGTACTTTGTATGCAAGGATTAGTGGTGTGTATTTTCGTACAAGTAGTTCAGCATTGATTTTTTGATAGGGGTAGAACATATTTTACCCCTTGTTGTGGGACCTAAAATCAAAGATCCCCCCTTCGCCTCTCTCCCCTTTCCATATTTTGATTTGTGTCACTTGCCCCTTTATGTCCTAATTGTTAGTGTTTTCATCCAAATTATTTGAAATCTTCCAAAAACTGTAGGAAACCAGCTCGAAAACTTAAATCATGCAAGAATAAATTTTAACATTCATGTGCCCTTTCCTTTAGTAAAATAAAACCAAATCTTACCAATTTCTCAAATAGATAAAAGATAATTATTTCTTGATAAATATAAGGCCATTATAGTCTTTTTCATCTAAGCTATCAGCTCTAGCTCTGCTAACATAAGGGCATTACAATCATTTTGCATCATTGCTATCATCTTCACTAGTTCATTCACGCCACAGAAGGGATAAATGGTACAACTCAAAATATATGGGGGCATCATGATTTTAGGTCTAATTAGAGGGTATAATGTAGGGATAATTTCGTTTTCACCTTTTGAACTACTTTTTGGTGTCACAATAATCCTTTGAACTATTATTACCTCAATCCACCCTTTTCGTTAGGTTTCTGTGATATATTGTCATCTATAAATTGCCATAAGATAGTCACATGATAAAAATAAGGCATATTTACCCCTCATATGTATGTGCATCTCAAGAAAGAATTTTATGTTGACGAAAATGAAGGGGCAACTTGGTCATTTCCTCGATTCTTTCTTTGATATCAAGGGGGTGAAATTTTTGATACTTTAGAGGGTTATTATGTCCAAAAAATAGTTCAAAAGGTTATTGTGAAAAATTGTGGTAGATCAGAAGATGAAAATAGAATTATCCCTATAATATATTTAAACCTAAACAATTTCTAGCTCAGTTTCAGGTACACTTAAAAAGCCTTGAAAGAAAATTGTTCGTTCATGCTAATCTTGGTAGTAGTACTATATAGGGAATCTCTTTCATAATTTATGTAGGCATATAATGCTGAGCACTTTCCTACTACAAACAGTCAAACATACATACATACATACATGTGTCCTAGTGCACGAGCCCTCCACAAATGCAAGCTCTAGGGAGAAAAGATGTACAGACCTTACACTCATTACTGAGGACACTGATTGAATTCCTTGAACCCATGGTCTCTTGGATGCAAGGGTCTGCCTTACCATAAAAAATATGAGGGCCTCTATTTGGTGTGTATTAGGTGAAACCATTGTGGAAGAATGAATTTACTGAGCTCTTGTTCATGATCTTATTTTACACAGTTCTACTTTTTCAGTGCGACTCTACTTCATCCTTTTGGTGTTCCTTATTGAAAACTTCAATGTGGAGTAACTAGCTGCAATATTGCAGTAGCTAATAATAGATATGCATTCTTGTGTGTATGTTTGAGAAATGCATGCAATTATTTATTCACATCGATCCATTATTGCAAAAAGCATACTTAATTATAGACGGCCTATAGACTTTCAATAGTTGTCTGCTCGGTTCTGACTTCTTAAATTGTTCTATCAAATATCTTGAAAACCATTTCTTTCTCTTTAAGTTTGCTTAAAATGTTGCAGGCATTTTGCATACAATTTTATTTCACAGAGCTCTAGGACTTGTTCGGCCGAAAGATGTTGATTGTCGGCGCTTCGACATTACTTATGTATGTACTTCTTTACTTGGGAACATAAATCATGTTAAATATATCTGGTTGTTATTTTAAACAGATGAGTAGTCATTGAAATTAAGATACCTTTCCTAACTTGTCTATTGAAATAGGATGTCATTGTTTTTCCATATAATTCTTTTGGTTTTGGACAGCTAAATCTTGTATCAATTTGCGGGTTGTTTTACATGGTTCAGCCCATCAGGTTTCTAATGTATGCTAGTCTCAACTGTACATTAGTTCTACTATGCCAATAAGTGACTATATCAAGTATCTTGAGGTCCCACATCAGCTCTATTTGAACTTTTGTTGGTTAATCAACTCTGAATTTTAATTGGTTTAAATCCATCTGGGTGGATACACGTAGGCTAAGGTGGCTAAGATGGTAAATTTTTGGAAGGTGGCGGAACCACATTGTACATCCTAAAGGAGAAGGCTTCACAAAATGAACAAGACTTGTCATGACCAAGGTTCTAAAACTCAGGATTGTGATCAAGATTGGCTGTCTAAAAAAACGATACGTATCGGTCATATCATTCGTATCAAATAAACTATTTTTCAACTATGTAAAATACTAAATATATTTTAAAAATGTAGATTTTTTTTAAATTTAGAAAAAAATGATAAGAAAATAAGAAAATAAAAATTACTCGCACATGAAGCCTAAAAACTTAAGAAATGTATTAATTTACTCAAAGGTTAAAACTTTGATGAATACTGAGTTGACTCATAAATTTCTGTGGTATTCATCATCGTAATCATCGTAAGTTTGTAATTAATGGTGGCTAGGACCTAGTGCTCTAAAAAGTTATTGCATCGTACTAATTATATCATATGAATCTTGTTGTGTTTGAGAAATATAATAACCACTATATGGATCTTATGTATGAAGATACTGAGGATAATAATTAGTATATTAATTTTGTGACAGCTTCAAATAATAAATACTCGATGCACCGTAATCATAGAGAATAACACCTTTATGGCGACTTCGCTGTTATGTATGTATATCCTTACTTTTTTTGTCTTTAATCTCTATGCCTTCTTGACTCTCCTCAGCAAATGTAGAAATGACGATCTCATCGCTAAGCGTGTCATTAGGGTTATCACTAGTACTGATAGATGCACTATCTCTCGCTGTTGAATAATTTGTACTAGCTTTTGTTTCTGTTGTGGTGTCCCTCAATACCTCATCTAACTATATGTTATCTTTATCATCTAATAATCTATCTTTTATTTTTCTAATTTATGGAGTTAATGGGTTTTTTTCATCAAAACAATGATTTAAATCAATCAGCTGTTCATTTTTTTACCTTTGTAAATTTCTCTCCCTCAATTTTATATTATAATAATAAAAAATAACTTCTCAAATTTTTTTATTGTCAATTGATTGCGTGTATCAGTGTAGATTAAGGAGAAATAAATCCAATTTTTTTCACACTGCAATGAAGACACAGTTTAAGTTAGATTTTTTTTTGCTATTGATGTCAAATTTAGTGTTTTCTCCCATTTATAAATATATTACCATTCTACTAGAGTATTATAAGATATAGTTGCAGCAATTTTAGTAGTATTGAATTGCCTAACTCTCAATTGATATCTCTCCATTTGAATTATATTATTGCACACATTCTATAAAAAATTAATTATGTTGAAAGTCAAAACTTGAAACAAATAATAATAAAATTATTTAATTGAATCATAGCTCACCTCTTTGATTGCAAATGATTTGTTTAACGTCAGGCTATAGCCTACTGATACCCTTCCTAGCTCTAAACAAGACTTCAACATAACTATTGACATTTGTAGAGAATTGAAATCTTGGATTAAAAAAATATTATATAGAAATTTAAAATTAAAATTTATAAGCATTCAAATTTATAAATATTCATAAATAAAAATAAATTAGTAAATTAAAAGTATGCTTACCAGCAACATGTATATTTTTATGCAATTGTTTGTTCTATTTGGAATAAATTATTTGCTACCACTTCTATAACTTTTACCCATATAATTTTATATTGATTTTTTTGCTATGTCTATTGGTTCAAATAGAAAATTTATTTCAGACTTGTCATTATTGTCTATAAGTCATTTTACCTTGACAAGAGGTTTAAATATATTGATGACAATTGTAATACAATCCCAAAATACATTTTGAAGAGCCATGTTCAAAATTTTATCTCAAGTTCTATTTTTAGGCTTCATATTCTTAAGTTTATAGATCAATCTTGTGGTGTAAAAATTTGCATAAAATTATCTTTGTAGCGCATGATACTCTTCAGTACTAAGAAATGAGTAGAAAATCCTAGTGAAGTCAGGTCTGATGATCTCTCTGCCACCAGTTATCTACATAAGTAAATTAAGAACTCAACTATGGTTGTATATAAAATTTGTCAATCTTTGATTTTCATATATGACCATGCCAATTTCAGGCTCTTTGACAATATCCTCTAATACGAGATCAATACACGGCGTAGCGAATGATGTCCAATATAAATCATATCGCTTCATCGTAAGTAATTTTCTAGTAGGCTTATAATTGACTCTTTTATCAGTAATCACTTGAACTGCTTTTTTCCCACCTATTATTTTTACCACATCATTTATTAACTAACAAATACAATCTGCAGTTTTAAAATGACTAATAATATCCACAGACTTAAAAAATATTATTCTTATGCTCGAGTACACGAAGAAATTGACTATATTCATTCTATTTTTTGTAGTTTACCAAATTTATCCCAATACTATTTGAATGTCTTAATGTAAGTGTGAAGCTTATCTACCTCTAACTAAAGGTATTTAGTAGTAATGCCATTTGAACTTGGAGCAGAACACTAGATCATATTGATTGTGTAGCATCTACTATAGTGTGATAATAATGACTATCAGCTATAATAAAAAGTATATGGTTGTAAAAGAAAAATTTAGAGATAGCCCTACCTATGTGTTTCTTTATATTTTTAATTCTTTTAAGAGCTGCCTTAATAGTAGTCTGTATACGACCCTTTTTTTTTTAAAGATATATGTAGATATTGGTTTAGTATTTTCAGACTTCGCTGAGTCCTAGAAGTAAAACTATTGCCCATATATTCTATTTCTCTTTATATGTGAATTGATCTAGTTCTCTAAAAGTTATCATTACTGCTTATTTGCATTTCTTCTTTTTATGCATATTTTTATTTTTTTCATTGTTCTCATCTGTTTTTCCTTATTATCCTCCATACTTCGCTCATTATTATTATCATCAATGTGTATATGGTTATACATTAATTTTTCACGAACTATTGATTTTTTCTATTATATAGATTGATATAATTCTTTTTACCTATTAGATAAACCAACATCTGTTTTCTAACTTTTACGACCACTTGAATGCAAGCTGTCATATTTCCTTGTCTTTCAGTCAAATATACTTCTTTGTTGTTGCCTTGTAGTAACTATCTTAAATTTATATAAACACCAAAAGCTATACGTGTCATAACCTTGATGATTGGTTTGTCTAGTAGCACTTCGAATTTATCAAATAGCTTTTTCTTCTTAATGTGCTTCCTCTATATGATTTAGATCTTTTTAGTGAAGTGAATATGCTTGAATCTGAACTTTTAAAGATATTAGTGATTGGATTATTTTGAGTGCTAAAAGCTGATATCTATGTACTTTGTGATATAAATGTTAGCATCACCATTTGCACAGATATATTGCTGTAAGATAAGCAACTCTTACATTAACTAAAAGTGAAACTAATATCCACAATTTCTTCTTGAACCGAAAAGATAATGACAAGGCATCTCGAAGCATATGCCTATAGAGTTTATTTTCCCAAGTACTGCTTTCCCCTCTCGTATTCAGTTTTTTTCAGAACCTTTGGGTACATTATGTTCGTATTATATCACATTTATTTATCCTATCAATCTGTCATAAGCCATCTGTTTGTTCGGTGCTATAGTAATTAGCTTGTTTAACATTTAGCAAGTGTATTCTACAGGTGCAATGTGGAGATGCTGAAGTAGAAAAGAAAATTGATGAAAAGATTGATCAGTTCATTTCATGGGTTGAGAAACATCCAAACCGGAAAAGCCAGGTTGTTCTTTTTCTTCCTTTTCTTGTATGCATTCTCATGGATATATCTTATCATGCTAGTGTACGAGTTTTATATATTTTGATTGTTATAGGTAATTGAAAAATAGAGGCAATTACATCATTTTCTCCCATTGTGTATGCATGTTATATTGTCAATGTTTCTCCAATACGAGTGAATGAATGGAATATAACAGAATGTGATTTATGGTTAAATCCTAAAAAAGAATTACAGGTACCGTGTGACAGGAATTATTAACATAGGATGACTTCTGTAGTTGTGTAATGTGATGATGATCATATTGTTGGTGTAGGAATCTCTTTTTCTTCTAGCTGCTTAGTGTCTTGCTAACTGTCCGTCGTATTTTTCTCCTTGAATCGTGCCCATTTTTGTATCTATGAAGAAAGAATTTTATACAATTCAACATATTGAAAGCGATTGTTTTTCTCTCTAGTTGCATCTATATTTAGGATTTATGGGAATTAGGTTGGCCATTGACTGATATAGTAATGCTTTATAAATTTGTCAAACTTGATCATATTTTTCCACTCTTATTTAACAATGCGCTAATGGTGTGGGTCGGTAGGTAACCTTATCTTTGTCATTGTGTTAAAAAGCATTTTCGGCGGCTGTCCCACCAACAAGCAAGGCGCCGAAAATATGCGGTTGAACCACATTAGTGGGTTCTGGTGGGCTAATTTCACACTTGACGGGCGTGGTGGTAGCAGATCAGCTGGAAATGGCGCAGATTGAAAGAATAGTGGTTTGTGCATTAGTTAAAAGGAAAACAATTGCCCTAAATCCTCTCCTCTCTCAGCTGCACATGGTGAGTAGAGAGTGGTGCACAGTGAGCTGTGCAGAGCAACGAGCAGAGATCTCATGGGTCTTCTTGAGAAGCCCTGATCTCCTCTTCTTGATCCTCTTGATTTGAACTCTTCTTTGCCCTCTTCACCTGATTCCAAATTCCAACCCTAGAAAAGAGGAGCACAAGAGATAGGATTGAGAAGAGGATGCACGTTGTGTTTATATTTTGCATATGAGAAATAAGTCAACCATTGACTGATATAGCAATGCATTTTAAGGATGCAACTTGTCAAACTTAGTAATATTTTTCACATTTGATGATGCCTCACTGGTACAGGTGACTTTATCTTTCTACGAGGTCAGGAACAAACACCCAACTTGGTTCAGTAACAAGACTGAACGCCTGTACTGGGAGCAGTGGCATATTAATCTTCATATAACAAACCCCAAAACACATGGGAAATCACATAATAATACTAAAGCATCTGAAGATAATGGAGGTACTTGTTTTATTGTTATAAAATTTATCTATTGTGACAATGTCATCTTCCAGGTTTATGAGGAATGTTGATCTTTGAATGTTTCATGATATTAGAAAATGCGGAAGAAACCAGTTTCAGACATGCTGCTTTGGAATCATCACTCCGTGAAGTCTTGTTTCAAGTTATAAATTTAGCCAATAATAAAGGGGATCATATTCCATCAGTTACAAATTCTGATGTTGTATCATTTCCATATGAGATCACACTCCCAAGGTATGTATTTTATGTTGTGTTATAAATCCACTAGGTGTAAAGTCCTCCCATTATTACTTATAATCTCTTGGGAATTCTCATTTCACTTTAGGTTAAATTTGTTAAAAGAGTTGCATATATTTGGCTCTTCAGGTGACCTTTTCCTTCAGCGTGTTGACAGTTCATCAGATTCTTCCTTTGGTGGTATGGTGATATCTTTATGAGATACTGCAAAGTGCAAACTATGCATCCTTCTGTGCTTAGTTGAACACCAAATTAAGTCAGTCCTCTACTTTCACCACCATTTCTTGAATCTTCAATTCTCATCTTATAGAAGCATCGTGTGGGAGCTGTCTTTTAACTTTAAATGCCAGATAATTTACATGAATCAGAAACTTGTACAGAGTGATGATGAAGATGGAAAAACCTAAATATTCTTTTCCGTTTGAACTGTACATATCACTTCTTAGGTCTTTTCTACACGTGTTTTGTTACTTTTGTATGGCATCCCACCAACCGAAATGGATTTCACATAGGACTACAGATTAGTTTCCTTTTAGTATGTATTTAACAGTATTATATTACCTGGTGGTTATCTTGTAAAAATTTCTCATATCTGCTTAAATATTAGTTGTATCTGTGAATTACCTTCTTGAGTAGTTAATGTCAGTGAGCAGGTGCTAGAAGCTTTTTCCTGAGGCGTCAAGCTCAATTTGGTGATATTTCAGTTCCAGGAAAAGAGGAGTACTCTTGGATGCCGTTAGGACTTCATTTTTAATTCTTTAACTTTGTCGCATGCCTCTCTTATCAATTAGTGTTACTGCTTTTGTCTGTTTAGCAATACAAGCAGTAGAATAATATGTCCTGGTTCTCCTGAAGATTACATATTTCAAGTACTGGTGCTAAACATGCTCCATCCATAACTTTTGAGTACTTGATAGTCAATAATCAGTAATTAGATGACAGCATCCTGCCTTCATTAATGATTAATAAGAAAGCATGATTTGTTCAAGTCAGGCAGAGATTCACAACAGATTAATTACCTCACCTATTATGGACTAATTAAAAGCCTGAGTTTGGATTTTACTTGAACATGTAGTTTTGGCTGTGGTAATAGGGAAAGATTCACCGATTTTAAGGCATATGCTTATATCATGATTCATATCTGCTCATTTCTTACCTTTTCTTTCTTTATAGTTAGTACTTGCATGTTTGAGGATCCTGGAACCTAGAGTAGCTCTTTTAGAATAAACCTCTATAGGGTGATACATTCTAATAGCTCTAACCAGTAACGAAGGCAAACTTTTATTACTTGGGTATTACGAATTCTGTTATTTGCTATCCATAATTTAGCCTCACTCAGGTTTAGACTGATACAGTTTCTGTCAGATGGAACAGACAGGCAGAGATCGAAGTGGATTGAACTAAATTCTGCTGGAACTATTTATTCTTTCGAAAGGCTAGTTGTATAGCCATAGTTTTAGGGTTTAATTGTTCTTTATATCAATTACTTCTTCTAGCTTGCTTTTTATTTTTTTTCCATTGCTATTCATTCGTACTTAGTGGTCTTAGATGTATTTCGCCGTAGGATATGTTGTTAAAAGAGGCAGTGAGATTTTTCCAGTTTAAATTTGTCAAGAGATTGTGGTTACCAAAACTTGTTCTTTGCAAGTTCCCTACCTGATCTTTCAGCTGAAATTTCTTAAGTAGTGACTTCTGTATTATATAGTCCATTATAATATGAAATTCTGCTTGCTTGATCTTAGTTACTTTGGATTTTTACCAAGCTTTAGGAATTCTTTTGTATGATAAAATTAGCTTTCCTCAGTCTTCAATCCATTGCTGCACATATTATTACTCTCAAAAGTATGAAACTAGTAAGAGCTTTATTCCGCAGCTTGTGTTGTTTTTCTTTAGTTGAATGGCTTGAAAAAGAAGAAGCTATATAAGAAAAAAAGCTTTGCCTGCTACTGCTTGGTGAAAATTTCATGTCATATCGATCAGAACCTCCTTGAGTTCGATTTCTACAGCTAGAAATCCATGTTTGAATTCGCCACATGAGATAATTTCTTGCATAAACCGGTGGTTGAACTGACGTATTGAAGACTTTTAATAGTTATAAATGTGAAAAATAATAAAATATTTTACAAAATTGAATAAATGTTTGCTTTCAAGTAGTGAAGTTTTATTTGATTTTCATATAATGCATTAACTCTACTTATGTATTTATCATTAGGAATTAACTTCGATATAGTAAATTAATAAAGGGTAAAATGTCATAGTATTAACAAACTTACCTAAAAGTCATCAATACGTCAGCTACTTGTCTAACTTATTCGTTAGGAAAATTTGCAAATAACACCTTATCTTTTAATAAAATTATAGTTTACACTTTATATTTTTAATATTTATAAATTAAGTTATATAATTTAGTGAATATATAAAAAAAAAATACCTTGCCATTAGATTAGTTAGTTAAATTTAACTAAATATTTGAGTTAAGTTAACTATACTAAAAAATAATAAAAATATCCTCAACTAAGTCATACTAAGGATATTTTAGTTATTTCTAAAATAAAAGTATTTTTAGTTATTTTAAAAATAAAATATCTCTACTTAACATAATATTCTCATGATATTAGTTTAAATCTGACGTAGGATGTTTTCTACGCATATTTACTAAATTAGAAGGTTTGATTTGTAAATAGTAAAAATATAGGGTGCAAATTATAATTATGTTATAAAAGTAAGGTATTATGTGCAAATTTCACTATTAGTTAATTGTATTTTCTTCTTATCTATGCGGTGTTTAAAAGATATTCTTTTATTCAGTAAAATTTAACTTCAAGTACGGTATCTTGATTAGGCTATCTATTTTTTTTAACCAAAATATCCTTATACAGAGAATAAAGTAAGTTAATGTTAAGTTATTAAGATCAATGAAAGGGCAATTTGCAGAAAAAGGCCTTTAGTTTTTTAATTTGCAGAAAAGGCTCACTACTTATCAAATTGCAATTTTGAACTTTTTTTTTTAATTGATTTAGCTCTGACGAATCCTAAAAAGATTGTCGTGACCTAAAATTCACCAATATAATTTATGCGCATGAGCTATAATTTTTTTTTAAAAAATAGATATCGAGATTAAAAAAAGTCACGCATCACTTATGTAATTTATATGTATTGCATATACAAAAGGTATAATTTAGTTTTAAAAAAAATACCATGGATCGTATATATAATATATACTTATCGTCTATGTAGAATGTATATAATAATTTCTAACTATGTGCGCATTGAGATTTTAAAACATATCACCTATATAATTTATATGTATCGCTTATATACAATATACGCTTTAATTTTTAATAATATATATATCAAAATTAAAAGAGTAAATTAATCTAAATCAGTAAAAAAAAAGGCCTAAATTTGCAATTCAATAAATTAGGGCCGGAGGGAGGGGCTAGCTGATCCGCTTCCTTATTTGGTTCAATAATTTTTTTATATACGAAAAAAATTACCGGTCATGAATTTTAACCAAAATTATTTGTATTTTGCATTTATTTGTTTTATACATATTTTCAGTTTCTGTATCTTGGAGCTCTACGATTTTTTTTTATTCACTAAAAAAGATTAATATCCCCACATTTAAAAGACAAATTTGAACTCCTAAAGTTAGCCTCCTACGGGAGATGAATGTAACAATTATATATGTGAAGTTTGACGAGGTACTGGGATAAAAAGAAAAACATACAAGGAGAACAGAAATAATAGATAGATATGAAAGTAATAAGTAGAACTGTGATCTGTACAGATTACTATTCAATCGAACTTAGCCAATGGCGAAGCGCAAAATTCTTAAATTTGATCTCTTATATAAGAAGCAGACTGATTCAACTTTAGAATTGCCTTACAAGACATCAATCAATTGAAGATTATATTTGAATATATTATTTCGACCTCTTTGTGAGAGTGATATGATTTAATCTTGTTTCCTGCCAATCTAACTTTGATTTACCTTCAGTTATTTTTGTCTTCTCAGCAACCAAGCAACCTTTCAGAAACTTAGATTCTTCAAGTCTTGCAAAGCTATGCAGTCTGCTCCATTACCTTGCAGGACTTGGTATACCTTATGCTGGAATATATCTATAACCAGCTAGCATATGGTTTCTGAGTCCCTTCACTGCATTGTATCTTTCTGCATCTTGTTGTAACTTTTCGGCCACTGTATCTAGTAGGTTGCTGCTGTAAGACAATCTTCCTTCGCCCAATTCGTCACCCAATTGTTGAAGTTTTTTGCTGACATCCCGGTGAAGTCGTTCCCTTGTGCTTCCATCTGAAGAATAGACAGGCTTTGACATGATTTCACAGTTTGATCTCATCTCAAGTTTTTCCTTAATTGAAGCTGATTTATTCTTGTCTATCCTGTCTGCAGCAACATGACTCCAGCTATAGCTCTTGCTGTTGCTATCCATGTTGAGCTCGATTGACGGCAAATCACCACTGTCTTCCGAGTATATTTCATCATTGTCTTCATGATTATCTTCTTCACCTTCAGCTGATCTATGCAATTGCTGTTGATCCTTAAGTGTAGTGTCTTCAACAAACTGATGATCATGTCTAGCTTCTTCTGTTAGCTTTGAAGTCAAAAATGCTTCGAGCTCATTCCTCAGTTGATCAATAGCAGCATTCTTCTCCTCAAATTGATGCCTTGCTTCTGAAAGCTTCATCTGAACTCTCTCTTCACGCCACTCATCAGCAAGCTGAAGCATTTCTCTCTCCTTTTCTATTTCTTCTTGTACCTTGACGGACTCCCTTCTCATCTCTTCTACCTCGGCCTTGTCTTCTCCAATTCCCCTAACTAATTCACCGCAGACTCGTTCAACAATTTCTCTTGATCTTCTCTCCCTCTCAAGCTCTTTTGTTGCCTCCAATAGTGATGTCTCCATATGGGTCAATGCCATCCCTAGTTTTTTATTCAACCTTTCGGCTCTTTTCCTTGAATTCCTTTCTTTCTCAAGATTGTTCATGATGGATTGAACTTCATCCCTGATCCTTTCCTGTTCTTTGTTTTTCCATGCTTTCCTTTCTTCTGAGGAGCACTTCCTAGAGCAGCTGGCTTGGCTACTACGAGATCTGTGTTCTCGAATAAGCTCATGGACATGAACATGGGCCTGATCCAGCTCGGAACAAAGAGCAGACATAAGAGAGATGACAGATGAATCCTTCTCTCCAGGTCCCCAGACATGCACCAATACTTTTAGAAGTTCTCTAGATGCAGTTAAACTGCTATTTAAATAGTTCAAGTGGCTTGTTTTTTCTCTAGCTGAAGTTGCAGAAGCAAGGTTTCGCGAACTTGTGGAGATCTGCAAACATGAGGGCACAGTAAGAAACTTGAATGCTGTAGAAATCCACTGTATTGATCATGTACAATAAATGTAACCAACATCTTTAGATTCAGAGCTAGTTCAAACGCCTAAAAGTTAACCTAGTAAGCAATAAACAATCTAAGATTTCTTTAGTAATTCCATATCTTTTGTATAAGCATTGACACTCTTCCAATAACTTGTAGTACATCTAGTTCCCATGCTTCAATGCACTTGCTTTCTCATTAGGTTGCATGATTTTGTCAATGCTGAACTATCTGTTTAGCAAACAAAGCCGACTACTAAAAATCTAGAGATTCTGCCAGAATTAGTTCCACTTAATTCACACTCCCAAGTGATCCAGGAAAGTATGAAGGTGATGAGCTATTGACTATTATTGGGCATTCCTTCATATCTGGTTCATGAGCATGTATGGTTAATTATGTGGACCAACCAGTTGTCCTCTTCCTTGTAGAGAATGAATGAAAAGTTGAAAACCAGTCAGCAGATGAATGTGGTCCTAGTGATACATTAACACTGCAAAGGGAATATGCAAAGCATCATTCTTGCAATTGTAAGGAAAGAATAAAGAGCAGACATGGGTTAATAAACTCGGTGTCCTATAGTAACAATAGTAGTTATGAACCCTGCAGAGCGTTTGCCCGGGAATATATTGGCGGGGACTTGTCGCGATCATTTCCTCCATATTGGCAAACCAGAGGGAATCTATCATTACAAGGATATAAAAGCTTCAATAGATGTATTTCTACGTATAAACATTCTCTCAAAAATTTTAGTCTGAAGAAAGTAACTCAATTAGAGCAGCTAAAGAAAATCTAATATCCTTTGTGAATATAGAAGTTAGAGTAACATCCTTTTTCTTTCTTACTATGAAACATATTCAATCAACCCATTATGCATGTTAATCATAGAAAATATAGGGAATCATCAGCTCTGCAACCAAAAAACTTCTCTTCAGCAAGATTATATTGTAACTAAAATGGAAAAGGAAGAACACAGCAGGGTTTAATTACCTCCATTCCACTAGCATTGCTTAGTAAATCTGATGATCGACGACTTTGCTCATTGGACAAAGATTTCTGATTAGACACTGGAATTATTCTCATGTGAGTGCTAATTCTGGATTGATCCGAAATCTACAATGAGAGATTGCAAATAAATCATATCATGGGAGATAGCTTCACATTGCCAAAAGAATATACAAAATTAACATTTCAATACTCACTTCTGTGACAGTGCTTTGAGATCCTGGGTGGATAAGCCTTGTGATGTTACCTCTTCTTCTTCTTCTCATCTCCTTCTTAATTATTTTCTCCTGTAAATCCCTGATCATTTCTGCTGAAGGGACTCCATTCATTTGCCAGAGTGCAGTAGCAAGCTTGCGAGCCGAAATCGAGGCTCGCAATCCTTCTCCACAGTTGTATGATTGCTTAGTTTGAGATGTTTCAGAAACCTTTGTGGAATAAGATGATGACCCAGCATTGGTTTTCCATGCCGGAATAGGAGTGGTGGATCCACCCCTCCTACCAACAAGAATTGCCCTCTTGAGCCTGTTCTTCTTCAGGGCAGAGGAAGAAGCCGCCGACGACAGCGACGAACAGCCGCGCTTTCGGATCTTACAAGGCTTGCTTGTAGATCCTCCACCACCGACATTGTGCCTAAGCATCCTTTGGTTGGATTTTCTAGTTGAATTCTTTCAATATCTAGATAACAAAGTGGTGGGCAGAAGATGAGATGATAAAGGAGAGGTT
Organism: Typha angustifolia; assembly: GCF_048772165.1. NCBI lineage: Eukaryota > Viridiplantae > Streptophyta > Magnoliopsida > Poales > Typhaceae > Typha > Typha angustifolia. The sequence goes on along the minus strand of NC_133239.1, from coordinate 10,356,332 downwards.
TTTTTTAATCAGCGGATGGATGGATTATCTCAATCCAGGGTACATTTGAGGACAAATATTCCAAAGAGAAAGAAAAAATAAATACAAAAAGAAAAGATAAGGGAAGAAGAGGTCGGCTTTAATAGAAGGAATAAGAAGCGCAGGGAACTGTCAAAGAAGTATATGCCCAACAATCTTTATCCACACACTCAAAATAAAAATGCCATCTTTGAATACAAATTAAAAAAGAAGAAGAAGAAGAAGATGAAAAAAAAAAACTAAGAGAAGCCCCAGAAAGATCGAAGCTTTATGTAAAATTTCTCCTCAATCTGCGAACTACTCCAAGTTTTGAATCGAAAGGAGACCCATTAAAGATAAGAGCGCGAGGAGCGAGAAAGATCCAAACTTTAGCAAAGAGAAGAGCCTCGTTTCCCTCAAAAGACCACCTCTCAGAAATCAGAATCCTTCACAGTTCTCCCCCCCATATCAAAGTTGAGATTGTGGAGAGCTTCTTAACGACGATTCGAGGAAACTAAACAATCACACAAACACAAACACACGAGTGGGGACGGATTCGATTCCTCGAGCAGCTCGCCCGTAGCTGTGGGGATAAAGACAAGAGTGAGAAGAGGGGAGGCTGCTCTGCTATCTGTGATAATTTTGTCTCCTTTGATGGCCCCTACAGTAGATCATATCACAGCTACTCTTCTTGTGGTTCTGAGCTGTTCCAAATTAATTGTATTCTTAGAGTAATATTCTTACAGTTATATATATATATATATATTTAACCATCTTAGCACTAACTTATTGTTGGCTCTTGAACTATAACCTATTATTATTATCTTTTTTCTAATTTCTTTTAATGACACTTTAACTCTTTCAACTATCTTAATATCTCTCATTATTCTCTGAAGGTTGTCTTAATAAAAAAAGAAAATATAACACACCTTATAAAATAATGATAAAATAGTTCATAGAAAGAAATTAATTATGTGACAATCACATGTATATATATATATAATCTTAGCCACTAGAAATTTGCAATTTGTTATGGAGTTAAGCCTAGAGGAAGGGTGAGTGTCACCAGCAGCATTAATGTTTGTGGTTGCCTTTTAATGGATCATAGATATTGCATGATTATTAGTTTTCTTTATGTGATCAAAGGTAAAAATAGTAAATACAACATGATTATTAGTTTCGTTGTTCAAAGTTTTGGTCAATACTGATACATATTGGTTCTTGGAGTCTGATATTGGTTTTTACCTATGGTTTAGATTTCATTTTAAATCCAACTTCACCTATGAATGAAAATTTTCTTCGATTACAATAGCCCCGATAACTTCGACGTTTTAAAATTGGATAATTGAATCATAGTAGACCCTTTCCCAAGTACATCTAAAACTTTAATAGCGAGTCGTGTTAGTTAGTCGATCCGCTAATTTGTCTGGCTTCATAATAAATATAAGAAGTGCGATGATGAGAAAGAGATTGGATAGCAGAAGAATACAACCCTCAACCAAAATTTGAATGGACCACAACAGTTTATGGACACCGTTGAGTGCATTGACAAGGAGCGGCGAATCTAACTCAATGAGGATGTTAGAGAAGCTACGAAGAAAATAATTCACTTATGTTGTATTCAATATATATATATATATATATTAATGTAATACACATCATTTTCTTTATGTTTGTGATTGTTTTTATGTCTTAATATTTTTCCCAATCTTCTATTTTTTTGTTGTTGAGATTCTTGATGTAATTTAGATGAGTTAGAATTCTAATGGAAATGCATTCCATGAGCTTCACTTCCAATGATTAGCTCAAGTTTGTTGGTCCAATTCTTTAGTATAATTGATCAAGGAAATTCATCAATGGCCAACCTAATCACGAGAAGAGATGCCCCTTTAAATATTATGCTAGTTTTGAATAAAAAAGTTGATTAATTAAACTTAGAGGTTAATTCTAATATTTGTATAGCATTTACCAATTTGAAAAAGTTTAGGCAACTAAACTTGGTTGATTGCTTATTATTTTGAGAAGATTTGCTCAGATGAGAATAGAATAATATTTAAATTGTATTGTATCCATATTTTTTTTTTCAAGTAGCGATACGAATATGAATAGTTAACTTAATTACTATGTATATGAAAACATAGATATGGATATTGGATATATCTGTATTTATTCTTTAAATCTATAAGAATGTATGATATTACCGAAGTTTATAACACAATGGTATTTTATATCCCTATACGGATACGAATTTAAATATCGAGATAGATAAAAATAATAATCTTAACCCATATTTTCAAAACTCGGAGACTTAATCGAATTGATTCGAGTTTTATTGGATCAATTTTCACCATAGATCATAAAAACAAAACAAAATTTTGAGAAAAATGATCAAATGTTTCTTATTCTTCTCCATCTCTATATCATTTTATATTTATATTTTAGAAGAAGATGGAGGAGATGAAGATGTGACACTAAATGTATCGTTCGTTCGTGCATGCATGATGCATGCAAGCTTTCATACGGTGACGTTGCTCCAAAAGTCGTGCAAAGGGGAACCACACCCATCCCTTCACTTGTTCATGGTTAGTAGGTATTTAGTAGTCTTTGACAAGATCTAGGCATGTCTCTGGATGCATCCCTATCTTTCTCTGATGCATATTTAGATACAACCTACTGTTCCATTATTTTTAATTAATTCATCAAAAAGAGACTTATACCCACTACCTATGCTATGAATAAATATTAATATAGGATATGGGCCTCCACTATATTAATTAATTTTGTTTGGGACCACTAATTGGGTATGATTCCATCAAGTTTATAATTTTTTTTTTACAATTAATGCATCCTATCTTTCATTTACTCTTATTATAAATCATCAGTTGATTCTTGTATCTTACTTTTATCGCCTTAAAACTATTTTGTCCATTTTGAAAATTAAGAAAAATAAAAATCACTTAATCTACCTCTATTTTGAGTTCAACTCTGATTCATACTTACAACTTTACCCTTTGTCTCTCCATATCATTGCTAGGCCTATCAAGGCGCCCTCAACCCTTGAAGCTGATGCCTCATTGTTGAAGGGGGTTCAAACATTTGTTATGAATCAGATTTGGACTTATTCGGACGTAATAAAATTATAAAAATTTAAATAGAGGTAACCTCGTGAGTTAGGGTTCTAATGACTCTGGTTTCACCTAAATCAGAAGTCGGGATAAAAAGTTTAAAAGAAAATAGTGGAGATAGGTCAGAATAGGGGTAGAACGGTAAATATTGATGTTACAGCGCTCGTTGGATGGTGACGGACGACCATAGGGTTAGAAAGTTGGGATGTTTCTATGGTTATGATCTAATAACTAGATAAAATATAAGGACCAAAACAATAATTTGGCTAAACTCAAATTTCTTTAGATCATTCTTATCAACACTATGTCTATCCCTATTTATAGGTGTAAAAATCCCTAGCGGATCGGATTCATATGCGAATTATTCGATTTATTTAAAATTTAAAATAATAAAATAAAGCTAAGTAACTAACTTAACTCGACTAGACATAACCCATGCGGTCGGATCGTAACAACATTGCTATAGATATTATCAATAAACCTGATGAAATTTCTTGATTTACTTGAGATATTATTTGTCACCATAAGTTGTCATTGCACTATTTTCTTTTCTTTTCTTTTGTCCTACAGAGCTAATTGGGCTTCTAATTTTAGTCGACCACATATTTTTGTGATTCCTAGAGATGAGTATTCTACCCCCAGAAGCTTAATTGTATCCTTTTGTTTTTTTAATCTTTGGGTGCTTGGATGACTTTACCCTTCTTCTTTGTGTTGTTCTTAGGAGTATTATTGTCATTAAATGTATACAATTAAATTTCTCATCTCTATAGGGTGTTTCTAGGTAATAAAAGTAAACTATAGGAGTCGAATAATGAACATCCAATTCATAAACATCCAATGTAAAGAAACATAGTAGGATTGGACCTACATGTTAAAAGAGGTGAACTCACACCTAACAAAGAGATTTCTAATGGTGCAGTGCATTGTATCTAAAGAGGTATACCTAACAAGAACATGGGAAAAAGGCAAGTATGCTCCACATTGGAATTGGTATCACATCCACACCATGTGGAGAAATAGCAAACAACAAAAGAAAAGAACAGTTTACTCATATTATTTGCCTAAATAATGAGCAATTTGTAGATAAGATCGTAGTAGTATTCAGATGGTTAAAAGAGCTCATGTTATATGAATGTTTTCGAGTTTGAATCTTATTACCACCTGTTTAACCGGCACATTATTAAGTTATCATCTCTAAAATAACAACAACAACAACAACAACAATGAGCGAATCATTTCAGATCCATTTGGGTCTTCTATTTTTTTTATTAATTAATCCTTTGTTTCCTCCATAATGCTGAGTTAAAAATTTAGTTCTACCCTCAAATAATAAATAATTTTATGAGCCATATTATAGCCCAGAAGCTTTTAGCCTTATTAAGTGCATTCTGAGCCAGCCCATGGTTTTGAAACTTGAGGATTATCCAAGTTTAGGGCTTATAGTAGCAAAGAGATTGAATGAGGCAGGCCAAGCTCCAACTAGGGTTAGGGGTGTCAAAAAAGATCATGGGCTCATTTATTAAACAAGCTAAGCTCAAGCTTAACTTTTGAAAAATATGTGTGTAATGATGTTTGGATAGGTACCAAGTGAATATTTTAGAATAAGATCGATGAAAATGATATGATCATTAAGAACAAAGCTAGATTAGTTGCTCAAGGATATGCTCGATAGAAGGAATAGATTTTGACAAAACTTTTGCGTCTATATCAAGACTAGAATGTAAAGGAATCTTGTTTGTTCTTATTTGTTATATGAAATTTAAATTATTTCAAATGAATGTTAAATTGTCTTCTTGAATGGTACATTAAATGAAGAAGACTTTAAACGCCGAATAGTTTAGCGTATTATAAAATAAATATTTTGATATTTTTATTAAAAATAAAATGTTGAATTTATCAATATTTTAAATATAGCTATAGTAACACATACAAAATTTTGGTACTAAAATTTAGGGTGTGTATATTTGTGTAAATAAAGTTTAAAAGAGGGCTAGGTTGGTACAAAACTGAGGTTAAGTATGCCCACTAATTATATGATTTGGTTATATGCATCAATATGATGCAATTTCCCTTATTATATGATGTAAATTTGCAAAAAATATATACGAGCATATAAGTCCACTAATTAGATATCTTTTATTTTATTTTATGTCATTTGGCACTCAAATATTTATCTAAAACTCAAATTTACACTTATTATTGTGATCCAAATCAACTATTTTCTGGAGCAGCCAGGTCATTGGAAATTTTTTATGGTTCCGGAAGAGAACAGGATATTGGATGAGAAGATTTGTCTCATTTAGACATGATTATCGGGCCGGCCGGGCCGGAGTTGGGCCGGGCTTTTCGGGCCAATAGGCTTTAAGTATTTGTTCACGGTCCGACCCACTAATCACTAGGGCTGGGTTAGAATAGTCTAGCCCGTTACCGCCCGTCGGCCCATAAGAGATTGGGCTAGCCGATCGGGCCAAGCCAGCCCGACCCACCAATTATTCAGCCTAACCCATATTTTAGCTATTTTTTAGATTTTTTTTACTATTAGCTTATTTTTTTAAAAAAATATTTATGTTCCTCCATTTAAAAAAAATAAAAAATTTAAAAAACTTAAAGGTGTGCTTAAAAAAATGTAAAACGGTACAGTACCAAAATTTTCGTTGGGTTTTACTATAGCAGAACGGGTGGGTTACTGTAGCAGAACGAGCAGGCCTAGTTGTGGGCCAAACGACATGCTTCCGAGCCTAGTCGGGCTGGCAAAGGGCTGGCCCGTGCCACCCATAGGTAGTTTGGGCTCGGGCCTAAACCAGGTCCAGGCCGGGCTTAGCCCGGTCCAAACCGGGCCGGGGACGGGCGGGCTAGGCCGTTTGATCAAGTCTAGTCTCATTGCTCGAACTGTTTAATAATTAGAAAATTTTTAAATAACATCTTATAATTTTATTATTTTTTAATTTACACTTTATATTTTTATAGTTAGATCGCTTATTTTTTTTTTAACTTTCATATAATACCACAATATTACTTTGACAAACTATCATCAATCTTAGTATATAATTTATATAACTCAGCTAATTAAATTAATAAATATCCTTGAAAAATTTCAAACGTTTGACCCACCCTTCTTAAACTAAATCCCCATTCCGCGGGAGAATAATTTACATATTTTAGAAATTATCTTTAGTATAATTAACATAATATTTCTTATTTTCTACCTTTGCATTTGAAAATATTTGAGTTTAATTAACTCAGAATGCAATATGAAAATTTTAGAGAAAAAAGAGTATTCCGGTTACAAAATTCTAGAAAATAGAGTGTTAATTTAAAAACAATAGTGTAGGATGTTATTTTAAAAATTTCCCTCAATAATTTATGCAGTTGGAGTTGAGTCAATCGTATTAATTCCTTATAATCAAGTTCATAACCATTGTTTGGAACTAAGATAATAAGTAAATACCAATTAAATGGCATATATTTATGAAGCACATCTGGATAAACATATATGTTATTATAATCTCAAATGATGGTGGTATGTACATTGAATTTGTTACAAAAGCAATGGTAATTAAGAAAATAAGCATATAAATTGGGTAATATCATGCTACTATAGAAAAGACCGCAATAAGAAAGTGAAATAATATTATATGATGGATTTGGCCTTCTATGCCTTTAATCAGTGAACGATTTCCATAGTTCGAACCTTCCAAACTCCTTCAATAGTAACCCTGCTCCTCTGCTTTATTTCTTTTTAATCTTGGCATTGAGTTTAACCCACTTGAGAACTATAAATACATATATTCTATCACAGATGTCATCAACCAAGAGAAAATATGTTGTTCTCCATGTCCTCTTAAACAACAAGGTACCAAAAATCACCCAGAATCCCACTGCGAATCCTAGTCCCATGCTGAAATAAAGAGATGACATATTATATCCATCTTCATGTTCTAGAAGAGCACTCATAGTAGTTTGATTTCCAGAGCAATTCTTAGATGTAGGAGGCCCACAAAGATTGCTGTTGCCAATGTAGATAGTTGGATCGTCGAATGTTTCAAGTTGACCCTCTGTTGGAATTCTTCCTGAGAGATTATTGTAGGACAAGTTCAAGTAACTCAAAAAAGTTAAAGCTGAGAGTGTAGAAGGAATTTCACCAAAGAGCTCATTATTCGATAGGTCAAGAGATTCCAATGATCGTAGACCATTCATCGTTTCTGGAATATTTCCAATCAATCGATTTGCTGACAAGTTCAAGTTTTTTAATCCAACAAGGGCACCTATCTGTTTAGGGATTTCTCCAGTTAAACTATTTCCTGATAAATCAAGGCTTAATATGAAAAAGATCTTGTCACTTTGGTATTCTAAAATTTGCCCTTTTGTGATCACAAATAAGCTAAAGAAATCATTGTAATAATCAATATTGTTAAATATAGATGGAGAGATAAGAGTCATTGCTTTGAAGTTCACGAGGGATGGGGCTATGGTTCCTGATAGATTGTTGTGAGCAAGGTCCAAAATTTGAAGGTGGTCAAGTTTGGAAAGCTTAATAGGAATATGGCCAGAAAACATGTTAGACTTTAACGGGAGGAAGACTAAATTGGGTAGTCTTGTTCCTATCCATACCGGTAAGTTTCCAGTGAAGTTATTATAAGAGAGATCAAGAAATGAAAGATATTGGCAACCTCGGAAAAATAAAGGAAATTTACCAGAAAGATGGTTGTTGCGGAAACTTATAATGGTAAGATTCAAACCTACATCTCTCCAATCACTTTTGGCTCTAAAAGAATTACCACTAGTCCAGCATTTAGGAAGCTGTCCTGAGAGGTGGTTGTTTGATAGATCTAGAGCTTCTAAGGACTGCAATTGGTTGCACAAAGATGATGGGATGGTTCCACTGATAAGGTTGTTTGAAAGAAGCAAGTATTTCAACTCTATAGATCCAAGATTTAGTGGAAGTGAACCTGATATATAATTTCTTGAGGGATCTAAAAACTGAAGACCCCTCGGTAACTTTGGTAACCGACCTTTGAGCTGGTTTGAATGTAGGATTATAGAGTTTGCTGTTGATAGGAACTCTAGAGTCATTGGTAACACTCCGCTGATCTGGTTAAAGGAGAGGTCAAGATATTGGATTCGAGAAATTACATTCCAAAACCAATTTGGCAACCTGTCTGTGATTCCTGCAGTAGACATACCTAGAGAAGTAATGTTAGTAAGTGATTGAATCCATGCAGGAAAATGGGGTCCCAGCTTGCAATAGCTCAAGTCGACTTCCTTCAATCTGAATGGAGGGATCCAATTTGGGCCTACTCCCATGGTAAGGGAGTTGTTGTACAGGTATAGTGTCTCTAATCTCGTCAAGCTTGTAAGATGGTCTTCTAATATCATGCCGACCAACTGGTTGGAACTCAAGTCCAAATAATTGAGATTAGTGAGCTTTCCCATCCCGGAAGGTATGGAACCGGTGAGACTATTGTAACCGAGATCAAGAGTGCTTAGACTAGTCATATTCTCAATCCAAGTTGGCAGGCTTCCATTCAAATTATTTTCCCACAAATACAATGACTGTAACTTGCTTGGCAGCCTCTCCATCAATTCTGCTATGTCCCCACTGATCTGATTCCAACTTAGATCGAGCATTTTCAATTTGTGTAGATTCTTCACAGTCTCCGGTATCATGCCGACGAGATCATTGTTTCCGAGCCAAAGTTCTTCGAGGGATCCAATTTGGATGTACTCCCATGGTTAGGGAGTTACTTGACATGTCTACCATCTCTAATCTCGCTAGGCTTGTAAAATGATCTTCTAATATCTTGCCGACCAACTGGTTGGATCTCAAGTCTAAGTTATTCAGATTAGTGAGCTTTCCCATCCCCGAAGGTATAGGACCGGTGAGACTATTGTAACTTAGATCAAGAGTGCTTAGACTGGTCATGTTCTCAATCCAATTTGGCAGGCTTCCATTCAAATTATTTTCCCACAAATACAATGATTGTATCTTGTGCGATAGCCTCTCCATCAATTCTGCTATGTCCCCACTGATCTGATTCCAACTTAGATCGAGCATTTTCAATTTGTGTAGATTCTTCATAGTCTCCGGTATCATGCCGACGAGATCATTGTTTCCGAGCCAAAGTTCTTCGAGGAAGGTCATGTTTCCCAGCAGCCCATCAAAAATAGAAACATGAAAGTAGTTATCCTCAAGATCAAGGGTCACAAGTGATGTGAGATTAGAAGAGTAAAGAGGGAGAGAAGCGAGTGTGGCGTTGAGATTACAATCAGATAGATTAAGGACTCTTAAAGAAGCTAGAAGCATGCTCAAGGCTGGCACCCAATCCACAGCAGCACTAAGGTTCACATCGCTCATATCGAGGTGCTTCAAAGAGGAGAGACGTGGTAACCAAGCTACCAAATCAACCGATTGCAAATAGTAATTATCAGCAAGATCGAGATGAAGCAGCTTAGTTAGATTACCAAGCTGAGGAGGTACGCTACCACCGAAGTTTGCATTAGAGAGGTTGAGATACTTCAAGTTCTTGAAGGAGCCCATGAATTTCGGTATCAGCCGACCTCCGAAATTGTTGGAGCTTAGGTCGAGGTAGTTAAGATGCTCTAGAGCGAGAAGAGAAGGGCTAATGTCGCTACTTATGGAAGCCCATGGAAACTCGTCGGGGTCGACTCGGAGGTCGAGCTTGAAAATGTGCCCCGTCTTGTTGCTGCACATGACACCCCTCCATCTGCAGCAATCTTGGCCTTCCCAAGAAGATAATAACCTCCCATGTAGAGTATTGATGCCCTCCTTGAAGGTGAGAAGTGCATCTCTCTCACTCGCAAGGCAACTTCCTCGTAGTTTGGTGGTCTCTAGAGATAGAGCGGGAGAGAAGATGTGGAGGAGTAGAAGGCAGAGAGGTAGAAGTAAAACTCCATGGGTGGTGGAGGACGTAAGCTTACCATGGTTTTATTATTCCAACTCCGGAGTCCAGACCAATATATATATATATATAGTGGTTGAAGTGGCATAAGTAACGATTAATTGGATGGTGTGATATGACATTGGAAGATATATATATAACTATACATCATGCATGTTAATTTCCTCACTAAATAATCGAAAGTGGGAATCAAGATTCGTGTAATGCATGCCAATCTAGAGCGGATTATGTTCTTTTAATTCCACTACAAGTCAATGTCTACCAACAAACGTAGTAAACTATATTTCTAAGAGAATATTGCATATTTTAAGAAGGTGAAGTACTCTTTTATGAGGAAATCTACAGATTTTCGTTTTGAAAATGTTTTGTATAATGCATTTGCATATGTTCTTTTTCCACTACCAAGTCAAGGTCTACCGACATATATTCCTAATAATGCATCTGCATATGGGATTTTCTATCGGAGGCTGTAGATGTTTGTGTATTATCAAGTCATTTGGTATTCAAATATTTATCTAACCTATTATTATGATCGAGTTAACTTAAATAATAAAATTTTTTTCATAACAAAAATCAATATATATATTTTTCTTGAAATCGATATTTTTTTTATTGAGATAGTAATCGGATAACTGACTAGGTACTAAACTGAGGAATTGAAGCTCTAAGCTTCTATATGTATGATCTATTTTTTTTCAACAAAATATTTGAGTCTCTATGTGACATCAACTTCCAATTAGATTACTTGCTTTATTCAAACAACCATAATATTAACCTAATTTTGTTAGGCCATTGGATGTCCAGATCAATTTGGGCTAAGCTGGGTTTAGGCCACTGGTTACCTAAAACATTTGGGAGTCCTCTAGAAAACTCTAGACTCTTTCTCAATTTTGCACTTTCCAAATAACTTCTTTTTAACTTCTCAACCAACTTGCCAAAGTAACTCTTCTACTTTCTAACCCAAGTCCTTAGTTTCTCAACCTTTGAACACCCCATCTTTGGTCTCTCTAGCCCTTTATAAACCCCATGCAACCCCTAGTGGAGGATCATCTTTCCAAGGTATCAAACACTTTATCTTCTTTATATAAACATATATCATCTACTCTTCATTCTATTCTATTTTCTTTCACGAAGCTTGTGAGTTTTAAGAGAAAGGAGGAGAGTAATAAATAAGAATGTGTACTTGAACCTCTCATTTTACATAACACCGTATAATTTTAATTCATAATTCGTTATTAAGGATGCTTACTTGAACCTCTCATTTTCCTCTATAATTTTATATAACACCGTAATAATAATTTAACTAATTATCATTAATTTTAGTTTATAGTTTATACTCCTTTACTCATTACATTGCTAAATATGCTCAAAAAATTTGTACCAATGACCCAAACTTCTTAAGTTATATCCCAGTCCTAAACCTACTCTATAGGAGGATAATTTAGATAATTTCGAAATTATCTTTAGTATTTTTAACATGATATTTCTTATTTATTACCTTTTTATTTGAAATTGGTTGAATTTAATTATATATTCACTAATTTGTTCTCAGAAGTCGACGATCTGCAGTACAAGTTCAACATCACATTACATTAAAAAAAAGAGCAAATTGGTCCTTCATCAAGATTACACATACTTTTATCCAGAATTCTTTTCCTCCCATTTTATTTATTCTTAGGCTTTAAATGTGACAAGTATAATTATGTCTTAACATAGGAGACATCACTTAATACTAGAAGATAAAATTCAACTTAAATTTGATTCTCTACCTCTATATATTATTTAGTTTGATTCTCTACCTCTATAAATTAATCTTAATTTAAGGAGATAAATATAAGTAACTAAAAAATAATCTACTCTAGTCTTTTCCCTCCCACTCCCCCGTTCTCTCCTCTCTTCTCCAAAAATCACATATCTCCTCTCTCTAATCCTATTGAAAAAACCCTTAGACACACGTATGTATCTAAACACTAGGCAATGATATTTTTCGTTTGCTTAAGTAAAAGATCAAAGAATTATAAAGAACGAAAGTAGAGATGAACGCCAAGATTTTAACGTGGAAAACCCAAACGGGAAAAAACCATGGATCCAAACTCGGATCAAAACCAATCACTATGATAGTAGCAGTTACAAAACTGACTCACAAAACAACCCGTCGATCCAAACGACTTTGTTCCTCTCTGTCTTGATCGCTAGAACCCACGATTCACTGCTTCTTGTGATTGAAGTCCAATCTCAGTAGCCCTCGAGATTGATCTTTCGTCTAGATAGCCCTTAAGACGAAAGATTAAGATTTGTAGATGCGAAGGGCCTTGTTTGTTGAAGAACCGATGTAGCCTCCAAAAAGTCTCCTTGAATAATCTTCTTCAACTCCCTAGGTTAGGGCAACACTCTCCTTATATATGATCTCCAAGATAGAGCCAAATCCAAGTAATATTCGTACTCACGAAAATCCAATAAATTGCAAACTTCATAGGTGCGTTCGAACGCGGCCCGAGTGCGTTCGAACGGCCTAACTTAATCTCACGTGCGTTCGAACGGGCCCAAGTGCGTTCAAACGCGACAGCTTGAATTCTTCAGGTTGCGTTCGAACGCGTTTGTGAACGCTGCTCTCGGTCTGTGTGAACGCAGTACCCACGTTCGAACGCGCTTGTGAACGCGGCTCTCTGTTTGTGTGAACGCAGTGCCCGCGTTCGAACACGCTTGTGAACGCGGCTCTCTGTCTGTGTGAATGCAGATTTTGCGTTCGAACGCGTTTGTGAACGCGGTGAGAACGCGACGGCTTTTCTCCAATGATCTTGAAATTCTTCACACCAGTGATATTCTAGACTGGTGTAAAGCTCAAATACATGAAAGAATACACTTAGAATATTTTGTACAAAATTGCCAACAAATAAAAAACCTAACAATCTCCCCATTTGGCAATTCGTGACAAAACACTTAGGTTACAAGATATTACAATGACTTCTAACTGAGCAATCAACAAGTCTAAAATATTTTGCACATCAATCCCTGCAAGGAAACATATACCAATCCAAGATCAAGTGAAAATAACTTGAAATAAAAAAAAAATCAAAACACAAGTTATCACAAGAGCAAAAATTTAAACAGACAAAGATTAAACACACGTTATCACAATTACTTCAAGTTAAGTTTCAAATGCAAACTCCACTAAACTCTCCCTATGCCCATACTCCCCCTACACACCTAGACACCTAGACACTAACCTAGACACTAAGACACTCTCCCCCTTTTTGACACAAATGCCAAAGACTAGGAATTCGGAGGAAACTGACGATGAAGAATCGTCAACACGGAATCAAGTACAGTTCCCTGACGGACTTGCTCAGTACGTAGATCATTCACCGCGGAATGGAGATCCTGCACTTGAGTACTAAGTTGATCGAACCGGTCCGAGTACTGAGGTAACTCTCCCTCAGTGGGAGATGAGTCATCGGCAGAGCTATCATCAGAACTGTCGAGATGCGATGACCGACCAGCGGCGGAAGAGGACGGTTTGAGAGGAGACGTCTGGTCGTGAGCTTGACTCCGCTTCAGAGTAATCCGATCCAATGGTTTCTGCGAAGTAAGTGAAGGTTCCGAAGCATCTACTCGCACCCCACTCTGAGTGCACAAATTGGTAAGAAAAATGCCAAAAGGTAATCCCTCACGAGGTGCTTCTTTCTGTGCAGCTGAGAAAATCGAATCATAGATCACTGCAACTAAGTCAATAGAGACTCCCGATAACATGGCATGAAGAAGGAACGCACGATCCAAACTAATGCTGGAATGTCGAGTCTTGGGGTGACATTGTACAGACAAAAGAGGTGAAGCATGCGAGCCACAGATGTCAGCTTTGCATGTGGCATCATGTTACCTTTCCAACGTTCCCCTTTGATCAGGACTGTACCGGCATAGTCATTTATATCAGGGAGTGGAGCAGACATCGGATACTGAAACTCACCATCAGGCAAACTCAGTTCAGCACGAATAACATCGGAATCCAGGTATATAGACACACCACGAACAGTAGAACGTATACAGTGATCGAAAATCGTGGCATTACTAAAGAATTCTCGAACAACTTCCACATAAGCAGTCCCGCTCATCCGACACACTGATAACCATCCTCGTTCAGTAAAGATCTGTTCAATCCCCAACTCAGAAAAATCAGATATAACTACGGGTCTTTCACAGATAACAGGACGGGTGCCAAAATTATGCTTATAACGACCCTCAGCCGTTGTTGAAGAAAACTTGGGAGCCGAGGATGGCGAGGAAGGCGGCCTTGGTTTCTTGGTCACCGTTGTTTTCTTAGGCATTCTTGAAAAGAAAACACGTTTCAATATTCAATACATTTCCGAAAGCAACCAAAAAAAAAAAAAATCCAAAGAAAAATGGTAAAAACCATGAAGCCTCAAAAGAAAAAAAAAATCTTGCATTGGAAAAATGCTAAGATATCACGTTCAATCTCACAAGAACCATCAAGAGTTGAACATTAACGTGATCAAAAGTTGAGAACGCACACATCACTCAAAATCAAGCAAGTGTATATAAAAAAAATAATAGATGAGCATACCTTGCAAATGTGGGGAGAAACTCAAAATTTTGGTGGAAAGACACTAGATCCGGAGGAGATCGACCCCCAAAAAGGATTTGAAGTGAAAAATTCGATGAAAAACACCAAGATCTTGAAGATTTGAGAAGGGGAAAATGAAGGGTTTTTAGGGTTTGGAGAATGGAAGATGAAACCCTTGGGTTCGGACGCAATATTTAAAGAACCCACGCGTGCGTTCAAACGCACCAGTCCACGCGTTCGAACGCGCCGCGTTCGAACTCAAGAATCCTCGTTCGAACGCCCTTTTTTTTTTATTTAACTAAAAAAAAGGTAAAAATCTTTTTGGAGATGCACTTCTAGAATTCCAAAATATAATCAAGACATAGAATATGACAATCAAATGAAATAAGTCATACAAGATCAATCAAATCATCAAAAGCATATTATAATCAATTCTAATGCATCACTCAAAATTACATTAATCTTGATTGATCATAACGATATGCATATGCAAGATGATCATAGATAACATGAACCAATCTTCTTAAACAAACTTTACTATATAAACAATGATGCAACACAGTAGTCAAACCGACTCAGTATAGAAAGTTTGCACTTTTCGACTTATTCTCCATAACACAACAGGAATTTTTCCTGTATTTTTTTTTTTACTGAAACATATATGTGCAATGATAGCTTTCACACATGAGTAGGTAGCCCTTTTCTTATAATACAAATCAAACGATGTGCAAGAAGAAATGCACATATATCATTATTTTTTTAAAAAAAATTTGCAAATAATGTACTGAGTCAAACTGGACTCGAAACAAGATGGCTTTCACACTAACTCATTGCAGCCCTTTTCATTGATCTTTTATAAAAATATATTTGATAACTAAGCATGAGGTCAAACTGTGCAAATCAAAGTTAATAGAGAGCTATTTAAAAAAAATATTCATGATATCATGCTCACTCAAGAATACACATACGTTATGAGGCATTAAAAATTTATTATTATAGAAGTCGAGGGAGTGACAAATTCAAAATTGAAACAATATACTACAAGATGACAAAATTGACTATAATAACTCACAATCAAGAGAAAAATCATATTTTTATGTCAAGAGG
The DNA here is from genome assembly GCF_048772165.1 of Typha angustifolia. Taxonomy (NCBI): domain Eukaryota; kingdom Viridiplantae; phylum Streptophyta; class Magnoliopsida; order Poales; family Typhaceae; genus Typha; species Typha angustifolia. Next base: position 10,340,604 of record NC_133239.1, on the reverse strand, counting down.
ATATTATTGAATCTAGGAGTGCATCAAAAATTTTTTTTTTTTTATAACAAAAACTCTCGATAAATCTGAAACTAAAACCAAAGAAAATTTCAGAGTAAAAGAAAACCTAAAAAAAAAACGAAAGAAACTCGCAAACTAAAAAGAACACACATCCCAATAAAATCAGTCCAAAGCACAAATCCCTAAAGAAGTACGAAGATACTCAAATCTCTGTAAATCCAAAGGTTTTGTAAACAAGTCACCCAATTGTTTCTCCGTCTCAACACGTTCTAGTGCTATTGTTTTGTCTTCAACTAACTCGCGTATAAAATGATGTCGGATATCAATATGTTTTGTACGCGAGTGTTGAATAGGATTTTTCGATATATTAATAGCACTCATGTTGTCACAATAAAGCACCATAGTATCTTGTTCAATGCCATAATCCTTGACCATCTGTTTCATCCATAGTAACTGAGAACAATAACTTCCTGCTGCAATGTACTCGGCCTCTGCAGTAGATAAAGATATCGAGTTTTGTTTCTTACTGTGCCAAGCAACCAGATTGTTTCCAACATAAAAACATCCACCTGAAGTACTTTTTCTATCATCACATGAACTTGCCCAATCAGAATCCGTGTATGCCGATATGATAGCACCCGAGTCATAAGTAAACCAGATACCTAAATCAACTATGCCACTGACATATTTTATGATACGTTTCACAGCAAACAAATGTGACTCCTTGGGTTCAGACTGAAACCTAGCACACACACCGACACTAAATGCAATGTCAGGTCTACTAGCCGTTAAGTACAAAAGGCTACCGATCATGCTCCTATACACTATCTGATCAACACTTTTTCCTGACATGTCCTTACCTAGTTTGGTAGTTGTACTCATAGGAGTTCTAGCATGTTTTGCATTTTCTAAACCAAATTTAGTCACAAGATCCTTAGCATACTTGGTTTGAGCGATAAAAATCCCTCTCTCCAATTAAGTAATTTGAAGCCCTAAAAAGAACTTCAACTCACCCATCATACTCATCTCAAAATGACTGTGCATGAGATCAGCAAACTCCTTAGCTAATAATTGACTCGTTGCCCCGAAGACAATGTCATCCACATATATTTGTGCCATAACTAAACTCTTGTTTTCATGTCTAATGAATAATGTCTTGTCCACTCCCCCTCGAGTGAACCCCGCATCCACTAAAAAGGTGGTCAACTTCTCATACCAAGCTCTTGGAGCTTGTTTTAGCCCGTAAAGAGCCTTTTTCAATTTAAAAACATAAGAAGGAAATTTTTGATCTTCGAAACCCTTAGGTTGTTCCACATAAACATCTTCATTCAGGATACCATTTAAGAAAGCACTTCTAACATCCATTTGAAACAATTTGAATTTTAAATGACAAGCAATGGCAAGCAGTATACGAATAGACTCTAATCTAGCAACAGGAGCAAATGTCTCATCAAAATCTATACCCTCAACCTGAGTGTATCCCTGTGCTACTAGTCTGGCTTTATTTCGAACTATATTGCCATGTTCATCACTTTTATTTTTGTAGATCCATTTTGTTCCAATAACGTTCACATTCTTAGGTCTAGGAACTAAATACCAAACATCATTCCTAGAAAATTGCTCTAATTCCTCATGCATAGCATTTACCCAAGAATCGTCTAACAATGCTTCCTTCACATTTTTAGGTTCAAAAGAAGATGTATAACAAGTAAATGATACCTCACTTTGGATTTGTCGTCTTGTCTTAATTGGTCCATTCACGTCTCCGATCACTTGTGACAGTGGATGATTTGATTTCACTCTAGCAGATGGTTCCGGTACGTTGCAGTCATTTTTGTTCATTTCAACTTTGTCCTCGTCCTGATTCTCAATTTCCAGATCAAGCTCCTTTCCTATTTCTTCGTAATATGTATCTGCAGAAACAGAAATAGAAGTAGCTTTAGTTAAGTCAGTCGAGGATTCATCTATCATAACATTAGCAGATTCCATAACAGTAGAAGTTTCAAGGTTAAATACTCTGTAGGCTCTACTATTATTCGAGTACCCCAAGAAGATGCCTTCGCTACTTCTAGTGTCAAATTTAGTCAAATATTCTCGATCACGCAAGATATAACATTTACTACCAAAAACTCGAAAATATTTAACACTAGGTTTCTTACCTTTCCAGATTTCATAAGCAGTCATATTTGTACCTGGTCTTAGATAAACACGATTTACTACATGTACCGCTGTATTGACCGCCTCTGCCCAAAATCTTTGAGTAACCTTTTTAGCATGAAGCATAACCCTAGCCATTTCCTGCATAACTCGGTTTTTTCTTTCAACAATCCCGTTCTGTTGTGGAGTTATAGGAGTTGAAAACTCATGTTGAATACCAAGAGAATCGCAAAATATAGAAAAATTTTCATTTTTAAATTCTCTACCATGATCAGAATGAATCCTCACTAGGGTTGTAGATTTTTCATTCTGCAATTTTAAGCACAGTGATTTAAAAACTTCAAAGGTTTCAGACTTCTCACGTAGAAAGGCGACCCAGGTATATCTAGAGTAATCATCGACCATTAAGAATATATAGCGTTTACCTCCAAGACTTTCGGTTTTTGTTGGACCCATCAAGTCCATGTGAACTAATTGTAGCACACGGTCAGTGGTAGCTGTATTTACCTTCTTGTGTGAGATACGAATTTGTTTTCCAATTTGACACGAGCCGCACACTCTTTTTGACATTTCTTTTATCTTAGGTATTCCTCTTACCACTTCATGTTTGGACAGAGTAAATAATTCCTTGTGATTCACATGTCCAAGACGTTGATGCCAGAGATCTGCAATGTCGAAAGACGCATTGTTACATTTCAGTTTATATGAAGTTCCAACGACATAGCAATTATCAGATGTTCTAGATCCATAACATATAACATTACCATCATGATCTAGAACAGTACAATCATTTTTGGAGAATTTTACCTCATAATCTTCATCACAAAATTGACTGATGCTCAGTAGATTAGCTTTCAAGCCCTTAACATAAAGAACATTTTCGAGACTAGGAATCCCTAGAGTACTTACCTTTCCTTTACCTATTACCTTTGATGAATTACCATCTCTGAATGTCACAACTCCCCCTTCATGTTTTTCAAGATTAGAAAATAACGACTTGTCACCCGACATATGTCTTGAACAGCCACTATCTAAATACTATAAATCAGAATTTAAAGCTTTCAAGGCTGTATGCACAACATAACATTTCAAATCACTTTTCTTGACCCATATGGTTTTTGTTTTCATTCCATAAATGAAAGCAGTTCTAGGTTTTTGCAAAAATTTACAATGAGGTCGAATATGCCCTAGAATGCCGCAATGATAGCATGTCGGAATAAACCCTTTTCTACTCACCTTTTGTCGAGGAGTGTGACTAAAGTTTACCTTTGGTGCCGTCAAAGATTCACCAGTTTGTAGATTCAACTTCAATTTTGAAGGATTCATCCAGGATTGCTTTGAAAATACGATTGATGGCTTCAGGTATTCTTCCTTTTGTATACCTGCAGAAACAAAAACAGTTTTATTATTATTTGAATTACCAGTATATCCAACACCATACCTGTCTTTTCCAGAGATCTGAGCTTTTAGAATCTCGTCCAGTTTGTTCTTCCCTTTTAGAAAAGTAACTTTCTTATACAATCGCTCTAGTTCAATTTCATCAGCCTTCATTTTATTTTTCGCATTGTCAAGTTGTTCAGAAAGGTCTTTGACACGTTCAAGCTCCAATTTGTACTTCTCCTCAAATTGAATTCTTTCTGGTTCAATTTCCTTGAGTCGTTGAAGTAGTCTAAGATTGCTTTTCTTGAGTTTAAACGACTCCAGGTACAAGTCATTATATGCCTTTTGAATTTCAGATTCATCTTCCTCAGTCGGTAGCATATCAAGATCATCTGTACTATCAGTATCATCAACAGAGTCAGTATTAAGCAGAGAAGAGGCAAAGGCTACAAAGTTTTCTTCGTCTTTATCAGAATCATCATTAGATTCATCTGAATCATCCCAAGTAACTTTCATAGCTTTGCCCTTTCTCTTAAGACGATTAGGGCATTCTTGTGCGATGTGTCCAAAACCAGAACATTCAAAACATTGAACTTTATTTTCAGAATTCTTATTTTTCTGTTTGACATTGTTGTTGCTACCACCTGTATTCGAAGTCACAGTATTCTTCTTTTTCACAAAAGTTTTATTTTTTTCAAACTTTTCAGTATTCAACTTGTTTGGCTTCCGAAAGAATTTATTGAACTTTTTGACAAACATAGCCAACATCTCAACATCTAAATCACCTTCATCTTCAGACTCCTCTAAATTTTGTTCAACAGTGGATAGAGCTATCCCTTTGGACTTCCTCGGTTTTGAAAGACTGGACTCAAATGTTTGTAGATTTCCTACCAATTGTTCAACTTTCATAGAATCAATGTCCTTACTTTCCTCAATAGCTGTAACTTTCGCCTGAAACCTTTCTGGAAGAGACCTAAGGATCTTACGGACAATTCTATTTTCAGGAATTTTCTCTCCTAGGTTGAAACTGGAGTTGACTATATCACTTAACTTTGCACAGAACTCATCAAATGTTTCATTCTCCTCCATACGTAGGGTTTCAAAATTAGTAGTCAACCTCTGAAGTTTCGAAAGTTTTACAGCCATAGTACCTTCATGAGTTGTTTCTAAGATCATCCAGGCTTGTTTTGCTATTTCACATGTAGATATTCTTCTAAATTCTTCCGAGGAAACACAACTAAAAATTGCATTTATTGCTTTGCTATTCCAGCCAACTTTTCATAATCTGTTTTATCCCATGACTCAATCGGTTTCTCAACTAACTCATCATTCACCATGTACATTGGTGGACTCCAACCGTTCATAATGGCCATCCATACTCTCTCATCTATAGACTTCAAATAAGCTCTCATCCTAGCTAATTTGATCCATCTAGAATAGGAGGTCTAATAGATGATGGTCCATCTCTATGAAAATCCATGCCTATTAGATCTCTCTCAAAGGGTGAGAGAATCCGCTCTGATACCAATTGAAAAAACCCTTAGACACACGTATGTATCTAAACACTAGGCAATGATATTTCTCGTTCTCTTAAGTAAAAGTCGGAAGAAATATTAAAAACGAAAGTAGAGATGAACGCCAAGATTTTAACATGGAAAACCCAAACGGGAAAAAACCACGGATCCAAACTCGGATAAAAAACAATCACTATGATAGTAGCAGTTACAAGACTGACTCACAAAACAACCCGTCGATCCAAACGACTTTGTTCCTCTCAGTCTTGATCGCTAGAACCCATGATTCACTACTTCTTGTGATTGAAGTCCAATCTCAGTAACCCTCGAGATTGATCTTTCGTCTAGATAGCCCTTAAGACGAAAGATTAAGATTTGTAGATGCGAAGGGCCTTGTTTGTTGAAGAACCAATGTAGCCTCCAAAAAGTCTCCTTGAATAATCTTCTTCAACCCCTTTAGGTTAGGGCAACACTATCCTTATATATGATCTCCAAGATAGAGCCAAATCCAAGTCATATTCGTACTCACGAAAATCCAATAAATTGCAAACTTCATAGGTGCGTTCGAACGCGGCCCGAGTGCGTTCGAACGTGACAGCTTGAATTCTTCAGGTTGCGTTCGAACGCGTTTGTGAACGCTGCTCTCGGTCTGTGTGAACGCAGTGCCCGCGTTCGAACGCGCTTGTGAATGCGGCTCTCTGTCTGTGTGAACGCAGTGCCCGCGTTCGAACGCGCTTGTGAACGCGGCTCTCTATCTGTGTGAACGCAGATTTCGCGTTCGAACGCGTTTGTGAACGCGGTGAGAACGCGACGGCTTTTCTCCAATGATCTTGAAATTCTTCACACCAGTGATATTCTAGACTTGTGTAAAGCTCATATACATGAAAAATACACTTAGAATATTGAGCGAACAATGGTCGAAGATTAGATACACCCTAGCTTATTAGCTCTTCAATGGTTAGATTGGTGCTAGATTAATTTCTTAGTGCAAAGAAAGAGAAGTTGTTGTAGAAAATGGGGATTAGAAATTAGAGGAAGCCGACCAAAGATTTAGGCGATAGAAGAAAGAAGGTGGAAGAGGGCGCCAATGGCTAGAGCAAGAAGAGAAGGAGAAAAAAGCACAATGTCGTTTTCAATTATCAAATAAACTTCAATTAAGGTTTCCGCCACATATTTATAGAGACTCACCCTAGGGACCCATCATATAAGTTAAACAACCCTAACAAACCAACAATTTTAGTCGCGGTGCATTCAAACGCGCTCGATCGCATTCAAACGTGGAATTACAGTTTTCTATTGTTACGAACGTGTGTAAGTGTTCGAATGCACAAATCACATTTTGTTTTTATGAACGTGTGTAGACATTCGCATGGCCTGTTTGAATGCAGTCTTTGCATTTAAACGCCCCTTGACAAAAATATTTATTTTTTCAAATAAAAATCAACTAGATAAATATGCTTATCCTAATGAACCCAATGTCGCGAGTAGAGCTAATATGGACCGAGTAGTATCACCATCATGGATACTTTCAGAATGGAAAAAGTTCTTCAACAATTAACAATCGTAATTGACTCAATGTGTACAAATTTGAGGAATACGAGATAATCGGCCACTTAAAGAAAACATTAATTAGTTAGTAAAAAATCTCAAGTAACATGAATTTCTTGAAAAAAAAATCTAAAACATATATAACGTCTAAGGCGGAACCTATGCCAATCTAATGCCAGTCCGATGATGATATCATGCAATGAAGCACTATCCGAAATATTAATTCTTTGATTACTAGATAAACTTTTTGCTTAAGTGGTATGTCTATATGATACGATTCGGACTTCACTAATGTCGTCTCGAGCGTGGAGTCACTTTAGGAGTGCCTTTATTTCTTGTTTTAGTGTTTAATTTCCATAAAAATAAGTTTTCTATAAGTTGCGTTCGAACCCGGGTAGAGTGAGTTTGAACACGGTTGTGAACGAGGTTGTGAACGTGAGTGAAGAGTGTGCCTTGTGCGTTTGAACGCCCCGTTAGAACACATTGTGAATGCTTGCATCACGTTCGCAAATCTAGAGAAGTGGGAAACAGGCACATTCGATTGCTCATTCGAACGCTTGCATCGCGTTCGCAAATCCAAAGAGGAACGAACTTGGTGTGTTCAAATGCGGTCGGGTGTGTTCGAACGCGGTCGGCGAAATTGTATTGTTTAGGGTTAATTTTGAGTTGTTGGTTAGCCTTTAAAAGGATGTGAATGGCAACCAGAGGTCATTATTGATTATTGAGAATTGAGTTTTGCTTTGCCTCCTTCGTCTTCTTCGCTCCGTTCTCTCAATTCCCGGTGACGCCACTTCTAACCTCTCTCGACCGGCCAATCACCCTAGACTCTTAGGGGCGGCCCTCTCCTCTCCCTTATTCCAATCTATCCAACACTTGTCCTAACCCTTTCATCAACCATAACCCTTCCACCACCACTTTTCACCGGTGCCACCCCATTAACGCCAGTCCTCCACCAACTACCATTACCTAGGATCACGTGCCTCCATCCACGGATCCTAAACAGACCACCCTGACCTTAGTCCACTAATCGGACGATATCTTGAGATCCCACATTCGATTCGACTGAAACTAGATTGGTTGAAAAGCTCTTTTCTAGGGCTACAACATATGAAAATGTCACGTCGATCCGACGGTGGCATATTTCGAGATCTTATTTTAAAATTCTATGCTAAATCCAGTTCAGATCAAAGAATTGGAAGAAATCGAACGTTAGCCTAAGAGGAGATCGTATCACTATATCAAGCATCATCTAGCCTACTTTAATTGTTAATATACAATAAGAGATCACTTACTATACAATGCCTTAACTACGTGCCTTAACTACTTTAGAAATACTAATACAAATGAAATAAATTAAATATAGTCCAATTTTGAAAATTTCCAAAAAGAATTAAATCAACAAAACATAATTAAGTTCGGCCAATTGCTGAATCATACAAACAGTTCGTTATATATATCACAAAATTTGCGTACACTCGATCTTTATTTATCGATACATCGTACAAGTAAAAAGGTCACGGCCAAAAACCAGGAACAAAAATAAAACAGGCAGAGAGGTAGAAAAGAGAAATAGGGAGAGACTAGAAAGCTAACACACTGTGGAAGAAATTATTGACCGCAATTAGTGCCCTATCTGCCTTTGCGGTACAGAGGAAGCAGTCTTCTTCGTAGTATCAACTCGTTTCACCCTCACCTGTTGTTCCACGGACTGGTGCTTCACACGGTAATGCTTCTGCTCGACCACCTGCTTCCCTTTTGAGTCGGTATATTTCCTTGCTATGATCCCTTTCTCCTCCCGAACCACCCGACGCTGCAATAGAACCTTATCCAATTCTGGCTTACTTGACGAGCTATGCCGCAGCTTAATTCGCTCATGGGTGACGATTGGTTGTTTCTTGGAATCGATACGATAACCGTGTCTCTGGTCTACATGCTTGTCCGTTCTCGAGTGCGTCTCTATGTGACGGGAGCTGCTTGAGCGAGTACCACCCTTGGTGTCGTCTCTGCCGCCGCAGTCACTTCGGCTGGTTGCGTGCTTGCGGCTTTGATGATCCACCGCCGCCGGGCTTTTGCCTTCGTTACCAGCGGCAACTAGGTTAACAACTGCGACAAATACATCAAACCAGGTACGCATTTCTTCAGCTAGGCCTGAGCTCTCTCTTTCTTTCTTCAAAATTTAGTGCACAATTTTAGATGTACTAAGCTAATAAGCTATCGCAGTTTCCTTTCAATTTCTCTTTGGTCTAAATTAAAGGAAGAAAATTAATTGCTTGGTACCTAAGCTATAGCTTTTAGTATAATAAGAAGACTGTGGTTGACAATGCAATAATACAAGCGGACGTCCGCGTTGTGAATAAGACGCTTGGATTGAAAAGAGGTTAGGATAATGCTTGTCACTTTCTCCTAGTCATATTAAATAGCCGACTCTTACCAAAACATATATATATATATGTCCACACACTAAACTAATGGTTCATATTTGCCCTCCCAAATAATAATAAGCATAGTTGTCTTTTCCTTTGACCAGAGTTACTTTGCATCGCAATATTTTCTTTTTCTCGGAGCAGATGAATTGCTAGCTTACGTAAACCGGGCCAGCCACGTTAATTTACCTATGCTCAACTTAGGTAAAAATATATGACATTATTTTACCCATTTACTTCGGCGATAGTTTATTTTTTAATTATGGAATAAAATTTCTTGTTCTAGGATAATAACTAAATAACTTTATTCTATAATATAAAAACTATTCATAAAAATTATATTTTATATCATACATCAACTCAATAATTAATTTACCCTTAATATCATCCCACCAACCTACTTTATATCAAATAAAATGATATTTATATTTTTTTAAATTTATTTTTACTTTATATTACATCAAAGATAACTGTTATACTATTACTCTATATATAAGTAAACATAAAAATAATTATTTTTTAAATAAAAATTTTATTTTAAAAATAACAAAGAATAATTAATATTCTAGAATTGACCATATTTCTAAAATACGAGGCCTTACTGTATAGTATACTCATTGGTAGAGGTCGCTCACGCCCTGAATTATGTGCTCTACCACCTACTTCTAGCTCAACTCTAAAATAGCACCTCAGAAGTTATTATTACATGCAATTAGTGAACCAGGATTTTGGTCCGGGAGCCGGGTTCAGTTACTTTCTAAGTGTTAAATTTCAGACTAGAGGCTTTTGATCCGAACTTAAAAGGAAAAAATTATGCTAGAAGAAATTAAGCAATTGAAGAGTAAATTAAAATTTATATCATTGGACCTTCACTGTAGTAAGAGAAAACATTGATTTTAATGTTTGAGTAGGATAATTTCCTAATTAAAGTCAGAGTCATATTTAAAAGATAATCGGTTCATTGAGATGCCAAACCATATCTCGTCTAAGGGGTTGTTTGGTGTGATGTTTCTAAAGATGCTGCGTCAATATATATTTTGAGTATAATAATTTGATAATGGATCTCGATATATAGAATTTTTATTTTAATCTGAGTTAATATACTGTATATTGACATCCATTCAATTAGACTGAACAATAAAGTGCAGTTTCTCAACCTTCAATGAAAAGGCAAGGGAGCTCTGCCTCATTAAAAGGAAACTATACCACTTTTTTTTACTGTTATTTGGTACAAAATTCGATAATTGTTTGCTAGTCATGTTCTATATTTTACATTATTTTTGTAAGTATTTTGTATCCACAAAGTCTCTCAATTTTATTCGAATCACTCAAAACTCATGTGGAATGATGGCTTTTATATGTAAGTTAAGTATGTAGTGCTTTACTTGTAGTACAATATATCTTATGAAATAGAATTTCTAATACTGAAAATATGAATGTATATTATGATCACCCTCGAGTGATTGTGATCGCAACAAAGAACCATGTTACGATCCGACCACATGAGTTAAGTCAAGTCGAGTTGAGTCGAGTTGAGTCGAGTCAGGTTAGTTAGTTAGCTTTATCTTATTGTTTTGAATTTAAAATAAATCGGATAATCCGCATGTGGATTCGATCCTCCAGGACTCTACTCCTATAAACAGAAGTAATCATGTGTTGATTATGGGAGTCGTGGAAAGAAGATTAAGTTAAGTTATTTCATAATCTCGTCTTTATCTTTTATCATAGCCGTTAGATCGTCCTTATCTGTCTATGAGTAGATCATAGCCGTAGAAATATTCCAACCTTCCAAACCCTGACCATCTTTCTTCACCAATAGCCGCCCTACCTTACGACCATCCACCACCCTCCGACAATCATCGCAACGTCAAATATTTACCTTTTTGCCCTATTTTTCTTACTCTATTATTTTATTATTATCTTTTCATTTAGATGTTGGTTTTTCATGAAACTAAATCTATTAGAGCCCTAACTTCTGACGCTACCTCCATATAAATTTTCATAATTTTCTTATATTTAGATTGGTCTAGATCTAAACCATAATATTGTTATCAAAGCCAACGTCCCTTGGGCTATGGTTATCACGCGATCTAAGATGAACGAGGAAGGAGCAATCATGGAGGATTAGGAACTCATCTTCATTCATATCGGAGTTTCTTCGACACCCACAAGTGATGAGCCACCCGGCATGGGCAAAGACATTGATAGAATTTGTGGATTGGCCATTCTCCTAGCAGCATGGCCAATTAGCACTGTTGACCATGGCTGAAATTGGCCCCCACGGCATGAATGATCCAAACCGTGGGACGAGCCTGCCAAGTCGCGGCCTTAACCTCTCCTCCGGCCTTAGTGGACCCTCCCTGATAGGCTCTGATCTCAATTGATAGGCTCTGATACCAATTTGATAGGATCTGGAACCAAAAGATCGGCTACGGAATAATTTTTTCGGCTACGGAATAATTCTTTAGGATTTGAATTTATTATAGGAAGCAGTTCGCGCAATCGTGGGAAAATATTCGTCAGATATTCTCTAGTAGTCAAAGAATTATGAAACTAATCGGGTTAGATCCACAACTTCCTAGTCTACAACTTTCATATTTACGCCCTCCGCAGATTCGAATTGTAGAAGAGACGAAAATACGGAATAACGTGGGTAATGGTGGTGGTGACGGGTGGAGTGAATGTTAGGATTATGGATGGGTATGGAGATGAGGGTGGATCATGGAAGTGATTAAGGGAAGTAGATGAAGGGAACGAAGTGGTTGAGATCCCAAAGAAGAGAGGTGACTCGACAAATGAGGGAGATTAGAAGCGAGAAGAAACCTTGCCAACGGTAGAGGTGGAAGGATGGTGAAGAGGGAGGAGGGAGGAGTCTAGAGAGAAGATGGGAGGCAAGAAATCATGAATTCAATAGCATTATGAAGTTGGTTGCTATCCAGATATTTATAGAGGCTAGCCAACAAGTCCTAGAATAATATGAAATCCTAATTCTATAGGATTCCCGTCGATCGCAATCGAACGCGCCCGATCGTGTTCAAACGCACTCAAAAAACCCCTTCTCTGGATTTGCGAACACAACACAGGCATTCACAAGTCGTTCGAACGTGGGCGTTCACAAACGCGTTCACAAGGCGTTTATAAACAGGGGCGTTCACAAGGGTTTACAAGCGTTCGAACGCGACTCCACCTGCGTTTGAACGTGACCTACAAGAATTTTATTTTAATAAAAATAAACACTTAATGCAATAAGAAAAGATCCTAACTAAGTGTATCAGCCATCACGCTTTCCCTATCTTGCCCTTAAGGTGAAAAGTTAGGAAAACACTCTAAGATATCAGTCTCTAACTCCCATGTCGCCTCATCAGATGGCTTGCCAAGCTACTCAACTAGAATCTCCATCTCCAATCTGGTACCATGTCATCGGCGGCGTCTAGCAAGTACCTAAATTGGCTCTACAATCTCTATCTTCTCCAATGGCTCCGATAGAACCGGACCAACAATCTCATTATCTCCAGTGCGCTTTCTCAACAATGAAACATGAAAGACAGGGTGCACTCTCGACCCCTCCGGCAGCTCCAAACAATATGCAACCCGACCAATACGCTCTAACACCCGAAACAGACCAAAGTAGCGATGTGCTAATTTTTGATTTCGCATCGGACGTAAGGTCACCTGTCGATACGGTTGCACGCTCACAAAAACCCAACTGTCGATGTCGAACTTCTGCTCCCTATAGCTATGATTATAAACTTGCTTCATGAGATTTTGAGCAAGTTTAAGATGAGCACGTAACCTCCTCAATGTGGTGTCTCTATCCATCAATGCTATGTCCACCTCTGTCCTATCTGCCAATGCCACTGGATCATAAGCGCGTAACGTCGGAGCCATGCATCCATACACCACCTCAAATGGAGTCATGCCAATGCTACTATAGTAGGCGGTGTTATAAGACCACTCCGTCCACGGTAAGAACTCCAACCATCGTCTCGACATCTCTCCAACAAAGCACCTTAAATACTGCTCAATGCCTGATTAACCACCTCAGTTTGGTCGTCCGTTTGTGGATGGTAGGCCGAACTGAAGTTTAATCAAGTCCCCTGCAATTTGAAAAACTCAGTCCAAAAGTCACTCATAAATACACAATCATGATCCGAGACAATCGTGCGTGGCATGCCATATAATCGAGCAATATCTCTAACAAAAATTTCAGCCACCATCTTAGTTGAAAACAGATGTGACAATGCCGAAAAGTGCATGCTCAATCTGTCAACCATCACAAAGATAACAGAATAACCATATACCAGCGGAAGACCCTTTATGAAGTCTATAGAAATGTCCTCCCAAACATGGTCCGGTATAGGTAAAGGCTGTAGTAATTTGGTCAGTTTCAAAGTGGTTGCTTTGGCCCTTTAATAGACTTCACAAGCACGGACAAAACTCCCTAATTCCCGTCTCAATCCTAGCCACGTGCAACTCTGAAATATCCTCTTATAAGTCCTCAAGACACCCTCATGACCAGCCTCTGGAGTTTGGTAAAAGTGCTCTAACAATTTCTGCCGTAATCTGTCATTTACGGTTACTTGAATGCATCCGCGGTCCAGCAGCAAACCACCTCGATTCTCCAACTCTGGATGGCAAGATCATCCATCACCTCCTGCAACAATCTCAAAATATCAGGGTCAGATGTACATACATACCTCAGCTCGTCAAAGAAGGGAAAAGTAGGAGATGAATAGGCTATAAGCTCGGTGGTATCGGTTTAGCGGGATAGTGCATCTGCCGCTCTATTTTCCGTTTCCTTCTTGTATTGGAGTTCATAATCATATCCCAGCAATTTTGTGACCCATTGATACTGTGTCGGAGTGTGTATGTGCTGTCCCATAAAGTATGGAAGGCTCCTTTGATCGGTTCGGATAATGAATCGTTTACCGATCCAATAAGACCTCCACTTTGTCACCGCATGCAGAATTACCAACATCTCTCTCTCATAAGTTGATAATTGTTGAGCTTTTTGAGATAAAGCCTTACTAAGATAGGCAATGGGATGTCCGTCTTGCATTAGTACAGCTCCTATGCCAACACCCGACACATCACATTCAACAATGAATTCTTTGACGAAGTTCAGTAGTGCTAAAACAAGTGCCATCGTCATTGCTGTTTTTAATATTTCAAAGGCTATAGTGGTTTCATCTGTCCATCTAAAAGAGTCCTTCTTGAACAAAGAAGTGAGAGGAGCAGCGATCTTGCCATATCCGGTAATGAATCGACGATAATAACTAGTCAGCCCAAAAAATCCTCTCAATCCGATGGTAGTAGTAGGAATAGGCCAAAAGCGGTCATACATGCAACCTTTTGAGGATCCGCTGCTACACCATCCGCCGAAATGATGTGGCCTAAATTTGGTTCAAATACGGATTTGGATATGAATATTGGACTGATAGTAAAATTTAAAATTATATCTTAACTAAACAGATTGAATAATTTTTGAATAAAAAGTTAGATCTAAAAGGAATTTAATAACTTTTGAATAGCAAAGTTTAAAAATTAATTTGACCCATTTTTAACCCTACCTATACGAATTAGCTTGACTCGATTCGGTCAATTTCTGGATAGAAATTTATATAGAACTTTTAAGAGAGTTTTTGGTAGATCTGGTCGTTGGATCAATATAAAATTTCAACAGATTGTAGCTTTAGAAAAGATCCTTCTATTGAATCTAATTTCTCATAGATCAAATGGCTAGATTAGAAGATATCTTTAGAATATTGGATGAAGGTCGGAGGGTCAGCTTTGATACTAATTTTACGAACCAGATTTGGAAAGATTCGAACATAAGAAAAAAATTATAAAAATTTAAATAATGGTAGCTTCATTAGATAGGATTCTAATGGCTCTTGTTTCACGTCAATTAGACATTTGTTATGAAAAGATATAATTAAAATAGTGTAGCAAGGTCAGAACGAGGTAGAACGGTAAATTTAAATAGTGGTAGTCTCATTAGATAGGATTCTAATGGCTCTTGTTTCGCGTCAATTAGATATTTATTATGAAAAGATATAATTAAAATAGTGTAGCAAGGTCAAAACGAGGCAGAACGGTAAATATTTGACGTTGCGACGATCGTCGAAGGGTAACGGATAGCTAAGGTTGGTAGTGGATGGCCATATAGTAGGGTGGCTGCAGACAGCCAATCTATAGCCACCATCACCTCCATGAGCTATCCTCCTTATGGCCGTCTATCACCACCCTTGGCCATCAGCCACCCTCTGATGACCACCAAAAAGTCGAATATTTATCGTTCTACCTCATTCTGACATTGCTCCACTATTTTAATTATATCTTTTGATGCAAATATCTGATTGACGTGAAATGAGAGCCATTACAACCCTATCTCATGAGGCTATCACTAATTAAATTTTTTTTAATTTTTTTACGTCCGGATCAGTCCAAATCTGATTCTAACACTGCTAGAAATTTAATCCCAAAAATTCTCACATGTAAATGAAGCTTTGACATTGTGGGAAGAATTCAAACACTTGCTTCAAGTACGTGATATAAGATTAAGTATGCATCAACAAAATTTGATTGTATGCATAAACTATTTCTTGATAAATCAAGGCGAGCTCAACATGAAAAAGATGGTTCCATCGTGGTATTCTAAATTTTGCCCTGTTATGCCCACTAAGTCAAGCAATAGTGACAAATTAAATTTCCAAAGGGAAAAAAGAATA
The DNA here is from genome assembly GCF_048772165.1 of Typha angustifolia. Lineage (NCBI taxonomy): Eukaryota > Viridiplantae > Streptophyta > Magnoliopsida > Poales > Typhaceae > Typha > Typha angustifolia. The sequence goes on along the minus strand of NC_133239.1, from coordinate 10,324,851 downwards.
GCCAGTATCAAGTGGACAGAGATCTTAGTAGTTGAGGAATTAAGAAGGCAAGATAAATGACTAGATAACCATACATCATGTTTCCTCCCTAAATAATCTACAAGTTAGATTTAATTTTTTTTTATAATTTTTTTATATCCAGATCAGTCCTATTATAGTTCGTAACACTTAAGCTTAATTACATTTTATCCTTTTATATATAAATTTACTTTATTCTTCCAAGTGTATACTTCCATAGATTAATCATGTGCTCTTTGAAAGAGAGAAATGTATCCCTCTCAAGAACAATGTAACTACCGTTGTGTTTGAGATAGATTAGGAGTGGTGAATTTGGTGAACAGAATATGCCAAAGCTAAATGTTTAGGAGCAGCAATCGGATAAAGAATTTGTGCATGGCTATTAAACTTCTTTTTAATTTACTACTATTGGGGCACAAACTTTGGAAATATCGCATTTCCCTTATTTATTAGCTATCACAATATATGTTATTCAAGAGCACGTCTATGCTTGCTCATATTTAAGTCTTCACGGTCTCGCAATGATATTGATAGTTATAATAACTTATCGAGCTGATCCTAACTAAAAACAAAGACTTGCTATGCAACTTGCTATTAAAAATGATGTGGATTATCGCAATTCTAATAAAGACTTGCCACAAAATCCTTCTTCCCTAAACTAACCTCTAATCCCATAAAAACTAAATCATCTTATTTATAAATAAACCTTACCTTACGAAATTATATCAAAACCCACAACACACAAGAATCTCCTAAAATCCTTGCCACGTAGAAACCTTAGAAGCTTTCCCTAACTTTACCTAATTTTCTCTATCTCTCCAGCTCAAACTTCTTTTTTTTCTCTATCTTTCCCTAAATTTTCTTCATCTCCATCTCTATCTTTGAGGTCGCAAGTAACAAAATCGGCTTGACGTTTGAGGAGCTCTAAGATCTCTATGGCTTAAAGTTTGGAAGCTCAAAGATTAGCTTAACATTTAGGTGATGTTCTCTATAGTTCAAGAAAAAGCAAGTTCAAGTTATGAATAAAATTAGAGATAAGTACAAGGATAATTTAGGAATGTTATAAATTACATAATAGATTATAATATAATATTCTCTTTCTAGTATTATTCAGTTTAATTATGGTTATGTTAAGTTAACTCAGGTTATTAAATAAATATTATAGGAACAATGAGGGATCGCGTTATAAAATCACCAAAGACGAGGTGCGAATTATAAAATAGGCAAAATGTAGGATGTGATTTATAAAAATTTATTTATTTAACCATTATTTAAAACTACGACGAGAAGTAAATACCAATCCATTTATCTCGCATGGTGAATGACATATATTTATGAAGCATATCTAGCTAAACATATATATCAACATGATTTCTCTATCGGCATAATTCATCTCATTTTTCAAATGATGGTGGCATGAGCATAAAATTTGTAGCAAAAGCAGCGGAAATTAAGAAAACAAGCATCTAAATTAGGTAATGTGTGTAGGGTAATATTATGGTATTACAGAAAAGACTATAATAATATAAGAAAGTGAAATACTTAATACATTATACTAATTTCTGCATGTGTGTCATAAGTATAAACAGAAGATTATATATTGTATGTTTGGTTTGGCCTTCTAAGCCTTTGATCAGTGATCGATCTCTATAGTGTCTGATCTCCATAGTTCGAACCTTCCAAACTCCTTCAATAGCAATCTTGCTCCTCTGCTTTATTTCTTCTTAATTCTAGCACTGAGTTTAGCCCACTTGAGAACCATAAATACATATATTCTATCACAAATGTCGTCAACGAAGAGAAAATATGTTGTTCTCCATGTACTCTTAAACAGCAAGGTACCAAAAACCATCCAAAAGCCCATTGCAAATCCTAGACCCATGCTGAGATAAAAAGATGACATATCGTATCCATTTTTATGTTCTAGAAGATCACTCATAGTAGTTTGATTTCCTGAGCAGTTCTTGGAAGTAGGAGGCCCACAAAGATTGTTGTTGCCGATGTAGATAGTAGGATCATCGAATGTTTCGAGCTGACCTCCTGATGGAATTCTTCCTGAAAGATTATTGTAGGACAAGTTTAAGTGGCTCAAAAAGGTTAGAACTGACAGAGTTGGAGGAATTTCACCAAAGAGCTCGTTATTTGACAGATCAAGCGATTCCAATGACAGTAGACCATTGATCGTCTCTGGAATATTTCCAATCAATCGATTTGCTGACAAGTTCAAGTTTTTTAATCCAGCAAAGACACCTATCTTTTCAGGGATCTCTCCAGTTAATCTATTCCCTGATAAATCAAGGCTCAACATGAAAAAGATATTGTCTTTTTGATATTCTAAAATTTGCCCCTTTGTGATCACAAATAAGCTAAATGGATCATTTCTATAATACAAGTTGTCAACTATATTTGCTGCAATTGTATTGAGATCACTTGTATATGGGGAGGTAAGTGTCATTGCTTTGAAGTTCACAAGGGACGGATCTATGATTCCTGATAGATTGTTGTGAGCAAGGTCCAAAACTTGAAGGTGGTCAAGTTTTGAAAGCTTAATAGGAATATAGCCAAAAAACATGTTATACTTCAATAGGAGGAAGACTAAATTTGGTAGTCTTGTTCCTATCCATGCTGGTAAGTTTCCAAAGAAATTATTGTAGGAGAGATCAAGAAATGAAAGCTGTTGGCAACCTCGAAAAAATAAAGGGAATTTACCAGAGAGACTGTTGTTGTAGAAATTTACCATGACTAGATAACAGCCAACATCTCTCCAATCACTTTTGGCTCTAAAAGAGTTACCACTAGTCCAGCATTCAGGAAGCTGTCCTGAGAGGTGGTTGTTTGATAGATCTAGAACTTCTAAGGACTGCAATTGGTCGCACAAAGATGATGGGATGGTTCCCCTGATAAGGTTGTTTGAAAGAAGCAAGTAATTCAACTCTATAGATCCAAGGTTTAGTGGAAGTGGACCTGATATATAATTTCTTGAGAGATCTAAGTACCAAAGACCCATCGGTAACTTTGGTAACCGACCTTTGAACTGGTTTGAATGTAGGATTATAGATTCTGCTGTTGATAGGAACTCTAGAGTCATTGGTAACACTCCGCTGATCTGGTTATGGGAGAGGTCAAGATATTGGATTCGAGAAATTACATTCCAAAACCAATTTGGCAACCTGTTCGTGATTCCTACACTCGACAAACTTAGAGAAGTAATGTTAGTTTGTGATTGAATCCATGCAGGAAAATGGGGTCCCATCTTGCAATAGCTCAAGTCGACTTCCTTCAATCTGAATGGAGAGATCCAATTTGGGCCTACTACCATGGTCAGGGAGTTGTTGTACAAGTATAGTGTCTCTAATCTCGTCAGGCTTGTAAAATGGTCTTCTAATATCATGCCGACCAACTTGTTGGAACTCAACTCCAAGTAACTGAGATTATTGAGCTTTCCTATCCCGGAAGGTATGGAACCGGTGAGACTATTGTAACCGAGATCAAGAGTGCTTAGACTGGTCATATTCTCAATCCAATTTGGCAGGCTTCCATTCAAATTATTTCCCCCCAAATACAATGACTGTAACTTGCTTGGCAGCCTCTCCATCAATTCTGCTATGTCCCCATTGATCTGATTCCATCTTAGATTGAGCACTTTCAATTTGTGTAGATTCTTCATAGTCTCCGGTATCATGCCGACGAGATAATTGTCTCCGAGAAAAAGTTCTTTGAGGGAGGTCATGTTTCCCAGTAGCCCATCAGGAATAGGACCATGAAAGTAGTTATCCTCAAGACCAAGGGTCACAAGTGATGTGAGATTAGAAGAGTAAAGAGGGAGAGAAGCGAGTGTGGCGTTGAGACTACAACCAAGTAGATGAAGGACTCTTAAAGAAGTTGGAAGCATTCTCAAGGCCGGCACCCAATCCATAGTAGCACTGAGGTTCACATAGCTCATATCGAGGTGCTTCAAAGAGGACAGATGTGGTAACCAAGCTACCAGATCAACCGATTGCAAAAAGTAATTACCACCAAGATCGAGATGGAGCAGCTTAGTTAGATTACCAAGCTGAGGAGGTATGCTACCACCGAAGCCCGCATTAGAGAGGTTGAGATACTTCAAGTTCTTGAAGGAGCCCATGAATTTCGGTATCTGTTGTCCTCCGAAGTAGTTGAAGCTTAGGTCGAGGTAGTTAAGATGCTCTAGAGCGAGAAGAGAAGGGCTAATGTTGTTGCTCATGGAAGCCCATGGTAACTCGTCGGGGTCGACTCGGAGGTCGAGCTTGACAACGTGCCCCGTCTTGTTGCTGCACAAAACACCCCTCCATCTGCAGCAATCTTGGCCTTCCCAAGAAGATAATAAACTCCCATGTAGAGTATTGATGCCCTCCTTAAAGGTGAGAAGTGCATCTCTCTCACTTGCAACGCAACTTCCTCGTAGTTTGGTGGTCTCCAGAGATAGAGCCGGAGAGAAGATGTGGAGGAGTAGAAGGCAGAGACGTAGAACTAAAACTCCATGGGTAGTGTAGGACGTAAGCTTAGCCATGGTTTTATTATTCCCACCCCACACCAACATATATAGTGGACCAAGTATGTTATACAATCACTAAGAGGTATTGAGAGATATCACATTGCATTGTTATTATGATGTTCTTCTTTCTTCAGCAACTACATGACAAGATATGAAGTCCACTAAGTCAAGCAATAATAGTCACAAATTGAATTTCCAAGAAAAAACACAATAGAATAGTAGTTGAAGTGGCATAAGAAATAATTAATCAATTCCATGGTGTGATATGATATTGGAAGATAAACTATAAATCATGCATGCATTTTTCCTTACTAAATAATCCAAATCAGAAGTCGGAGTCAAGATTGTTTCCACCTACGGTGTGGTATCTCGTATGACATTGGAGCTGAGATCTAATATTTCAATATTTCAATGCCCAATATTTCATTGACAGTAATATATATCCTTCATAATCACAATCGTAATAATGATGTTTTTGTGAACTCCTCCTGCCGAAGTTGGTTTAGAAAATCGTCCCTCAAAATCATTAAATGTAGAATAAATTTGGGACTGATTCCTATAAAATCTCACAATAATCCATGGAAAGATGCTCTACATAGTAAGTTTGGATTAAATGTGTAACAAACGTATTCACCTATATGAGCACAAATGTGATGAATTATATACTAGCTTGAGGATTGATTGGATAAGGTGGAATACTTTATATTTGGTTCTATGCATTAATACCATGCAATTTCCCTTATTATGTGCTTAATCCTCACGTAGTACTATACAATCCCGGGAAATATCATTTGCATACGTTCTTTACCACTATGATCGACTAAGTCAAGGTCTACCAACAAGGAATAATCAATGTCTTTATGTTCCCACTATTTTTTTTTTAAAAAAAAAGGAAAGAAAAAGGAACAGTTAGTAAACATTTTTTTGAAGCTACAGTGATAAGTAACTATCATTTCTTTGTCGAACAAAAATTTGAATTTTAGTTGATGAAAACTCTATCAATGGTTATAGAATTCCAGCATCAAGATTCTCTCTAGTCATCGAGGTCTTGCAATGATATTGATGGTCAAAATGAAAAGAAGAGAAATGAACAAAAAGCAAGAGAACAAAAATTCTATTAATTGTTGTGGAAGATTCTCTCTTGGTTAAACTTATTCCATACTCTTACTCGAATTTGAAAGAAAATGACAACTTCCTCTTAAATTATCTCAAGACGATCAATCTAATTTTAATTCTTCTCATGCTTTAAGAAGTTCTTTTCAACAAGAACCTAAACTTGATTAGATTTTTATTCTTTGATGTATATTATTACTTTATTCTTAAGATATGCACTCTATCTGTAGTAGTCTTTGCCCCTCCTAAGAGAATAACATCCAACAATCATAATGTGCTCTTTAAAGGAGAGAAGTGTATTCCTCTCACTAGCAGTGCAATTGCTGTCAGTTTTGTGAGAGACTGTTAATGGTGATTCGACCAAAAGCCAAAGTATTAAAAACATCGATCCGATAAAGGATTTGGACATAGTCATTAAACTTCTTTTTTTTTAAAAAAAAATACAATTAGTGGGGCACAAACTTTGCAAATATGAAATTTTTCTTGATTATTAGATATCACAATACATATATTTTTTAAAAGTACTTGTATGGTTGCTCAAATCTAAGTCGTCAATGTCTTGCAATGACAAAGATAGTCGCAATCTGGCTAGTCCTAGCAAGAAATGAAGACTTACAATACGACGTTAACTTGCAATGACAAATTATATTTCCAAGAAGAAAAAGAAGAATAGTAGTTGAAGTGGTGTATATGAATTGAATAGTGTGACATGACATTGGAAGATAACTATCTATACATCATGTTTCCTCACTAATAGAAAGTGGGAGTCAAGATTCTTATAACAGTCAAACATTTGCGTATGTTTTTTTTTCACCGGGATCGACCAAGTCCAAGTCAAGATCTACCGATCAACGTAGTAAACAAGTTAGTAAACATTGTTGCCATTATTTCCAATAAAAAAGATTGTTTGAAGCTACAATGACAAGCAACAACCATTAACTTTTAAATGCTAGAGTATAAAAATTTTATGAATGATTATATGAAATTCTTACATTAAGATTCTCTCTAAATGTCATGGTATGAATTATCAAGTTGGTCCTATCTAGGAATGATGACTTGTGATGTTGAAACTGATGTGGACTATGAAAATTTTGGTAGATATGGAAATGCAAGGAAGGAAACATGCTCGGTATACCATTGTAAGAAGTTGAAAATTATATTATTTGTCGAATTTTATTGATAAGTATATACGAAAACTAGAATATATATTTATATAAAAAAAACTTTCATATCACTATTTTTATAATATTTTAAATTAAATGATAGATAATTATTCGAATAATGATTTATTATTTATTTTCTACCATTTAAGTTTCAACTCAAGATGGATTAAAGCTAGCTTTGAATTTTTTTTTTTTTTTTTTGTTGAGAAAAGACGACAAACACGATATTATGGTTTCATTCAGAGTTCGAGTTACATGAAGATCCAACGGTGGATCAGTCCATTTGTTAAACATACAATCTTGGAGAGCAAAACTAGCCGGATTTTAAGCTGAGGTGACTCTACTTGTGAAGGAAAACCTGATATTATATAACATAACCATCCACGTAACACATTCTGAAAGTACGGATGAGATTTGCCAATCCACTGTTTGAGCAAAATTATTAACTACTTTTACCACAAGAGCGGTTACTAAACAACCAGCATGGTTCAAACTTGATTTGAATATTTTTGCTTTACTTTTTGATATTTATTCCGCAAATTTATATAAGTAAAGAGTTGAAATCATTGCATAAAGTTTAAATACATACACGTGTCTAGGTTTTTTCACATATAAGACCAAATTGTTATGCTTTGAAGAATATAAAAATTGATGGTGAGAGGGTGAGAATGAAATGGTGAGAGTGTGAGATATGAGATGGGGTAGGATAGGTTAGAAATTTTATCTATATATATTAACGGATTGCGAGTCGACGGGTTGACCTGACCCGACCCGTTACTTAAACGAGCCAAATGGGTTAAAATGGGTCACTGGTATAATCCAAACACAACTCGATTATTAATCAAGTTAAGCAGGTTGACTCGTTTACAATCCGAACCTGATTAAACTAAACCCAAATCCAACTAAGAGCTAGGTTATCGGGTCGGGTCGATATTTGCCACCTCTACTCATGTTAGAATCATTACATGACCTGTTTAATTTTAACTCTTATCATCCTAATCTTGATTGGATTTTATGCCTTATTGTATAATTTTAGCTTATTCTTTTAAAGTTTGCAAGTGAGCATAATTTAAAGGAGACGAGGCTTTATTAATTAATAGAATTCTCCAAAATGATTCTTCTCTATAATTATAGGACTTCATAATGATCCTACTCTATGTTAGGAACATGTCCGTGATCTTTCATTAAGTTTGGGCTTGCATAATAAATATTATCAGTCTCTCAAACTTGCTACTTTAGTAATTCTACTACATGTTTATTATCAAATATAGGAAAAGATCCTAATATACACGTCTACCTTAGGCCCCGACAATTTATCAAATTTCTATGAAATGATTTTTCTTGATGCGAACTGACTCAAGTCGGATCGCATTATGAGAATATTGGGCTCGAGGGATTGAGTATATTTATCTTCTAATTAATTTATATTTATCTCTTATGTAAACCTTTAAGACAAGTCTAATTAAATCATGTGAACCTCTAAGACAAGTCTATTAAGTCATTAAGTCTCTAAGGTAACTCCAATTAAACCTAAAAGGCAAGTTCTAATTCGAGTCGTGTTAGCCTTCAGGGCTAATCCTAATAGGACTCGTTATATATATAGAGGAGTTGGACTATTTTGTTTAAGCATCAAAGCATTGTTGAATTATTTTAGCTTTGTGTTTATCTTAGGAGTAAAAGTAAGATAATCTAGAAGTAGAAATAAATTAATCACAATTATTTAATTTCATAGGAGTGGATCTAATTGAGAGTTGTAATTTTGCCTCCAAACCCTAGCCATGATTACCACTACAAGCTACCCTACTATATGGCCGTCCACTATCATCCTTGGCCATTCGCCACCCTTTGACTGATACCGCAACGTTAGATATTTTCACTTTTATTCTCTGTTTTATTTTTAATTGTTCATCGTAACCTCTGACTTAGGTGAAATAAAAGCCATTCGATCTATTACTTCCGAGGCTTCCTCTCATAAAAGTATCATAATTTTTTTACGTCCAAATCTGATTGGTACCACTTCTCTGTATAAAAACCGATGTCTGTCAAATTTCATTAAGATTGGACTTGTAGATTAAAACTTACGTCTCTTCTTGAGCAATTCTGACAAAGATTATTATTATTATCTTGATGTGGGCATCAGTTTGGACGATTGATAATTTATGAGATTTTTCGGACCTTTCTATGTCATGAACACAAAGGTGAAACCTCATTAAATTTGGAGTAATAGGTTTAAGAGTCAGAGAAATTTGTTCCCAAAAAAAATCTCACATGTAAATGAAGCTTTGACGAAAATTAGTTATTTTATTTAGCTGCATTAATTTTCCTGCACTAAATTACAGTTTCTCCAATTTTAGTTGATTTCAGCCTTCAGATCATAACATTTACTTGAGCCTAATTTGACTTCTGAGGAGCCCGATTAAATTTACGGCTCAACATAAGTCCTACATGTAGGGGTGAAAACGGATCGGATACGAATTGGATAGTGTTGAACCCACATCCGAAGACATATTTTTTGTCCAGATAGTAATTTGGATATTGATATTAGACGGATAGTAAAATTTAAAATCATATTCTAACTAAACAGATTAGATAATTTTTGAATAAAAAGTCAGATCTTAAACGGATTGGATAACTTTTGAATAGCAAAAATCAAAAGTTAATCCGACCCATTTTCACCTCTACCTATGCGAAAACGAATGTGATGATTTTTTTTCCTTCTTTAATATCTCTTGAAACAGTTGCTTAGTAGTACTTGGTTGGAGTATGATTGTATGCGTCAACATGTAATTTTACTTACTATTCAATCTTTATTTATTACGACCACATATTACAATTAATAAGGTGCTCTTTATTTTATATTTTTATGTCATTTGATACTCAAATATTTATTTAAAATATAAATTTATACTTATTATTATGACCTAATTAACTTTATTTTTAGATTAAAGTGTTCTTACTTAATTTTTGGGTGGGGAGAGAGATGTTTTTCCTTTAATGCTAGTTTAATTTTTTCTTCAAAACAAAAACTAGTATATTTCCTCAAAAAATAGTATTTTATTTAGAGACGGCAATTGAGTCGCTGACTGAGTTGCGAAGCAAGGGGGTGAAAACTCCTTCATCTTTGTGCTAGGGTTAGATGACCCTCTTGTCTCCTCACTCGAAAAGTTCAATAATAAGGAAATTTTTAAATAACACCTTATAATTTTATTATTCTTTAATTAACAAATCATATTTATACCTAAACTCCTATTTGTATTTATAAAGTAATATATTATTATAATATTATTTTGATCAACTGGCATTAATCTTAGTATATGATTTATATAAAAATTAATAAATACTCGTGAAAAATGTCTAACATTGACCCACCCTTCTTGAAGTTATATCCCCATCTAATCTTATTCAACGAGAGAAAGATTTAGGTATTTTAGGAATTATCTTTAGTATTTTTTATTTATTATCATTTTATTTTGAGAACAATTAATTTAATTAACTCAAAGGGCGATATGAAAATTATAAAGAAAGAAAAAAAAATATTACAAAATCTTTATAGACAAAGTGTTAATTCAAAAATATTAAACGTAGAGTGTTATTTGAAAAGTTCCCATAATAATTTATGCAACTGGAACTGCAGTAAAGTCTACATCCACGTCGATTATTTAACCATTATTTGAAACTAGGATGACAAGTAAATACCAATCCATTTATCTCGCGTGGTCAATGGCATCTATTTATGAAGCATATCTAGATAAACACACATATCAACATGATTTCTTTGTTGGCATAATTCATCTTAAATGATGGTGGCATGCACATTAAATTTGTAGCAAAAACAACGGAAATTAAGAAAACAAGCATCTAAATTAGGTAAAGTGTGTGGGGGTAATATTGTGGTACTACAGACTATAATAATATAAGAAAGTGGAATATTTAACACATTATACTAATTTCTGCATGTGTGTCATAAGTATAAACAGAAGATTATATATTATATGTTGGGTTTGGCGTTCTAAGCCTTTGATCAGTGACCAATCAATGGTTATAGAATTCCAACATCAAGACTCTCTCTAGTCTTCGAGGTCCTACCACCATATTGATAGTCAAAATGAAATATCGAGCTAGTCCTAGCTAGAAACATTGACTTGGTGTATGACATGACATTGAACAAAATTTGGACTATGAAAATTTTGATAGATGTGAAAATTCTAAGAAAGAAAATAACATTGGTATATAATTCATAACACCCGTAAAAAATTAAAAATTGTATGATTTATGGAATTTCATGATATGATCCGACACGTGGATCGAATCAAGTCGAGTTAGTCTAATTTACTTATTATCTTTAATTTTGAATTAAAGTTGATAATTTGCATATAAATTTGATCTGCTAGAACTCTACTTTTATAGATATTATGAGCGATCATGGATAAATTATCATGTGCGAAATAAATATTGAGTTTAGTTATTTTCTATTTAAGCATTTCAGGTTTATCATAGTCGTTATATCGTCTTTATCTTAATAAGAGTAAATCGTAACCTTAGATCCATTCCAAGTTTCAAACGTTAGTCACCATCTTTTTTCCTCCATGGGCCATCCTGTCTTATGGTTGTCCACCATCACTTTTTGCCATCTGCCACTTTTCGACGACCACCGTAACATCGGATAATTACCAATCTGTCCGTTTCGATATTTTTTCACTATTTCAATTATATTTTTTCACCTCGACTTCAGATTCACGTAAAGCTAGAGCTAAAAGATCCCTAACATGAGGCTATAAAATATCATAATTTTTCGACGAATAAATGGGTCCAAATCTGACTCGGAAGATTACATAGAAAGGAATGGGACAAGATGATAAATTATGACAATTTTTGTAAATTATGACAATTTTAGGAGCAGCAATCGGATAAAGAATTTGTGCATGGCTATTAAACTTCTTCTTTTTAATTTATTACTATTGGGGCACAAACTTTGGAAATATCGAATTTCCCTTATTTATTAGCTACCACAATATATGTGAGCACGTCTATGCTCACTCATATTTAAGTCTTCATGGTCTTGCAAAGATATTGATAGTTACAATAACTTATGGAGCTGATCCAAACTAGAAACAAAGACTTGGCATGCGACTTGCTATTGAAAATGATGTGGATTATGACAATTCTAATAAAGACTTGCCACAAAATTCTTCTTTCCCAAACTAAACTCTAATCCCACAAAATCTAAATCCTCTTATTTATAATTAAACTCTACCTCACAAAATTATATCAAAACCCACAACCTACAAGAATCTACCAAAATCCCTACCACAAACAAACCTTAGAAGCTTCCCCTAACTTTACCTATTTTTCTCTATCTCTTTAGCACAAACTCTTTGTTTTCTCCACCTTTTTCTAAATTTTCTTCATCTCCCTCCCTATTTTTGAGGTTGCAAGTAACAAAATCGGCTTGGCGTTTGGGGAGCTCTAAGATCTCTATGGCTTAGAGTTTAGAAACTCTAAGATTAATTTAACATTTAGGCGATGTTCTCCATGGTTTGAGAAAAAGCAAGTTCAAGTTATAAATAAAATTAGAGATAAGTACAAAGATAATTTAGGAATGTTATAAATTACATAGTGGATTATAACAGAATATTCTCTTTCTGTTAATTATGGTTAGATTAAGTTAACTCAGGGTGTTAAATAAATATTATAGAAAAAAGAAAGGGTTGCGTTATAAAATCCCCAAAGACGGGGTGCGAATTATAAAATAGGTAAAATATAGGATGTGATTTATAAAAATCTATTTATTTAACCATTATTTGAAACTACGATGAGAAGTAAATACCAATCCATTTATCTCGCATAGTCAATGACATATATTTATGAAGCATATCTAGCTAAACATATATATCAACATGATTTCTCGGTCGGTATAATTCATCTCATTTTTCAAATGATGGTGGCATGCACATTAAATTTATAGCAAAAGCAACGGAAATTAAGAAAACAAGCATCTAAATTAGGTAGTGTTGGCGGGGGGGGGGGGTAATACCATGGTATTACAGAAAATACTATAATAATATAAGAAAGTGGAATACTTAATACAATATACTAATTTTTGCATGTGTGTCATAAGTATAAACTAAAGATTATATATTATATGTTGGGTTTGGCCTCCTAAGACTTTGATCAGTGACCAATCTCCATAGTTTGAACCTTCCAAACTCCTTCAACAGCAACCCTGCTCCTCTACTTTATTTCTTCTTAATCCTGGCATTGAGTCTAGCCCACTTAAAAACCATAAATACATATATTTTATCACAGATGTTGTCAACTAAAAGAAAATATGTTATTCTCCATGTCCTCTTAAACAACAAGGTACCAAAAACCATCCAAAACCCCATTCCAAATCCTAGACCCATGCTGAGATAAAAAGATGACATATCATATCCATCTTCATGTTCTGAAAGATCACTCATAGTAGTTTGATTTCTTGAGCAATTCTTGGAAGTAGGAGGCCCACAAAGATTGTTGTTGCCGATGTAGATAGTTGGATCGTTGAATGTTTCGAGCTGACCACCTGATGGAATTCTTCCTGAAAGATTATTGTAGGACAAGTTCAAGTGGCTCAAAAAAGTTAGAACTGACAGAGTTGAAGGAATTTCACCAAAGAGCTCATTATTTGATAGATCAAGCGATTCCAATGACAATCGACCATTGATCGTTTCTGGAATATTTCCAATCAATCGATTTGATGACAAATTCAAGTTTTTTAATCCAGCAAGGGCACCTATCTCTTTAGGGATCTCTCCAGTTAAACCATTTTCGGATAAATCAAGGCTCAACATGAAAAAGATCTTGTCATTTTGGTATTCTAAAATTTGCCCTTTTATGATCACAAATAAGCTAAAGGGATCACTGAAACCATCAATATTGTCAACTATATATGCGACATTTGTATTGAGATCACTTGTATATGGGGAGGTAAGTGTCATTGCTTTGAAGTTCATGAGGGATGGATCTATAATTCCTGATAGATTGTTGTGACCAAGGTCCAAAACTTGAAGACGGTCAAGTCTTGAAAGCTTAATAGGAATATAGCTGAAAAACATGTTATACTTCAATAGGAGGAAGACTAAATTTGGTAGTCTTGTTGCTATCCATGCCGGTAAGTTTCCAAAGAAATTATTGTAGGAGAGATCAAGAAATGAAAGATATTGGCAACCTTGGAAAAATAAAGGAAATTTACCGGAGAGACTATTGTTGTAGAAATTTACTATGACAAGATTCGAACCTATATATCTAGATCCACTTTTGGCTCTAAAAGAGTTACCATTTGTCCAGCATTGAGGAAGTTGTCCTGAGATGTGGTTGTTTGATAGATCTAGAACTACTAAGGACTGCAATTGGTTGCACAAAGATGATGGGATGGTTTCATTGATAAGGTTGTTTGAAAGAAGCAAGTAATTCAACTCTACAGTTCCAAGGTTTAGTGGAAGTGGACCTGATATATAATTTCTTGAGAGATCTAAGTACCAAAGATCCATCGGTAACTTTGGTAACCGACCTTTGAGCTGGTTTGAATGCAGGATTATATATTTTGCTGTTGATAGGAACTCTAGAGTCATTGGTAACACTCCGCTGATCTGGTTAAGGGAGAGATCAAGATATTCGACCTGTGAAATTACATTCCAAAACCAATCTGGCAACCTGTCGATGATTCCTGTACTAGACATAACTAGAAAAGTAATGTTAGTCTCTGATTGAATCCATGCAGGAAAATGGGGTCCCAGCTTGCAATAGCTCAAGTAGACTACCTTCAATCTGAATGGAGGGATCCAATTTAGATGTACTCCCATGGTAAGGGAGTTATTTGACAAGTCTAGCATCTCTAATCTCGTTAGGCTTGTAAAATGGTCTTCTAATATCATGCCGACCAACTGGTTGGAACTCAAGTCCAAGTAATTGAGATTAGTGAGCTTTCCCATCCCGGAAGGTATGGAGCCGATGAGACTGTTGTAACCGAGATCAAGAGTGCTTAGACTGGTCATGTTCTCGATCCAATTTGGCAGGCTTCCATTCAAATAATTTCCCCGCAAATACAATGATTGCATCTTGTGCGGCAGCCTCTCCATCAATTCTGCTATGTCCCCACTGATCTGATTCCATCTTAGATCGAGCACTTTCAATTTGTGTAGATTCTTCATAGTCTCTGGTATCATGCCGACAAGATCATTGCCTCCGAGTCGAAGTTCTTTGAGGGAGGTCATGTTTCCTAGTAGCCCATCAGAAATAGGACCCTGAAAGTCGTTATACTCAAGATCAAGGGTCACAAGTGCTGTGAGATTAGAAGAGTAAAGAGGGAGAGAAGCGAGTGTGGCGTTGAGACTACAACCAAATAGATGAAGGACTCTTAAAGAAGTTGGAAGCATGCTCAAGGCTTGCACCCAATCCACAGCAGCACTGAGGTTCACATAGCTCATATCGAGGTGCTTCAAAGAGGAGAGACGTGGTAACCAAGCTACAAGATCAACCGATTGCAAATAGTAATTACCACCAACATCAAGATGGAGCAGCTTAGTTAGATTACCAAGCTGAGGAGGTACGCTACCACCGAAGTTTGCATTAGAGAGGTTGAGATACTTCAAGTTCTTGAAGGAGCCCATGAATTTCGGTATCTGCCGACCTCCGAAGTCGTTGAAGCTTAGGTCGAGGTAGTTAAGATGCTCTAGAGCGAGAAGAGAAGGGCTAATGTCGTTGCTCATCGAAAATGGTAGAAGTCGATCGTGGTCGACTTGGAGGTTGAGCTTGACAACGTGCCCCGTCTTGTTGCTACACATGACACCCCTCCATTTGCAGCAATCTTGGCCTTCCCAAGAAGATAATAACCTCCCATGTAGAGTATTGATGCCCTCCTTGAAGGTGAGAAGTGCATCTCTCTCACTCGCAACGCAACTTCCTCGTAGTTTGGTGGTCTCTAGAGATAGAGAGGGAGAGAAGATGTGGAGGAGTAGAAGGTAGAGAGGTAGAAGTAAAACTCCATGGGTGGTGGAGGACGTAAGCTTAGCCATGGTTTTATTATTCCCACTCCAGGTCCAGACCAATATATATATAGTGGACGAAGTGGCATAAGTAACAATTAATTAGATGGTGTGATATGACATTGGAAGATATATATAACTATACATCATGCATGTTAATTTCCTCACTAAATAATCGAAAGTGGGAATCAAGATTCGTGTAATGCATGCAGATCTAGAGCGGATTATGTTATTTTAATTCCACTACAAGTCAAGGTCTACCAACAAACATAGTAAACTATATTTCATAAGAGAATATTGCATATTATAAGAAGGTGAAGTACTCTTTTGTGAGGAAATCTACAGAATTTTGTTTTAAAAAGGTTTCGTGTAATGCATTTGCATATGTTCTTTTTCCACGACCAAGTCAAGGTCTATCGACATATATACCTAGTAAACTATTACTTAAAGAAGGCGAAGTCTTTTATGAGGAAATCTACCAATTTTTGTTCTTGGGATTTTCTATCAGAGGCTGTAGATGTTTGTGTATTATCAAGTATTTGGTATTCAAATATTTATCTAACCTATTATTATGATCTAGTTAACTTAAACGATAGTTTTTTCCATAACAAATATCAATATATATATTTTTCTTGAAATAGATTTTTTTTTATTTATTGAGAGTGTAATAGGATAACTGACTAGGTAGCATAGCTCCCCAAGCTTCTATATGTATGATCTATTTTTTTTCAAAATATTTGAGTCTCTATGTGTCATCAACTTCCAATTAGATTACTTGCTTTATTCAAACAACCATAATATTAACCTAACATGCAAGGGATGTCTACACCATTTTGTTAGGCCATTGGATCGGTTAGTAGACTCAGTAATCAATTTGGGCTAAGCTGGGTTTAGGCCACTGGCTACCTAAAACATTTGGGAGTCCTCTAGAAAACTCTAGACTCTTTCTCAAATTTGGACTTTCCAAATAACTTCTTTTAACTTCTCAACTAACCTGCCAAAGTAACTCTTCAACTTTCTAACCAACTCCTTAATTTCTCAACCTTTGAACACCCCATCTTTGGTCTCTCCTCCCCTTTATAAACCCCATGCAACCCCTAGTGGAGGATCATCTTTCCAAGGTATCAAACACTTTATCTTCTTTATATAAACATATCATCTACTCTTCATTCTATTCTATTGTATTTTCTTTCACGAAGCTTGTCAGTTTTAAGAGAAAGGAGGAGAGTAATAAATAAGAATGCTTAATTCCTTTTTTTTTAAATAATATTATTTATTTTTGGAAAATGACAAACTGATAATAAATTATAAGCCAAACTTTCATAGAAAATAGTGAAATTAAATAACTTTATAATAAAAATATAAAATGAAAGAACTGTTATATCACTTTATAATGCAAAACGGTAATAAAACCTCGCAGTCTTACAACTAATGGAGGCGACAGGGCATCATAGGTTGCATAATATGCTCTATTCCACTATGTAGCGAATATTATTACTTTATATTTTTAAAGAAATTTTATGTAGTCATCCACCTTATGACTAGACATGGCTATTAATAATACAAAACTTTTTACATAACACTGTATAATTTTAATCACTTTTTAATTAATAATTCGTTATTAAGGATGTGTACCTAGACCTCTCATTTTTCTATATAATTTTATATAACACCGTTATAATAGTTTAACTAATTATCATTAAATCTAGTCTATACTTTATATAACTTTACTCATTACATTACTCATCCTAAATCTATTCTACATGAGGATAATTTAGATAATTTGGAAATTATCTTTAGTATTTTTAGCATAATATTTCTTATATATTACCTTTCTATTTGAAATTGGTTGAATTTAATTAACTCGGGATGTGCTACTAAAAAAAGGAAAAAGAAGAAATTTTGGGTTATAAAATCCTCAAACACATAGTGTGTTAATTCAAAAATAATAGTGTAGGATGTTTATTAGAAAATTTTCCTTAATAATTATGTAGTTGGAATTATAACAAAATCTCCATCCAAGTTGAGTATTTATTCCTTATAATCAAGTTCGTAACATTTGTTTACAACTACCATGACAAGTAAATACCAAGCCATTAGTATCTGAAGTCAAAGACATATATTTATGAAGCACATCTAGATACATTAGTTTGATTCAAAATTTGTTACATAAACAAAATGAGGCAAATTTTAATGGAAAAGAAAAGTTTTTAAGTTTTTCATTTTTATAAGTGATGCATGTCATGGGCTAAGCAAAGAATAAAATGCAACTTAGATTCTCATCCACTTTATTCCTCACTTTTTCATTTAAAAACAAATGTTTAGTTTTGAATGAAAATATGACAACTAAAGAGCTTCTTAAGCTGACCCTTTTCATTTAACTCTGTGAAAGATGGCTCAAATAATTATTTCCTTGGTTACAAGGGTACGAGTGGATAGTTCAAATGGCAGGGAGAAAGCATGGCAATAGACTCATGCAGCCATATATATATACAACTCCAATTATTGCTCTTCAAACCAAGGCCAATTTATTATATCTCTAATTAATTCGTTGTCTGATTCAAAAGGTAGGAACTCTCTTTTGGTAGTCTAATATATATATTTGCAACAAAAAGAAAAAGAAAAGAACAGAACATTTATATCCAAATTTCTTAAACTTAAATGCCCTTCAGAGATAGTTTTGCAAAACTTAATCCTTTCTTTTACTGTAGAGGAGGGTGATTCACATCTTCTTCTTCACCTACTAAGTGACAAGAGATGAAGTAAACTAAGTCAAGCAAATCATATTTCCAAGAAGAAAAAGAAGAATAGTAGTTGAAGTGGTGTATATGAATTGGATAGTGTGACATGACATTGGAAGATAGCTATCTATACATTATGTTTCCTCACTAATAGAAAGTGGGAGTCAAGATTCGTGTAATACATGCCCGTCTGAGTCAAGCATTTGCGTATGTTCTTTTCTACTGGGATAGACCAAGTCCAAGTCCAAGTCAAGGTCTACCGATCAACGTAGTAAACAAGTTAGTAAGCATTGTTGCCATTATTTCCAAAAAAAAAAAAGATTGTTTGAAGCTACAATGACAAGCAACAATCATTAACTTTTAAATGCTAGAGTATAGAAATTCTATGAATGATTATATGAAATTTTTTACATTAAGATTTTCTCTAATAGTCATGGTATGAATTATCAAGTTGGTCCTATTTAGGAATGATGACTTGTGATGTTGAAACTGATGTGGACTATGAAAATTTTGGTGGATGTGGAAATGCAAGGAAGAAAACAAGCTTGAGTACACAATTTAGAAAGATTGTATGAAGTTGAAAATTATATTATTTGTCGAATTTTATTGATAGGTATATACGAAAACTAGAATAGATATTTATATAAAAAAATCTTTCATATCACTATTTTTATAATATTTTAAATTAAATGATAGATAATGATTCGAATAATGATTTATATATTATTTTCTACCATTCAAGTTTCAACTCAAGATGGATTCAAGCTTGGTTTGATTTTTTTTTTTTTTTTGGTTGAGAAAAGATGGCAAACAAGATATTATGGTTTCATTTAGAGTTCGAGTTACATGAAGATCCAACGGTGGATCAATCCATTTGTTAAACATACAATCTTGCAGAGCAAAACTAGCCGAATTATGAGCTGTGGTGACCCTACTCGTGAAGGAAAACCTAATATTATAGAACACAACTATTTGAGTAGAATTTTAACTACTTTTACCACCAGAGCGGTCACTAAATAACTAGCATGGTTCAAACTTGATTTGAACATCTATGTTTTACTCTTTGATATTTATTCCACAAATTTACATAAATAAAGAGTTAAAATTATTGCTTAGAGTTCAGATACATACGTGTGTCTAGGTTTTTTCACATATAAGACCAAATTGTTATGCTTTGAAGAATATAAAAATTGATGGTGAGAGGGTGAGAATGAAATGGTGACAGTGTGAGATGGGGTAGGGTAGGTTAGAAATTTTGTCTATATATATTAACAGGTTGCGGGTCAGCGGGTTGACCCGAGCCGACCCAACCCATTACTTAAACGGGTCAAATAAGTTAAAATGAGTCACTAGTTACCATTATTTCCAACAAAAAGGGTTGTTTGAAGCTACAATGACAAGCAACTACCATTAATATTTGAATGCTAGAATATAAAAATTCTATCAGTGGTCATGAAATTCCAACATCAAGATTCTCTCTAATAGTCAAGATATGAATTATCAAGTTAGTCTGAGCTAGGAATGATGACTTACAATGTGACCTGATATTGAAATTAATGTAGACTATGACAATTTTGGGGGATGTGGAATTGCAAGGAAGGAAACGAGTATACAATTCAGAAAGATTGTAAGATGTTAAAAATTGTATTATTTATCGAATTTCATTGATAAGTATATACGAAAACTAGAATAGATATTTATATAAAAAAAATCTTTCATATCACTACTTTTTTAATATTTCAAATTAAATGATAGATAATGATTCAAATAATGATTTATATATTATTTTCTACCATTTAAGTTTCAACTCAAGATGGATTCAAGCTTGGTTTGAATTTTTTTTTTTTTTTGGTTGAGAAAAGAAGGCAAACAAAAGTTTTCATTCAGAGTTCGAGTTACATGAAAATCCAACGGTGGATTAGTCCATTCATTAAATATTCAATCTTGGAGAGCAAAACTAGCTGGATCATGAGCTGAGGTGACCCTAGTCGTGAAGAAAAACAAGATATTATGGAACACAACCATCCACCTAACACATTCTGGAACTACGGATGAGATTTGCCAATCCACTGTTTGAGCAAAATTATTAACTACTTTTACCACCAGAGCGGTCACTAAACAATCGGCATGGCTCAAACTTGATTTGAACATCTATGTTTTACTCTTTGATATTTATTCCGTAAATTTACATAAGTAAAGAGTTGAAATTATTGCCTAGAGTTTAGATACATACGCGTGTCTAGGTTTTTCCAAATATAAGACCAAATTGTTATGCTTTGAAGAATATAAAAATTGATGGTGAGAGGGTGAGAATGAAATGGTGACAGTGTGAGATGGGGTAGGGTAGGTTAGAAATTTTATCTATATATATTAACGGGTTGCGGGTCGGTGGGTTGACCCGAGCCTACCCAACCCGTTATTTGAACGGGTCAAATAGGTTAAAACGAGTCACTGGTTGCCATTATTTCCAACCAAAAGGGTTGTTTGAAGCTATAATGACAAGCAACTGCCATTAATATTTGAATGCTAGAATATGAAAATTTCTATCAGTGGTCATAAAATTCCAACATCAAGATTCTCTCTAATAGTCAAGGTATGAATTATCATGGTCCGAGCTAGGAACGATGAGTTACAATGTGACCTGATATTGAAATTATTGTGGACTGAAAATTTTGGTGGATGTGGAAATGCAAGGAAGGAAACAAGCTGAGTATATAATTTAGAAGGTTGTAAGATGCTGAAAATTATATTATGTTTATATAAATTTGTTCATATTAATTTTTTATAATATTTTAAATTAAATGATAGATAATGATTTGAATAATTATTTTTATATTATTTTCTACCATTTAAGTTTCAACTCAAGATGGAATCAAGTTTTGTATGATTTTTCTTTTGGTTGAGAAAAGATGACAAACAAAAGTTTTCATTCAGAGTTCGAATTACACGAAGAACCCAACGGTGGATCAGTCCATTCTTTACGCATATGATCTTGTAGAGCAAGACTAGCAGGATCATGAGCTATGGTGACCCCTCTTGTGAAGAAAAAACTGACATTACGGAACACAACCATCCACCTAACACATTATGGAACTAAGAATGAGATATGTCAATCCACTGTTTGAGCAGAAATTATTAACTACTTTTGAGCGGTCACTAAACAACCACCCTGGTTCAAACTTGATTTGAAATAGGCTAAAATTTGATTATTAAGAAACTCAAAATAGGCTCTAGTCCGGTGAGAACTCGAAATATATTTGCATTGAAATTAATCAATTCAAGCTTCTTTCTTTGTCTTAGTCTCGAAATTACGGTCAAGCCAAGTTTGAATAGAGCTCGGCTCGATCAAGCTCGACTTAATTATGATTTACGCCCCTACATGTGGGTAACGACTTTGCCGCTGTGCTGCACAAGTTGATCTTTCTATTCACATAGTAATTATGGTCATTTCAGTTTCTTTTTATAAAAGAGAAACAAAAGAAAAGGAAAGAAAAGATCCAGAAGAAGTTTAGAACCATTGTGAAAGGAGATTATATTTTGCAAGACGATCTAACACAAAAACTATTCTGAAATTCTGCTGAAATGCTGGGTTTGAAATGTCATTGCAAAACTGGTACCAACTTTCATCTCCTTATTGTGCATATAAAGTGGCAGAGATAACTTACACATTTCGCATATGTTAAACTCAGAATGTTGTTGATGATTAATAATTTTTTTATGTATCAAGTGATGAGCGATAAAACTATTATTACTAATAATCTCAATTACATTCTAAGCCATCATGATTGCAGAAACAATACTGCATTTATAGTGGTCACGAATTCACCGTAACATTTCAAGTGAAATAAGTACATAGAATTGTCTCAAGAAACTGTAACAGCAACATTGTAATAAATTTATTCTATTATTAATGGTTGTCAAGATTATCTCTACTCATATAGTTTATACCATAATCAAGTTAAGTTTAAGAGAAAATGCCAATCTCCTCTTGAATCATCACATAAACAATCTAATTTCTAACTTTTCTTGTACTTTTAGTAATTCTTTTTAACAAGAACCTAGGCTTGATAAGATTTTATCCTTTGTTATATAAAATGTCATAGAGTTTTATCTTCTCCGTTTGTAGTAGTCATTTACCATCCTTCCCAAGAAGATAACAACATCCAGAGATCAATTATATGCTCTTTGAAGAAGGTAAGTGTGTCACTCTCACTCAGCATTGCAACAACCATTGGGTTTGTGAGAGTGGGTGGGGGTGATTTGGGTAAATAGAAGATGGCAAAGCAAGAGCTTCGATCGTATATAAAGGATTTGTTCATGGCCATTAAACTTCTTCTTTTTATTTATTATTATTACTGGGACACAAACTTTGGAATTATGATATTTTTCTTAATTATTAGTTATATATATATATATATATCATTCGGGAAGGAGTACTTGTATGGTTGCTCATATTTAAGTCGTTAATATTACCAAGCTGGTCCTAATTAGAAACCAAGAGTTGCAATCTGAATTATAAACATTTTGATGGTCATAGAATTTTAGGAAAGAAAACAAAAAAGAGTATGAATTCATACAATTACGCTAAAAATTATATTGATTTGTGGAATTCAGATTTGGGTCAGGTCATGATAGTATAAACACCGTTTATTAAATGGGTCAAATTTTCTAAACACGACCCGTTTATTAAACAGGTAACATAGCACGACCCGTTTAACCCATTTAATAAATAATTATATTTTTTATACAATACATTTAACCTGTTTACATGACACACACGACACCATTAACCCATTTACACGACATACACGACATTGAAATTGATGTGGACTAGGAAATTTTTGGTGGATGTGGAATTGTAAGGATGGAAACAAGCTGATGTGGAATTGCAGGAAGGAAACAAGCTGAGTATACAATTCAGTTTGTAAGATACTGAAAATTATACTTTTTGTCAAATTTTATTGGTAAATATATACAAAAACTAGAATAGATATTTATATAAAAAGATCTTTTATATAAATATTTGAATGCTAGAATATAAAAATTCTATGAGTGGTTATGAAATTCTAACATCAAGATTCTCTCTAATAGTTAAGGTATGAATTATCAAGTTGGTTCGAGCTAGGAATGATGACTTACAATGTGACCTGACATTGAAATTGATGTGGACTATGAAAATGTTGGCGAATGTGGAATTGCAAGGAAGGAAACAAGTTGAGTATATAAATTTAGAACGATTGTAAGATGCTGAAAATTATATTATCTGTCGAATTTCATTGGTAAGTATATACAAAAACTAGAATAGATATTTATATAAAGAAAATATTTTATATCAGTATTCTTATAATATTTCAAATTAAATGATTCGAATAATGATTTATATATTATTTTTTACTATTCAAATTTTAACTCAAGATGGATTCAAGTTTGGTTTGAATTTTTTCTTTTTTAGTTGAGAAAAGACGGCAAACAAAAGTTTTCATTCGAAGTTCGAGTTACACGAAGAATCCAACAGTGGATAAGTCCATTCTTTAAACATACAATCTTGAAGAGCTAGCCGGATCATGAGCTGAGGTAACCCTACTAGTGAAGGAAAACCTGATATCATGGAACACAACCATCCACCTAACATATTCCGGAACCATGGATGAGATCTGCAAATCCACTATTTGAGCAGAATTATTAACTACTTTTACCACCAAAGCGGTCACTAAACAACCAGCATGGTTTAAACTTAATTTGAAATAGGCTTAAATTTGATTATTAAGAAACTCAAAATAGGCTCGAGTCTAGTAAGAACTCAGAATATATTTGTATTGAAATTAATCAATTCAAGTTTAATTCTTTGGCTTAGGCTTGAAATTATTTCAAGCCAAGCTTGAACCGAGCTCGGTTCGATCAAGCTCGACTTGATTATGATTTACGCCCCTACATGTGAATAACAACTCTGCCGCTGTGCTGCACTGGTAGTTTCTTTTTATTCATATATTAATTATGGTCATTTTAGAGGCGTAAATCATTCCCTGACATTTCTTGTTTAGAAGTTTAGAACCATTGTGAAAGGAGATTTTGTGAATAATAACATTTCTTGTGTTAGTTTCTTTTTTTTCATATATTAATTATGGTCCTCAAAAGCATAGTGTTAATTCAAAAACAATAGAATAGGGTGTTATTTGAAAATTTCCCTCAATAAATGTAGTTGGAGTTGCAGTCCATCCAAGTGAAGTATTGATTCCTTATAATCAAGTCCATAACCATTGTATGAAACTACCATGGCAAGTAAATACAAATGAATTAGTATCTGACATGGTCAACGACATATATTAATGAAGCACATCAAGATAAACATATATATATATATATATATAATCATGTCATTGTTGGCATAATTAATCTCAAATGACGGTGGTATGTACATTAAATTTGAAGCGAAAGGAATGGTAATTAAAAAAGCAAGCATCTAAATTAGGTAAAGTGTGTAGGATAATAGCATGCTACTACAAAATAGACTGAAAATTACTTAATACATTATACTGATTTCTGCATGTGTACAATAAGTATGTGGAGGAACAGAAGATTATATATTATATGTCAGGTTTGGCCTTCCAAGCCTCTGATTATTGACCAATCTCCATAATTTGAACCTTACAAACTCTTTCAGTAGTAGCCTTGCTCTTCTGCTTCATTTCTTCCTGATGCTGGCTTTGAATCTACCCCACTTGAGAACCACAAACACATAAATCCTATCACACATGTTGTCAATGAAGAGAAAATAGGTTGTTCTCCAGGTCCTATTAAACAACAAGGTACCAAAGATCACCCAAAATCCCACTGCGTATCCTAGACCCATGCTGAGATAAAAGGATGACATATCATATCCATCTTCATATTCTAGAAGATCGCTCATAGTAGTTTGATTTTCTAAGCAATTTTTGGAAGTAGGAGGCCCACAAAGATTTTTGTTGCCAATGTAGATTGTTGGATCTTCGAATGTTTCGAGTTGACCATCTGATGGAATTCTTCCCGAGAGATTATTGTAGGACAAGTTCAAATGACTCAAAAAAGTTAAAGCTGATAGAGTTGAAGGAATTTCCCCAAAGAGCTCATTATTCGACAAGTCAAGAGATTCCAATGATTGTAGACCACCAATCGAATCTGGAATATTTCCAGTCAATCGATTTGCAGACAAGTTCAAGTTTGTCAATCCAGCAAGGGCACCTATCTCTTTAGGAATTTCTCCTGTTAAAATATTCCCTGACAAATCAAGGCTCAACATGAAAAAGATCTCGTCATTGTGGTATTCCAAAATTTGCCCTTTTGTGTCCACTGAAAAGCTAATAGAATCATCATAATCCTCAAGCTCGCCAAATATATATGCTGGACTTGTATGGAGATTGAAGCTAAGAGTCATTGCTTTGAAGTTCACGGAAGGAGCTATGGTTCCTGATAGATTGTTGTGAGCAAGGTCCAAAACTTGAAGATGATCAAGTTTTGAAAGCTTAATAGGAATATAGCCAGAAAACATGTTAGACTTCAATAGGAGGAAGACTAAATTCGGTAGTCTTGTTCCTATCCATACTGGTAAGTTTCCAGAGAAGTTATTATAAGAGAGATCAAGAAACGAAAGTTGTTGGCAACTTCGGATAAACAAAGGGAATTTACCAGAGAGACTATTGTTGCGGAAACTTATAAAGTCGACATTCGAACCTGTAGGCCTCAACTCACTTGGATCGGCTTTAAACGAATTACTACTTGTCCAACATTGAGGAAGGTGTCCTAAGAGGAGGTTGTTTGATAGATCCAGAATTATTAAGGACTGCAGTTGGTCGCACATAGATGATGGGATGGTTCCACTAATATGGTTGGTTGAAAGAAGCAAGTATCTCAACTCTACAGTTCCAAGGTTTAGTAGCAGTGGACCTGATATATTATTTCTTGAGAGATCAAAGAACCAAAGTCTGCTCGGTAACTGTGGTACCTGACCTTGGAACTGATTTGAATTTAGCATTATAATTCTTGCTGCCGACAAGAACTCTAGAGTCTTTGGTACTGCTCCACTGATCAGGTTAAGGGAGAGATCAAGATATTCGACTTGTGAAATTACATTCCAAAACCAATTTGGCAACATGTCCGTGATTCCTGCACTAGACATATATAGAAAAGTAATGTTAGTCTGTGATTGAATCCATGCAGGAAAATGGGGTCCCAGCTTGCAATAGCTCAAGTCGACTTCCTTCAATCTGAATGGAGGGATCCAATTTGGATGTACTTCCATGGTCAAGGAGTTATTTGACAAGTATAGCACCTCTAATCTCGTCAGGTTTGTAAAGTGATCTTCTAATATCATGCCGACCAACTGGTTGGAACTCAAGTCCAAGTAACTGAGATTAGTGAGCTTTCCCATCCCGGAAGGTATGGAACCGGTGAGACCGTTGTAACCGAGATCAAGAGTGCTTAAACTGGTCATATTCTCGATCCAAGTTGGGAGGCTTCCATTCAAATTATTTACCATCAAATACAATGATTGTATCTTGTGCGACAGCCTCTCCATCAATTCTGCTATGTCCCCACTGATCTGATTCCATCTTAGATCGAACACTTTCAATTTGTGTAGATTCTTCATAGTCTTCGGTATCATGCCGACGAGATCATTCAGTCCGAGCCAAAGTTCTTTGAGGGAGGTCATGTTTCCCAGCAGCCCATCAGGAATAGGACCATGAAAGTAGTTATTCTCAAGATCAAGGGTCACAAGTGCTGTGAGATTAGAAGAGTAAAGAGGGAGAGCAGAGAGCGTGGCGTTGAGACTACAAACAGATAGATGAAGGACTCTTAGAGAAGCTGGAAGCATGCTCAAGGCCGGCACCCAATCCACAGCAGCACTGAGGTTCACATAGCTCATATCAAGGTGCTTCAAAGAGGAGAGACGTGGTAACCAAGCTACTAGATCAACCGACTGCAAAGAGTTATCACCAAGATCGAGATGGAGCAGCTTAGTTAGATTACCAAGCTGAGGAGGTACGCTACCACCAAAGTTTGCATTTGAGAGGTAGAGATACTTCAAGTTCTTGAAGGAGCCCATGAATTTTGGTATTTGATGACCTCCGAAGTTGTTGAAGCTTAGGTCGAGGTAGTTAAGACGCTCTAGAGCGAGAAGAGAAGGAGGTATGCTACCACCGAAGCCTGCATTAGAGAGGTTGAGATACTTCAAGTTCTTGAAGGAGCCCATGAATTTCGGTATCTGCTGACCTCCGAAGTAGTTGAAGCTTAGGTCGAGGTAGTTAAGATGCTCCAGAGCGAGAAGAGAAGGGCTAATGTTGCCGCTCATGGAAGCCCATTGAAACTCCTCAGGGTCGACCCGGAGATCGAGCTTGACAACGTGCCCCGTCTTGTTGCTGCATAGGACACCTCTCCATCTGCAGCAATCGTGGCCTTCCCAAGAAGATAATAAACTCCCATGTAGAGTATTGATGCCCTCCTTAAAGGTGAGAAGTGCATCTCTCTCACTTGCAACACAACTTCCTCGTAGTTTGGTGGTCTCTAGAGATAGAGCGGGAGAGAAGATTTGGAGGAGTAGAAGGCAGAGACTTAGAACTAAAACTCCATGGGTGGTGGAGGACGTAAGCTTAGCCATTGTTTTATTATTCCCACCCCACACAAACATATATAGTGGCCGAAGTACGTTATACAATCACCCAGGTATTGAGAGATATCACATTGCATTGTTATTATGAAGTTCTTCTTTCTTCAGCTACTACGTGACAAGATATGAAGTCCTAATAGTGACAAATTGAATTTCCAAGAAAGAAAAACACAATAGAATAGTAGTTGAAGCGGCGTAAGAAATAATTAATCAATTCCATGGTGTGATATGACATTGGAAGATAAACTATAAATCATGCATGCATTTTTCCTCACTAAATAATCCAAATCAAAAGTTGGAGTCAAGATTGTTTCCACCTACGGTGTGGTATCTCGTATGACATTGGAGCTGAGATCTAATATCCCAATATTTCAATGCCCAATATTTCATTGACAGTAATAAATATCCTTCATAATCACAATCATAATAATGATGTTTTTGTGAACACCTCCTGCCGAAGTTGGTTTAGAAAATCATCCCTCAAAATCATTAAATGTAGAATAAATTTGGGACTGATTCCTATAAAACCTCACAATAATCCATGGAAAGATGCTCTACGTAGTAAGTTTGGATTAAATGTGTAATAAACGTATTCACCTATATGAACACAAATGTGATGAATTATATATCAGGTTGAGGATTGATTGGATAAGGTGGAATACTTTATATTTGGTTCTATGGATTAATACCATGCAACTTCCCTTATTATGTGCTTAATCCTCACGTAGTACTATACAATCCCAGGAAATATCATTTGCATATGTTCTTTACCACTAGGATCGACCAACTCCAAGTCAAGGTCTACCTACAAGGAATAATCAATGTCTCTATGTTCCCACTATTTTTTTAAAAGAAAAGGAAAGAAAGAAAAAGGAACAATTAGTAAACATTTAGTTGATGAAAACTCTATCAATGGTTATAGAATTCCAGCATCAAGATTCTCTCTAGTCGTCGAGGTCTTGCAACGATATTGATGGTCAAAATGAAATATCGAGTTAATCCTAGCTAGAAACATAGACTTGGTGTATGATATGACATTGAACAAAATTTGGACTATAAATTTTTTGATAGATGTGAAAATTCTAAGAAATGTCGAAACAGACAGATTACCAAGCTGTGTAATGCATGGCTCTCAGAGTCGAGCATTTTCACTAAACTACGAGGAAGTTGCGTGTAATGCATGGCTCTCAGAGTCGAGCATTTCCACTAGGATCGACTTAGTCCAAGTCAAAGTCTACCCCTATCAACATAGTAAACTATTCTACGAGAGAATAAAATATTGCATATATTAGTAAACGTTGTTTCCATTATTTTCAACAAAAGAAAAAAATATATAGTAAAATTAACAAAACAATTATTTTTTGAATGCTAAAGTTTGAAAATTTTATTGATGGTTATAAAATTCTAACATCACTTCAAAATGAAGACTTGCAATATGAAGTGACATTAAAATTGATTGACTATGAGAATTTTGATGAATGTAGAATCTAAAAGAAAACAAGAGGAGTATATAATTTAGAATAGTATTAAGATGCTAAAAATTTTAGGATTTAATTACTTTAGGAATAAGATTAATTTTAGAATATGTATTTTTTTAAATAAAGTTTTTATTTTAGAAATAGGTATTTTTTATTCACTTGTATAATTTTTGAACAATAGTATAATAATTATCTTCGATGTGATATTAAATAAAATAAAAGATGGGAAAAAATAGATTTTAAGGGTAAATTAGTAAGTAGATTAGTCTATGGTATGAAATCTAATTTTGATAAATAATGTTTGTATTTTAGACTATCATTATTACGATGTTTAGTTGTTCTTTTAAAATTAAGAGTTATATTCTGGAAAAAAGAATTATTTTTGTAGTGAAAACAACGATTTGAATGACAATTAATTACCATTTTTCTATCAAACAAAGAAATTGTTTTCTTTAAACTAGAATTTGAAAATTCTAGCAATGGTCATGGAATTCCAACATCAGTTTGTCCTAGGAAAAGATGAAGACTTGCATGATGTGACATTAAAATTTAAGTGACTGAAAATTTTGATGGATGTAGATATTTATATAAAAAATAAACTAGCCTTTTGTATCAGTATTTTCGTGATAGTCTAAATTAAATGACATATGATTTGAATATTATACTTCTACATGTATCCGTATGTGTATAGACTATACAGATACATAAAAAAATTTGGATATCAAGACTGATAAAAAATTTCAACTCATATTCGACAACACATTGATACCGAGTTAGATCGCGGCCATCTCCCCATCTCTTAGCAAATTATGTTTCATGAGTAGAGAAAATCTTAGATACTGAAATTTGGGGGCGATTTATAGAATTTTCGTATTCTAATTTCTAACTTCTTGTTTTATAAACTGATTGCTCCCTAATTTCTCCAAATCTCTGTCCTGCCAGATTGTAGATTGATTGCTATCCTTTAATAACTCCAAGTCTACGTTACACCATATTGGAAAGTGATTGCTTTTCTTTAATATGACCAGTATATTAGATACTTTTATTTGTAGTAATGTGTAGATCAAACGTTGGATGTTGATATCATAATTTAGCAACAGGCATTGACGAATGTGTAAGATTTTTTAGTTGGCAATGGAATGAATACCGAGTAAGAGCATGATATGGAGATTTAATATTGAAAGATAAAATATTACAAGTGGGCATTCGAATGACAGATAAGGCATTCGAACGAACGAGGCATAGAAGCTTCGAGTAAAAACAATAAGTCTAAGCCTCTTGTTAAAAACGAAAGGTCTAGTTCTCCTATTTAAACTATAAACTTAAAAGCAAAAAGGCAATAAAGCTAGCGTGATATATGATTATCGGCGAGCCGGAGCTCTTCAGGTCAACTGAACTTAAATATTTGTTCACGGTCCGACTCACCAATCATTCGGGTTAAAATATTCTTACCCGTTATCATCCACTAACCCATTAAATATTGGGCTTGGATTGGGTATAATTAGTCTAACATAATGGGTTAAATATAAAAAATATTATATCTTATTGGGCTGAGTTTAATGGGCTTATATCAAGATACTTTAGTTATCTTTCATGATAGCATACTTATATATTGATATATAATTTAAATATCTAATGTGAAACTAAAAAAAATTAAAGGAATATGTATGCATTATGGGTTGGGCCATAGATGAGAGTAATGGATCAGACTTTAGGCCAGGCCGACCGGGTAAAGACTTAGCCCATGCCACCCACTTCCATTTCGGGCTCGAGTCAGGCCAGGCCTAAATCAAGCTTAGCCCGATTAAAATTGAGCGAGTTTGGGCCGAATTTGTGTGAGTCGAGCCTAATGATCATGTCTAGAGGTATCCAATGCTTGAATATCAAGTTTCCAATCATATTGCACAAGAATATCTAAAGTTTTAAAAAAAAAATGAAAAGCAATGAAAGTCACTTGGAATGATTCAGATGAGTCGAATTGCAGTGATTTTAAATTGAAACAAAAAAGTTCGTAGTAGTTACTGCACTAACAATTCTTATGGGAATTTGAGCACAAATGAGTAGGAAGACAATGACGAAGAGATGATCAAAGCATATGATGAACTATACCGGGAGTCATTTAAATTGAAGAACTTCATCAAACTTTAAGCAAATTAAACCTCTCAGAATTAAAAATAAAAAAAATAAAAAGACAAATTACATATTCAATTAAATGAAGCCATAGAAGAATTGAAAAAGTTTCAATCATTATAAGAAAGACTTTTTAAAGAAATTATTTTCTTAAAAGAAAAGAATAAATTGGACCAGATTTTAAATGTGCAAATCATTAGAAAAGACATGTGTGATCTCGGGTACGTGTAATACTAAAACAATTTTTATTTATTTAGGCACTTAGGAGTGTATAGCTAAAAATTGTATACATTAAAAAAAACTAAACCTACGTCTCAACTAAACAAGAATAAGATACATTCAAGTTTTAGAAACAACACTAAAGTGAGAAAATCAAAATTTATACATATTTGTCACTATTGTAGTATTTTAGGCCATATAAGATCAAATTGTTATGCTTTTAAGAATATAAAACTTGATAAAATCAGTTTGAAAACAAGACAGTTGTGGATAAAAAAAAGTGATCTTAAGTGTTATGTTGTACATATTGCCATTAAAGCTTTGAATTCTAATATGTGATACTTAGCTAATGGCTGCTCTAGACATATGTCTAATGATAAAAATTTTGTTTCAGTGTGATAGTGTGACCTTTAGTGATGTAGCACCACTAGAGTTCTAGGAAGAGGTGTTGTGATCACTCCTAGTTTATCGAGATTAGAAAATATTTCTATATGTTAAGAGTTTAAAGGCAAATATGAGTATTAGTCAAATGTGTGACGATCATCATGAAGTACGTTTTTTTTTCTAAATCAGTATGATTGTAGATCAGCAAAGTAATACTGTGGTACATGGTGTTTAAACTATGGATAATTGTTACAGTGTTTACTTGAATATTGTCTTAAAATATAATCCTACATCTTTGAATGATTTTGAATTATGACATCAAAAGTTAGGCCATGTAAACTTTAATGATTTATCATAGCTATCAAATTTTGAATCGTTCAAAGGTATACCAAATTTGAATATAAAAAAAGTGTACGTGGGTAGAGAAAAAAATGCAAGAGATTGCTTTGGTTATGATGCATGCAAAGAATGTTCCTCAA
Source organism: Typha angustifolia (assembly GCF_048772165.1). NCBI lineage: Eukaryota > Viridiplantae > Streptophyta > Magnoliopsida > Poales > Typhaceae > Typha > Typha angustifolia. The sequence goes on along the minus strand of NC_133239.1, from coordinate 10,291,947 downwards.
AGATTCTGGATTGAGGCTGTGTATACTATTGTGCATATGATTAATTGAGTTTATTTTAGATCGGAAAGAAAATAAATAGATTATGAAATCTATAATTGAAAGAAGCCTAATATGAAATGTTTTATAGTCTTTAGCAACAAGTGTTATATTTTGCGAGATCTTGAGCACTTAACCAAATTTGATTCTAGAAGCAGTGAGGAAATATTTTTAGGTCACTTAAAAAATAGTAGAGTTTATAGGATATTCGATTTAGATACATCTACTGATATGGAGTCCTCAAATGTTACTATAGATTATTCAAATTTGGACTTGTCTAATTCTTCTTCTGATTTTGCATGTACTGATTCTGTTGTAGAGGATCTAAGAGAAGTGCATGCACCTGCAAAGGATAATAGGAAAAAAAACAAAAACAAAAAAAAGGTCGAGACCCCTAATGTCTAAGTGACTCAAGACCAAATATGATTTGAGTCAGCCCACTCGAGTAAAGCTCAATTATCCACTTACGCAAGTAATTAGGGTAAAGAGATGTAAGATATACATGGACATTACTCTATTTAAAAGTATGGATTTTTTACATAATTGCCTCAGTTAACTTCTAAAAGATCATAATCAGTCACCGCTGCATTCTTCAAAATATCATAACTACCTTTGAAATCATTAGTCTTCTTTAAAAAATATCATTCAATTAGTTAAATTTAACTAATCATAATTAAAATACAAGTTAGATCTAAAAAAAACTATTTCGCTCTTGGATAAATTATTAAAATTAGTTTAAAAGCTATCCAATATTATACCCAATACCAGAGCGCAATGAAATATATCTAATTTTATATAAGATAAAAAATTATAGATAAATATTTTACACTATAGGCTCTCATCCGGTAAGAACTCGAAATATATTTGCGTTGAAGTTAATCAATTCAAGCTTATTTCTTTGGCTTAGGCTCCAAATTATGTTCAAGCCAAGTTTGAAAGCTCGGCTCGATCAAGCTCGACTTAATGATGATCTACGCCCCTACATGTGGGTAATGACTTTGCCGCTGTGCTGCGCTAGATGTTCTTTCTATTCACAAAGTAATTATGGTCATTTCACTTTATTTTTTTTTAAAAAATAAAAAAAAAGAAAGAAAAGATCCAAAAGAAGTCTACTAACATTGTGAAAGGTGATTATATTTTCCAAGCCGATCTGATAGTTCTTTCTTTCTTTCTTTCCAAGTTGATACAACACTTGAAAATCTAACACAAAAACTATTCTAAAATTGTGCTGAAATGCTGGGTTTGAAATGCCATTGCAAAACTGGTACCAATTTTCATTTTCTTATTGTGCATATAAAGAGGCAGCTAGCACAATATCAATAACCGAACAAGGCCATCCATTGACCTACCCATTCATTGTAAAATTAGTTTAGGTTCTACAGTTTTATTTTCATCCTAATTTCTAACCAACTTAAAATGATAACTTTTCTTGTCGCCTTATTTATGAATTATGACTCTTTTAAAAATATTTTATAATAAAAAACTTACTTACATATATTTTGGTCCGACATTGTATAAAGTAAGCCACGCGATTTTATTATCTATAAAATGTGTGATAAAGTTATGTACATTTTCTAAGCAAAATTTTTAATACAATTAATATATTTATTTATAGTTATTAATCAACTATAAATTATTATATAAATTTATTCAAGATAATTATTATGTTTTATAACCAAACAACAAAATGTGAATAAAATTATAATTATGACTAATTTATATTTATGATGTGTGCATAAAATTATTTTAAATTTTTAGCGTATCAAGTGAAAGAGAATGAATGTGGAAAATTTTAGTCTTAAATTTGATTATTAAGAAATTCAAAATAGGCTCGAGTCTAATAAGAACTCAAAATATATTTGCATTGAAATTAATCAATTCATGCTTAATTCTTTGGCTTAGGCTCGAAATTATTTCAAGCCAAGCTTGAACCGAGCTCAGTTTGATCAAGCTCGACTTGATTATGATTTACGCCCCTACATGTGAATAACAATTCTGCCGCTGTGCTGCAATGGTAGTTTCTTTTTATTCATATATTAATTATGATCATTTTAGTTTTTTTCAAAAAAAAGAAAGAAAAGATCCAGAAGAAGTATAGAACCATTGTGAAAGGAGATTATGTTGTGCAAGCTGATCTGATATTTCTTGTTTTCTTTTTCAAGTTCATACATCACTTGAAAAACTAACACAAAAGTTATTCTGAAATTGTGCTGAAATGCTGGGTTTGAAATGCCATTGCAAAACTGGTACCAATTTTCATCTCCTTATTGTGCATATAAAGTGGCAGAGATAACTTACTCATTTCACATATGTTAAACTCAGAATGTTGTCGATGATTAAAAAAAAATTATGTATCAAGTGATGAGCGATAAAACTGTTTGTAAAATGGTCGGAATTATTTGACAAGTCTAGCATCTATAATCTCGTCATGCTTGTAAAATAGTCTTCTAATATCATGCCGACCAACTGGTTGGAACTCAAGTCCAAATAAATGAGATTAGTGAGCTTTCCCATCCCGGAAGGTATGGAACCGGTGAGACTGTTGTAACCGAGATCAAGAGTGCTTAGATCGGTCATATTCTCGATCCAATTTGGCAGGCTTCCATTCAGATTATTTGCCCCCAAATACAATGATTGTATCTTTTGCGACAGCCTCTCCATCAATTCTACTATGTCTCCACTGATCTGATTCTCGTTGAGATCGAGCACTTTCAATTTGTGTAGATTCTTCATAGTTTCTGGTATCATGCGGACGAGATCATTTCTTCTGAGATAGAGTTCTTCGAGGGAGGTCATGTTTCCTAGTAGCCCATCAGGAATAGGACTATGAAAGTAGTTATCCTCAAGATCAAGGGTCGCAAGTGCTGTGAGATTAGAAGAGTAAACAGGGAGAGTAGAGAGTGTGGCGTTGAGATTACAAACGGATAGATGAAGGACTCTTAAAGAAGCTGGAAGCATGCTCAAGGCTTGCACCCAATCCACCGCAGCACTGAGGTTCACATAGCTCATATCGAGTTGCTTCAAAGATGAGAGATGTAGTAACCAAGCTACCAGATTAACCGATTGCGAAGAGTTACCGCTAAGATCGAGATGGTGCAGCTTAGTGAGATTACCTAGCTGAGGAGGTACGCTACCACCGAAGTTTGCATTAGAGAGGCCGAGATACTTCAAGTTCTTGAAGGACCCATGAATTTCGGTATCAGCCGACCTCCGAAATTGTTAGAGCTTAGGTCGAGGTAGTTAAGATGCTCTAGAGCGAGAAGAGAAGGGCTAATGTTACTACTCTTGGAGGTCAATGAAAACTCCTAAAGGTCGTTGTGGAGGTCGAGCTTGACAACATGCCCCGTCTAGTTGCTGCACATGACACTCCTCCATCTGCAGCAATCTTGGCCTTCCCAAGAAGATAATAACGTCCCATGTAGAGTATTGATGCCCTCCTTAAAGGTGAGAAGTGCATCTCTCTCACTCGCAACGCAACTTCCTCGTAGTTTGGTGGTCTCTAGAGATAGAGCGGGAGAGAAGATGTGGAGGAGTAGAAGGCAGAGACGTAGAAGTAAAACTCCATGGGTGGTGGACGACGTAAGCTTAGCCATGATTTTATTATTGAGCTGATTTTAACTAGAAATAAAGACTTGCCATGCGACTTGTTATTAAAAATGATGTGGATTATAGAAATTTTGATGGATGTAAAATTTTAGGGAAGGAGACTAAAATAGTATACAATTCATATAGCTGTAAGATACTGAAAATTATAATGATTTATGAAAGCCAAGAGAAGAGAAAGGATGAGGAAGCTTAGTGGCCTGTATGAAAGTAATGTGACTATTGTTTTCTTCTTTAATATATTTTGGCATTCAAACACTTGCTTAGAAGTAAAGTTCCTTAGATTTGAATGTATGCAACAACAAGTAACTTTACTTACTATTCAATATTTATTTATTACGAGTACATATTCCAACCAATATGGTATTTTTTTATTTTATTTTATGTTATTTGACATTCAAATATTTATCTAAAAACTCAAATTTACACTTATTATTACGACCCAATTAAGTACTTGTTTAGACCTTTATCTTTGGATGGGAAAGAGATATGTTTTCCGTTTAGTGCTAATTTGTTCTTTTCTTTTTCTCCAAATTTAAAAAAACTAGTACATTTCTTTAGAATATATATATATATATATATATATATATATATATATATATATATATCAGAAGGAAATTTTTAAATAATTTATTAATTTTTAATTAACACTTCATATTTGTACCTAAACTCTTTTTCTCTATAATTTTCATATAATACCATAATATTAGTTTGACTAACTATCATTAATCTTAGTATATAGTTTATATAATTCTACTGATTAAATTACTAAACACCAAGAAAATTTCTAACCTTGACCCATCCTTCTTAAGCTATATCCCTATTCTAACCTTGGGCTCTCGAAATGCTTTTCTTTTGTTATGTTTACATTTGAAAATGATAGGATTTAATTAACTCAGAATGCGAAAATTATAGAGAAAGAAGAGGATTTGTGTTACAAAAATCCTCAAAAGCATAGTGTTAATTCAAAAACAATAGGGTAGGGTGTTATTTGAAAATTTCCCTGAATAAATGTAGTTGGAGTTGCAGTCCATCCAAGTGAAGTATTGATTCCTTATAATCAAGTCGATAACCATTGTTTGAAACTACCATGGCAAGTAAATACAAATGAATTAGTATCTGACATGGTCAACGACATATATTAATGAAGCACATCAAGATAAACATATATATATAATCATGTCATTGTTGGCATAATTAATCTCAAATGATGGTGGTATGTACATTAAATTTGAAGCAAAAGCAATGGTAATTAAAAAAGCAATCATCTAAATTAGGTAAAGTGTGTAGGATAATAGCATGCTACTACAAAAAAGACTGAAAATAATATAAGTAAGTGGAATACTTAATACATTATACTTATTTCTGCATGTGTACAATAAGTATGTGGAGGAACAGAAGATTATATATTATATGTCGGGTTTGGCCTTCCAAGCCTCTAATCATTGACCAATCTCCATAATTCGAACCTTGCAAACTCCTTCACTAGTAGCCTTGCTCTTCTGCTTCATTTCTTCCTGATGCTGGCTTTGAATCTACCCCACTTGAGAACCACAAACACATAAATCCTATCACACATGTTGTCAATGAAGAGAAAATAGGTTGTTCTCCATGTCCTATTAAACAACAAGGTACCAAAGATCACCCAAAATCCCACTGCGTATCCTAGACCCATGCTGAGATAAAAGGATGAAATATCATATCCATCTTCACATTCTAGAAGATCGCTCGTAGTAGTTTGATTTTCTAAGCAATTTTTGGAAGTAAGAGGCCCACAAAGATTTTTGTTGCCAATGTAGATTGTTGGATCTTCGAATGTTTCGAGTTGACCCTCTGATGGAATTCTTCCCGAGAGATTATTGTAGGACAAGTTCAAATGACTCAAAAAAGTTAAAGCTGACAGAGTTGAAGGAATTTCACCAAAGAGCTCATTATTCGACAAGTCAAGAGATTCCAATGATTGTAGACCACCAATAGAATCTGGAATATTTTCAGTCAATCGATTTGCAGACAAGTTCAAGTTTGTCAATCCAGCAAGGGCACCTATCTCTTTAGGAATTTCTCCTGTTAAATTATTCCCTGACAAATCAAGGCTCAACGTGAAAAACATCTCGTCATTGTGGTATTCCAAAATTTGCCCCTTTGTGTCCACTAAAAAGCTAACGGAATCATCATAATCATCAAGCTCGTCAAATATATTTGCTGCACTTGTATGGAGATTGAAGCTAAGAGTCATTGCTTTGAAGTTCACGGAGGGAGCTATGATTCCTGATAGATTGTTGTGAGCAAGGTCCAAAACTTGAAGACGATCAAGTTTTGAAAGCTTAATAGGAATATAGCCAGAAAACATGTTAGACTTCAATAGGAGGAAGACTAAATTCGGTAGTCTTGTTCCTATCCATGCCGGTAAGTTTCCAGAGAAGTTATTATAAGAGAGATCAAGAAACCAAAGTTGTTGGCAACTTCGGATAAACAAAGAAAATTTACCAGAGAGACTGTTGTTGCGGAAACTTATAAAGCCGAGTTTCGAACCTGTAGGCCTCAACTCGCTTGGATCGGCTCTAAAAGAGTTACCACTTGTCCAGCATTGAGGAAGCTGTCCTGAGAGGTGGTTGTTTGATAGATCTAAGACTCTTAAGGACTACAATTGGTTGCACAAAGATGATGGGAAGGTTCCACTGATAAGATTGTTTGAAAGAAGCAAGTATTTCAACTCTACAATTCCAAGGTTTAGTGGAAGTGGACCTGATATGTAATTTCTTGCGAGATCTAAGTACCAAAGACCCATCGGTAACTTTGGCAACCGACCTTTGAACTGGTTTGAATGCAGGATTATAGATTCTGCTATTGATAGGAACTCTAGAGTCATTGGTAACACTCCGCTGATCTGGTTATGGGAGAGATCAAGATATTCAACCTGTGAAATTACATTCCAAAACCAATCTGGCAACCTGTCGATGATTCCTGCACTAGACATTACTAGAAAAGTAATGTTAGTCTGTGATTGAATCCATGTAAGAAAATGGGGTCCCAACTTGCAATAGCTCAAGTCAACTCCCTTCAATTTGAATGGAGGGATCCAATTTGGATGTACTCCCATAGTCAAGGAGTTATTTGACAAGTCAAGCATCTCTAATCTCGTCAGGTTTGTAAAGTGATCTTCTAATATCTTGCCGACCAAATGGTTGGAACCCAACTCCAAGTTATTGAGATTAGTGAGCTTTCCTATCCCGGAAGGTATGGAACCGATGAGACTGTTGTAACTGAGCAAAAGAGTGCTTAGACTGGTCATATTCTCAATCCAATTTGGGAGGCTTCCATTCAAATTATTTTCCCACAAAGATAATAATTGTATCTTGTGCGGCAACCTCTCCATCAATTCTGCTATGTCTCCACGGATCTGATTCTCGCTGAGATCGAGCACTTTCAATTTGTGTAGATTCTTCATAGTCTCTGGTATCATGCCGACGAGATCATTGGTTCCGAGCCAAAGTTCTTCAAGGGAGGTCATGTTTCCCAGCAGCCCATCAGAAATAGGACCATGAAAGTCGTTATCTTCAAGATCAAGAGTCACAAGTGATGTGAGATTAGAAGAATAAACACGGAGAGCAGAGAGTGTGGTGTTGAGATTACAGTTTGCTAGATGAAGGACTCTTAAAGAAGTTGGAAACATGCTCAAGGCCTGTACCCAATCCACAGCAGCACTGAGGTTCACATAGCTCATATCGAGGTGCTTCAAAGAGGAGAGACGTGGTAACCAAGCTACAAGATCAACCGATTGCAAATAGTAATTACCACCAACATCGAGATGGAGCAACTTAGTTAGATTACCAAGCTGAGGAGGTATGCTACCACTGAAGCCCGCATGAGAGAGGTTGAGATACTTCAAGTTCTTGAAGGAGCCCATGAATTTCGGTATCTGCTGACCTCTGAAGTTGTTGAAGCTTAGGTCGAGATAGTTAAGATGCTCTAGAGTGAGAAGAGAAGGGCTAATGTCACTGCTAATGGAAGCCCATCTAAACTCGTCCGGGTCGACTCGGAGGTCGAGCTTGACAACGTGCCCCGTCTTGTTGCTGCACAGGACACCCCTCCATCTGCAGCAATCTTGGCCTTCCCAAGAAGATAATAAACTCCCATGTAGAGTATTGATGCCCTCCTTAAAGGTGAGAAGTGCATCTCTCTCACTTGCAACGCAACTTCCTCGTAGTTTGGTGGTCTCTAGAGATAGAGCGGGAGAGAAGATGTGGAGGAGTAGAAGGCAGAGATGTATAACTAAAACTCCATGGGTGGTGGAGGACGTACGCTTAGCCATGGTTTTATTATTCCCACTCCACACCAACATATACAGTGGATGAAGTACGTTACACAATCACTCAGAGGTATTGAGAGATATCACATTGCATTGTTATTATGATGTTCTTCTTTCTTCAGCTACTACGTGACAAGATATGAAGTCCACTAAGTCAAGCAATAATAGTGACAAATTGAATTTCCAAGAAAAAAAAAACAAAAGAATAGTAGTTGAAGTGGCGTAAGAAACAATTAATCAGTTCCATAGTATGATATGACATTGGAAGATAAACTATAAATCATGCATGCATTTTTCCTCACTAAATAATCCAAACTCATGGGACTCAAGATTCTGATCGACTTAGTCCAAGTCAAAGTCTACCCCGTCAACGTAGTAAACTATTCTACGAGAGAATAAAATATTGCATATATTAGTAAACATTGTTTCCATTATTTTCAACAAAAGAAAAAGAAAATAGTAAAATTCTCAAGTAACTACGGTTTGTCAGTCAAATAAAACAATTATTTTTTAAATGCTAAAGTATGAAAATTTATTGATGGTTATAAAATTCTAATATCACTTCGTCCGAGATAAAAATAAAGACTTGTAATGTGACCTGACATTAAAATTGATTGACTATGAGAATTTTGATGAATGTAGAATCTAAAACAAGGAAACAAGAGTAGTATACAATTTAGAATAGTATTAAGATGCTAAAAATTTTAGGATTTAATTACTTTAGGAATAAGATCAATTCTAGAATATATATTTTTCTTTATTATTTTTAAAATAAATTTTTATTTTAGAAATAGGTATTCTTTATTCACTTGTATTTTGGAACAATAGTATAATAATTATCTTCAATTTGATATTAAATAAAATAAAAGATGGAAAAAATAGATTTTAAGGGTAAATTAGTAAGTAGATTAGTTTATAGTATGAAATCTAATTTTAATAAATAGTGTTTGTATTTTAGACTGTCGTTATTATGATGTTTAGTTGTTCTTTTAGAATTAAGAGTTATATTCTAGAAAAAAGAATTGTTTTTGAAGTGAAAACAACATTTGAATGACAATTAATTACTATTTTTCTATCAAACAAAGAAATTGTTTTCTTTAAACTAGAATTTGAAAATTCTAGCAATGGTCGTAGAATTCCAATATCAGTTTGTCCCGGGTAAAGATGAAGACTTGCAATATGATGTGACATTAAAATTGACGTGACTATGAAAATTTTGATGGATGTAGAATCCAAATGAAGAAGAAAAGAAGAATTTAGAACGATTCTATCACGCTAAAATTTTTATAGAATTTTATTAGTAAGCATATATGAACACTAGATTATATTAGATCAGTATTTTCATGATAGTCTAAATTAAATGATATACCTATAATGATTTGAATATTATTTTTTATATGTATCCGTATGTGTATAGACTATACAGATATATAAAAAAATTTGGATATCAAGACGGATAAAAATTTTCAACTCATATTCGATAACACTTTGATACCGAGTTAGATCACGGCCAACTCTCGCTCTCTTAGCAAATTAAGTTTCATGAGTAGAGAAAATCTTAGATACTGAAATTCCGGGATGATTTATAGAATTTTGGTATTCTAATTTCTAAAGTCTTGTTTTATAAACTGATTGCTCACTAATTTCTCCAAATCTCTGTCCTGCCAGATTGTAGATTGATTGCTATCCTTTAATAACTCCGAGTCTACGTTATACCATATTGCAAAGTGATTGCTTTTCTTTAATATGGCCAGTATATTTGATACATACTACTTTTATTTGTAGTAATGTGTAGATCAAACGTTGGATGTTGATATCATAATTTAGCAACAGGCATATGACGAATGTGTAAGATTTTTTAGTTGGCAATGGAATGAATACCGAGTAAAGAGCATGATATGGAGATTTAATATTGAAAGATAAAATATTACAAGTGGGCATACGAATGACAGAGAAGGCATTCGAACGAACGAGGCATAGAAGCTTCGAGTAAAAACAATAAGTCTAAGTCCCTTTTTAAAAACGAAAGGTCTAGTTCTCCTATTTAAACTATGAACTTAAAAGCAAAAAGGCAATAAAGCTAACGTGGTTATCTAGATGTGATCATAGGGCGAACCGGGCTCTTCGGGCCAACCGGACTTAAATATTTGATCTAACAAAATGAGTTAAATATAAAAAATATTATATCTTCTTGGGCTGAGTTTAATGGGCTTATATCAAGATATTTTAGTTATCTTTCATGGTAACATACTTATATATTGATATATAGTTTACTAAATATCCAATGTGGAATTAAAAAAATTATAGAAATATGCATGCATTACGGGTTGGGCCATAGATAAGAGTAGTAGATTAGGCTTCGAGCTAGGTCGAGCGGGCAAATGCTTAGCCCATGCCACCCAATATCATTTCGGGCTTGAGTCAGGCTTAGCCCGATTAAAATTGAGCAGGTTTCAGCCGAGGCAAGTCGGGCCTAATGATCATGTTTAGGGGTATTCAATGCTTAAATGTCAAGGTTCCAATCATATTGCATAAGAATATCTAAAGTTTTTAAAAAGAAAATAAAAATGAATGAGAGTCACTTGAGATGATTCAGATGAGTCGAATTACAGTGATTTTAAGTTGAAACAAAAAAGTTCATAGTAATTACTGCATCTATTTTATCGTCTAACAATTCTTGTGAGAATTTGAGCACAAATAAGTAGTAAGACGACGACGAAGAGATGATCAAAGTATATGATGAACTATACCGCGAGTCATTTAAATTGAAGAACTTTATCAAACTTTCAGCAAGTTAAATGATATGACTCAGTCCATATTGGCTCTGCTCGAAACATTGGGTTCATTGGGATGAGCTTATTTATCTAGTTGATTTTGTTTGAAGAAATAAAAGGATTTTTTGTCGGGGGCGTTCGAATGCAGAGACCGCGTTCGAATGGGTTTTGCAAATGCCTGCATGCGTTCACAAAAATAGAGAATGTAAATTGTTCTTTCGAACGAAATCGGGTCGTTCGAACGCTTGCACACGTTCACAACGATAGAGAACTGTAATTCCGCGTTCAAACGCACCGCGGCGAAAATTATTAGTTTGTTACTATTTTTTAACTTAGTTGATGGGTCTCTAGGGTGAGCCTTTATAAATATGTAGAGAAAATAGTAATTAGAGTTTATTTGAGAATTGAAAATGGCATTGTGCCTTTATCTCTTTCTCTACTTACTCTAGCCATTGGTGCCCTCTCCCACCTCCTTCCTTCTATCGTCCAAATCTTTGGTCGGCTTTCTCTAACTCCTAATCCCGCTCTTCTATAATAATTTCTTCCCTTTCACACCAAAGAATTAACCTAGCACTTATCTAGCCATTGAAGGGCTATCAAGCTAGGGCTTATCTGACCTTCGACCACTGTTCGGTCGGTATCTCAAGATTTAACCATCCAAACCCTGCGATCTTAGATTCATTTAAAAGCTCTTTTCAAAGGCGACAACATATCTAAATTTTAGGAAGATCCAACGGCTAGAGCATCCGCAGCTTCCTTCAAAAGTTATGTTCCCAATCTAGTCTAGAATCGTTTCGGATTGGGTCAAGCCAGTTCTTAACATTAAAGCTCTCATAATTAATAAAAAAAAACAAATTACATATTCAATTAAATGAAGCCATAGAAGAATTGAAAAAATTTCAATGAAGGCGGTTAAAGATCTTTTTAAGAAGTCTAAATTGGAATCAGAAAGCCTTTTTAAAGAAATTAAAAAGACACGGGAGACATCACTTAATACTAGAAGATAAAATTCAACTTAAATTTGATTCTCTACCTCTATATGTTATTAAATTTTAATTTAAATCAATCTTAAATTAATGAGAGATAAATATAAGTAACTAAAAAATAATCTACCATATAAGTTTTATTCTCTCACACCCAACACACATTTTCTTGTTCAACTCACCCTGCCAAACTCTTCCTCTCTTCTCTTCTCCAAATATCACATATCTTCTCTGTCTAATCCTATTTTGACCACAGGAAAGGAAAAGGAGGAGGAATGCTGGCCCCTTACTTGGAAGGTAAGATGGTGATACCGATTTGGTTATTTGAAAGTAGCAAATAATTCAATTCTACAATTCCAAGGTTTGGTTGTAGTCGCTCGGATATATAATTTCTTTCTTGAGAGATCTCAGTACAAAAGATCTACCAGTGACTGGTAGCAGTCCTTTGAACTCGTTTGTATACAAGTTCATAAAAGATATTATTGACAGGAACTCCAGAGTTTGGTAACACTTTGCTGATTTAGTTAAGGGCGAGATCAAGATATTCAACTTGAGAAATTATATTCCAAATCCAATCAGGCAATCAGTCGATTACTAGACATGCTTACTCTAGTTATGTGCTGCTCATCAAAGTAAGAGGAAACTCCTCAAGGACCCGGAGTCTGACCTTGACAACATGCCCAATCATTTGGTGCAGCAGTCTTGACCTTCCAAAGAAGATAACAATCTTCCAACCAAATCATTTAGGCCTCCTTGCGTTAATATCTTTTGGCACTCAAAACACTTGCTTGAGAAGTACTTGCTATGAGGCTGAGTTTCTATGAATTCTTTTTATTCTTTTTTAAACAGAAATAGACTATCCCTCAAGGTTAATATCAAGAAAGGTCTATTTCACTATAGTTCTACCTAAATGTCAAACTATTAAGTATTTTAATTATAAGATACAAACGCTAACAGGTTAAGAGTTTCTATAAGATAAAAATGCTAGCCTGGTAGGCATTTTACATATTCCCATTTGAACTTAAGCAAATTAATCACTAAATTAAACTGTTAAACTAAATTTCACGGGTAATAACTTTCTAATCAATAATCTATTTTGGACATATGATGTCATTATGAAAGTGAAAAAAGAAGAATGTAATCATTAATCGGACCTCAAATGAAAAAGATATAAATAAAAATATAAAAATATATATAAAGAAAAAAATTTGCAGCAGCATCGTAACTTTATGCTCGATTATCCGTTTTAGTCATAAAATATATTATTATAAAATTATGAAAATAATCTTTGGGTTGAAATCACGTAGCAATTCCTTGTAGTCAATTAAAGTTAGAATCCTAAAAAAGGACAATAGCTCGTCCAAACTTTAGTTTTAAATTTTTTTCACTATTTTCTGATAACATGTTGAACTACTTTAACATTTTCTTCATAAGCCGTTGAATACTTTAGCGTATTATAAAATAAATTTTATTTTATGTCATTTGGCACTCAAATATTTATCTAAAACTCATATTTACACTTATTATTATGACCCACCAATCAACTATTTTTTATGGTTGTGGAAGAAAACAGGACAAAGGCCGTCTCCTCGCTCCAACTGTTTAATAATAGAGAAATTTTTAAATAACACCTTACAATTTTATTATTTTTTTAATTAACACTTTATATTTATACTTAAACCGTTTATTGTTCTTTATAATTTTCATATAATACCACAATATTAGTTTGACAAACTATCATTAATCTTAGCATATAGTTTATATAACTCAAATTAATAAATATCCTTGAAAATTTTCAAACGTTTGACCCACCCTTCTTAAACTATATCCCCATTCTACGAGAGAATAATTTACATATTCTAGAAATTATCTTTAGTATAATTAACAGAATATTTCTTATTTGCTATCTTTTCATTTGAAAATATTTGAGTTTAATTAACTCAGAATGCAATATAAAAATTTTAGAGAAAAAAGAGGATTCCGGTGACAAAATTCTTGAAAATAGTGTTAATTCAAAAATAATAGCGTAGGGTGTTATTTTAAAATTTTCTCTCAATAATTTATGTAGTTGGAGGTTTAGTCATTCAGGTGAGTATTGATTCCTTATAATCAAGTTCATAACCATTGTTTGGAACTATGATGACAAGTAAATACCAATTAAAGGGCATATATTTATGAAGCACATCTGGATAAACATATATATCATCATGATGTCATTGTTGGCAATAACTAATCTCAAATGACGGTGGTATGTACATTGAATTTGTAACAAAAGCGATGGTAATTAAGAAAATAAGCATATAAATTGGGTAATATTATGCTACTATAGAAAAGATCGCAAATAATATAAGAAAGTGAAATACTTAATTCATTATATAAGAAAGTGACATAATATTATATGATGGATTTGGCCTTCTATGCCTTCGAGATCGATCTCTATAATTCGATCCTTACAAACTCCTTCAGTAGCTGCCCTGCTCTCCTACTTTTTTTTTCTTAATACTGACATTGAGTCTAGTCCACTTGAGAACCATAAATACATATATTCGATCACAGATGTCATCAATGAAGAGGTAATATGTTGTTCTCCATGTCCTCTTAAACAACAAGGTACCAAAAATCACCCAGAATCCCACTGCAAATCCTAGTCCCATGCTGAAATAAAAAGATGACATATTCTGTCCATCTTCATGTTTTAGAAGATCACTCATAATAGTTTGATTTCGAGAGCAATTCTTGGATGTAGGGGGCCCAAAAAGATTGTTGTTGCCGATGTAGATAGTTGGATCGTTGAATGTTTCGAGTTGACCCTCTACTGGAATTATTCCTAAGAGATTATTGTAGGACAAGTTCAAGTGACTCAAAAAAGTTAAAGCTGAGAGAGTTGAAGGAATTTCACCAAAGAGGTCATTATTCGACAGGTCAAGAGATTCCAATGACTGTAGACCATCGATCATCTCTGGAATATTTCCCGTCAATCGATTTGCTGACAAGTTCAAGTTTTTTAATCCAACAAGGACACCTATCTGTTCAGGGATCTCTCCTGTTAAACTATTTCCTGATAAATCAAGGCTCAACATGAAAAAGATCTTGTAGTGTCGATATTCCAAAATTTGCCCTTTCATGATCACAAATAAGCTAAAGTGATCATTGTAATCATCAAGATCGTTGATTTTATATGCTGCATATGTATTGAGATCACTTGTATATGGGGAGATAAGAGTCATTGCTTTAAAGTTCACGAGGGACGGATCTATTGTTCCTGATAGATTGTTGTGAGCAAGGTCCAAAACTTGAAGATGGTCAAGTTTTGAAAGCTTAATAGGAATATGGCCAGAAAACATGTTAGACCTCAATAGCAGGAAGGCTAAATTTGGTAGTCTTATTCCTATCCATGCTGGTAAGTTTCCAGTGAAGTTATTATAAGAGAGATCAAGAAATGAAAGCTGTTGGCAACTTCAAAAAAATAAAGGGAATTTACCAGAGAGACTGTTGTTGTAGAAATTTACCATGACAAGATTCAAACTTACATCTCCCAATTCACTTTTGGCTCTAAAAGAGCTACCCCTTGTCCAACATGGAGGAAGCCGTCCTGAGAGGTGGTTGTTTGATAGATCTAGAACTTCTAAGAATGGCAATTGGTTGCAGAAAGATGATGGGATGGTTCCACTGATAAAGTTGTTTGAAAGAAGCAAGTAACCCAAATCTACAGTTTCAAGGATTAGTGAAAATGGACCTGATATATAATTTCTTGAGAGATCTAAGTACCTAAGAACGATCGGTAATTTTGGAAACCGACCATTGAACTGGTTTGAATGCAAGATTATAGATCTTGCTGTTGATAGGAACTCTAGCGTCATTGGTAACACTCCGCTGATCTGGTTAAGGGAGAGGTCAAGATATTGGATTTGAGAAATTACATTCCAAAACCAATTTGGCAACTTGTCCGTGATTCTTGCACTAGACATACCTAGAATAGTAATGTTAGTCTGTGATTGAATCCATGCAAGAAAATGGGGTCCCAGCTTGCAATAGCTCAAGTAGACTTCCTTCAATCTGAATGGAGGGATCCAATTTGGATGTACTTCCATGGTTAGGGAGTTATTTGACAAGTCTAGCATCTCTAATCTCGTCGGGCCTATAAAATGGTCTTCTAATATCATGCCGACCAACTGGTTGGAATTCAAGTCCAAGTAATTGAGATTAGTGAGCTTTCCCATCCCGGAAGGTATGGAACCGGTGAGACTGTTGTCATTGAGATCAAGAGTGTTTAGACTGGTCATATTCTCGATCCAATTTGGCAGGCTTCCATTCAAATTATTTGCCCACAAAGATAATGATTGTATCTTGTGCGGCAGCCTCTCCATCAATTCTACTCTGTCTCCACTGATCTGATTCTGGCTGAGATCGAGCACTTTCAATTTGTGTAGATTCTTCATAGTCTCTGGTATCATGCCGACGAGATCGTTGCCTCCGAGCCAAAGTTCTTCGAGGGAGGTCATGTTTCCCAGCAGCCTATCAGGAATAGGACCATGAAAGTAGTTATCCTCAAGATCAAGGGTCACAAGTGCTGTGAGATTAGAAGAGTAAACAGGGAGAGTAGAGAGTGTGGTGTTGAGATTATAGTCTGCTAGATGAAGGACTCTTAAAGAAGCTGGAAGCATGCTCAAGGCCTGCACCCAATCCACAGCAACACTGAGGTTCACAGAGCTCATATCGAGGTGCTTCAAAGAGGAGAGACGTGGTAACCAAGCTACCAGATCAACTGATTGAAAAGAGTTACCGCTAAGATCGAGATGGTGCAGGTTAGTGAGATTACCAAGCTGAGGAGGTATGCTACCACCGAAGTCCGCATTAGAGAGGTTGAGATACTTCAAGTTTTTGAAGGAGCCCATGAATTTTGGTATTTGACGACCTCCGAAGTCGTTGAAGCTTAGGTCGAGGTAGTTAAGACGCTCTAGAGCGAGAATAGAAGGGCTAATGTCGCTGCTCATGGAATCCCATTGAAACTTGTCAGGGTCGACTCGGAGGTCGAGCTTGACAACGTGCCCCGTCTTGTTGCTGCACATGACACCCCTCCATCTGCAGCAATCTTGGCCTTCCCAAGAAGATAATAACGTCCATTTTATAGTTTTGATGCCCTCCTTGAAGGTGAGAAGTGCATCTCTCTCACTCGCAACGCAACTTCCTCGTAGTTTGGTGGTCTCTAGAGATAGAGCGGGAGAGAAGATGTGGAGGAGTAGAAGGCAGAGATGTAGAAGTAAAACTCCATGGATGGTGGAGGATGTAAGCTTAGCCATGATTTTATTATTCCCACTCCAGAGTCTAGACCAATATATATAAAGTGGACGAAGTGGCGTAAGTAACAATCAATTGGATGGTGCGATATGACGTTGGAAGATATATATAACTATACATCATGCATGTTAATTTCCTCACTAAATAATCGAAATTGGGAATCAGGATTCGTGTAATGCACGCCGATTTAGAGCAGATTATGTTCTTTTAATTCCACTACAAGTCAAGGTGCACCAACAAAACGTAGTAAACTATATTTCATAAGAGAATATTGCATATTATAAGAAGGTGAAGTACTCTTTTATGAGGAAATATACAGATTTTTGTTTAGAAAAAGTTTCAGTGTAATGCATTTGCATATGTTCTTTTCCCACTACCAAGTCAAGGTCTACTGACATATATATACCTAATAAACTATTACTTTAAGAAGGCGAAGTCTTTCATGAGGAAATCTACCGATTTTTGTTTCTGGGATTTTCTACCGGAGGTTGTAGATGTTTGTGTATTATCAAGTAATCAAGTTCATAACCGTTGTTTACAACTACCATGACAAGTAAATACTAAGCAATTAGTGTCTGAGGTCAAAGACATATATTTTTGAAGCACATCTAGATACATTAGTTTGATTCAAACTTGTTACATAAACAAAATGAGGCAAATTTTAATGGAAAAGAAAAGTTTTTAAGTTTTTCATTTTTATAAGTGATGCATGTCATGGGCTAAGCAAAGAATAAAACGCAACATAGATTCTCATCCACTTTATTCCTCAGTTTTTCATTTAAAAACAAATGTTTAGTTTTGAATGAAAATATGACAACTAAAGAGCTTCTTAAGATGACCCTTTTCATTTAACTCTGTGAAAGATGGCTCTAATAATTATTTCTTTGGTTACAAGGGTACAAGTTGGTAGTTCAAATGGCAGGGAGAAAGCATGGCAATAGACTCATGCAGCCATATATATACAACTCCAATTATTGCTCTTCAAACCAAGACCAATTTATTATATCTCTATTTAATTCATTGTCTGATTCAAAAGGTAGGAACTCTCTTTTGGTAGTCTAATATATATATTTGCAACAAAAAGAAAAGAAAAGAAAAGAACAGAACATTTATATCCAAATTTCTTAAACTTCTATGCCCTTCAGAGATAGTTTTGCAAAACTTAATCCTTTCTTTTACTGTAGAGGAGGGTGATTCACATCTTCTTCTTCACCTACTAAGTGACAAGATATGAAGTAAACTAAGTCAAACAAATTATATTTCCAAGAAGAAAAAGAAGAATAGTAGTTGAAGTGGTGTATATGAATTGATAGTGTGACATGATATTGGAAGATAGCTATCTATACATTATGTTTCCTCACTAGTAGAAAGTGGGAGTCAAGATTCGTGTAATACATACCAGTCTGAGTTGCGCATTTGCGTATGTTATTTTCCACTGGGATAGACCAAGTCCAAGTCCAAGTCAAGGTCTACCGATCAACGTAGTAAACAAGTTAGTAAACATTGTTGCCATTATTTCCAATAAAAAAGGTTGTTTGAAGCTACAACGACGAGCAACTACCATTAACTTTTAACTGCTAGAGTATAGAAATTATATGAATGATTATATGAAACTTTTTACATTAAGATTCTCTCTAAATGTCATGGTATGAATTATCAAGTTGGTCCTATTTAGGAATGATGACTGATGTTGAAACTGATATGGACTATGAAAATTTTGGTGGATGTGGAAATGCAAGGAAGAAAATAAGCTGAGTATACAATTCAGAAAGATTGTAAGCCATTGAAAATTTGTACTATTTGTCGAATTTTATTGATAAGTATATACAAAAACTAGAATAGACATTTATATAAAGAAAAATCTTTTATATCACTATTTTTATAATATTTCAAATTAAATGATAGATAATGATTCGAATAGTAATTTATATATTATTTTCTACCATTCAAGTTTCAACTCAAGATGGATTCAAGCTTGGTTTGAATTTTTTTTTTTTTTTTGGTTGAGAAAAGACGGCAAACAAGATATTATGGTTTCATTCAGAGTTCGAGTTACATGAAGATCCAACGGTGGATCAGTCCATTTGTTAAACATACAATCTTGGAGAGCAAACCTAATATTATAGAACACAACCATCCATCTAACACATCTTGGAACTACGGATGAGTGTTTGAGCAGAATTATTAACTACTTTTATCACCAGAGCGGTCACTAAACAACAAGCATGGTTCAAACTTGATTTGAACATCTTTGCTTTACTCTTTGATATTTATTCCGTAAATTTATATAAGTAAAGAGTTGAAATCATTGCCTAGAGTTTAAATACATACGCATGTCTAGGTTTTTTCACATATAAGACCAAATTATTATGTTTTGAAAAATATAAAAATTGATGGTGAGAGGGTGAGAATGAAATGGTCAGAGTGTGAGACATGAGATGGGGTAGGGTAGGTTAGAAATTTTATCTATATATATTAACGGGTTACGAGTTGGCGGCTTGACCCGACCCAACCCATCCCGTTACTTAAACATGTCAAATGGGTTAAAATGGGTCACTGGTATAATCTGAACACAACTCGATTATTAATCAGGTTAGGCGGGTTGACTCGTTTACAACCTGAACTCGATTAGACTAAACTCAAACCTGATTAAGAGCCGGGTTATCGGATCATGTCAATATTTGCCACCCCTACTCATGTTAGAATCATTACATGACGTGTTTAATTTTAACTCTTATCGTCCTAATCTTGATTGGATTTTATGCTTTATGGTATAAGTTTAGCTTATTCTTTTAAAGTTTGCAAGTGAGCATAATTTAAAGGAGACGAGGCGTTATTAATTAATGGAATTCCCCAAAATGATTCTTCTCTATAATTATAGGACTTTATAATGATCCTACTCTATGTTAGGAACATGTCCGTGATCTTTCATTAAGTTTGGGCTTGCATAATAAATATTATGAGTCTCTCAAACTTGCTACTTTAGTAATTCTACTACATGTTTATTATCAAATATAGGAAAAGATCCTAATATACACGTCTACCTTAGGCCTCAACAATTTATCAAATTTCCATGAAATGATTTTTCTTGATGCGAACCGGGTCGGATCGTATTATAAGGATATTGGACTCGATAGATTAAGTATATTTATCTTCTAATTAATTTATATTTATCTTTTTTGTAAGCTCTTAAGACTAATCTAGTTAAATCATGTGAGCCTCTAAGACAAGTCCATTAAGTCATGTAAGTCTCTAAAGCAAGTCCAATTAAACCTAGAAGGCAAGTCCTAATTCGAGTCGTGTTAGCCTTCAAGGCTAATCCTAGTAGGACTCATTGTATATATAAATGGGTTGGACTATTTTGTTTAAGCATCAAAGCATTGTTGAATTATTTTAGCTTTGTGTTTATCTTAGGAATAAAAGTAAGATAATCTAGAAGTAGAAATAAATTAATATTTCATAGGAGTGGATCTAATTGAGAGCCATAATTTTGCCTCCAAACCCTAGCCATGATTACCACTACAAGCTACCCTACTATATGGCCGTCCATTACCATCCTTGGCCTTTTGCCACCCTTTGACTACTGCCGCAACGTCAGATATTTTCACTTTTATCCTATTCTAACTTTTATTTTCTGTTTTATTTTTAACTGTTCACCCTAACCTCTGATTTATGTGAAATAAAAGCTATTCGATCTGTTACTTCCAAGGCCTCCTCTAATAAAAATATTATAATTTGTTTACGTCCAAATGTGGTTCGTGCCACTTCTCTATATAAAAAACGATGTCCGTCAAATTTCATTAAGATTGGACTGGTAGATTAAAACTTACGTCTCTTCTTGAGCAATTCTGACAAAGATTATTATTATTATCTTGATGTGCACATCAGTTTGGACGATTGATAATTTATGAGATTTTTCGGACCTTTCTATGTCATGAACATAAAGGTGAAATCTCATTAAATTTGGAGTAATAGTTTAGGAGTCAGAGAAATTTGTTCCCCAAAAACTCTCACATCTAAATGAAGCTTTGACGAGAATTAGTAATTTTATTTAGCATCCGAAGTCATATTTTTTTGTCCAGATAGTAATTTGGATATAAATATTAGACGGATAGTAAAATTTAAAATCATATTTTAACTAAACAGATTAGATAATTTTTGAATAAAAATTTAGATCTTAGACGGATTGGATAACTTTTAAGTAGTAAAATTCAAAAGTTAATCCGACCGATTTTCACACCTCTACCTATGTGAAAACGAATGTGATGATTTTTTTTCCCCTTCTTTAATATCTCTTGCCATTCAAACACTTGCTTAGTAGTAATCGGTTGAAGTATGATTGTATGCGTGAACATGTAATTTTACTTACTCTATTCAATTTTTATTTATTACGACCACATATTACAATTAATAAGGTGCTCTTTATTTTATATTTTTATATCATTTGGTACTCAAATATTTATTTTAAATATAAATTTATACTTATTATTATGACCTAATTAACTTTATTTTTAGATTAAAGTGTTCTTACTTTATTTTTGGGTGGGGAGAGAGATGTTTTTCCTTTAATGCTAGTTTAATTTTTTCTTCAAAATAAAAACTAGTATATTTCCTCAAAAAATAATATTTTATTTAGAGAAGGCAACTGAGTCGCTGACTGAAGTGCGAAGCAAGGAGGTGAAAACTCCTTCAGCTTTGTGCTAGGGTTAGATGACCCTCTTCTTGGCCTATTTTTGTAATCTGCTTAGTTTTGATGCTCTACCTGCTACAAATGTGTGAACCGATTTCGTTTATGATAGAGATGATCTGCCTTCTTGTCTCCTCACTCAGAAAATTCAATAATAAGGAAATTTTTAAATAACACCTTATAATTTTATTATTCTTTAATTAACAAATCATATTTATATGCAAACTCCTATTTTTATTTATAAAGTAATATAATATTATAATATCATTTTGATCAACTGTCATTAATCTTAGTATATGATTTATATAAAAATTAATAAATACTCGTGAAAAATGTCTAATATTGACCAACCCTTCTTGAAGTTATATCCCCATCTAATCTTATTCAACAAGAGAAAGATTTAGGTATTTCAGGAATTATCTTTAGTATTTTTTATTTATTACCTTTTTATTTTGAGAACAATTAATTTAATTAACTCAAAGGGCGATATGAAAATTATAAAGAAAGAAAATAATTTATATTACAAAATCTTTATAGTCAGAGTGTTAATTCAAAAATAATAAATGTAGAGTGTTATTTGAAAAATTCCCACAATAATTTATGCAACTGGAGCTGCAGTAAAATCTACATCCAGGTCGATTATTTAACCACTAAAACTATGATGACAAGTAAATACCAATCCATTTATCTCGCATGGTCAATGGCATCTATTTATGAAGCATCTCCAGCTAAACATATATATCGACATGATTTCTTTGTTGGCATAATTCATCTCAAATCATGGTGGCAAGCACATTAAATTTGTAGCAAAGGCAACGAAAATTTAAAAAACAAGCATATAAATTAGGTAAAGTGTGTAGGGTAATATTATGGTATTACAGAAAAGACCATAATAATATAAGAAAGTGGAATAGTTAATACATTATACTAATTTCTGCATGTGTGTTATAAATATAAACAGAAGATTATATATTATATGTTGGGTTTGGCATTCTAAGCCTTTGATTAGTGATCGATCTCCATAGTTTGAACCTTCCAAACTCCTTCAATAGCAACCCTGCTCCCCTCCTTATTTCTTCTTAATCCTGGCATTGAGTCTAGCCCACTTGAGAACCATAAATACATATATTCTATCACAGATGTCGTCAACGAAGAGAAAATATGTTATTCTCCATGTCCTCTTAAACAACAAGGTACCAAAAACCATCCAAAACCCCATTGCAAATCCTAGACCCATGCTGAGATAAAAAGATGACATATCATATCCATCTTCATGTTCTCGAAGATCACTCATAGTAGTTTGATCTCCTGAGCAATTTTTGGAAGTAGGAGGCCCACAAAGATTGCTGTTGCCGATGTAGATAGTTGGATCGAGGAATGTTTCAAGCTGACCTTCTGATGGAATTCTTCCTGAAAGATTATTGTAGGACAGGTTCAAGTGGCTCAAAAAGGTTAAAACTGACAAAGTTGGAGGAATTTCACCAAAGAGCTCGTTATTTGACAGGTCAAGCGATTCCAATGACAATAGACCATTCATCGTTTCTGGAATATTTCCAATCAATCGATTTGCTGACAAGTTCAAGTTTTTTAATCCAGCAAGGGCACCTATCTGTTCAGGGATCTCTCCAGTTAATCTATTTCCAGATAAATCAAGGCTCAACATGAAAAAGATCTTGTCGCGTTGATATTCCAAAATTTGCCCTTTCGTGATCACAAATAAGCTAAAGGGATCGCTGTAATCATCAATACTCTCAACTATACCTGCTGCATTTGTATGGAGATCACTTGTATATAGGGAGGTAAGTGTCATTGCCTTGAAGTTCACGAGGGACGGATCTATGGTTCCTGATAGATTGTTGTGAGCAAGGTCCAACACTTGAAGTTGGTCAAGTTTTGAAAGCTTAATAGGAATATAGCCGGAAAACATGTTAGACTTCAATAGGAGGAAGGCTAAATTTGGTAGTCTTGTTCCTATCCATGCTGGCAAGTTTCCAGAGAAATTATTATAGGAGAGATCAAGAAATGAAAGATATTGGCAACCTCGGAAAAATAAAGGAAATTTACCAGAAAGACGGTTGTTCCGGAAACTTATAATGGCAAGATTCGAACCTACATCTCTCCAATCACTTTTGGCTCTAAAAGAGTTAGCACTTGTCCAACATTCAGGAAGTTGCCCCGAGAGGTGGTTGTTTGATAGATCTAGGATTTCTAAGGATTGCAATTGGTTGCATAAAGATGATGGGATGGTTCCACTGATAAGGTTGTTTGAAAGAAGCAGGTAATTCAACTCTACAGTTCCAAGGTTTAGTGGAAGTGGACCTGATATATAATTTCTTGAGAGATCTAAGTACCAAAGACCCATCGGTAACTTTGGTAACCGACCTTTGAGCTGGTTTGAATTCAGGATTATAGAGTCTACTGTTGATAGGAATTCTAGAGTCATTGGTAACACTCCGCTGATCTGGTTAAGGGAGAGGTCAAGATATTGGATTTGAGAAATTACATTCCAAAACCAATTTGGCAACCTGTCCGTGATTCCTGCATTAGACATAAATAGAGAAGTAATGTTAGTCTGTGATTGAATCCATGCAGGAAAATGGGGTCCTAGCTTGCAATAGCTCAAGTCGACTTCCTTCAATCTGAATGGAGGGATCCAATTTGGATGTACTCCCATGGTCAAGGAGTTATTTGACAAGTCTAGCATCTCTAATCTCGTCAGGCTTGTAAAATGGTCTTCTAATATCATGTCGACCAACTGGTTGGAACTCAAGTCCAAGTAACTGAGATTAGTGAGCTTTCCCATCCCGGAAGGTATGGAACCGGTGAGACTGTTGTAACCGAGATCAAGAGTGCTTAAACTGGTCATATTCTCGATCCAAGTTGGGAGGCTTCCATTCAAATTATTTACCATCAAATACAATGATTGTATCTTGTGCGACAGCCTCTCCATCAATTCTGCTATGTCCCCACTGATCTGATTCCAACCTAGATCGAGCACTTTCAATTTGTGTAGATTCTTCATAGTCTTCGGTATCATGCCGACCAGATCATTGCTTCCGAGCTGAAGTTCTTCGAGGGAGGTCATGTTTCCCAGCAGCCCATCAGGAATAGGACCATGAAAGTAGTTATCCTCAAGATCAAGGGTCACAAGTGCTGTGAGATTAGAAGAGTAAAGAGGGAGAGAAGCGAGTGTGGCGTTGAGACTACAACCAGATAGATGAAGGACTCTTAAAGAAGCTGGAAGCATGCTCAAGGCCTGCACCCAATCCATAGCAGCACTGAGGTTCACATAGCTCATATCGAGGTGCTTCAAAGAGGAGAGACGTGGTAACCAAGCTACAAGATCAACCGATTGCAAATAGTAATTACCACCAATATCAAGATAGAGCAGCTTAGTTAGATTACCAAGCTGAGGAGGTACGCTACCACCGAAGTTTGCATTAGAGAGGTTGAGATACTTCAAGTTCTTGAAGGAGCCCATGAATTTCGGTATCTGCCGACCTCCGAAGTCGTTGAAGCTTAGGTCGAGGTAGTTAAGACGCTCTAGAGCAAGAAGAGAAGGGCTAATGTCGCTGCTCATGGAAGTCCATTGAAACTCCTCAAGGTCGACCCGGAGGTCGAGCTTGACAACGTGCCCCGTCCTGTTGCTGCACATGACACCCCTCCATCTGCAGCAATCTTGGCCTTCCCAAGAAGATAACAACCTTCCAGCTGGATAATTTATGCCCTCTTTGAAGGAGAGAAGTGCATCTCTCTCACTCGCAAGGCAACTTCCTCGTAGTTTGGTGGTCTTTAGAGATAGAGCGGGAGAGAAGATGTGGAGTAGAAGGCAGAGACTTAGAACTAAAACTCGATAGGTGGTGGAGAACGTAAGCTTAGCCATTGTTTTATTATTCCCACTCCACACAAACATATATAGTAGCCGAAATACGTTATACAATCACTAAGAGGTGTTAAGAGATATCACATTGCATTGTTATTATGATGTTCTTCTTTCTTCCGCTACTATGTGACAAGATATGAAGTCCACTAAGTCAAGCAATAGTGACAAATTGAATTTCCAAGAAAAAAAAACCGATAGAATAGTAGTTGAAGCGACGTAAAAAATAATTAATCAGTTCCATGGTGTGATATGACATTGGAAGATAAACTATGAATCATGCATGCATTTTTCCTCACTAAATAATCCAAAGTCATGAGACTCAAGATTCATGTAATGCATGGCTCTCAGAGTCGAGCATTTCCACTAGGATCGACTTAGTCCAAGTCAAAGTCTACCCCCATCAACATAGTAAACTATTCTACGAGAGAATAAAATATTGCATATATTAGTAAACGTTGTTTCCATTATTTTCAACAAAAGAAAAAAATATAGTAAAATTAACAAAACAATTATTTTTTGAATGCTAAAGTTTGAAAATTTTATTGATGGTTATAAAATTCTAACATCACTTCAAAATGAAGACTTGCAATATGACCTGACATTAAAATTGATTGACTATGAGAATTTTGATGAATGTAGAATCTAAAAGAAAACAAGAGGAGTATATAATTTAGAATAGTATTAAGATGCTAAAAATTTTAGGATTTAATTACTTTAGGAATAAGATTAATTTTAGAATATGTATTTTTTTTAAATAAAGTTTTTATTTTAGAAATAGGTATTTTTTATTCACTTGTATAATTTTTGAACAATAGTATAATAATTATCTTCGATGTGATATTAAATAAAATAAAAGATGGAAAAAATAGATTTTAAGGGTAAATTAGTAAGTAGATTAGTTTATGGTATGAAATCTAATTTTGATAAATAATATTTATATTTTAGACTGTCGTTATTATGATGTTTAGTTGTTCTTTTAAAATTAGGAGTTATATTCTGGAAAAAAGAATTATTTTTGAAGTGAAAACAACTATTTGAATGACAATTAATTATCATTTTTCTATCAAACAAAGAAATTGTTTTCTTTAAATTAGAATTTGAAAATTCTAGCAATGGTCATGGAATTCCAACATCAGTTTGTCCTAGGTAAAGATGAAGACTTGCATGATGTGACATTAAAATTTAAGTGACTGGAAATTTTGATGGATTTAGATATTTATATAAAAAATAAACTAGCCTTTTGTATCAGTATTTTCGTGATAGTCTAAATTAAATGACATATGATTTGAATATTATACTTCTACATGTATCCGTATGTGTATGGACTATACAGATAGATAAAAAATTTTGGATATCAAGACGGATAAATTCGACAACACATTGACACCGAGTTAGATCGCGGCCATCTCCCCCTCTCTTAGCAAATTAAGTTTCATGAGTAGAGAAAATCTTAGATACTGAAATTTGGGGGCGATTTATAGAATTTTCGTATTCTAATTTCTAACTTCTTGTTTTATAAACTGATTGCTCCCTAATTTCTCCAAATCTCTGTCCTGCCAGATTGTAGATTGATTGCTATCCTTTAATAACTCCAAGTCTACGTTACACCATATTGGAAAGTGATTGCTTTTCTTTAATATGACCAGTATATTAGATACTTTTATTTGTAGTAATGTGTAGATCAAACGTTGGATGTTGATATCATAATTTAGCAACAGGCATTGACGAATGTGTAAGATTTTTTAGTTGGCAATGGAATGAATACCGAGTAAAGAGCATGATATGGAGATTTAATATTGAAAGATAGAATATTAAAGTGGGCATTCGAATGACAGATAAGGCATTCGAACGAACGAGGCATAGAAGCTTCGAGTAAAGACAATAAGTCTAAGCCTCTTGTTAAAAACGAAAGGTCTAGTTCTCCTATTTAAACTATGAACTTAAAAGCGAAAAGGCAATAAAGCTAACAGGGGTACCTAGATGTGATTATCGCCGAGCTCTTCGGGTCGATCAAACTTAAATATTTGTTCACGGCCCAACCCACCTTTCACTCGGGTTGGATCGGATTCAAATCTAGTTAGAATATTCTAACCCGTTATCGTCCTCTGGTTAAATATAAAAAATATTATATCTTATTGGGCCGAGTTTGATAGGCTTATATAAAGATATTTTAGTTATCTTTAAGGTAACATACTTATATATTAATATATATTTTACTAAATATCCAATGTGAAATTAAAAAAATTATAGGAATATGCATGCATTATGGGTTGGGCCATAAATAAGAGTAGTAGATTAGGCTTCGAGCAAGGACGAGCAGGCAAAGGCTTGGCCCATGCCACCCAATATTTCGGGCTCGAGTCAGGCTTAGCTTGATTAAAATCGAATAAGTTTTGGCCGGGGCGAGTCGAGCCTAATGATCATGTTTAGGGGTATACAATGCTTGAATCTCAAGGTTCCAATCATATTGCATAAGAATATCTAAAGTTTTTGAAAAAAAAAATATAAAAAGCAATAAAAGTCACTTGAGATGATTCAGATGAGTCGAATTGTAGTGATTTTAAGTTGAAACAAAAAAGTTCGTAGTAGTTATTACATCCATTTTATCGTCTAACAATTCTTGTGGGAATTTGAGCACAAATAAGTAGTAAGATGACGACGAAGAGATGATCAAAGTATATGATGAACTATACAAGGAGTCATTTAAATTAAAGAACTTTATCAAACTTCCAGCAAGTTAAATGATACGTTAGTCCATATTGGCTCTACTTGCAACATTGGGTTCATTGGGATGAGCCTATTTATCTAGTTGATTTTATTTGAAGAAATAAAAGGATTTTTTACCGGGGGTGCATTCGAACACAGGGACCGCATTTGAATGGTAATGGAAATGCCTGCAGGCATTCACAAAAACAGAGAATGCAAATTGTGCGTTCGAACGGAATCGGGCCGTTCAAACGCAATCGTTCGAACGCTTGCACACGTTCGCAACGACAGAGAATTGTAATTCCGCAGTCAAACGCGATTAGGCGCGTTCGAACGCACTACAGCGAAAATTGTTAGTTTATTAGTGTTTTTTAACTTAGTTGATAGGTCTTTAGGGTGAGTCTCTATAAATATATGGAGAAAACCGTAATTGGAGTTTATCTGAGAATTGAAAATGACATTGTGCATTTATCTCCTTCTCTACTTACTCTAGTCATTGGCGCCCTCTCCCATCTCCTTTCTTCCACCATCCAAGTCTTTGGTCGGCTTACTCTAACTTCTAATCCCCTTCTTCTACAACAACTTCTCCTCCTTCACACCAAGGAATTAACCTAGCACTTATCTATCTATTGAAGGGCTATCAAGCTATGGTTTATCTGACCTTCAGCTGCTGTTCGATCGATATCTCAAGATCTAACTATCCAAACCCTATGATCTCGGATTCATTAGAAAGCTCTTTTCAAGGGCGACAACATATTAAGAAGATCCAATGGCTAGAGCATCTGTAGCTTTGTTTGGAAGTTACATAACCAATCTAGTTCAGAATCGTTTTGGATCGGATCGGATAAAGCCAGTTTTTAACATTAAAGCTCTTAGAATTAAAAAAGAAAAGACAAATTACATATTCAATTAAATGAAGCCATGGAAGAATTGAAAAAGTTTTAATTATAAGTAGGCGCTTAAAGATCTTTTTAAGAAGTCTAAATTGGAATCAGAAAGACTTTTTAAAGAAATTGCAAAGACATTGAAGACATCACTTAATACTAGAAGATAAAATTCAACTTAAATTCGATTCTGTACCTCAATATGTTATTAAATTTTAGTTTAAATAAATCTTAAATTAATGAGAGATAAATATAAGTAACTAAAACATAATCTACCATATAAGTTTTATCTTCTTACACCCAACACAAATTTTCTTGTTCAACTCACCCTGCCAAACTCTTCCTCTCTTCTCTTCTCCAAAAATCACATATCTCCTCTCTCTAATCCTATTTTGACCATAGGATAGGAAAAGGAGGAGGAATGGCCCTTACTTGGAAGGTAAGATGGTGATATCGATTTGGTTATTTGAAAGTAGCAAATAATTCAACTCTACAATTCCGAGGTTTGGTTGTAGTCGCTCGGATATATAATTTCTTTCTTGAGATATCTCAGTACAAAAGATCTACCAGTGACTGGTAGCAGTCTTTTGAACTCGTATGTATGCAAGTTCATGAAAGATATTATTGACAGGAACTTCAGAGTTATTGGTAACACTTTGCTGATTTAGTTAAGGGCGAGATCAAGATATTCAACTTGAGAAATTACATTCCAAATCCAATTAGGCAATCAGTCGATTACTAGACATGCTTAAACTAGTTATGTGCTGCTCATCAAAGTAAGAGGAAACTCCTCAAGGACCCGGAGTCTGAGCTTGACAACATGCCCAGTCATTTGGTGCAGTAGTCTTGACCTTCCAAAGAAGATAACAATCTTCCAACCAAATCATTTAGGCCTCCTTGCTTCAATATCTTTTGGCACTCAAAACACTTGCTTGAGAAGTACTTGCTATGAGGCTAAGGAGTTTCTATGAATTCTTTTTGTTCTTTTTTAAACAGAAATAGACTATCCCTCAAGGTTAATATCAAGAAGGGTCTATTTCCCTATAGTTCTACCTAAAATGTCAAACTATTAAGTATTAAACTATAAGAGACAAATGCTAACAGGTTAAGCGTTTCTATAAGATAAAAATGCTGGCCTGGTAGGCATTTTACATATTCCCATTTGAACTTAAGCAAATTAATCACTAAGTTAAACTGCCAAATTAAATTTCACAGGTGATTACTTTCTAATAAATAGTTCATTTTGGACATACGATGTCATTATGAAAGTGAAAAAAAAAGAATGTAATTATTATAGCTTAATTGGACCTCAAATGAGAAAGATATAAATAAAAATATAAAGAAAAAATTTTGTAGCGTTGTAACATTATGCTCAATTATCCATTTTAGTCATAAAATATGTTGTTATAAAATTATGAAAAAGATCTACGGGTTGGAATCACAAAGCAATTCCACGTAGTCAATTGCAATTAGAATTGTAAAAAAGGATAATAGCTCCTCCAAATTTTAGTTTTAAATTTTTTTCACTTTTTTTCTGATAACATGTTGAACTATTAACATTTTCTTCATAAAACGTTAAATAGTTTAGCGTATTATAAAATAAATATTTTGGTATATTCATCTAAAAATAAAGCTTTGAACTTATCAGTATTTTACTTAGAGCTATAGTAAAAGATACACATTTTGCTATTAAATTTAGGGTGTGGTATATTTGGCTAAATAAATTTTAAAAGAGGCCTAGGTTGGACAAAAACTCTGAGGTTAAGTATTCCCACTAATTATATGCTTTGGTTATATGCATCAATATGATGCAATTTCCCTTATTATATACTTATTCCACATGTATTACTATACAATACAGAGAAGTGTGCTCTAAATTTGCAAAAAAAATATATAAGAGCATATATAAATTTTTTAAATAACACCTTATAATTTTATTATTTTTTAATTAACACTTTATATTTATACTTAGATCGCTTATATTTTTTATAACTTTCATATAATACCACAACATTACTTTTACAAACTATCATTAATCTTAGTATATAATTTATATAACTCAGCTAATTAAATTAATAAATATCCTCGAAAAATTTCAAACGTTTGACCCACCATTCTTAAACTATATCCCCTTTCCACGAGAGAATAATTTACATATTCTAGAAATTATCTTTAGTATAATTAACATAATATTTCTTATTTGCTACCTTTTCATTTGAAAATATTTGAGTTTAATTAACTCAGAATGCAATATAAAAATTCTAGAGAAAAAAAGAGGATCTTCCGGTTACAAAATTCTTAAAAATAGAGTGTTAATTCAAAAACAATAGCGTAGGGTGTTATTTTAAAAATTTCCCTCAATAATTTATGCAGTTGGAGTCAATCCAGGTCGAGTATTGATTCCTTATAATCGAGTTCATAACCATTATTTGGAACTACGATAATAAGTAAATACTAATTAAATGGCATATATTTACGAAGCACATCTGGATTAACATATATATTATCATAATCTCATAATCTCAAATGATGGTGGTATGTACATTGAGTTTGTTACAAAAGCAATGGTAATTAAGAAAATAAGCATATAAATTGGGTAATATCATGCTACTATAGAAAAGACCGCAAATAATATAAGAAAGTGAAATACTTAATTCATTATATAAGAAAGTGAAATAATATTATATGATGGATTTGGCCTTCTATGCCTTTAATCAGTGAACGATTTCCATAGTTCGAACCTTCCAAACTCCTTCAATAGCAACCCTGCTCCTCTGCTTTATTTCTTCTTAATCCTGGCATTGAGTCTAATCCACTTGAGAACCATAAATACATATATTCTATCACAGATGTCATCAACCAAGAGAAAATATGTTGTTCTCCATGTCCTCTTAAACAACAAGGTACCAAAAATCACCCAGAATCCCACTGCGAATCCTAGTCCCATGCTGAAATAAAGAGATGACATATTATATCCATCTTCATGTTCTAGAAGATCACTCATAGTAGTTTGATTTCCAGAGCAATTCTTAGATGTAGGAGGCCCACAAAGATTGCTGTTGCCAATGTAGATAGTTGGATCGTCGAATGTTTCAAGTTTACCCTCTCTTGGAATTCTTCCTGAGAGATTATTGTAGGACAAGTTCAAGTGACTCAAAAAAGTTAAAGCTGAGAGAGTTGAAGGAATTTCACCAAAGAGCTCATTATTTGATAGGTCAAGAGATTCCAATGACCGTAGACCATTCATCGTTTCTGGAATATTTCCAATCAGTCGATTTGCTGACAAGTTCATGTTTTTTAATCCAGCAAGGGCACCTATCTGTTTAGGGATTTCTCCAGTTAAACTATTTCCTGATAAATCAAGGCTCAACATGAAATAGATATTGTCATTTTGGTATTCTAAAATTTGCCCTTTTGTGATCACAAATAAGCTAAAGGGATCATTGTTATAATCAACCTCGTTAAATATAGATGCTACATCTACATCTTTATGGAAATCACTTGCATATGAGGAGATAAGAGTCATTGCTTTGAAGTTCACGAGGGATGGGGCTATGGTTCCTGATAGATTGTTGTGAGCAAGGTCCAAAACTTGAAGATGGTCAAGTCTTGAAAGCTTAATAGGAATATAACCGAAAAACATGTTAGACTTCAATAGGAGGAAGACTAAATTTGGTAGTCTTGTTCCTATCCATGCTGGTAAGTTTCCAAAGAAATTATTATATGAGAGATCAAGAAATGAAAGATATTGGCAACCTTGGAAAAATATGGGAAATTTACCGGAGAGACGATTGTTGCGGAAACTTATAATGGCGAGACTCGAACCTACATCTTTGCATTCAGGAAGCTGTCCTGAGAGGTGGTTGTTTGATAAATCTATGATTTTTATGGACAGCAATTGGTTGCACAAAGATGATAGAATAGTTCCGCTAATAAGGTTGTTTAAAAAAAGCAAGTAATTCAACTCTATAGTTCCAAGGTTTAGTGGAAGTGGACCTGATATATAATTTCTTGAGAGATCGAAGTACATAAGACCCATTGGTAACTTTGGTAACCGACCTTTGAACTGGTTTGAATACAGGAATATAAGTTCTGCTGTTGATAGGAACTCTAGGGTCATTGGTAACACTCCGTTGATTCGGTTAAGGGAGAGATCAAGATATTGGATGTGAGAAATTACATTCCAAAACCAATTTGGCAACCTGTCCGTGATTCCTGCACTAGACATTCTTAAAACAGTAATGTTAGTAAGTGATTGAATCCACGCAGGAAAATGGGGTCCCAACTTGCAATAGCTCAAGTCAACTTCCTTCAATCTGAATGGAGGGATCCAATTTAGATGTACTCCCATAGTCAGGGAGTTATTTGACAAGTATAGCACCTCTAATCTCGTCAGGTTTGTAAAGTGATCTTCTAATATCATGCCGACCAACTGGTTAGAACTCAAGTCCAAGTAACTGAGATTAGTAAGCTTTCCCATCCCGGAAGGTATGGAACCGATGAGACTGTTGTAACCGAGATCAAGAGTGCTTAGACTGGTCATATTCTCGATCCAATTTGGTAGGCTTCCATTCAAATTATTTGCCCCCAAATACAATGATTGTATCTTGTGCGGGAGCCTCTCCATCAATTCTGCTATGCCCCTATTGATCTGATTCCAACTTAGATCGAGCACTTTCAATTTGTGTAGATTCTTCATAGTCTCCGGTATCATGCCGACGAGATTATTGTCTCCGAGATAAAGTTCTTTGAGGGAGGTCAAGTTGTCCAACAGCCCATCAGGAATAGGACCGTGAAAGTAGTTATCCGCAAGATCAAGGGTCACAAGTGATGTGAGATTAGAAGAGTAAAGAGGGAGAGAAGCGAGTGTGGCATTGAGACTACAACCAGATAGATGAAGGACTCTTAAAGAAGCTGGAAGCATGCACAAGGCTTGCAAAGAGTTACCACTAAGATCGAGATGGCGTAGCTTAGTGAGATTACCAAGCTGAGGAGGTACGTCGCCACCGAAGTTTGCATTAGAGAGGTTGAAATACTTCAAGTTCTTGAAGGAGCCCATGAATTTCGGTATCTGTCGACCTACGAAGTAGTTGAAGCTTAGGTCGAGGTAATTAAGATGCTCTAGAGGGAGAAGAGAAGGGCTAATGTCGTCGCTTATGAAAATCCGTTGAAACTCGACTCGGAGGTCGACTCGGAGGTCGAGCTTGACAACGTGCCCCGTCTTGTTGCTGCACATGACACCCCTCCATCTGCAGCAATCTTGGCCTTCCCAAGAAGATGATAACCTCTCAGGTAGACCATTGATGCCCTCCTTGAAGGTAAGAAGTGCATCTCTCTCACTCGCAATGCAACTTCCTCGTAGTTTGGTGGTCTCCAGAGATAGAGCGGGAGAGAAGATGTGGAGGAGTAGAAGGCAGAGACGTAGAAGTAAAACTCCATGGGTGGTGGAGGACGTAAGCTTAGCCATGGTTTTATTATTCCTACTCCAAAGTCCAGACTAATATATATATAGTGGACAAAGTGGCGTAAGTAACAATCAATTGGATGGTGCGATATGACGATGGAAGATATATATAACTATACATCATGCATGTTAATTTCCTCACTAAATAATCGAAAGTGGGAATCAAGATTCATGCAATGCATGGCGATCTAGAGCGGATTATGTTCTTTTAATTCCATTACAAGTCAAGGTCTACCAACAAACGTAGTAAACTATATTTCATAAGAGAATATTGCATATTATAAGAAGGTGAAGTACTCTTTTATGAGGAAATATACATGTTTTTGTTTTGAAAAAGTTACCGTGTAATGCATTTGCATATATTCCTTTTCCACTACCAAGTCAAGCTCTACCGACATATATACCTAGTAAACTATTACTTTAAGAAGGCGAAGTCTTTTATGATGAAATCTACCGATTTTTGTTTTTGGGATTTTCTACCGGAGGCTGTAGATGTCTATGTATTCAAATATTTATCTAACCTATTATTATGATCCAGTTAACTTAAATGATAGTTTTTTCATAAAAAAAATTAATATATATATTTTTCTTTATTGAGAGAGTAATCGGTTAACTGACTAGGTAGCAGAGCTCCCCAAGCTTCTATATGTATGATCTATTTTTTTTTTTCAAAATATTTAAGTCTCTACGTGACATCAACTTCCAATTAGATTACTTGCTTTATTAGGCCATTGAATCGGTTAGTAGACTCGGTAATCAATTTGGGCTA
Organism: Typha angustifolia; assembly: GCF_048772165.1. Classification (NCBI taxonomy): domain Eukaryota; kingdom Viridiplantae; phylum Streptophyta; class Magnoliopsida; order Poales; family Typhaceae; genus Typha; species Typha angustifolia. The sequence goes on along the minus strand of NC_133239.1, from coordinate 10,256,551 downwards.
AGCTGGGTTAAGCCGCTGGCTGCCTAAAACATTTGGGAGTCCTCTAGAAAACTCTAGACTTTTTCTCAATTTTGGAGTTTCTAAATAACTTCTTTTAACTTCTCAACCAACTTGCCAAAGTAACTCTTCAACTTTCTAACCCAACTCCTTAATTTCTCAACCTTTGAACACCCCATCTTTGGTCTCTCCTCCTCTTTATAAACCCCATGCAACCCCTAGTGGAGGATCGATCATCTTTCCAAGGTATCAAACACGTATCTTCTTTATGTGAACATATCATCTACTCTTCATTCTATTGTATTTCCTTTCACAATCCTTGTGAGTTTAAGAGAAAGGAGGACAATAATAAATAATAATGCTTAATTCCTTAGATTTAAAAACTTACCGTTGTCTTTAAAAATAATATTGTTTATATTTAAAAATGACAAAATGATAATAGATTGTAAGCCAAACTTTCATAGAAAATAGTGAAATTAAATAACTTTATAATAAAAAATAAAATAAAAAAAATCTATTATATCACTTTATAATGCAAAACGGTGATAAAACCTCGCAGTCTTACAACCAATGGAGGCGACAGGGCATCATAGGTTGCATAATATGCTATTTTCCGCGAATATTATTACTTTATAATTTTATTTTTTCAAAGAAATTTCACGTAGTCACTTTATGACATAACATGGCTGTTTAATAATAGAAAACTTTTTACATAACACTGTATATCATTTTTAATTAATAATTCGTTATTAAGGATGTGTACTCGGACCTCTTATTTTTTTCTCTGTAATTTTATATTACACCGTAATAATAGTTTAACTAATTATCATTAATTTTAGTCTATACTTTATATAACTTTACTCATTACATTATTAAATATGCTTTGAAAATTTCTAACAATGACCCAGCCTTCTTGAGCTATATCCCCATCCTAAATCTATTCTATAGGAGGATAATTTAGATAATTTGGAAATTATCTTTAGTATTTTTAACATAATATTTCTTATTTATTACCTTTCTATTTGAAATTAGTTGAATTTAATTAACTCGGGATGTGCTACGAAAATTATAGAAAAAAGAAAAGAAATTTTGGGTTACAAGGGTACAAGTGGGTAGTTCAAATGGCAGGGAGAAAGCATGGCAATAGACTCATGCAGCCATATATATACAACTCCAATTATTGCTCTTCAAACCAAGGCCAATTTATATCTCTAATTAATTCATTTTCTGATTCAAAAGGTAGGAACTCTCTTTTGGTAGTCTAATATATATATTTGCAACAAAAAGAAAATGAAAAAGAAAAGAAAAGAACAGAACATTTATATCCAAATTTCTTAAACTTAAATGCCCTTCAGAGATAGTTTCGCAAAACTTGATCCTTTATTTTACTGTAGAGGAGGGTGTTTCACATCTTCTTCTTCACCTACTAAGTGACAAGATATCAAGTAAACTAAGTCAAGTAAATTATATTTCTAAGAAGAAAAAGAAGAATAGTAGTTGAAGTGGCGTATATGAGTTGGATAGTGTGATATGACATTGGAAGATAACTATCTATACATCATGTTTCCTAACTAATAGAAAGTGGGAGTCAAGATTCATATAAGAGTCGAGCATTTGCGTATATATTTTTTTCCACTCGGATCGATCAAGTCCAAGTCAAGGTCTACCAATCAACGTAGTTAAGAAGTTAGTAAACATTGTTGCCATTATTTCCAATAAAAAAGGTTGTTTGAAGCTACAATAACAAGCAACTACCATTAACTTTTAAATGCTAGAGTATAAGTATCTATGAAATTCTTACATTAAGATTCTCTCCAAAAGTCATGGTATGAATTATCAAGTTGGTCCTATCTAGGAATGATGACTTGTGATGTTGAAACTGATGTGGACTATGAAGATTTTGGTGCATGTGGAAATGCAAGGAAGGAAACAAGCTGAGTATATAATTTAGAATGGTTGTAAGACACCGGAAATTGTATTATTTTTATATAACTTTTTTTATATTATTATTTTTATAATATTTTTAAATTAAATGATAGATAATGATTCGAATAACTTTTTTTTGGTTGAGAAAAGACCAAACAAAAGTTTTCATTCAGAGTTCGAATTACACGAAAAACCCAATGTCCATTCTTTACGCATACGATCTTGTAGAGCAAGACTAGCAGGATCATGAGCTAAGATGACCCCTCTCGTGAAGAAAAACTGATATTATAGGACACAACCATCCACCTAACACATTATGGAACTATGAATGAGATATATCAATCCACTGTTTGAGCAGAAATTATTCACTACTTTTGAGCCGTCACTAAACAACCAGTATGGTTCAAACTTGATTTGAAATAGGCTTAAATTTGATTACTAAGAAACTCAAAATAGGCGCTAGTCTGGTGAGAACATGAAATATTGCACGAAATATATTTGCATTGAAATTAATCAATTCAAGCTTCTTTCTTCATCTTAGTCTCGAAATTATGTTCAAGCCAAGTTTGAACAGAGCTCGGCTTGATCAAGTTCGACTTAATTATGATTTTCGCCCCTACATGTGGGTAACGACTTTGCCGCTGTGCTGCACTAGTTGATCTTTGTATTCACATAGTAATTATGGTCATTTCAGTTTCTTTTTCCAAAAGAGAAACAAAAGAAAAAGAAAGACAAGATCCAGAAGAAGTTTAGAATCGTTGTGAAAGGAGATTATATTTTGCAAGACGATCTAACACAAAAACTATTCTGAAATTCTGCTGAAATGCTGGGTTTGAAATGCCATTGCAAAACTGGTACCAACTTTCATCTCCTTATTGTGCATATAAAGTGGCAGAGATAACTTACCCATTTCGCATATGTTAAATTCAGAATGTTGTTGATGATTAATAATTTTTTATGTATCAAGTGATGAGCGATAAAACTATTATTACTAATAATCTCAATTACATTCTAAGCCATCATGATTGCAGAAACAATACTGCATTTATAGTGGTCACGAATTCACCGTAACATTTCATGTGAAATAAGTACATAGAATTGTCTCAAAGAACTGTAACAGCAACATTGTAATAAATTTATTCTATTATTAATGGTTGTGGACAGCATCAAGGTAATCTCTACTCATATAGTTTGTACCATAATCAAGTTAAGTTTAAGCGAAAATGCCAATCTCCTCTTGAATCATCACATAATCAATCTAATTTTAACTTTCTTGTACTTTTAGTAATTCTTTTTAACAAGAACCTAGGCTTGATAAGATTTTATCCTTTGTTATATAAAATGTCATAGAGTTTTATTTTCTCCGTTTGTAGTAGTCATTTACCATCCTTCCCAAGAAGATAACAACATCCAGAGATCAATTATATGCTCTTTGAAGAAGATAAGTGTGTCACTCTCACTCAGCATTGCAACAACCATTGGGTTTGTGAGAGTGGGTGGGGGTGATTTGGGTAAATAGAAGATGGCAAAGCAAGAGCTTCGATCGTATATAAAGGATTTGTTCATGGCCATTAAACTTCTTCTTTTTATTTATTATTATTACTGTGGCACAAACTTTAAAATTATGATATTTTTCTTAATTATTAGATATTTACAATATATATATATATATATATATATATATATATATATATATATATATATATATATATATATATATATATATATAGTACTTGTATGGTTGCTCATATTTAAGTCCTTAATATCACCAAGCTGGTCTTAACTAGAAACCAAGAGTTGCAATGTGAATTATAAACATTTTGATCGTCATAGAATTTTAGGAAAGGAAACAAAAAAGAGTATGAATTCATACAATTACGCTAAAAATTATACTTGTGGAATTCCAAAGAAGGAAAAGAAATAAGGAGCAAAAGTATAAAAAATTTATTAATAGTTGTGAAATTTTAGCATCAAGATTAGGTCTAGTCATTGAGCTTGTTCCATAACTCTATTGAATAAAAAAGAAAATGACAACCTCATGTTTAGGGGTGGCAACCGGTCAGATTAGTTGGGTTTAGGTTAGGTTAGATTTGGGTCGGTTCAAGATAGTATAAACATGAACATGACCCGTTTATTAAATTGGTCAAATTTTCTAAACACAATTTGAGTGAATCTAATTGAGAACTGTAATTTTACCTCCAAACGCTAGATACGATCACCACTACAAGCCACCCTACTATATAGTCATCCACTACCATCCTTAGCCGTCCACCACCCTCTGACTACTGCCGCAACGTCGGATATTTTCAGTTTTCACTATAATCTTTGACTAAGGTGAAACGAAAATCATTCGGTCCGTTACTTCCGATGCTTCCTCTCATAAAAATATCATAATTTTTTTTTACGCCAAATCTGATTCGTACCACTTCTCTATAATAAAAACAATAAGTCAAATTTCATTAATATTAGACTTGTAGATTAAAACTTACCTCTCTTCTTGAGCAATTCTGACAAGGACTGTTATTATTATTACTCAAATATTTATTTAAAAGATAAATTTATACTTATTATTATGACCTAATTAACTTTATTTTTAGATTAAAGTGTTCTTACTTTATTTTTGGGTGGGGAGAGAGATGTTTTCACTTTAATGCTAGATTTTTTTTCTTCAAAACAAAAACTAGTCTATTTCCCTAAAAAATAATATTTTATTTAGAGAAGGCAACGGAGTTGCTGACTGAATTGCGAAGCAAGGGGGTGAAAACTCCTTCATCTTTGTGCTAGGGTTAGATGACCCTCTCCTTAGAGTTATTTTTGTAATCTGCTTAGTTTTGATGCTCTACCTGCTACAAATGGGTGAACTGATTTCATTTATGAATTATGATAGACGAGAAGATCTGCCCTCTTGTCTCCTCACTTGGAAAGTTCAATAATAAGGAAATTTTTAAATAACACCTTATAATTTTATTATTCTTTAATTAACAAATCATATTTATACCTAAACTCCTATTTTAATTTATAAAGTAATATAATATTATAATATTATTTTGATCAACTGGCATTAATCTTAGTATATGATTTATATAAAAATTAATAAATACTCGTGAAAAATGTCTAACATTGACCCACCCTTCTTGAAGTTATATCCCCATCTAATCTTATTGAGAGAAAGATTTAGGTATTTTAGGAATTATCTTTAGTATTTTTATTATTTATTACCTTTTTATTTTGAGAATAATTAATTTAATTAACTCAAATGGTGAAATGAAAATTATAAAGAAAGAAAAGATTTTATATTACAAAATCTTTATAGACAGAGTGTTAATTCAAAAATAATAAATCTAGAGTGTTATTTGAAAAGTTCCCACAATAATTTATGCAACTGGAGCTGCAGTAAAATCTACATCCAGGTCGATTATTTAACCACTATTTGAAACTATTATGACAAGTAAATACCAATCCATTTATCTCGCATGGTCAATGGCATCTATTTATTTCTTCATAATCCTGGCTTTGAGTCTAGCCCACTTGAGAACCATAAATACATATATTCTATCACAGATGTCGTCAACGAAGAGAAAATATGTTATTCTCCATGTCCTCTTAAACAACAAGGTACCAAAAATCACCCAGAATCCCACTGCGAATCCTAGTCCCATGCTGAAATAAAGAGATGACATATTATATCCATCTTCATGTTCTAGAAGATCACTCATAGTAGTTTGATTTCGAGAGCAATTCTTGGAAGTAGGAGGCCCACAAAGATTGTTGTTGCCGATGTAGATAGTTGGATCGAGGAATGTTTCAAGCTGACCTCCAGATGGAATTCTTCCTGAGAGATTATTGTAGGACAAGTTCAAGTGGCTCAAAAAAGTTAGAACTGAGAGAATTGGAGGAATTTCACTAAAGAGCTCATTATTTGATAGGTCAAGTGACTCCGGTGACAGTAGACCATTGATTGTTTCTGGAATATTTCCAATCAATCGATTTGCTGACAAGTTCAAGTTTTTTAATCCATCAAGGGCACCTATCTGTTCAGGGATCTCTCCTGTTAAACTATTTCCTGACAAATCAAGGCTCAACAAGAAAAAGATCTTGTCATTTTGGTATTCTAAAATTTGCCCTTTTGTGATCACAAATAAGCTAAAGGGATCGTTGTAACCATCAATATTCTCAACTATATTTGCTGCAATTGTATTGAGATCACTTGTATATGGGGAGGTAAGTGTCATTGCTTTGAACTTCACGAGGGACGGATCTATGGTTCCTGATAGATTGTTGTGAGCAAGGTCCAAAAATTGAAGGTGGTCAAGTTTTGAAAGCTTAATAGGAATATGGCCAGAAAACATGTTAGACTTTAATAGGAGGAAGACTAAATTGGGTAGTCTTGTTCCTATCCATACCGGTAAGTTTCCAGTGAAGTTATTATAAGAGAGATCAAGAAATGAAAGATATTGGCAACCTCGGAAAAATAAAGGAAATTTACCAGAAAGACAGTTGTTGCGGAAACTTATAATGGCAAGATTCGAACCTACATCTCTTCGATCACTTTTGGCTCTAAAAGAGTTAGCACTTGTCCAACATTCAGGAAGCTGCCCTGAGAGGTGGTTGTTTGATAGATCTAGGATTTCTAAGGATTGCAATTGGTCGCACAAAGATGATGGGATGGTTCCACTGATAAGGTTGTTTGAAAGAAGCAAGTAATTCAACTCTACAGTTCCAAGGTTTAGTGGAAGTGGACCTGATATATAATTTCTTGAGAGATCTAAGTACCGAAGACCCATCGGTAACTTTGGTAACCGACCTTTGAGCTGGTTTGAATTCAGGATTATAGAGTCTGCTGTTGATAGGAACTCCAGAGTCATTGGTAACACTCCGCTGATCTGGTTAAAGGAGAGGTCAAGATATTGGATTCGAGAAATTACATTCCAAAACCAATTTGGCAACCTGTCTGTGATTCCTGCACTAGACATACCTAGAGAAGTAATGTTAGTAAGTGATTGAATCCATGCAGGAAAATGGGGTCCCAGCTTGCAATAGCTCAAGTCGACTTACTTCAATCTGAATGGAGGGATCCAATTTGGGCCTACTCCCATGGTCAGGGAGCTGTTGTACAGGTATAGTGTCTCTAATCTCGTCAGGCTTGTAACATGGTCTTCTAATATCATGCCGACCAACTGGTTGGAACTCAAGTCCAAGTAATTGAGATTAGTGAGCTTTCCCATCTCGGAAGGTATGGAACCGGTGAGACTATTGTAACCGAGATCAAGAGTGCTTAGACTAGTCATATTCTCAATCCAAGTTGGCAGGCTTCCATTCAAATTATTTGCCCCCAAATACAATGATTGTATCTTGTGCGGCAGCCTCTCCATCAATTCTGCTATGTCTCCACTGATCTGATTCTCGCTGAGATCGAGCATTTTCTTTCAATTTGTGTAGATTCTTCATAGTCTCCGGTATCATGCCGACGAGATCATTGCTTCTGAGCTGAAGTTCTTCAAGGGAGGTCATGTTTCCCAACAGCCCATCAGGAATAAGACCATGAAAGTAGTTATCCTCAAGATCAAGGGTCACAAGTGCTGTGAGATTAGAAGAGTAAAGAGGGAGAGAAGCAAGTGTGGCGTTGAGATTACAATTGGATAGATCAAGGATTCTTAGAGAAGCTGGAAGCATACTCATTACATTACTAAATATGCTTGGAAAATTTCTTACAATGACCCAAATTTCTTTAAGCTATATCCCCATCCTAAATCTATTCTACAGGAGGATAATTTAGATAATTTGGAAATTATCTTTAGTATTTTTAACATAATATTTCTTATATATTACCTTTCTATTTGAAATTGGTTGAATTTAATTAACTCGGGATGTGCTACGAAAATTATAGAGAAAAAAGAAGAAATTTTGGGTTACAAAATCCTCAAAACACATAGTGTGTTAATTCAAAAATAATAGTGTAGGATGTTTATTAGAAAATTTTCCTTAATAATTATGTAGTTGGAATTACAACGAAATCTCCATCCAAGTTGAGTATTTATTCCTTATAATCAAGTTCGTAATATTTGTTTACAACTACCATGACAAGTAAATACTAAGCAATTAGTGTCTGAGGTCAAAGACATATATTTATGAAGCACATCTAGATACATTAGTTTGATTCAAATTTGTTACATAAACAAAATGAGGTAAATTTTAATGGAAAAGAATTTTTTTTTAAGTTTTTCTTTTATATAAGCTTTACAAGTGATGCATGTCATGGGCTAAGCAAAGAATAAAATGCAATTTAGATTCTCATCCACTTTATTCCTCACTTTTTCATTTAAAAACAAATGTCTAGTTTTAAATGAAAATATGACAACTAAAGATGGCTCAAATAATTATTCCTCTGGTTACAAGGGTACAAGTGGGTAGTTCAAATGGCAGGGAGAAAGCATGGCAATAGACTCATGCAGCCATATATATACAACTCCAATTATTGCTCTTCAAACCAAGGCCAATTTATATCTCTAATTAATTCATTGTCTGATTCAAAAGGTAGGAACTCTCTTTTGGTAGTCTAATATATATATTTGCAACAAAAAGAAAAATAAAAAGAAAAGAAAAGAACAGAACATTTATATCCAAATTTCTTAAACTTAAATGCCCTTCAGAGATAGTTTTGCAAAACTTAATCCTTTCTTTTACTGTAGAGGAGGGTGTTTCACATCTTCTTCTTCACCTACTAAGTGACAAGATATCAAGTAAACTAAGTCAAACAAATTATATTTTCAAGAAGAAAAAGAAGAATAGTAGTTGAAGTGGTGTATATGAATTGGATAGTGTGACATGACATTGGAAGATAGCTATCTATACATCATGTTTCCTCGCTAGTAGAAAGTGGGAGTCAAGATTCGTGTAATGCATGCCAGTCTGAGTCGAGCATTTGCGTATGTTCTTTTCCACTGGGATCGACCAAGTCTAAGTCAAGGTCTACCGATCAACGTAGTAAACAAGTTAGTAAACATTGTTGCCATTATTTCCAATAAAAAGGGTTGTTTGAAGCTACAACTACAAGCAACTACCATTCACTTTTAACTGCTAGAGTATAGAAATTATCAAGTTGGTCCTATTTAGGAATGATGACTTGTGATGTTGAAACTGATGTGGACTATGAAAATTTTGGTGGATGTGGACTATGAAAATTTTGGTGGATGTGGAAATACAACGAAGAAAATAAGCTGAGTATACAATTCAGAAAGATTGTAAGCCATTGAAAAATTGTACTATTTGTCAAATTTTATTGATAAGTATATACGAAAACTAGAATAGACATTTATATAAAGAAAAATCTTTCATATCACTATTTTTATAATATTTCAAATTAAATGATAGATAATGATTCGAATAATAATTTATATATTATTTTCTACCATTCAAGTTTCAACTCAAGATTGATTCAAGCTTGGTTTTAATTTTTTCTTTTTTTGGTTGAGAAAAGACGGCAAACAAGATGTTATGGTTTCATTCAGAGTTAGATTTATATGAAGATCCAACGGTGGATCAGTCAATTTGTTAAACATACAATCTTGGAGAGCAAAACTAGCCGGATTATGAGCTGAGGTGACTCTACTTATGAAGGAAAACCTAATATTATAGAACACAACCATCCACCTAACACATTCTGGAACTACGGATGAGTGTTTGAGCAGAATTATTAACTACTTTTATCACCAGAGCAGTCACTAAACAACCAACATGGTTCAAACTTGATTTGAACATCTTTGCTTTACTCTTTGATACTTATTCCGTAAATTTACATAAGTAAAGAGTTGAAATTATTGCCTAGAGTTTAAATACATACGCGTGTCTAGGTTTTCTCACATATAAGACCAAATTGTTATGCTTTGAAGAATATAAAAATTGATGGTGAGAGGGTGAGAATGAAATGGTCAGAGTGTGAGATATGAGATGGGGTAGGGTAGGTTAGAAATTTTATCTATATATATTAACTGATTGCGAGTTGGCGGGTTGACCCGACCCAACCCATCCCATTACTTAAACAGGTCAAATGGGTTAAAACGGGTCACTGGTATAATCTGAACACAACTCGATTATTAATCAGGTTATGCGGGTTGACTTGTTTACAACCCGAACCCGATTAGACTAAACCCAAATCCAATTAAAAGCCGGGTTATCGGGTCCGGTCAATATTTGCCACCCCTACTCATGTTAGAATCATTACATGACCTGTTTAATTTTAACTCTTATGGTCCAAATCTTGATTGGATTTTATGCTTTATTGTATAAATTTAGCTTATTCTTTTAAAGTTTGCAACTGAGCATAATTTAAAGGAGACGAGGCGTTGTTAATTAATGGAATTCCCCAAAATGATTCTTCTCTATAATTATAGGACTTCATAATGATCCTACTCTATGTTAAGAACATGTCCGTGATCTTTCATTAAGTTTGGACTTGCATAATAAATATTATCAGTCTCTCGAACTTGCTACTTTAGTAATTCTACTACATGTTTATTATCAAATATAGGAAAAGATCCTAATATACACGTCTACCTTAGGCCCCGACAATTTATCAAATTTCTATGAAATGATTTTTCTTGATGCGAACTGAGTGAGGTCGGATCGCATTATGAGGATATTGAGCTCAATGGATTGAGTATATTTATCTTCTAATTAATTTATACTTATCTCTTATGTAAGCCCTTAAGACAAGTCTAGTTAAATCATGTGAACCTCTAAGACAAGTCCATTAAGTTATGTAAGTCTTTAAAGTAAGTCCAATTAAACCTAGAAGGCAAGTCCTAATTCGAGTCGTGTTAGCCTTCTAGGTAATCCTAGTATGACTCATTGTATATATAAATGGGTTGGACTATTTTGTTTAAGCATCAAAGCATTGTTTTAGCTTTATGTTTATCTTTAGAGTAAAAATAAGATAATTTAGAAGTAGAAATAAATTAATCACAATTGTTTAATTTTGTAGGAGTGGATCTAATTGAGAGTCGTAATTTTGCCTCCAAACCCTAGCTACGATCACCACTACAAGCTACCCTACTATATGGCCGTCCACTACCATCCTTGGCCATTCGCTACCTTTTGATTACCGCCGCAACGTAAGATATTTTCACTTTTATCCTATTCTAACTTTTATTTTCTGTTTTATTTTTAACTGTTCACCCTAACCTCTGACTTAGGTGAAATGAAAGCCATTCAATATGTTACTTCCAAGGCTTCCTCTAATAAAAATATTATAATTTGTTTACGTCCAAATCTGGTTCGTGCCACTTCTCTATATAAAAAACGATGTCCGTCAAATTTCATTAAGATTGGACTTGTAGATTAAAACTTATGTCTCTTCTTGAGCAATTCTGACAATGAAACACCCACTTCTAAAATTCACGTGTTCCTCACGTGGAGCATGTCCACATGATTCCCACGTGACCTGTCAGTGAATATAATCTCACCAAGTATCTGAATATGTTAAGAAATACCATAATAATCCAACAAATAATCCAGAATCATAATATCACAGGCCTCAACAAGCCTCTAAGAATACAAGTCCATCACAAATTTGTTAGAACATAAATACCCTCGCAGGGGCTAGGTCCAACTGAAATAATAGAATAAACAAATGCTAAAAAAAATAAAGGAATGAATCTGCTACTCCTCGATGTCCACATCCTCTATAATCAACTCTGAAATATTTTCACCAAAAATGGCGGTGAGCACGGGGCCCAGCAAGTAAAATCTAATAATAATCTAAGAATATTACATGTTAAATAAAAATGTAACTCATAACATGTCAGGGAAAAATGTATATTATGACTTTTAATAGCTTCCATCATTATAGCCCATTTTACATAGAAATCCACACAGGAGTCGAGCCACAATAACATATCTTAAGCATCATAAAAATCGAGGGGGACTAGTCAACTAGCGGTATTATCGCCCATACGTGCTTGGCGACACTGCATATGACCGGTTGTCTATGGCCATCAGACTAATGACCCCAGTCGTAGGCCTATCAACACCGTTCTAGTAATCATCGCACAGAGCAAAATCATCACATACGGTTGATAAGAGCACACAGCTCAATAGATGCCCTGACCCTACGTCCTCGGGTACCGCTAGAACTACAATCCCTACCTCTCAATCATCTTTTCTAATATCATACTAGTCTAGTCTCTAACTAGGGCAGTGTAATCACCTGAATGCTCCACCAGCTACCGACCTCAGGTGTGGACCGTTAATATAATACTATATAATATACACTCTACCCCTAACCTCGGGTTGAGTGGGTAAAAGGGCACTGCCTAACTGGGACTTGACTAACAGTGATAGGTGCACGTGGTGCCATGACCTCTATTATTTATTTAACATATTCATCACAATAACAGATATTATAAACAAGCATAGAGTCTATCATACATGTGCATTAAGTGATAAATAATGCAAGTAAGAATTGACATGTAATTAAATGCAAATATGAAATGTCATATAAGTTTCACAAGTAAGATAACGACATTTAATTATCGCAGGTAAGAAATGACATAAGTATGCATTTTTCATAGACTATTATAGAATTCTACTCGCGTGAGTTATTTCTGAAATCCGTCTTACTCTCCTAATTAGTCGGCTCTTCTTGATTTTCGAGATCCTTCCCACGCAATAATGGATCTAATAATTTATAAATAAAATAACATAAGATTAATGGACTTATAGACTAACTATCTGGTTGTATGAATTTAAGTTTGATTTTCTAGGTCCCAAATATTATTTGTCTTAATTTTAAAAAAATAACGGTCATTTAGAGTCGTTTACAATGTAAGTGTCGAAGATAAATGAAAAGACTAATGAATTCAAATATCTAATTTAATTATGTATAAATCCTAATTTTAACATGGTTGAGAAAATTTAATTAATTACAATTTATGTAGCTAACAGAATTTTTAAAATAATAGACTAAATAAATAAATTAGTCTTAGGGTTAATGATTGGGCTGGGCTTAAGGCCTAGCAAATTAGGTGAGAGAGAGAGAGAGAGAGAGTGGGTTGCAGACCTACCTGCAGTCCACTGGACTTAAGAGCCCAGTCCAAAAGAATGAGGAGGTGGGCTGCGAGCCTACCGCAGCCCACCAGGTTCTAATGTGTTCTGGACTGGGCTCAAAGGACTAGTCCGGCAGGGTGATATGGTGGACTAGGCTCTGGAGCCCAGTCCAACAGAGTGAAGAGGTGGGCTGCGAGCCTACCGCAGCCCACCAGAAACTAAGGGGGTGGACTGGGCTCTAAAGCCCAGTCCACCAAGGCCTTAGAGAAACTGAGGACCTGGGCTACAGCGCAGCCCACGCCACAGCCCAGAGAGAGAGAGCAGTGTAGGGGGGGTTGACCCAACCCCACCTTCTCCTCGATTCCTTGCCAGAGAAGAAGAAACAGAGGAGAGGGGTGTTGCTGCCAGTGATCCTCGTCACCGGCAGCCCCCCGCTCCGGCAACTCCTCCCCAAGTTGACTAGGTCGACTTGGGCGCAGGAGTGGTCAGAACCTCCGGCTAGTGCGGCCGGAGGGTGAGAGTTGAGGAACTCCATGACCGGCGGCCATGGAGTTTTCAACTCAGTGCTAGATGGGCTCGAAGCCCTCTTCTCGGGTACCTACTTCTTCCAAGTGAAGAGGTGGATCAGCCGAGGTTGACGAGTGAGGCCACCACCGCCGGTGGTGGCCGCTTGTGCCAAAGAAACCCGGCAGTGGGAGGCGACATGGCATCGCCTCCCTCGCGCCCCGTGGGTACACAATTTGGGTACCCACAGCAATGGGGAGAAGTGGGGAAACTTCTCGGACCAGTGGGTGGTGGACCCGAGGTCGCCGGTCAGTGAATTTCCCCGGTGAAAGTAGACGAAAATAAAATCCTAATTACGCATGATTACTAGGCTATTTTAAATTGAACTAAAGAGGGCATGAAGGCTAACTTGAGGATCGAGGTGAGGGGGTTTTGGTTGATTGCCGGCGCTCCGGTGACTTGTTGCCCGCGACGAGGACTTTGGCGGCTCAGGAGAGAAAAGAGAGAAAAGAAGAGCGAAGAAGAGGAAGTTGCGAAAAGAAAAGAAACTCGAGGGGAAGGAGTGGGGATTAAATAGAGAAAAGGTGGAGAGGGCAACGGAGTGGAGTTAACTCCACTCCAGCGCACTCCTCTCCCACCTCTCGCAACTGACTGCGAGAGGTGGGGGGAGGGGGAAGAAGGAGTCAGCGCACGCGCCAAGCACGTGCGCTGCGGTTAGGGTGCACGCGCATGGCGCGTGCGCTAACTTTTTTTTTTTTTTTAACGGGTGTTACAGACAAAGATTATTATTATTATCTTGATGTGCACATCAGTTTGGACGATTGATAAAGTGTGTAGGGTAATATCATGGTATTACAGAAAAGACTATAATAATATAAGAAAGTGGAATAGTTAATACATTATACTAATTTCTGCATGCGTGTCATAAATATAAACAGAAGATTATATATTATATGTTGGGTTTGGCAATCTAAGCCTTTGATCGGTGACCGATCTCCATAGTTTGAACCTTCCGAACTCCTTCAATAGCAATCCTGCTCCTTTGCTTTATTTCTTCTTAATCCTGGCATTGAGTCTAGTCCACTTGAGAACCATAAATACATATATTCTATCACAGATGTCGTCAACGAAGAGAAAATATGTTATTCTCCATGTCCTCTTAAACAACAAGGTACCAAAAACCATCCAAAACCCCATTGCAAATCCTAGACCCATGCTGAGATAAAAAGATGACATATCATATCCATCTTCATGTTCTGGAAGATCACTCATAGTAGTTTGATTTCCTGAGCAATTCTTGGAAGTAGGAGGCCCACAAAGATTGTTGTTGCCAATGTAGATAGTTGGATCGTCAAATGTTTCAAGTTGACCATCTACTGGAATTCTTCCTGAGAGATTATTATAGGACAAGTTCAAGTGACTCAAAAAAGTTAAAGTTGAGAGAGTTGAAGGAATTTCACCATAGAGCTCATTATTCGACAGGTCAAGAGATTCCAATGACTGTAGACCATCTATCATCTTTGGAATATTTCCCGTCAATCGATTTGCTGACAAGTTCAAGTTTTTTAATCCAGCAAGGACACCTATCATTTCAGGGATCTCTCCAGTTAATCTATTTCCTGATAAATCAAGGCTCAACATGAAAAAGATATTGTCTTTTTGATATTGCAAAGTTTGCCCCTTTGTGATCACAAATAAGCTAAAGGGATCATTGTAATCATCAAGATTGCTGATTATATCTGCTGCAATTGTATTGAGATCACTTGTATATGGGGAGATAAGAGTCATTGCTTTAAAGTTCACGAGGGACGGATCTATTGTTCCCGATAGATTGTTGTGAGCAAGGTCCAAAACTTGAAGATGGTCAAGTTTTGAAAGCTTAATAGGAATATGGCCAGAAAACATGTTAGACTTCAATAGGAGGAAGGCTAAATTTGGTAGTCTTGTTCCTATCCATGCTGGTAAGTTTCCAGTGAAGTTATTATAAGAGAGATCAAGAAATGAAAGCTGTTGGCAACTTCGAAAAAATAAAGGGAATTTACTAGAGAGACTGTTGTTGTAGAAATTTACCATGATGAGATTCGAACCTACATCTCTCAATTCACTTTTGGCTCTAAAAGAGTTACCACTTGTCCAGCATTGAGGAAGCTGTCCTGAGATGTGGTTGTTTGATAGATCTAGAACTTCTAAGGACTGCAATTGGTTGCACAAAGATGATGGGATGGTTCCACTGATAAGGTTGTTTGAAAGAAACAAGTAATTCAACTCTACAGTTCCAAGGTTTAGTGGAAGTGGACCTGATATATAATTTTTTGAGATATCTAAGTACCAAAGACCCATCGGTAACTTTGGTAACCGACCTTTGAGCTGGTTTGAATGCATGAACATATATACTGCTGTCGATAGGAATTCGAGAGTCATTGGTAACACTCCGCTGATCTGGTTAAGGGAGAGGTCAAGATATTGGATTTGAGAAATTACATTCCAAAACCAATTTGGCAACCTATCAGAAATTCTTGCACTAGACATACCTAGAAAAGTAATGTTAGTCTGTGATTGAATCCATGTAGGAAAATGGGGTCCCAGCTTGCAATAGCTCAAGTCGACTTGCTTCAATCTGAATGGAGGGATCCAATTTGGGCCTACTAGCATGGTCAGGGAGTTGTTGTTAAGGTATAGCTCCTCTAATCTCGTCAGGCTTGTAAAATGGTCTTCTAATATCATGCCGACCAACTGGTTGGAACCCAAGTTCAAGGAACTGAGATTAGTGAGCTTTCCTATCCTGGAAGGTATGGAACCGGTGAGACTGTTGTAACCGAGATCAAGAGTGCTTAGACTGGTCATATTCTCGATCCAATTTGGCAGGCTTCCATTCAAATTATTTGCCCCCAAATACAATGATTGTATCTTGTGCGGCAACCTCTCCATCAATTCTGCTATGTCTCCACTGATCTGATTCTCGCTGAGATCAAGCACTTTCAATTTGTGTAGATTCTTCATAGTCTCCGGTATCATGCCGACGAGATCATTGCTTCTGAGCTGAAGTTCTTCGAGGGAGGTCATGTTTCCCAGCAGCCCATCAAAAATAGAAACATGAAAGTAGTTATCCTCAAGATCAAGGGTAACAAGTGCTGTGAGATTAGAAGAGTAAAGAGGGAGAGAAGCGAGTGTGGCGTTGAGATTACAATCAAATAGATGAAGGACTCTTAAAGAAGCTGGAAGCATGCTCAAGGCTGGCACCGAATCCACAGCAGCACTGAGGTTCACATTGCTCATATCGAGGTGCTTCAAAGAGGAGAGACGTGGTAACCAAGCTACCAAATCAACCGAATGCAAAGAGTTACCACTAAGATCGAGATGGCGCAGCTTAGTGAGATTACAAAGCTGAGGAGGTACGTTGTCACCGAAGTTTGCATTAGAGAGGTCGAGATACTTCAAGTTCCTGAAGGAGCCCATGAATTTCGGTATCTGCCAACCTCCGAAGTCGTTGAAGCTTAGGTCGAGGTAGTTGAGATGCTCTAGAGCGAGAATAGAAGAGCTAATGTCGCTGCTCATCGAAAACGGTAGAAACAGGTCGAGTTTGACTCGGAGATCGAGCTTGACAACGTGCCCCATCTTGTTGCTGCACATGACACCCCTCCATCTGCAGCAATCTTGGCCTTCCCAAGAAGATAATAACCTCCCAGGTAGACCATTGATGCCCTCCTTGAAGATGAGAAGTGCATCTCTCTCACTCGCAACGCAACTTCCTCGTAGTTTGGTGGTCTCTAGAGATAGAGCGGGAGAGAAGATGTGGAAAAGTAGAAGGCAGAAACATAGAAGTAAAACTCTATGGATGGTGGAGGACGTAAGCTTAGCCATGGTTTTATTATTCCCACTCCACACCAACATATATAGTGGACGAAGTATGTTATACAATCACTCAAAGATATTAAGAGATTGCATTGTTATTATGATGTTCTTCTTTGTTCAGCTACTACGTGACAAGATATGAAGTCCACTAAGTCAAGCAATAGTGACAAATTGAATTTCCAAGCAAAAAAAAGATAGAATAGTAGTTGAAGTCGCGTAAGAAACAATTAATCAGTTCCATGGTGTGATATGACATTGGAAGATAAACTATAAATCATGCATGCATTTTTCCTCACTAAATAATCCAAAGTCATGAGACTTAAGATTCGTGTAATGCATGGCTCTCAGAGTTGAGCATTTCCACTAGGATCGACTTAGTCCAAGTCAAAGTCTACCACCATCAACGTAGTAAACTATTCTACGAGAGAATAAAAAATTGCATATATTAGTAAACATTGTTTCCATTATTTTCAACAAAAGAAAAAGAAAATAGTAAAATGCTCAAGTAACTACGGTTTGTCTGTCAAATAAAACAATTATTTCTTAAATGCTAAAGTATAAAAATTTTATTGATGGTTATAAAATTTTAATATCACTTCGTCCGAGATAAAAATAAAGACTTGTAATGTGACCTGACATTAAAATTGATTGACTATGAGAATTTTGATGAATGTAGAATCTAAAAGAAGGAAACAAGAGTAGTATACAATTTAGAATAGTATTAATATGCTAAAAATTTTAGGATTTAATTACTTTAGGAATAAGATCAATTCTAGAATATGTATTTTTCTTTATTATTTTTAAAATAAAGTTTTTATTTTAGAAATAGGTATTCTTTATTCACTTGTATTTTGGAACAATAGTATAATAATTATCTTCGATATGATATTAAATAAAATAAAAGATGGAAAAAATAGATTTTAAGGGTAAATTAGTAAGTAGATTAGTTTATGGTATGAAATCTAATTTTGATAAATAGTGTTTGTATTTTAGACTGTCATTATTATGATGTCTAGTTGTTCTTTTAAAATTAAGAGTTATATTCTGGAAAAAAGAATTATTTTTGAAGTGAAAACAACGATTTGAATGACAATTAATTACCAATTTTCTATCAAACAAAGAAATTGTTTTCTTTAAACTAGAATTTGAAAATTCTAGCAATGGTCACGGAATTCCAACATCAGTTTGTCCCAGGTAAAGATGAAGACTTGCAATATGATGTGACATTAAATATGATGTGACATTAAAATTGATATGACTATGAAAATTTTGATGGATATAGAATCCAAATGAGGAAGAAAACAAGAATTTGCAATCTAGAACAGTTGTAAGGCTAAAATTTTTATAAAATTTTATTAGTAAACATATATGAACACTAGGTTAGATATTTATATAAAAAATAAACAAGTCTTTTGTATCAGTATTTTTATGATAGTCTAAATTAAATGATATACCTATAATGATTTGAATATTATTCTTCTACATATATACGTATGTGTATAGACTATATAGATACATAAAAGGATTTGGATATCAAGAAGGATAAAAGTTTTCAACTCATATTCGACAACACTTTGATACCGAGTTAGATCGATCGCGGCCAACTCCGGCTCTCTTAGCAAATTAAGTTTCATGAGTAGAGAAAATCTTAGATACTGATTGCTCCCTAATTTCACCAAATCTCTGTCCTGCCAGATTGTAGATTGATTGCTATCCTTTAATAACTCCAAATCTACGTTACACCATATTGCAAAGTGATTGCTTTTATTTAATATGACCGGTATATTTGATACATACTACTTTTATTTGTAGTAATGTGTAGATCAAACGTTGGATGTTGATATCATAATTTAGCAACAGGCATTGACGAATGTGTAAGATTTCTTAGTTGGCAATGGAATGAATACCGAGTAAAGAGCATGATATGGAGATTTAATATTGAAAGATAGAATATTAAAGTGGGCATTCGAATGACAGATAAGGCATTGGAATGAACGAGGCAAAGAAGCTTCGAGTAAAAACAATAAGTCTAAGCCTCTTATTAAAAACGAAAGGTCTAGTTCTCCTATTTAAACTATGAACTTAAAAGCAAAAAGGCAATAAAGCTAATGGGGTACCAAGATGTGATTATCGGCAAGCCCGTCTCTTCGAGTCAACCGAACTTAAATATTTGTTCATGATCCGATCCACCAATCATTCGGGTTAAAATATTCTAACCTGTTATCGTCCACTAACCCATTAAATATTGGACTTGGATTGAGTA
The DNA here is from genome assembly GCF_048772165.1 of Typha angustifolia. Taxonomy (NCBI): domain Eukaryota; kingdom Viridiplantae; phylum Streptophyta; class Magnoliopsida; order Poales; family Typhaceae; genus Typha; species Typha angustifolia. The sequence continues at coordinate 10,236,966 of NC_133239.1, read as the reverse complement.
TAATTAGTCTAACATAATGAGTTAAATATAAAAAAATATTATATCTTATTGGGTCGAGTTTAATGGGCTTATATCAAGATATTTTAGTTATCTTTTATGGTAACATACTTATATATTAATATATAGTTTACTAAATATCCAATGTAGAACTAAAAAAAATTATAAGAATATACATGCATTATAGGTTGGGACATAGATGAGAGTAGTAGACTTTGGGCCAGGTTCCACTACCATCTCGGGCTCGAGTCAGGCCGAGCCTAAATCGAGCTTGAATCGAGCTTAGCCCAATTAATACCGAGCGAGTATGGGCCGAGTTTGGGCAAGTCAGGCCTAATGGTCATGTCTAGGGGTATCCAATGCTTGAATATCAAGGTTCCAATCATATTGCACAAGAATATCTAAAGTTTTTGAAAAGAATATGAAAAGCAATGAAAGTCACTTGGGATAATTCAGATAAGTCGAATTACAATAATTTTAAATTGAAACAAAAAAGTTCGTAGCAGTTACTGCATCTATTTTATCATCTAACAATTATTGTGGAAATTTGAGCACAAATGAGTAGGAAGACAATGACTAAGAGATGATGAAAGCATACGATGAACTATACCGGGAGTCATTTAAATTGAAGAACTTTATCAAACTTCCAGCAAGTTAAAGCTCTCATAATTTAAAAAAATAAAAACTAGAAAAACAAAAAGACAAATTACATATTCAACTTAATGAAGCAATAGAAGAATTGAAAAGGTTCAATGATTATAAGAAGGCGGTTAAAGATCTTTTTAAGAAGTCTAAATTGAAATCAGAAAGACTTTTTAAGGAAATTACTTTCTTGAAAGAAAAGAGCAAATTGGGCGAGATTTTGAATGTGCAGATCATTGGAAAAAAAACATGTATGATCTGGTAATGTAGGAAATATGAGTAATACAAAAACAATTTTTATTTATGTAGGCACTTAGGAGTGTACAACTAAAAATTATATACCTGTGACCCATAGTGTTCTATCACATCCATAAGAAACTAAACCTATATCTCAACTAAACAAGAATAAGAAACATTGAAGTTTTAAAAACAACACTCAAGTAAGAAAATCAAAATTTATACATATTTATCACTATTGTGGTATTTTAGGCCATATAAGACCAAATTGTCATGCTTTAAATAATATGAAAATTGATAAAATTGGTTTGAAAACAAGATGGTTGTGGATAAGTAAAAGTGATCTTAAGTGTTATGTTGTGCATATTACCATTAAAGCTTTGAATTCTAACATGTAATTCTTAGCTAATGGCTGCTCTAGACATATGTCTAGTGATAAAATTTTGTTTCAAGGAGATAGTGTGACCTTTAGTGATGTAGCACCACTAGAGTTGCAGGAAGAGATGTTGTGATCACTCCTAACTCATCTAGATTAAAAAATGTTTCTATATGTTAAGGGTTTAAAGGCAAATATGAGTATTAGTCAAATGTGTGATGATCATCATGAAGTACGTTTTTTATAAAATAAGTGTGATTGTAGATCAGAAAAGTAATACTGTCGTACATGGTGTTTAAACTATGAATAATTGTTACGGTGTTTACTTGAATGTTGTCTTAAAATATAATCCTACATCCTTGAATGATTTTAAATTATGACATCAAAAGTTAGGCCATACGAACTTTAATGATTTATCATAGCTATCAAATTTTGAATCGTTCAAAGGTATACCAAATTTGAATATAAAAAAAGTGTATGTGGGTCTTGTCAAATAGAAAAACATATTAAGTAGTATAGTTGAGAAAAAATGCAAGAGATAGCTTTGGTTATGATGCATGCAAAGAATGTTCCTCAAAGATTCTGAACCGAGGCTGTGTATACTGTTGTGCATGTCATTAATTGAGTTTAATTTAGATCTGGAAGAAAATAAATAGCTTATGAAATCTAGAATTGAAAGAAGCCTAATAAGAAATGTTTTATAGTCTTTAGCAACAAGTGTTATATTTTGCGAGATCTTGAGCACTTAACCAAATTTGATTCTAGAAGACGTGAGGAAATATTTTAGGTCACTTAAAAATAGTAGAGTTTATAGGATATTCAATTTAGATACATCTATTGTTATAGAGTCCTCAAATGTTACTATAGTCGAGACCCCTAATGTCTAAGTGACTTAATACTAAATATGATTCGAGCCCGAGTAAAGCTCAATCATCCACTTATGCAAGTAATTAGGGTAAAGAGATGTAAGATGTACATGGACATTACTCTATTTAAAAGTATGGATTTTTATATAATTGCCTCAGTTAACTTCTAAAAGATCATAATCACCGCTACATTCTTAAAAATATCATAACTACCTTTGAAATCATTAGTCCTCTTTAAAAAATATCATTCAATTAGTTAAAATTAACTAATCATAATAAAAACACAAGTTAGATCTTAAAAAAAACTATTTCTCTCTTGCATAAATTATGAAAATTAGTTTAAAAGCTATCCAATATTACACCCAATACCGTAACGCAATAAAATATATCTAATTTTATATCAGATAAAAAATTATAGATAAATATTTTACACTAAACTTAAAAAAAAAAGGAAATATTTTAGTAGTCATTTGTGTGTTTATTAACTTCTATAAGGAATATTTTGTTAAAAATCAATCATAATAGGAAATCAAAAAGAGTCAATATTTTAAATATTATAGTGGCAACTATGTCAAAAAATCTCTCAAAAATAAGATACATTAATATGATTCAAATTTGTCACATAAACAAAATGAGGCAAATTTTGATGGAAAAGAAGAGTTTTTAATTATTATTTTTTTTTAATAAGCTTTACAAGTGATGCATGTCATGGGCTAAGCAAAGAATAAAATGCAACCTACACTTTATTCCACACTTTTCATTTAAATTAAACAAATGTTCTTCGCCGACTTGCTTTTAATACAACCCCATAGATTTAAAACCAGCAGATGATTAGCTGCAACCCCACCCTAAAGTTGGGTACTTGTTGGCCTCTGATTAGCTGCAGACATATTCATGCATTTGAGGTTGCAGATGATCCACTCCCAGGGCCGACATTAGATATTCCACTGCATGTGAATATGACAACTAAAAAGCTTCTTCAGATGAAGCTTTTCATTTAACTTTGTAAAAGATGGCTCAAATAATTATTCCTCTGGTTACAAGAGTACAAGTGGGTAGTTCAAAAGGCAGGGAAAATAAAGCATGGGAATAGACTCATGCAGCCATATACAACTCCAATTATTGCTCTTCAAACCAAGGCCAATCTATTATATCTCTAATTAATTCATTGTCTGATTCAAAAGGTAGCAACTCTCTTTTGGTAGTCTAATATATATATTTGCAACAAAAAGAAAAGAAGAGAAGAGAACATTTCTATCCATTCTTGAGGGATATTCTCACAACTAATCCAATTTTCTTAAACTCAAATGCCCTCCAGATAGTTTTGATCAAAGTTAGAAACTTGTAAAAAAAGTTGCTTACCAACTAAGGAATGTTGATCTTCTGCAAGTATACCAGAGAAAGAGGAGTTCATCTGCAAAAATATCAGAATGAGTAGCTTTTCACACAAAAGACTAAAATATAGGTGGTGATTTGTAGGGGACCCTTTGTATTGAAGAATATATATATATATATATATTTGGACTCTTTAGAGTGAAGATTTCAGAAAAGTAAATGAACAACACATTAGACTTGGCTATATTTTGAATATTAGTATACTATTATGAGCTATTGTAATAATGAACTACTGTATGAGTTTCCCTGTCTCACATCAAAATAAAATCCAAAATTCACAATCATTATGTCCCTCTTTCTATCTAGTTAGTGTTCCATGACTCCATCAGCCTAGTAAACTAGCCAATGGTAAAAGTTAAAATATTTGGCATGAGATCTGAAAGATGATTACAAGAAAAAGTTCAAATTACCACAAGAAAGCAGTACCCACTAAAATATCCACATGACATTGAAATCTAGAAGTCACAATCATATGTTGCTCTTAGTGCTCCATCAGCTAAGTAAATTCCTTAAATGATAGAGAAGTTAAATATTTTGCATGAGAACTGTGATCTGGAAGGTGGTTGCAAGAAAACTCAAGGGAGAGATGAAAGTAACAATAAAAAATGACATGCAATCTAAGATTTAACTTGTGGGCACAACAGTGTCATTCTACTTTTGCACTTTTGAGCCCCATCAACAGTCAAATAATTCAAAAGAGACCCTTAGGACAACTGTCGCCCAAGGAATCCTAGAAGCCAAACTTATAGAGTTGGGTCCCAAACAAAGCCCTCCACCAGTCCTATTTAGCCAAGTGTCTTCCCTGCCTACTATCTCCTTTCCGTTTAACTCTTCTGTGACACTCATGTTTGCTTTACCACCCTCTCTTTTTCTCTAGCTTTTCACTTTGCTTTGCTTTCCTTAGTGCCCACTCCACCATTCAAGTAATTGGAAGTTGCTTCGAATCCTCCTCAACTTCTATATAAACCCCTCACCCCCCACAGAAGAAACTCCATGCAAAAATCACCACCTCCTGTTCCATACTTACATATTACACCTGCTGCAACTTGCATGCAAAAAAAAATTTAGCTCCCTTCTTAAACTCTAGACACAACAATTCCAAGTTAACACTGTTGCGTAAATCCTTTCCTTTGACCACTGTGGTTGTTCCACAAATTTTTTTGTTTGTAGTTCTCCAAACCAAGGAATACAAATATGAAGAACAAGGCTTCTTCCTTCTTAAAGCAGGTGTTCTCTTCTATCATGACTGTAGTGAAGGCCAAGTCCATGGCACTGAAGAGCAAAACCAGTGCCATGAAGATCAGGCTCTTCATATTCGAGCTCCATCGCAACAAGAAGGTCTTGATGAGAGCAATCAACCACAAGATCCATGCAATAAGGAGCCACGAGAGTGAGCAAAGCACTGAGAACAGCAACAAGGCGATGGTCGTCTATAGTGCAAAAAAGAACGAGGCGCAACCAACTCACCTGCAGGCTGAGCCAGTGGAATGCGTCGAGGATGACTACCCAGACCTGACGCACTCACTGTTTAATGACGAAGAAGAAGAAGAAGATGATGATGATGATAGCCTTGCTGACACCACTGGATCAGTTATTGATATGGTTAGAAACTCAAAAGAGGAAGGTTCAACATTCATTCTGGAGGATGAGATTGACCATGTAGCTGATGTGTTCATAAGGAGATTCCACAAGCAAATGAAGATACAGAAGTTAGAGTCTTTCAAGAGGTACAAAGAAATGATGGAAAGGAGTGTGTAAAAGACAAAAGAAAATTAGAAAGATCATCTACCTGATTAAATTGGCTCAGCTGAATAGCTCCAAGTTTACCCTTACCGCAGAGGAGAATAGGAAGTGTTTTCATTGTTTCAGCAACCTATATGTGAGCATATAGGTAAAGAGCTCTAGGTAAAGAGCTCTGTCTGGCTCCTGGATGTCAACCTTGGAGATGGATGTAGATGAATAATTGTTTACAAAAGATAATAGGCATGTTGCCATGTAACTAGAATATATATCAGAATCTATGTAACATTTTGCTTTCAACTGAAGGCACAATAAATGGAAAATATTTTCCACACTACTAGTGTTTAGCACTCTCTGTGCCCTGATATAAATGTTCCCTTTGTTATCATCTTACCAATGAGTTTTGCATGTCACGTATTCCTTTGATGATAATCTAGCTTAATTCATAAAGGGATGACAGCTTACCTGAGATGAGTCCACTGTTTGTAGTCCTCACTGGATGTTGTATATGTTGTTCAAAATTCTACATGCCTGCCTGCTCTCCGTACCTGTTCAAACTTATGGAAACCATGCAACAAGATGCCACATATGCATGTCGTCAAAAAGAATATATGAGAGGAAAATATCTTTTAAATGCTCACAGTAGCTTTCTTTGCATGAAAGAGGACAAAATACTAACTTGGATATCATAAACATCAGAATAAAAGTGACAAGTTGCTTGATACAGGCTTTTGCATGAAAGAGCCAAAAATTTGACTGTGTAACAAGTATACTATCATCAGCCTGGCAGAGTTTCTCATCAATTTCTCCTATAAATTCATGCAGTCCTCATTGGATTTTGTTGAAATAAAGCAATGATATATGTTGTTTACTAGATCAACTATATCCTCAAGTAGCAGGACAGACTTCTAGTACAAAATAATAAAGATCTCTAAGCTTCACAGATTTCAGGATTGGACATTAACTTGTTCGGGTGGTTGAATTATTATCTCAACTTCTAACAATCAGCAATTAGTAATCACTGATTGCAAGCACACAACATCACTAACGTAGGCAAAGAATTTCTAGAGGGGAAAAGTACGATTTTAAAGATGAGCAAACATTAGACCTTTTTTACTTGGTCTACAACCAAGGTGAGCACAAACTGCAGCTTATAACAAACCACAAGGATCCAGATAGTAAAACATAAGCTTTACCAAAAGGTAGATGACCCTAAGGAGTCCCTAGATATAAGAGCTCACAGCTGGTCCCGAAATGGAAATTCAGAAAATCTTAACACCATATAGCTTAACAACAACCATCACTCTGTCTCAGAATTCCTAACAAAACAGTTAGGCAACAACAAAGAACAAATATATCCCAAAAGGTGAAACATTTTTCTGGAGTTCAGCTATACATATGATAGCATTGGTCCTATAACAACTTCTTGTATACTGTTGGTTCTCCATCTTATGTACTTTCATCTGTCAGGCGAGCAACCAGTTCATCCTGCAAGAATGAGGCCAACCATCAATGATTATTGGTTTTTTAGCATAAAATTTAACCTAAATTTGACTTTCAAAAGCTCCTGATAATTCAGAACAAGTATGTTAAAAGAATCTACAGGAAAAGCCTTGGTAAGCTACACAATGATCTTAGTTCACTTTCTCTGGAAATTCATTGCTTCAAAGTGCAAGAGTGGGTTAACTGGATCATCTGCCTTGTAGATCAGAATTACTAACAATATGAAAGCTAAAAAAGGCCAAAACTTCCACTCGTGAGCCCAAATATGCCTATATATACAATATATTTATAACATTTAGAATTTAAGATAGATCCATATTACTTATGAATCATAATAATAGCATTATATTATATATATCGCAACTTGACATAACTGTGGATGAAAGTCTCTCTCTATATCTTTCTCAACATAATGAAACTCAACCTAATTTTTCTTGCTTATCTTGTACCAGTGTGTATGGACATGCACATGCACATGTTTTACCTAGTATTGTATAACATGTAGATTACAGACCTAAGATTGCTCACCATGCAGATCTCAGTGAATAGCATTATTCTGTTAAATAGAAGATTGGCAGAAGCTACAGAATCTTATAACAGCACTCTGAGCTAGTCATTACCTTTTTTCCTTTCTGTGAGAGGCCTCTCTCTCTTAGAAGCGCACGCAGCCGCTCCACAGTCATAGAGTGAAGTGTCCCTTCAGAAAGACCTGAACTTGATCCACTTAATCCCCCTACAACATTAAAATTTCATTTCAAGCTACAGATGATGCAGACGTATCAAATAAAGCAAATGCATGGAAACCTGTCCTGGATGAGTAAAACCTGCATTGCCCTTATGTAAATCCTTATAGTCTAGTAAAAATTAATACTAATATCATTCTCCGACATAAAATGTTAGAATCTTTAGCTGGAAAAGTTTATATCCAAAAGAGAAAATGAGCATCATTAACCAGTTGCTGTTACTTTAGCCTCATAACAGTTCATTTGGAGATAGGACAGTCCTTAAAATGATACGACAAAATTATCCCAGATATAGCTGAATCAAGGTAAAGGATTCCTCCAACCAAACAAAAGTGGAACAAAAGGCCTTTATAACTGTAGCCAAACCAATCAATTGACGGTTTAGTTAACTCACCATTAGAGGTGATAAAAGGTAATTGCATCCATACAAGAACATAAAATGGTACCATAATAAATAAATATTCCTCAATTAAAATTTCAACTTTACCATATCAATTTAAAATTTCATTTCCTCAATATAGAGCTTACAATTAAGCTGATTTACCAAACCTGCTAAATGTTGCTAGAATGGAGAATTTTTCAAATAAATGTAAGATGTCCTCCTGAACAACATCTTGGATATTCACCTGTGTACACTACAGTTTAATACTAGATTATGAAGAGCGGAAGAACATATATATCTGGGTATTTGTGATACTGGATAATAACTTCAAACTTCTAGCATCAGAATACAGTAGTAAGCTGCTGAAAGCCAAGATGTTCACTTGTTATTTGAATATTCTCACAGGAAAACCTCCATAGTTGAACCAATTCAACTTTGGTATCTACAAGAAGAATGTCCTAGATTGAAGTGTAAACCAGTCTTTAGATTTGGAAAGCGTTGATGAACTAAGTACTATAAGTAATAACAATTAGGATAAAATATTGTAAAATAGCACCAACAGAATAATCTCCGCACCTTTTACCACTATAAGAATTCCATACAGTCCTTATTCAAACATTAGCATAATATTTGTGTCATGTAGCAAAATGTGCAGAAAAATCAAATATAACAAAATTTTCTTTTTACCCATAATTACAGCTGAGTGAGATCATTAGGCATTACAATATATGCAACTAAGTTAATAAAACAATTGTCAAAGAATAAACCTTGGCCAGAAGTAGTGAAGTACCTTCAGCATTAGTGACATTGGGTCTTTTAACAGGACTCTTGCCATCTGAACTTACAGCAGATCTGATTAAATATAAGAATATGAAGAACATCAGGTAAGAACAAGCACCAGAATGACAGAATGTAGCAATGACATTGCAACTGAAATCTTGAAATTCAAACATGCAAGCAGAAATGAAGAACAAAAATATTAATTTCTGCAGATGAAAAAGCAATGTTGTTATTTCTGTATCATATTTCATCTGCAATTACAGAATTACTTATTACCAAATGACGGAATATTTAGTAGGCATCAGTATAGTAACTTGGCTAACTAATGTCTAAGTAAAACATATATAATGAAACATAGTCAGGGGAATAATTAGATCAAACCACTTCATAGATGATTATGTAACTCCCAGAACTGCATTAGCTCTATAATTGATCTCCATATTAAGATGTCAATTTTAAAAAATATTTAATATCCTCTTATGAGGACATTGTTTTTAGATTAGGTAGTTTTAGAATAAAAAGAGAAGTCTAACAAAATAATGCCGAGTAGAAAATCATCGACAAAGTAACAACTCCATAACAATTGATCTTTTTGGGTTTTTTGCAAATACTTTCCCACGATACCATTATCGATGTTTTGAAAGGTATTTAAGGTGGCCACCTTGGCATGGCAACACACCGACCATCCCACAAACCAAGAATGCAGCCAACACAAGGCAGGCAGGCCGCCTTTTCACCTGGCAGGCCTGCAGCCTGCTTGGGTATTGGAGCAAGTCTCTAGCTAATAAGTCAAATTGGAATGTTAATGGGTGAACTAAGTTAAATAAAAAAAGAACCCCAAAATGTCTCACTCTCCCTCACTCCCTCTCTATTGATTTGTTTGAGCCCTAACCCCAAATCTCTCCTCTCTCCCTCACTCCTCTTGATCATCTCCTCTCAAAAGTGATGGCAAGCGGACAGCAACAGGAAACCCTAGAAAACCATTGCTTCTTCTTCTCTTTATTCCCTTCCACTCTCCTATGTTTATTCTCTTTCTTCCAAAACATTACCTGCTGTTTCTTCTGCTGCATTAAGCTCTCATGGCTCACCTGAAGACAAATTAATGTGTCTCAGATCCCTTTTTATTCAAAAAAAACCTCACTAAGAGGTGTCTCAGCTCTCATGTGTCCACATGTATGTCACTTCTATCTATGAATCACAATCTAGAAAGTCATGAAATTAAAAGTGTAAGCACAGCACACACTTGGATTTTATTTAGTTGATTAAGCCAATTTGATAATCTAGCAAATCATATGATTGACATTTATAACTATCAGTTGACTGTGAACTGTGAATTTAATTAGCAGTGATTGAGTTTTGTTATTTGACTAAATATTTATATATACTATATTAATATATATCATATATCCTATACAACTATTTTTACTTTTTTATATATTAAAAATACTAGACTACCTTAGCGCTAGCCTTCCACCTAGGCACTATATGGTGGTGTAACCGCCTGACCAGCCACAATCCATAGCCGCCTTTTAATACACTGACCATTATATTATCAATAACCTACTCTGTTATGTGTATTTGTGTTACCTCCTGAGTTTGAATTACATTTGTAGAAATTTTACATTTTAAATGGCATAAGCCGAATAGAATTTGAACTAGGAACTCTTAGCTCTGATACCATGATATCCCACCAACTACTCTAAAACCTTACGATATTAGATAATGATAAGTTTAATTTAACATCACAAAATAAAAACCATGATATATGAAAGTCATGAATCCTAAAAACTTCAACTTGTAAGAAATTAACATGTTTTCCCTCAATCCCATGCAACATGCTTCAATTCCGTTATAATATTATTTTATAGTATCTGAACCACACATGCAAGTAAAACCGACAACACAGTAACTTTTGACACTACGTCTACTATTAATTTGCATCATTTGACAGAACATCATATAATCTCTAGATCTATCAGCATCATCTTAACCATTGTTATGTACCTTTTGTTAAAGCATGCCTTGGTTTGGGCAAGCTATTTTGAACATATCCCATGTCAAACCGAACAAGAGCAACACAAAATCAATGAGACCATCCACAAAGTCCTTGCCATGCATCCCGTGAATTTTGCCCATAACTTTTCTCTGTGATGAATTCACATCTTCCAACACTACTTTACATTAATGGATTACTTATCAACCTCAAGCTCCTCTTTTTGATCCTCAGTCATAAATAACCAATGCAGACTCAAGTTCACAACATACGTTTAATCAAGTTCGTGGAGGTTCACCTTCAACATTTATGTTTTTGTTTAAGAAAAAACGACTAGAAAAAAGAAAAAGAAAAAGAAAAGAAAAGAAGAGACTTGGACAACCAAAAAATAAAAACAGGGATATCCAAGAGAATTAATTTTCAAGTTGATCAAAGAGGGATTTCTAAGGGCATGGAGCTAACAGCGTGTTTGAGCTGATGTGAGCAGGTTTCTTTAAGGGAAGGGAGTAGGTTTGTTGAGTGAAGGGAGTCCTAAACCACTTAACACTGATGTCGAGGGAAAGAAATAAAACCTTACTTCTAGAAGGGATGCTTCAATGACTGGAGAACAGGGCACTAGGACAAGCCTTAGTACTTACAGAAACATACTAATGGATCAACAGGCTACCTAATGTAAATTAGATTGACTGTTATCGACAATTGCCTCTTCGACCCAGATGATCTCTCTCACTGTTTTTCCCCTCCTTGAACTACTAACATATAGGCCTTAAAAGCTAAAAATGTAATTAGAGGGCATCAATTAGATGATAATTATAGAAGCATAAAAAAACAGAGGGAACAAGCACATAAGAAGAAGTGAAAAGTGCATGGAAAAGATAAGAGTATATGAAAGTCACAAAAATATAAGATACAGTTACAAATTACAGACGAGTTTGGAATGGTAAACACAGATAAGCAACGGGATTCTTCAAGATTCAGGTGCATGCAGTGAACATCAGTTGGCATTAATTTTAAGTGTTTGTCAACTATTCAAGATAGAGAGAAGTTGTACCTCTTTCCTTTGCCACTTCCTCTTGTTTTAGCATTTGCATCCTTTGACTCATTCTTCAGTTTGTTGATTTGAAGAGCTCTGATTAATATGTTTGTTGTATTTGTCTTAATTATCTGCCCTTCTGAATTAACAACCAGAATCAGTAATTACAATCACAACAAAGTCAAGATTGGAACACAGAAAAGCATTTGAAAGAACAATAGACAAAGAGGTATTCAGCTGGCAATTTACAATGACAAGTAGAAAGTAATTAGCTTCTTGTCATGGAGCACTTAATTTGAACAAGAAAGACCCAGAAGATGTATAAAAAATTCCCAAACTCTCTTAACAGCACCATATCCACTTACTACGAAGCCTATAGAGAAAACAATATAATCCTAATAAGACCATCTGAAGATTTTTTTTCCAAGTGAGGAGGCCACAAAGCAGTAAGCAGTTGGTCTCTTTTAACATTCAATGTGAATGACGGAAGATAGATTAGACAAAATATCTTGATGCAAAAGAAACAAAGAACAGGGAAAAAAATTCTAACATATTGAAAACAAGACAACTTTAGTCACTGTATGAACATTGCTGTGCATGCTAAACCTCCAAGTGCAGGATTGGAGGTAAAAAAAAATACACTCTACCAGCTTATTAATGCAACTACTCTAGCATGAGCGAGAAGATGTAAGAACTGAAAAAAAAAAAAAATAGAAAAGAGAGCACACATGCAACCCCCTTCTCTCTCCCTCCCTGTCACACGACAGGAGAGGTGGCTATAAGATTTTCGACCACTCCAAATCAAATCCAAATTCGGATTAGGATTTAAAAACTTAACTTATAAAGATAAATCCCAACCCTATTATTTCACACCCTACGTCAATATATATATATATATATATATATATATATATATATATATATATATTCTTTCCGAATCAAATCCAAATTCTTTCCTAAACCCATTGGAGCTTGCGCAATGAGATTGGACTGTCGGAACCAGTGTTTTTAATGGCAGCCAAGGCGGCCGCCATGGCGGGGCAACGAGCCAGCCGCCCCACATCCCACATTGGCTGCCTGCAAATGGCGAGTAGGCCACCATTTGTCTTTTGGCAGGCCCCTTATCGTTTAGTGGCCCACATGGCCTGCTTAGTCGTTATAGCGGGTTAGGTAACACGGTAACGGGTTGGATTATCTAATATATAGTTAGTTAGTGAGTAACTAAATTTTTTTTAAAAAAAAATCGCACTCCACCCTAACCCAATTGAGCTCTCTTCCTCCTCTCCATCTTCTCTTAAGCGACAACAGCAAGCTATATTGGCAGCGGCAGTGGGAGCAACGACGACGACGAACTCAAACAACACCGCTCAGTGAAGAATAATATAATGCATTACATCTGTTTGTGGGCTGGAAAGGGGAAGGGAAAAGGGAAGAGAAAAGGAAAACGGAAAGAAAAGGATAAGTGGTTTAGGAAAAGAGGATGGCAACTGATTTTCATAGGCTGAGATGGCAGCTGGTTTAGGCAAAGGGGACGACAGCTGGTTTAGGAGAAAGGTGATGTAGATTGTCGAGTGATTGATGTGAAGTGATTTATGGCAGCTGGCCTAAGCACTAGCTTTGTCCTAGTGCACCTATTTTTAGGAAAAAATGCCCTCTTTTTTTCTAATTACTAAACTTGCCACATGCTGCAAATTTCTCTATATAAGTGATGAATAGTGTGAATTTAAAAGTACAATGTAATAAATTTAATATTAATTATCTAATAATATTTACATATAATCTTTAATTATTTTTAATTCTTTTATATAAATAATGCTAAACCACCTTATCAGCTGCCTTGTCGCCCGCTTTCTGCCTTGGCGCTGGGCGGTGGGGTGACCGCCGGCCACTCCCCACCGCGTTTCAAAAGATTGGCCTAAGCATCACCGGAGCAATCGAAGACCACCACGCGACTAAGACGTCAATCCTCCCCCGCCCCTTAATCTTTAATTTAAATTTAATGGGTTACAATAAAAATACCTAATTTTGGTATTTCGGCCTCGTCGGTGAATCACATTGGCTAGCGGCTTTGGGTCACTGCCACTCCGTCACCGAAAGCTCCGTGCTTTAGGCCTCATGCCATTAGTACCTTCTAGGGATGCTCTCATGGCTTGGGTCGCAATCGGTCATGGATGGAGGGTCTCCCACTGTTGATCGCCATGGCTGATCTTTCCTCCCCTCGTTTAAGTCGTCGAGGTCGCGAGAAGAGTGTTGGCTAGGTCGGTGAACTGTCGATGATAGTGATCGTCGACGATTTTCCTTTTCTTTCCCTTCCCTTTCCTCTCTTTCTTTTCTCCCTTGTCAGTCTCATTGAGGAAGAAAAGGTTGGGCTTGGGTTCTCGAGTTCTCATCTGGGTTTTGGACCTAAGGATCCGACTTGATCCTTAGTTTTAAGTTGTGGGCTGCGGATTACTCCACAGCCCAGCCTTTTATTTTGGTAATGGGTTGGACCTTGGCCAAGCCTAATAATTATAAAAGGAAAAATGTGGGCTACGGGCCAGCCACAGGGATTAAATTAGCCTATTTTAGTAATTGATTAGTTTCAATTTCAGAAATTATGATATGAATTAAATTAAATTATAAGATAAGGAAAAGACATAAGCGTCATCTCGAAGTGACTTCTAATTGATATTGATACACAAAGCATTGATCCAACTGAGATAAATGACATTATTATTATTGAAAAAAATTTAGTATGTTGAAACTAAGCATGTTATGAGATATGACTTAATTTGTTATTATTTGTGCTGTTATTACTGTTACAATAAGAATGTTTAGTAAAATTATCATTTTATATCGTTGGACTTGAATTTTTTCAAGTTACGTTTATGAATTTGGATTTAATTGGCTTTAAAATGGATTTTACTTACTGAGCTATAGTTGTTGGCTCAAGAGATTTCTCTTCTAATATTTCAAGTACTAGTCAACATGATGATTAAGCGAGATACACCAGGACAATATTTCAAGTACTAGTCAACATGATGATTAAGCGAGATACACCAGGACTCTACCTCTATTTAGGATATACCCCTTTTTACCTCTCAGTTATTTTAATCTTTATGTTTTAAATTATCTGTTAATTCAATTTAATTAGAGACACATTAGTGGTGACATTGATTATTTCTCATTATTATTGAATAAAATTTATTGAAGTCAGATTTCCATATTAATTCTTGTATTATGGACTTAGATGATATTAGTTAAGGCTTTATATATCTTAAGTGTATTGAGGTATATAGCTGATTATGATTTCGATTTCAAATCGTGATAGAACTATGGAATCTACTATACAAAAACTCACGTACTTATATTGAAATCTTACATTATGTCAAACAATACAACATGGCAAATGGACTTATGAGTCTGTAATAAGATTATTGCCAATTTGTTAGTAATTATATTAAGTGGTATAAATGTATGTAGATCTCTATATAAAAAATGTCATCTTTTTAACATATTATTTTTATTCATGGAAGAAAGATGGATAGGATATCAAGAGCACTTGTGTCAGCCAATGCACCTGAACCATGACATCCTAATAAGATGCTAGCATGCTCCACAAGGCATACTGCCATAAAATGGCATGACAGTCCAATGTATTGTGGAATTGACAACTAATAAACACCTATATATAGGCACCCTTAGCATCATATACTTCGAAAATATAAATATAGTCTACATGCACATTTTATATATTGGCTATATCTGCTTATCTGTGTACATATATCCTCCGCCCTCAATTTCTTTTCCCACTTGTAATTCTTTCTGTTCAAGGAATGACATGATACACCTACTTTTGCTTATCCCATAGCTATAATATAATATAATATAATATGGTGCCGATCTGTCACCAATAGTATGCATAAATGCAGAGGAGATATTCTCTATTCAATTTATTATAAAGAAAACCATCAAAAATAGCAACCCCAGAAATAATGCTGTGGTGTCAAAACCAAATTCCTTACAGCCAAATTAGCGGAAGTCATACTTAACATTATCCATAGTTTCCTGAATACAAATTCACACCATGTACATGCAAAACCAAGTGTATCTTATGCATTTAAATCATGTAGTTTAAATATGAAACTTTGCAAAATTGGATTGATTAGAAGTTCAATATTACCAACCAATAATTTCCAAATTAAGAACTTTTAATATCCTTAACATATAGTAATATGGTGTCGATTCCCCACCATTGCTATGCATAAACGCAGATGAAAATATTCTCAATCCAATTTATATAAAAAAAAATTAGCAACTTCGAAAATAATGTTTCATGGCGTTCAAACCAAATCCATTATGGCCGAAGCAAATGCAAGCCATATTTACATTTCCATCGTTTCCTGAATACAAATATCACACTATATGCTACATGCAAAACCAAGTCGGATAATAATAACCATTATTTTGAAAGACATTTAAAGCTAACACCCTCAACTGATGTAATATGACAAGTTTAAGCATAATTTCATATTCTATTCAAACCCTAATGCATGCACAATTATCATCTAATTTCTCCCCTTTCAAACTTAAAGTTGGAATCTTTTCAACAAATTTCACATAACCATGCATCCCCAAGAAAATAAAAATAATGTCATCAAGAATGAGTTCAAGAATTACTGAACCGAACCTTGAGGAGCTGTATCATGATCACAGACATATAATCGGAGACCACCCTGCACAAATCCAATGAGCAACCCAGAAATGGGGGATCATAACCAAAACATATCAAAATCTCAAAGAAACAAACATCCAAATCAAGAAGGTAAAAGAGGAGCTTAGGATTTGGGATGAAATGGAGAGAGGAACATCGAAGGGATACCATGCTGGATTGGAGGACGGGAGAGGAGAAGTTGCCACGTGAAGGGAGACCCTCAAGGTACTTAGAAGCACTCGCCTCCAACTTGGGGGCAGCGGTTGGCGTCACCTCCGTGGCTTCAGGGGTCTTACTCATCGGGATGGCGGGGCCTTCTTCCTCCATACCAGTATAATACTCTTCAGAAGACAAAACTATGCATTTAGTAGTATAGAACTATACCTCAAAACATATTAAGTGCCAAAAAAGGTAAAGTGAAATTGTGGTGATGATTAATTGTAAAGTTATATAAATGAGAATGACTTGGCTAGGGTTAGGGGAACTAGATTGAAATACCCTTAGGCTATCACTTCCCATTCATGAGATTCACACTAGTGAGGCTCACACAGTAACCCAAGTAATAAGGCCTCATACATGTATATCAGCATCAAACGCCCCCAAACATATAGAGAAAGTATATAATAGGGCTCTCAGGCGACTATATGTCTATTAGTGGTACATCGAACAAGACTAACGACAATTGAAAATACATTTGGATTTTGATATAAAAATTTAAAGAAGCCTAAACCTATTTTAGACCAATTGCACTAACAAAAGAAATGGAAAAGCTAGAGCCTCACAAGAGCCTAGTCTCTCAACATTTAGTCAACGACACTGACTAGTTTGAAAAATAAAAAAATCAATTGAAAAGTGAGTCGAGTGCTCAGCAAGTAGGTCACACCAGTGATGTAAAGATGCAAAAGTAAATATAAAGAATTAGATATGAACATGCTCAATAACAATAGCAAAGAAGATAGGAGTCGCATCAATCCAGCAATCATTCATATATGACAATCCCATGCTAATATCCATAATCACCAAGAGTAAATACAATATGCTATAATGTCATGATCAAAGTGACAGTAACTACATACATGAAGTAACGATGTAACACATTCCTATCAAGTTCATATCCATACACATTATTTACACACCTAGCATCCACTACTAAGCCCCTTAGAGAATCATACAACTAAACAATAGGCATCTATTACCATCCTTTCAGGCATCATGGATTGCAACTACCCAAACCTACCCCACAAGAATGGGAGAGAACTTAGCAATAAATCTTGCATGCTCATGCTCGACGAACTACTAAATAATTATTTGTAGATGAAGACTAAAAATCGTGAACCTACCATCATCTAATCACCACCATCGCACATCGATGAGATGCATACTCACGAACTCTGAGCTCCACACTACACCCTAGTCAAGCGTCATCGTGTATTGCCAAGTTTGCCAAGTCTACATAGTTCCTGCCTTTGATATTACATGTTTGGAGTACTCGCCGGCCCATACTCATTTAACGACAATAATTCAACGCTTACTTATCGCTGGCCGACAGTATGCCTAAATGTCTAGAAAACACAAACTAGTACCTTAGGCGAGACTCTTAACATAATGTAATGTATAAGTATGCTCCACACCCTTACCTTGGTGAGGCCTATGGGGTATCGTCAATACGATATGTTTCTTAGCATGAGTTCGTGTATGTAGTGTAGTGTTGGCACGCACATATGTATAATTGTCACCATTATATGAGTACATAACATAAATACAATAAATAGTATAAAAACACAATCATTCACATGAAATGAGAGAACCAACATAAGAAGCACACAAGCACCTTCAACTTTATAAGGTTATCTCTCTATGTTACCCAACAATTTATATGCATGTGTTGGTGCTTATGATTAACACAAATCCCTACCAAACATATATGCAAGAACAAAAAGAGGAGAGTTGTGTCCACTTGCCTAAAAGTTATGATGTCTCAAAATGGCACAGTTGTCCCACCAAAGATCGGGGGGGGGGGAGAGGGTTGCGGTCCTCCATGCTTTGATGTTCTCAACAGTAAATAACAAATCTTGCAACCACTCCGCAAACTTAACGTGAAGGCTCAGAACATCCCATGATGTTTAGTCGGGCTTGAAAGGCCTAACATGCCTACTGGGGCTCACTACCAAATTTCTCTCTCTTCTTTTCCCTCTCTTTTTTCTTCTTCCCACACCCCTCTTTCTCTAAAGCCTACTTTATTTCTTATTTTACTCCCACAACCCAACTCTTCACTCCCTCTCTATTTGTCAATCTGACAACTCTCTTTTTTCTCCCTCATCTCCTTCATCCCCGTGGCATCTCACAACCCCTCATATGGCAAGACAAGCCACAACAGTCGTGTTGCTTCGTGGTGTAGGTCAAAAGATAAGCAAGAAGAGGAAGAAACAAGAGGGAGAAGAAAGGGGAGTAAAAGTGGGGCAAATTGATGGTAGGGTTGGAGTAAGAAGATGATGACAGTGGCAGAGGGTGACGACAATGACAACGGCAAGAGGTTAGAAGGAGGCGGCTAGGAAGGGCATAGATAAAAAGAGGGAGAATAAACAGTGGGGATGGATATTTGGGTCAAGTTTTTCTTTGTTTGCATTTTTTTCCTTCAATTTTTTTTTATTGGGTGTTACAACTCCTTACTATTAGAAATTTTGACCTCAAAATTTGTTAGGTTAAAGGGGCACCTAAGGATATTTACGATGATTTGAAGTTTCATTGGAGATGGAACAATAATAGCCAAAACTTAATAAAAACTAAAGTTGAGACTCATTGGTGAAGGCTAAAACTATCAAGATTTCTAGTTTGACATTTATTTTGGACCACAATAGGCTAAAAGCCTAAAACCATTCTATTTCAGCCTAGATTATTTATTTTTTCTAGGAGTTAAAAATGAAATTTTGAACCATGATATTTACCAATACTCCTAGTAACTTTGTAGCATATAATGTTGCATTCCACTTTCCAAGACATAAAAATCAATATTCAGGTGCAATTATGACTGCTAAATCATTATTCACTACCATTATAGCATCCTGATAGATGTATGATTCATTGCTCAAATAACCTTCCCATTTCCTAACATTAGTTGCATTCAAAACGAATAGCATACTACACTATCATTCTTCTCCACCTTACCTTGAAAATGCAATTGTGACTGCTAAATTATTATTCACACTACCATTATAGCATCCTGATAGATGTATGATCCATTGCTCAAATACCCTTCCCATTTCCTAACATCAGTTGCATTCAAAACTAATAGCATACTATCCTATTGTTCTTCTCCGCCTTACCTTGAAAATGTCAAAAATAACAAGAGTTCTTGATAATAAATTTCAAAAGTATAATACAAAGAAATACCTATACCCAAGTACAATCCTATTCTACTAAGTTTGACTCTTGGCTTGTCTGCCAATCAATATTTGAATTCATCCCTAAGGCCCTAATGCTAAGACATTAGAATCGAAAGAACATATTTCTTGAAACCACCTCTTGTCAACAAAACATCGAATATACCAATATTCTAAGCAAAAACCCATATGAGGAAAACCAGATGACTAGGGGATCGTCACCAAAGTCCACTAATTTTACTTTTTAAATAAGAAAACATTAGCATCAAACCAAGAGACCTCAAAGAAGCCATAAAAAGAAATCCTCCTAATATTTAAGAATGGATCGAAATTATGTTCTCTCTTCTTTTCTTTTAAGATAAGTCCAACGCTCAAATAGCAAAGTGAACAAAACCAATATCAAGACATACAACTAAAGGGTTTAAACAACAAAGCTCATCTTTTCACATGACCAAATAACTGAAAGAATGACCCGCATACCCAAACATATCCAGGAGTTTCACTGTTTACAAGATGAGGAACATTAAGATAACAAATACCATCTCTGAAGGTACACAACCCGAGCATTCAACAACAACAACAACAACCAAAAATGTTAAGAATACACAAGCAGTGCATTTAAATAGAGAACAATCTCAAGATATACACATCCTGGGCATGTAGATAAGGAATCATGTCAAGAAATCAAAAACCCGAACATTTTAACAAAAGATCATCTCAAAAAATACACAATCTGAGAATGTAAATAAATTATCTCCGAAAATATACCGCTTGAGCATTTAGAATACAACGCTCGTCTATAAGAGGTTCAAAACCTGAGCAATATAAACAATGTACTATCTAAAGATATAGACGTCCGGATTATTTAGATAAGAAATTATTTCAAGGAATAAACGACCAGAGCATTTCAATAAGAAATCTTCAAAATACACAACCCAAGCATGTAAATAAGAATCATCTTAGAAAATACACGACTTGAGAATCTAATAAAAGAAAAGGAAAGAAGAATTCCCGAGAATTCACAGCTCGAGTATTTAAATAGGAAACCATCTCAATCTCAAGAACTACACAGCCTGAGCATGTAAATAAGGAACCATGTCAATAAATCTAGGACCTGAGCATTTGAACGAAAGATCGTCCCAACAAAGACACAATCTGAGGATGTAAATAAATCATCTTCGAAAATACACCACTTGAGCATTTAGAAAACAACACTCATCTTAAGAGGTTCAAAACCTGAGCATGTAAACAAGGTACTATCTAGAGAAATACACATCCGGATTATTTAGATAAAAAATCATTTCAAGGAATACACGACCTGAGCATTTCAATAAGAAATCTTCAAAATACACACAACCCAAGCATGTAAATAAGAATCATCTTAGAAAATACACGACTTGAGAACCTAGGAAAAAGAAAAGAAAAGAAATGTCTCGAGAAATTCACAGCTTGAGCATTTAAATAAGGAACCATCTAAATAAAAACAAAAATTAAAAAAAAACGCATCACGAGAATTTTGAATATATAAAAAATAAAAAGGGAGGGGGAGAAATGTGATCGGTGGCAGAGGAGAGAGAGAGAAAGGTAGAGGCGGCAGTGGGTGAGGCCGTGAGAGGGAGAAAGTTAGCCCCGGCGGTGAAGAGGGAGAGAGATAGAGAGTGACAGTGATCGAGAGAGAGACTGTGAGAGGGAAAGAGTGGGAGTGAGAGAGAAAGAGGAAGAGACTAACGTTACCGTCTCCGTCGTGCTCGCCGACCACCGTCGCAGTCGAATTTGCCGTCGAGAGAGCTGGGAAAGAGGAAGGAACAGACCGAGTATTTAAGGTTTCGGTGGGGGTTTCGGTCCAATTTTCCGAATTTTCTTTTACCAAATTAGCCCTCCCAAATAAATTTTTTTACGGGTCTACCGGACTTCAAAACTTTCTACTAATTACAATATGCAACTAAATCTCAATTAAATATAAGTTTTCTCATATAAATCATTTTCCTAATAAATAATTTGCAAGGAAATTAATAAATTAAAAATTAATTTTATATGATTTTTTTTTAATTATTGACTCAATTAACGAATTTATATTTAAAAATTACTGATTATGATAGTAATTTTAAAATAGGATTTTTATAAATCACACCCTATATTTTGCTTATTTTGTGATTCGCACCCCGTCTTTGGGGATTTGATAACACGACCCTTTCTTTTTATAGTAATATTCATTTAACACCCTAAGAAATTCAACAACTAAAGAGTGAGAATGTAGAGTGAGTCTAACGTTCAGCAAATGAGTTTTACTCATGCTTAATATGAAATGAAATTAAATATAAATAAGCTCAACGAACTATACGCGAAAAAGATAAGAGTTGCATCTATTGAACAATCATTCATATAAGACAATCTTATACTAATATTTAAGATCATTAAGAGTATATACAATATGCTACGATATCATGATCAAAATGAAAGTAGATTGCTTACAACAAGTAACATATTCCTATTAAGTTTATATATATTCACACACACATCTTGGGGCATTATACAACTCAATAATTGGCATCTACTATCATCCATTTCAGGCATTATGTATTGCAACTACCCAAAGCTACCACAAGATAAGGGAATAGAACTTAGAGATAAATCTCACATACTTATGCTCGGTGTCACTAACTGATTGTCTATAACTACAAACTTAAAGGTCTCAATCTTAAACTTCATAACTAACATATCACTATCGTTGCATATTATGACAATACATATTTATAAGTCTTTAATTCCACACTACATCTTAACTCTATACTGTTAGGTACTATATACAAAGCCTACATGGTCCCGACATATGATATTATATGTTTATTGGACAACTTGTTAGCTTATTTTATACATGGTGGACAACATACAGATTTTGAGATAATGCAGTTAAATGATCAAAATAGCCCAAAAAAATATTTTACTTATCTATACTTTAAAATATCTCAAATCAGATCCTATACTTATGATCACTAAAATTAAATAGTTAGTTTTTTCTATCCAAATTAACATAGCACACCGAAGAATATCTAAAATTGAATTCGCTAAATTTCTAATTCTTTTATGGATAAGAATACATTTCTCCTCTTATATGAACATTTTTTTTCTCTTCAAAAAAGATTCAATGTATTACACATAATTAAAGTATTATTAAACTTGAGTTTTTATGAAGTTTAGTTATTAGAACACATCTAGGAAGAAGAGGAATATGAGTTTAAAAAAATTATATCAAAACCCCATTTATTTTGCCTAATAAACACAACAGGTATTTTGGTCATTTGGGCGCGCTACACTAATTTTGACATAAAAACTAATGGTCTCACTTTAGTTATAAGTACATAGTTTTGATTTAAGACTTTTTGAAGAATTTGAGAGGTAAACTAATTTCGGGCATTAGTATAGTGGTATAAAATGCATTTTGCCCTATTAATAATTAAAAAAATATCTTCTCTCTCATTTTTTATAATACTTGAAACAAGGGGCAACATCAATTATAATTCCTACCAAATACCTTAGTCGTTCCGATAATAATTGGATATCATTTTGTTAATAATAGATTATGATTCCTTATTGCTAGAAAGAGATGACATATTGAAGCCTTAATTAACCCAATTAAATGTTGACAATTTAACTGTCAAGATTCAATATATTTACAAATAATCAACCAAAACAGTAATTTATATATATATATATATATATAGTTCCTATTGCTAGAATTTCTTACCATTCCAAACAATAAAAAAGTTTGTAAAATTTGAAAAAGAAAAAGAAAGATGAGAAAAGGAAAAAGGAAGTGAAAGGAAATAAAAGTAAGATGTGAGAGCAAGTGCATCATTCTTTCTCCCTTCTCATTGTTTTCTCTCCCTTCTCACATTTGGAATGTATTACTAATACATTCCAAAAGTAAAATATTTCCCACACCCATAATATATAATAAGAATATTGCTATTCTTACAGGCCACAAAAAGTGATTATGGGGGGCATTTTATTACCTCTGATTTTTTTTACTCCATATAGAAACCATCATAATTAATATAAGATAATGGCATATCTTACATTTTTGTAAAATATTTATACAATGTATGTGGATAAGACTTTATTCCTATAATAATATTATTGTGATCAAACATCATAAATCAAGCCAAGTCCAGTCGAGTCAAATCGAATAGAATCGAGTCAAGTTAGTTGGTTAGATTTGCTTATTGTTTTAAATTTAAATAAAGTGAATAATCTGCACGTGGATCCGATCCGCTAGAATTTACTCGTATAAATAAAAGTAGTATGAGTTGATAATTACCATAGAATGAATTTTAAGTTTAGTAAATTTATTCTTATTGTCTTTATCTTTTATTATAATTGTTATATCATTCTTATTTTTGAAAGAGTAAATTGTAACCGTAGATCTACCTTCAAACACTTAAATCCTAGCCACGATTCTCCATCACGAGTCACCCTACTATATCTACACAGCAGCCCACCACCACCCTTGGCCGTTTACCACCCTCCAACAACTGCCGCAACATTGGACATTTATCGATTTGTCCATCCTAACCTTCCTTCACTATTTTATTTTTAATCCTTCACTCTTTTATTTTTAATTTTCACTCCAACCTCGGATTTACATAAAACTAAACCTATTAAATCCTTTCATAATTTTCTTACGTCTAGAATAGTCTAGATCTAGTTCGTAAAAAAATTTACGCAGATCTTCCATCAATATTATGCATAAATATAAGTGGACTATTCTCTATTTAATTTATTAGAAATTAAAAAAAATCATTAAAAAATCACAAGCTCAAAAGCTTTGCAGTGTTAGAACCAAATTTATTTAAGCTGAAACCAATACTAAATTTATCCTTGATTTTCTGAATACAAAATCACACAATCAACAAATGCAATATGGCAAATTTAGGACGAGAAATATTATGTATTTTATGCATTTAAAATATGTACTTTTAAATATAAAAGTTTCAAAATTAAATTGATTAAAAATCCAAAATTACTAAGAAAACTTTCCAAATTATGTACTTTCTAGATTAAATATCTCTAATAATATGGTATCAATTCACAACTAGTGTTATTCATAAATACTGGCAAAGATGTTCTCAAATCCAATTTGATTACATTTCCATGGTTTCATGAATATAAAATCACCCCATCTGTTCCATGCAAAATCATTGTGAACTTTTCTTTTGAAAAATGAAGATTTAAAGTTGGATTGAAACAACCATTATTTGGAGAAAAAAAAAAGAACACTTTTAAACCACAATAAATGCAATAGGACAAGTTTAAGAATAATTTTAAATTATATGAAAATCCTAACACATGAAATATTATCATCTAATTTTTTCTATTTCTGACTTAAAATTGGAATCTTTTCAATAATTTTGTATAATCATGCGTCAAACAAATAAAAACAACCGAAGCGAACCTTGAGGAGCTGTATCATGAACACAAATGTTCTCTTGAGCACCACCCTGCATAAATCCAATTAGCAACATAGAAATGAGGATTATAACAAAAATTTATCAAAATATTAAAGAATCTAACATCCAAATTAATAAGAGATAAGGAAATTAGGGTTTGGGTTAAAGTAGAAAGAGAAGAGCATAGGAATACCAGGTTGGACGCGATGATAGGAGACGAGAAGTTGCCACGTGAGGGGAGACCCTGAAAGTGCCTAGAAGTGCTCGCCTCTGACTTGGTGGTACCGACCGACAATGTATTCATGAAATTTGGGATTGCACTTGCCAAAATGGAAGAGCTTTCATCCTCCATACAATTATAATATTAATCAGAAAACAAAAGTATGTATTTAGGATATATATATTAG
Organism: Typha angustifolia; assembly: GCF_048772165.1. Lineage (NCBI taxonomy): Eukaryota > Viridiplantae > Streptophyta > Magnoliopsida > Poales > Typhaceae > Typha > Typha angustifolia. The sequence goes on along the minus strand of NC_133239.1, from coordinate 10,211,352 downwards.
ATGCTAAAAAAATAAAGTAAAATTATGGTAAAAATTAACCATATTAGTTACATAAATGATACTAACTTGAAAAAGATCGAGAGAATTAAGTCGTTCGCCCGGTGCCCTAAAGAGTCGCCAACTAATTGGTACACCAGTTTCAGATCGGCGTCGAAGGTTAATGCATGAACGATCCATGAGATGTTGTTGGTGATGGAATTTATTATCTCCTGTATTTGGATTGAGATAGATTCACTATTGGTCTCAAACATGCACTTTCAAATTAGGGCTAAAGGCTAAAGCATGGTCGATCAATAAGGTATTATTAGCGATGATGAAGGTTGCAATCTCTTACCTTGGAATTGAGATGGATTTGCTCTCCCTCTCAAACATGCACCTTCAAATCAGGCCTAGAGGCTGAAGCACCAACAATGAAGGTTGGATGGTCTAGAGAGTCTCCTCTTAATGATATTCTCCTATTATACGTTACAAAAATATCATTAATGACATTCTCTTATTGAACGTTACAAAAATGTAAAGTTATACTTGTGTACAGAGAAGCCAATTACGTCACAGATCTGTTTGCCAACTCAGGGTGTGCGCTGAGTTTCAGCTATACCTAAGGAGATCTTTTCCTAATTTATCTTTTGAAATTTTTTTTACCTCTGATGTTAATGGAGATTTTATTTATGTACAATTAATCAATACAAATTCTCTCCTATTCTCTTTAAAATATTATATAAATAAAATGAATTATAAATTTATCTAAATCTTGAATAAGATTTTTAACATAAATGAACCGTTGGTTTTGACTCGAGATTGTAAGAACCCAACCTTATGATCGAGATTGATATTGCCCATAAATTTGCACTTCAAGATATAGTAATTTTTTTTTATCAATATACATAAGAAAAGTGTATTTTCAACCCTAAATATCAAGCCTACTTCAACGTCGTTAACATCTGGAATAAGTTTGTAATAGGAATGTAACAACTAGAAAGAAAAAAATTAGCGCGCATGTGCCCGGCATGTGCGCTGACTTAAGGGTGCTCTCCTTTCCCGCTCTTCCTGTTCTTCCCCCTCTCTCTTTTCTTCTTCTCCTTCTTTCTTTCTTTCTTTTCTTTTTCTTTTTCTTCCTTCTCCCCACCAGCTCACTTCCCCCATCTCCCTCCCGCTGCACTAGAGCGCTGCCGACACTGTCGACCTCATGGATTAAAGTGTCGGAGTTGCCTCCCCCTCCCAATAAGTTAGATCTATAATTAAATAACTATTTTGAGTTTTCTCTCCGAAAGTTTTCCTTCTCTGCCTTGCCGTGATCCGGCCAGCCGGCTGCTTTGTGCCTTGCCGTGTCGATGCAATGAGCTCCCCCTCCTCGTGAGGATGCCCTTGATGGCCCCCTTCGGCACCCTCGTGGCCTATGTCGTCGGGTGGCCCCTCGCCTTGGCCGATGGCCAAGGCTAAGTGGTTGCTCATCGCCGGCTACCGCTGGTGCCTCGGCTTCCCCTCGGTTGGCTTCTTCTTGCCGAGGGGAGTGTGTTGGTGTGTTTTGCTGGGTTGCCGGCAACCAACCTTCCTCCCTCCTTTCGGTTGAGGTGAGAAAGGAGGGGGTGGTTGGGTTGGGTGCGGCCCAGCCCAGTGCCCGCTTGACTGGTCGAGCTAGGTGTGGCCATCCTGGGGCCCACGTGTCCGATCGAGCTGGGTGCGGCCTAGCTTGGGGGCTCATATTTCGGGCCAAGTTGGGTGTGACCTAGCCCAAAGCTCGTATTTCAGGCCGGGCTGGGCTGGGCACACCCCCATCTCGTGTGTCGGGCTGCACTAGGTGCGGCCCCCAACCCGTGTCTGGCTGAGCTAGCTGCAGCCCAACCCGAGCTTGGAGTGGGTTGGGCTGCATGCAACCCAGCCTAGGTGAGTGATGGGTTTGGGGTTGCAAACAGCCCAGCCCAAGCTTGGGCTGCGGGCAGCCCAAACCATGTGTTTTTCTAGTTTATAGAAGGATTGAGCCAATTCTTGGTGGGTTTATTTTAGCTTTGTGCCAGCTAAATAGAGTGTTTACCCGCTAATTTATCTCTTTAATTGTTAAGACATTATTTAACTATTTTTAATATTGGCAATCGTGAGGCTTACTTAATCAATATTTTTTTAGCTGATGGTAGTGTTTGCCATTGCAAATAACACATATCAGAAACTAGCTCCAATTGGATATAAACTTTTGCTGATTATAATTTTGGGCTAATTCAAATTATCAAAAGAGTCGGTGGTCCAGGTGTATCTGTATTAATTGTTCCTATCAAAGAATTAATACAGATAAAATGTAGAAAAATGATTTTAAGCAAGTTGCATTTCTTTTGACAAAGCTTATTAATTAAATATTATCTATACTATCTTCTATAAATTTAATAATAGTGATTTGGGCGGAGAATATTTTTATTACGCGTAATAACGCGTCAGGCCTCGGTACAGCTATGTCGGTTCTACCTGATTAATAAAAGTAGGAATTACGAGATGGACCTACCCAAACTGGTAGTGAACGTCCATAAGATTATTTAACTAATTGGTGATAGGAATATTATGCTCATACTTTTATTTACTTTTCTTATCGAGGTAGACTCCGTACCTTATGAGGATGATCTCATGGCGTAGTTGCAGCTAGTATTACGAAAGCGATTCAGGCAAGTGAAACTTTTATAATCTAGAGTAGTGTAGAGAATGAAATATCGTGCTTTGTGAAATCATCACATCTATATCATGCATGTGCACATATTTTTCTTTTCGTTATTATTGCTCGTTATGCATGGTAATTATATTTTGTGGTTCGGTAAGATTTCACATATTATCAGTCTTTGCATACTTATTGGTTATGATCATATATTTAGCATACAAAACATGATAATGATCAGTGTTACATTATGCTTGCCATATTAGATAATATCATGCCACTCGCACACATGCACGATCATAAAGGGAGTGAAATACTGTGTCTCCACAGTACCTGACACCTCCCCAGCTAGGGTTAGAGGCGGGGAATATTCTTATACTTATATATATTATGGCCTATGCCTGAGGTCTTAGTTTGTTGATCTCAAACAATCAAGTAGCCGTTTCGCCAGGCGATGGGCAATTTACTGTCGATCGATGAGAGTCATACCATTTAGGATATTTAAGATAAAGAGAGAAGGGTAAGATGACGAAGACTTAGCGATACCCGATGACACAGGGTGAGGGTGTCCGTGAGCGACGGTTCATGATTTCTGTGGAGCTGAGGATTCAGATGGTAATATCAATGTGCAATACTGACATTTATGATGGGTTTACGACTGAGGTCCTTAGTCTGTAGTGGTGGATAATCGGTTATACTGTTCGCCGGGTGATGGACTGGCGATTCTACCGCTAGGGTTTATCCTCTCTTGGGGTATATGTGTGGTTAGATGTGAGGATTGATGTGACCTTCAAGCGTAGCTCTACATGCGCCTATGTTGCAGACTTGGTAGTCTAAGATAATTCATATTATGTGGTGTGGTGTTGACATGACCTATGGGCGGAGCTCAGTGTAAGCTCGAGTTTGAGGACTTTATAGTCTGGATTGATTGCACGATAAGTTATTGATTGTTGATGCATTAATTTGATCATGATGTGCATATTCATATTTACTTATTATTGTATTATTCATCGCACTACTTTTTAAACTGTAGAAGTAGAAACTTACTGGGCTTTATGCTCACCACCTTTTGGTGAAAATATTTTTAGATTAGTAGATGAGCTGGAGTTCGTGGCGGATCCGGCGAAGACTAGCTTGAGTCTGCTTTTTCTAATTCTTATTCTTATTCTAGTTTTTAATATAAATTAAGCTAAATAGTTTGTAGCTCTTACGCGAGCTTCATTATATTTCTGGTTATGGATATGTATTTTGGGCTTATTGTGGCCTTAGTGTTATGGGCTTCTTATTTGTATTATTTGTGAAAATGTAGGTTTTTCACTTGTATATTATGTTGAGATATTAACTAGCAAGTCACATGGTAATCACGTGAGTTCTACCCACTTGAAGGGCACATGTTTTGTGGCGGGTATTACAAGAAATAACAATTCTTATTTATTATTACAAAAAGTGAGAGATTTCTTCTTCGAATAACTATTCATATGTTCACTTCTATTTTACAATAACTATGTAATAATTATGATATTAAGTGAAGACAAAGAAGGAAAAATTATTAAAATATCATTTGATTTGATATAAAATATGAAGATTAAATCACTATACTGGGGTGGAGAGCTAGGTGTGGAATGCATGGGCAAGGTGCTAGGTGTGCTATGCAAGAGCGAGGCATTACCTATGTAATGCAAGAGTGGGGCACTACATATGTAACACTACAACGTTAGCTATGTAATGCTATTAGGTATACAATACTATGGTAATTAGTATGTGAAGCTAGGATAATAAATAATGCAATGCAAGAATGCAGGCAACATATACAATGCTAGAGTAGGGCATTGGGTATGTATTGCTTTACATTTTATCGGTACATATGTAATGACTATACAAAAAGATATTATAAATATTATAGCTAATAATAATAAAATCTAATTCCACAAGAAAAATATATTTTTATATTATCTTAAAACATCAGATTATTAATATTTACACTTTTATATATTTATTTTTTTCCCAAATTTCTTATTTTTATTATTTAAAGAAAGAAATATTTCATTATGTTAATACATAGTTTAAATAGTGAATGTATTATTTATCTTTAAATAAATATTTTACTCCATAACATATTAGTTTATTAAGATTATACTTTTAATGTTATTAGTACATATAAAAATATTTTAATAATGGAACTTAATTATATTTTTATCATACCAAATTAAATATTATATCACTAAGAATTTTTAAATATTTATATTTAGTAAGAATATAACACTTCTATAATGTACTTATTTTCATGGAATATTAATTATATTATTTATACTTTCTAAGTTGAATTTTATTTATTTAGTGTAAAAGAAAAAATATTATAAACATTAGATTATAAGTATATATTTATTATGTCCAACTAAATATTATATTATTAAGAAATTTTGTAATATATAATTAATTTAAGGATTTACTATTAATTTAATATTTAATAATATATTATTATTATATGACATGATAATATGTATTATATGTGTTTGAGAGAGATAAGTGATGAACTATGATAAGATATTGATGAAGTACTTGAGGGAGATGAGAGAACAACAATGAATTATGAAAAGATATTTGAGAGAACTCATAGGATTTGCTTTTATTTTATTGACGTATTACGACTTTTTTATCTATAGGATTTGCAGCAACTTATTTTAAATTCTTAATATTTCTATTTTTTTTAGTGTTTTATTGCTAACTATGTCTCTTATATAAATAGCGGCCGAAAACAAACTAGATACAAATTGTATATAAATAAGGTTTAATTACATTTTGCTCTCTTATATTTTGAGCTTGTATTATTTTAACGATATGTACTATAAAAATATACAAATACTCACTTAAACTTTTAAAAAAAACTATAACTAAACTCATTTGTTAGAATTCTACGAGTTAAAAGTCACATGCCAAACATGTGTATAATATGTCATTTTTAGATAAACTAAATTACCCTTATAAAGGTCCAAAAAATAATTTTTAGACAATTTTACTCTCATCTTCTTTAAACTAAACTAAAGAGGTTTTTTTCCCTAGCGATCTTCTTCCCCAAGCTCTAAACTTCTTCATCGCATCTCTCTATCCCTCTTTTGCCACATGGACTTTTAGTAGACAGTAGCAGGAATAGCAACACCAAATCGACCTTAATTAAAGATGTGTTTTGTTATTGTTGATTAATAGTCGTTGTTAAGATCTCCATTCAATATTGTATAAGAGTAGATATGTGATTTTAATTATCATCTAATAAAATCAAATGTTTTCTCCAACCATAGAGAAATAGAGAGATAGAAAGATAATTTTAAGGTATTTGCTAACGACATCTAAGGAAATATAGTTTTTCTAAGGTGTAAGAATAATATGAGAAGCAAAATGATACCAGGTCAAAGTACATAATGTTAGGAGTAAAGTGTTTAAGCCTAAATAAAATTATATTTATATCTTTTTTTTTTCTTCAGATATAAATTTGGACATGGATAGTGAATGCATAGTAAGTTTCATCACCATATTTACTAAGTATAGATGAACGGATATATTCGTATTTATTTTCTAAATCTATAAAAACTTTTGATATAATTATTAAAATCTATAGCCAAGATTGATAAATATGTATGAAAACTAGATTAAAGATTTACATAAGAATATAAGGTTTTTAAGCCACTATTTTTATAATAGTTTAGACTAAATAATACGCAGATATTGACTCATATATTATTTTTAACCCATCTATGGTTGAGTGATATTGCACGCCAACATTTGTATCTATGTTTGTAACTATATTTACTAGGGCCTCAATTCATGTTAAGACGATATTGTATGCACAATTTTAGAGTAAAATATTTATCTTTTGTACCACTGAAAATAATTTTGTTCTATAGTATTTAATATTTCTGTCGCCCTTTCTATTTACTTTTTTTAAGGATAATTTTATTTAGATCTTCTAAACTATCATAATTTTTTAGATATTCTCTCGAATCTTTTCTTTTATCCACATAAACTCTCTGAACTAAGAACACTCTATATAGTTACTTTTATCTTGGTTTAGTCCGTCTATATGAATAAAAAATAGTTAAGCTAAATATGAATAGAAAATGGTAATAGTTTAAGAATGTTGGTTTTCTAAAAGAGCTAGTAAAAAAGTATATCATGTTGTGGTCATTTGAAAGCAAATAAAAGGTTGAAGGCCAAATAATTAAGTTGGTCTCTCAACATCAACTACACCACTTATACTTCAATTAATCAACCAAAAACTACCAAACAAATGGCATACATTATGTCTCATCACCAACACTTTGAGAAAGCTAAGCAAATAAAAAGTATAGCAGTTCACTACATTCTCACTTTGATACACTAATTGTGCATAGCCTAATATTAATTGTTGGAAGTGTTCTCTATGAGTAATTTGATTTTACCAAATGCTAAAGGAAATAATATTACTATAATAAACTCAAAATACGAAGATATATGTAGAAAATCCTCTTAGGAGAGAAAAATTACGGGATAACAACAAATCTACTATACAAAATATGGAGCATATATACTCTAAACTATATTAGATAAATCAATCTAAAAGGCACACCCATATATACATAACTGCTAGTATAAAACTTATACACGACATATCACAGGAGACTTTGCCTTCTATTGTTGTCAGTGTGTTACTCATTTTAAACTTTTTATAGGATAATCTATCTACTCTTATGTACTAGCGCACATCTACTGTGGACTCTTAAAATGTTCAGCATAGGTCTTTGCTCATTAATTGAAAGACTAGCCTTTTGTCTTTATATAGGCATCCAAAATTTATGTCATTCTAGCTAAATTAGGATAAACTCCTTATCTCATTAGCAGGCTATTTACAATCTCTTAATTTAACTAAAAAAAAACTCATTATTTTCTAATTATTAAGAAAACCAAAAGATAGAGTTGAAATAGTCCTCCTAGTCTTAGTAGAATTCACACATCATTAATCATCATCCAAAATGACTAGCTCATTTACATCACCTCTACAAATAAATTTTCTAGCCTTTCTTTGAACTCCTCTTTTAGAATACCTAACACAATAAAATAGTTTTGATGTTTGAGATAATCTCCTTCTAAGTCTTCTATATTTTGCTCAAATATTTGTCTATTCTTTTCTAGCCAAATAGCTCAAAGTCTTACAGGAACACAAATATTTCACCAGCATTTGCCATCTTTATTAACACTTATCTTTCCAATCAAACATTCTAATTAACATACTTGTTAAGAGTTTAATACTTAAAAATAATTTTTATCGAATAGTTCTTTTTGTATACACTATCCTTATTGAACCATCCTCTTACTGCTTATTTGAATTTTGTTCTTCAAATAGTTAGTTAGATTTTGCTCTTTAATCAATAGACAATTAGGACAACAAGGAATCATACAATCTTCCCTATCTAAATATCTTTTCAAAATTTGACAGACTTATCATTTCTCATATTCCAACTTTATGTAACACCTCTTTTAAGAAGAAATTATCTTATCATAACTTCATAATTGGAAAGCCTTCATATCTCCACTATAGTTTTGCTAATAAAGTAATATTCATCTCCAAACTATTGATAATACCCATAAATATTATAAAGGTATAGAGCTTATGAGAAAATCGATTAATGTAATGTAATTCTTCCATGATATATATCATACTTCCATCTAACCAAACTCTTCTCTACCATATTGTTTCTTTAATTTGTGGTCATGTAAGATATTTCATATGAAATTTCTCCATCTTGTGGTTATGAATCTTAGCAGATTGATTATTCTTTTTAAAAATTTTGCCCAAGTACACCAATCATCTCTTCTCAGACATTATTTTAAGCCTAAAGACTACTTCAAAGCAGTAAAATAAAAACTTCAAAATTATTACATCTCTGTCATTTGATCTTGAGATTAAAGTATCATCGGCATACTGAAGATTAATGATCCCATCATACTTCAAAATTATTGGAGCCTCTTGTAACCCATTTGCCTTAGAAAAAATGTCAATGTATTGCCTAACTTACTATCCATATCAAAATCCCTACACCCCATTACATCTTAAAAAGAATGAAATTATATCAATTTATCTTAATAAGCAAACCCTTCTCATAGCACTAATCATATTGTCCAAAATAAACCACCTCCTTTTCTTAATATAAAAACACTACAATAATCATCAATAAACTTTTTAATAATCCTATTTAATCTGTTTGTCAGTACTTCTGCAGTATTTTGTAGTTACAAGTGAGCAAACTGATAGATCTAAACTTCTACACCTTATCATTCTTAGTAATCTAACAAATATACAATAGTTCAATCTCTACAAATCCAAAAAATAATGGTAAAAGTAATTACTATCCTCCATCTCAATGACCATCTTTGCCTTTTAGTAAAAGACCTACCTAATTAACTTACATTAGAAAATATACACTATTTTCTTTTTCATGAGACGCTAACCTCTTAAATATATTATAATCAAACACCCACTTATATATATTTTAGTTAAATATTTGTATAAAATAAGTCACGCGACAAATTAAGCACAAATTTTTATTATAGATAAAATATGCGATAAAATTATGCATATTTTCCGAGCATGAATTTTAGTATAATTAAAAAAGTTATTTATGGTTAGTAACTAAATATAAATTTTTGCATAAACTTATTCAAAGTAATGATTATATTTTACAATTAAATAATAAAATATAAGTCAAATTATAAAGTTATGTTTAAAATATTTTATGTAATGTTTAAAAAATTTTATGCACAAACCAAACGAGCCTTAAAACATAACATTATTTTATTTGATACTTAAGTCCAGAATATGAAGCTAATGCCTTAGTAATATTTTTTTTTTGGGATGTATTGGTTTATCATGAAAATGCTAATAAGATCAATGACCAGACTAATCAGCTATTTAATTCTAAATAAAACACTGATTAGTTAGCATTTTACTAGTGACCTCGCTGACATGGATGCTGAGCTAGCAAAAATAAACCCTTAAACTCCTTTTAATATTAAGTGTAAAGCGTAATCTAATTCAATAAATAAAATTTTTTATTTACAAAATGGCTAAGATGCTAACAATGCCATTTAAAAATACTATTAGTTATTAAATATAAAAAAATAAATTTATTTACTCTCCTGAACTATCAGTATTTTCTGCATGCTTTTTGAATTATTTTACTATATACAATTGTGATCCAATTTTTTTTTTTTTTTTTTTTAGTTTAGAAATCAATACTTTTACTTCTTCTCTTAGTTCAAATGAGTTAGTATATATGAATTATTTTTTTCTTTTAGTTTTAGTGTTGTGTATGAATAATAAAGTTTTTTAGAATATATATATATAATAATAATAATAATAATAATAATAATAATAATAATAATAATAATAATAATAATAATTTAAGGGGTCTAAGTAGAAAAAAGGCACAAAAATTTGTATAAGAGTAGGAATTTTTTTTTTAACAGTAGGAAAAAAATTGTAGGTGGTAATATGCAAAAGAAGTCGGATAATAATCTATTCCAACAGATGTGCAGAAAAGACAGGGGAAAGTGATAAGCACGACGGCGCTGACGCGGACCTTTGATCTCATCTCACCCAGTCCAAGCTCATTCCGACGTCTCCTGATCTCTCCGCCGGCGCAGTCATCGGATCGTAGGTTGTGGCCTTGTGGGAGGAGGATGGAGAGCCCTCGGTCGCCGGAGGCGGAGATCGGGCACAGGGTGGAGGATCTCTGGGAGGTGACGGAGCCGCAGCTCTCGCCTTCCGAGAAGCTCAACTCATGCTTCGGTGACATCCCCGTCTCCTCCTTCCCTCTTGCTCCTCCATCACAAGGTCCCCTCCTTCTACCTTTAATTTTCTTTTCGTAAAAGACGGAAAGGATCCAACTTGGAATTGGTTCTTCTTTGTTGCACTCGTCGCTGCTATCTACTAATTTCGTTGAACGAATTCCTTCTATAGCTTAGTTTTGATGGAAAGGAAAGAACTCAGCTTGGGATTAGTCTTTAGCCTCGTATTGGAGGAAAAAGAATGAACCAAGGTGGGATTTATTCCTGGTTTATGGCTCTAGAGGCTTATATAGCCTACTTTAGTGACGTAGAAAGAACCCAACTTGGGATTGATCCTTCTCTGTTGCTCTAATTGCTTCGACAGCCTAGGTTTGATAAAATGGAAAGAATACAACTTGCGATTAATCATTCTTTTGCCCTGATTTTGATGAAAAGGAAAGAAACCAACTTGGTGTTTATCTATTTTCATCCCGCCAATCGCTTCTATATACTACTTTTGTTGTATAGGAAAGAATGCTGCTTGGAGCTCCTTTTTGTGTTATTATAGTGGCTTCTATAGACTATAACCTACTCTTGAGGAAAAGGAAAGCAACCAACTTGTGGTTTTGTCCTTTTGGTAGCTCTAATCGCATAGCAGTAGTTCGAACCTCTTGCTATTAAACACATATAGTTATGGGCAGAATGCACGAATATGCATATCAGCATATGGTAGACAAAGAAGCGTTTATCTATTTTCTAGCCAATACTGTCTTCTAAATTTTAAATATATTATAATCAAACACTCACTGATGACATGATAATTTTATTTGGTTACTCTGTATTCAGTAATTGAGATACCTTCAGATTCCAGTCTTGCTGATACTGTTGAAACTTTATCCAAACACAAGATCCTGAGTGCACCTGTAAGGAATGTTGATGCACCGGAAGATGCCAGTTGGATTGACAGATATATTGGTATCGTTGAATTTGCTGGTATTGCCCTGTGGCTGCTTCATCAGGTTCGCAAGCAAACTGTATAATGGATTAGAGTGTGGCCTTTGTCTCTTATTAGATGCACCGTTCTGTTTGTGATTCTTTGGTAGTTTACCTTTTTAACAAGTATGGAAGGATCAGATTGCTGAAGTCATCATCAATTTTCAAAATGAAGAGGAAATTAGTCAGCAGTTAGTAATTACAAAGGTCCAGTGTCTACTCCATTTCAAGCACCAAAGTATATGTTTGATGCTATAAGTTGTGATGAATGTCTATCGTAGAGTATCCCAAAACTTGTCTGATCTCTTGCTTATTGTTTTACATTATGTCCAGGCTTCTCTTTTTTGATCATGCCAGCCATAAGGTGTCATATACATTAAAGTAAGAAATGGGCCTTTTCAGTATCTGTTCCCTGGTGCATTGACTACTTTAGTTATAGACAATTATCCACTGCTGTTTTACTATATGATCACCGAATGAAATTAAGCTGACTATAGTCAGTAGCCAGTTCATGCTATCCTTATGGAATTGTATAATCCCTAATTTACTCTTCAGGGTCTCACAGAAATAGAAGAGCCCTTCTGAATCTCTTCCACCTAGATGTAAATTGGATGCACCTTTGTTGTAAATGGAAGTTCCCTTCTGAATCTCGTCCAACTTTAGCAGCATTATGTGGGTCAGAATTTGGGTTCTCTATTGCCCTTGCGCGGTGTGTGTTATATTTGAAAGCTGCCCCAGTCTGTCTATTTACAAGGAAATGACATTGTTCAGAATGTATTTCGTATCTCATCCTTTAACTATCAACATGTCAAGTCCACCTTTTTGTGTATATGGTAGAGTTATGGACTCATTGAAAACTCTCAAGATATTCATCCTCTTTAGAACTCTAATTCAGTTTATACTTGGAGAATGCCTTTCTTTTCTTCTCCTTATTATCCCAGCTCTTAAATATGAAGTTGATTTACTGAGGCCCTGAAAAAAGAGATCTAGATAAACAAGATAGTAAGTGGACACACCAGTAAGATAAATCAATCTTTGCTTATTGTGAAGATATAGGGAATACCTTTCTAGGACCTAATTGCTTTGCTTCTTGTGGTTAGAAATAATTCAGAAGTAGCTAATTTCCATATTGTTTATGATAGAAAATGAGTGTGATCTTTGGTGATTGGAGGACAAGCTGCAACATTGTGTAGTGTTGTTATTGTTGTATGGTCTTTGATAATGTAATACTTGAAAACATTGTAGCAAGATTTGCCTTTTTATAGTATATTTGTGATTCTTGTCCCCTAACCTATATTTTAATGGGTTATTGCATGCATTGTGCATGTATTCACAGTTTGAAGCTGCATCTGTTGGAACAATTGGTTCTTCCACAAAATTACCTGTAAATGGATTAACAGCTAAATTGGAGGCTTTAGGAATTAGGAGAAAAGCATCCGGAGCTGCTGATGGTGCTCTTGCTTCAACTGCTTCTGAAGCTAAAAAATCATGCCCTGAAGTAGCTGCTTCAGTTGGTGGAAGTTTTTTCGAAGCTCTTACTTCTTCAGAGTTCTACAAGAACACAAAGGTTAATCTTTTTGGTCCATCTCAAGATGGTCTTCTCCTTGATTAGTAATCTCTTCTTTTTTCTTTCTCCATAAGTACCTTTGAGGCATTTCCTTCTTTCTCAGGTTCGGGACATCTCAGGATCCTTCCGATGGGCACCATTTCTTGCCTTGCAGAATTCTGATTCCTTCCTTACCATGTTATTGCTGTTATCCAAGTACAGAATGAAGAGTCTTCCTGTTGTTGATCTTGGTGGTGAAGGGAAGATTGAAAACATCATAACACAATCTGCTGTCGTTCACATGCTAGCAGAATGTGTCGGCCTTCATTGGTTTGAAAACTGGGGGACAAAGAAACTCTTCGAACTAGGACTTCCTATCATGAAGCCTTATAGACTAATCAAGGTGCATAACCGTTACTCTATTTTCATGTACTCAGATATTAGGTTTCTTTACTCAACTATGTGAATTTCCTTCTTAAACTTGAATGTTGTATTTCAAGTTTTCAGATTTTGTTATAACATAGCTTAGCTCAAGATCTTAGGAGTGAATCAACTTGGAATTTGATACAGTAAGAGAGAATATGGTGCATACTTGCATGAACAAGAATTCCATAAGAACAAGAAAAACAACTTAAGCTCAAGTATTCACTCTGGGGTTTCTTGGCTTCTCCATTGTTCAGCTTTAATATGATCAACACGCATTGCTAACCTGCGACTAGTATGTTCTTTATAAATGCCTTCCTAACCTCTAAATTTTCTCTTTTCTTATAGAGTATGACATGCATTCTCTATGTATAAATTTCTTAAAATTTTAGCTTTTGTCTCACCTAATGTGGTGCTACTCTTAACTCTACCTTGACTATAATTATTCTGGTATTTTGGCAACAAGACTGAACCATTTCTGATTTTCTCAACAATGTCTGATTGGTCAGCCTTCTAACAGAGAATGCGGCCGTTTAATGTCCCACCTCTATGTCTTTTAGCTCAACCTGTACTTGCTCATAATCAATACTTATACTGTAAGTATTTCTACACCTACAATCAATCTTCTCTAATCAGGGGCCGAGGCAGGACTTCTGGTTAGGGAGGCTGATATGTTCCATAGTTATAGCGCAAACAAATATTGTTATGCTTAAAATTTTAAGTTCATAAATCTGACTGTTATCTATAAAAAGTAAATGAATGACTTAAAAGAAAATAAGCTAATGGAAATAAAAAATAATCATAGCTTTATTTGAATCTAAAGCTAAAACACCATTGAGGATAGTTCATAAATGGTGCTCACTTATGGCAAAAAGAAATTATTTTTTATTAAAAAAGTATGATTTTCAGTGATTTAAAGTACTGTTCTCTTGAAGTGTTGTTTATTTGGCACCCTAAGAACAGCTCTAAAGCTAGCAATTTATATCTAGGGCTTTTGTATGTTACTACTTATGAGTTATGACAATGACTCTCAAAAGGAGTTCCAGCTAATTGTTTAAGATTGTCAGAATGCATGTCCTTGATTAGTACCTCCATCATTTGTGTCACGATCCGAAATAGGAATCATGACCGGCCATGCACCTCAATATGTTTGAGATACACGAAGCCTTATTAATACTTCCTAAGTGTACGATGGCAAAAATAAATAAACGAAGAAGATCTGCTTTATTAAATTTAAAACTAATTGCAATTATTATAAAACAATGTCATTATTTTTGAGTCTCTAAACGAAATAAATTTAAACTTCTAATCTAAAGCATAAAATCCAAAAGAGCAAAAAGTAAATCAATGGATCCTAAGTAGAGGTGGGGTCCAGGTATGTCTCGCTCAGTCGTCACGCTGACTATTACCTGAGATAAATAAATAAATGAAACAACAAATCCATAAGCCAACAACTATAGCTCAGTGAGTAGAATCCACTTGAAAACCAAATAAATTCTAAATTATATTAATGTTGAATAAAATTAAACTAAAATCAACAATATCCATAACAATTTATAATAGGCATGCTCTTTAAATAATGACAATGATAACAATAGAGAGTCATAACTTGTAACCTTGCACAGTTTCAACATGTTAACATCTTTCCAATATTTATACTGTCATATGTCTCAATAGATTTATACCCTATGAATCCACATCAATTAGAAATCACCTCGAGATAACGTTCGGGATTTTTTTTCATAGTTGATCCGGTTAGGGTCATCAGATGGTATCACTATGTGATCAACACATTCTGTCTTTTTCCCTAACCGTTGAGAGAAGTTAGAGTCACCTAGGAAATTTCTCATTCATCCTAGGACTGTTCTCTAACTCCGCCAAAGTCACTTAAGAAAGTCATTGCAGTGATCTAATTTAGGACTTTTCCTTAGATTTTCAGATAGATTTAAGTCACCACGGAAAACTGCAAGCGATTTATACCGAGACTGTTCTCTAAGTCGTACAAATACTAGTTTCATTTTTTCTTTCACTAAGATTTAATATTTGCACAAGGTATGGTGATGCACTGAGTATAATAATTAAATTCACGTAGAAAATGTAACGATTAAATTTTGCATGTAAGGATGAAATAAATAAATTTGCACACAGAAAATTTACATAGTCTAACAAGGTACGAAATGTAATAAAAATAAATATGTGAGTGAACCCACTCACCTGAGTCTAGGCAAGACAATCGAAATCATAAACCTTTAGCTCACGTACTAAAAATCACCACCGAGGAGCGTAATGATTCCGACGGTGAGGAAGAAGAAAACGAAGGAGAAGAAGAAGAGAAAGGAAAAGGAGGCTGGGGTAAGGAAGAGAGAGGATTTAGGGTTTAATTTATAGAGCAAAACTCCAAATCTAAATTAGATTTGGATTCAGCGAGATATTTGTGACTGCCTCATTGCGTGCCGAAGAGAGAGAGGGGAGGGGGTTGCACGTGCACCCTCCTCTCTCAACCCCTTCTCTTTTCAGTTCTCACAATTTGTGTTTATTCTGGTTTGCACCCTACATTTAATTTTCATTTGCTGCATATATCCTGCTTTTGATGCCCACGGAACAATCTTAGTTCAGATTTAACCAAGTAACTACTAACAAAATGGTATAGAAAGAGAATTTTTTTTGTCACATTCAAAAATTACTTGAAATAGATGTACTTTTAGCACATCGTCATCTCTTGTTTCTTACAATATGCTGTATTGGTAATAATTGAATCATGTTGTCTCTTTATTGCTTATCTGTGCCCAGCAATATTGATTTACTGGCATAGAAGTTTGAAGATATGCGATAATGGACAGAGTAATCATTGATTGACTAGTGGACTACCTAATAAACAGTCAATGAACTTACTGAAAGTTGTTTCTCATTGTAGGTTTATCATATCCCTTTCCTTTATGCAGGTGAATGAAGATGAACCAGTACTAAGGGCCTTCCAGTTGATGCGGGAAAAAGGAATTGGCGGGCTTCCTGTTGTTGATGGAAGTGGAAAAAAGGCAATAGGCAATATAAGCATTAGAGATGTTCAATATCTTTTAACTGCCCCTGAAATTTACAAAGATTACAGGTCTGTATGCATGTTTACCTTAATATATAACTATTACAACTTTGTCAAAAAAAAAAAAAATTCAAAACATTATGATTTGAAACTCTGTGCATGCATAGATGTGCGTTCTGGAGGTTTAATGCAATAACAACCTTAGAAGTTGATGTATGGACCATGGACCAAGGACCAACGATCAAGGACCAAGGAGAACTTTAGAAAACATGACATTAAAATGTCTTGGGATATATTTCCGTAGGACTATTTCCTTCTAATAGCACCTACTATTTCCTTTTTGTAATGAGTTGCAGTCGCATTTTTAATTTTAATCAGCATGATATGCTTTGTGGCAGAACAATCAGTCAAAAGTAGAACTGGTTCAAGCAATCATTGGAAACAATCAGTCAAAAGTGGTCATCCCCTTCCTCTTAGATGACAAGACCACAAGATCCTATTAGTTAGACTGCTATTCTACTTGTTTAGCGTGGAGGTCTGATTAAAATGCTTTATAAGACTTGTAGCTACTAAGTTACATGCTTAAACAGCCCATTATTGGATCTATCTCTTCTTCAAGTTGAAAGTCCTAAGTAAGATTACACTTAAGTTTTTTTTACTAGTTTTGATGCATTTGCAGGTCAATCACAGCAAAGAATTTTCTCACTGTTGTACGAAGTTATCTACAAGAGCACCAAGATGCCTCACCATTGCTGCGTGGAGTGATCACCTGCAAAAGAAATATCACAATCAAAGAAATCATACTGAGGCTAGACACTGAAAAGATCCACAGAATCTACGTTGTCGACGAAGATGAGACTGTGGAAGGGGTTATCACACTTCGAGACATAATCTCTAAGTTGGTCCATGAGCCACCTCATTACTTCGGGGACTTCTTTGACGGTGTTGTTCCGCTCCCTGAAGATTCTAGGGTTTGAGAGCTCTCTGACATAATCACGCATGCCGCAGCCGTCTATCCCTTGCATTTCCTTTGTACATTAATGCTTGTAATTTTTGTTTCTCCTCAATGCTGAGACAAGTTGTGGTGTCATGCTTGTATCTTCTCAGATTAAACTGCTAATTGTTGATCCTAATAATGTTTTATTCAAGTTAAAAGTTATTTTTGGTGTGGAGTCAGAAAGCTCATTCTGTGCCGAATTTCCCAATGACAGCGAAAGCTTTTAAATCACCCGCGTTTTAAATTACTGAACTTTGCATACTTAGAGAAGTAGGAATTTAAGCACATTTCCATCTTCATTTTGCAATTTTGGAGATTGGATACTAGACTTTATTACATAATGTTTTGTTGATTGCAGTGTTGTGATTCTACATGCTGAACACACTGTTGATAAGTATTTCCCATCTTTGCGACCACTTCAATATTTCAAGTCAAGGTTAAATTGGAATATCTTTGAGGAGAAATATTTGCAGTTCTTTTTCTAAAACTATGCCTCATGATTGGAAGTCTTTTGATTGAGTGTGTAGATAAATAATAGAGAAATTTGCAATAAACTCCCTACCTTACGGATTTATTTCGATTCAAACCCTATCCTTTTTCTTTTTCTTTTTTTTCTGAGAAGGCCCCTGCCTTTATATATATATATATATAAATTCATTTAATACCTTGGGTTGAATTTAACTCCACATTAACGTATAAGAATCTACAAGAAATCAAAGTATACTTTTAAAATTTCTATTAAGTAATCCCTGTTAATGCCCATAATGAGCTCACGTAACAGTGTTACTATGTTTTATTTCAATTCTTCCTACAAACCTTTTTTTTTTTTATATTTTCTGTTTCAAATTATTCATATATCAATAAGGATTCGAACTGGTCTTTGGGCAAGGTATTTTGATAAGTTTAAAATTTTTGTTATTAATTTTTGATTTGGTAACATTTTAGTTCTTAGAATTGTAATAGTAGAGTATTCTTTTCTTTTTTTTGTGTTGTTGTAAAAGATGAGATCTGGCAAAACAAGGATCTGACACACTAAAGATACATAGTGTTGCATATATATATGTATGTATGTATGTATGATACAATGATACAATAGAAATCAAAGTTTACATGTATGCCTGTAATTTACTTAATGAGATATAAAAGAAGAGAAACTTGATCTAATTATAAAATGGGACTTTTTCAAATCATAAATCATGGTAAATATAATAAACATCAAGTTTTAAAATAAATAGAACCTTTATTGCGCACAATAGGAAATCTTCATTTTAAATTATCTTGAACTCTGAAAAGTATCCAAGAAGAATTTTAGAGGTATCCCAGTGAATCCAATTTTCTAAGCAAGAAACTAACCAATGAGTATCATATCAGATTGAGGTCTTGCTACAGGTTATAACACCCACCCCCACCCCACACACACACACACACAAAAAGGAGCATCCCTAGGGTTTGTATTCCAACTGATCTCTGTCTTTCTTCAAGAAGTCTGGCAGCAATGCTCTAATCAGGGTCAACAGAGAGGCTAAGAGAGCAAGAGATTAGGGAAGTGGGGGGAAAACAGAATGAGATATTGGTCATGAACAAACAAATACCTGATCTGTTTAACTTAAACAGTGCACAAACTAGATGACTAAAGTAAATGAGAATAACAAGGAAAATGAGAAATGACTTCAACATTTAATTGATCCAAGTATATAAGAATAAGTTAAAGAGATGAATATTATTGAAGTAAACTCATTCTTTTTTGGGGTTAGCTGCTCAAGAAAAGGTACATAGTAACTATATTGGTGTCAATCAGACACTTTGTTAATAAGCATAAACAGAAACTCGAGGAATGAGTCAACTAGTAGTTGCAAGTATAGTAGAAGAGGGCATTAAGGTGATGGTAAGGCTAACTACTATGTACAATATAATTACAGTTTCAAGTTATGAGAAGTGGGAAACAATCTCAACAGAATGGAGTTAGGGCTACATGCATCTTGTCGTCGCTAGATTCTGCATTGCCAGGAGATTCATGTACTGGAATGCCCTTCTCTGGTACAGTATAATATATGGATTTAAGCAAGCAAGATTGATGTCAAACAGGTAGTCAGATATGTGGCAAAACTGTGAAGGTCAAGCAAGAGTATTCAAAGGATATAGGAGTCCCAACCAACCATGATAAAATTTATAAATGCACAGTGAAGCTGTTATAAATATTTGGTTTTTGCATGTCTACCCTTACAGATTCCTGTATTTGCACGTATATCCCACTAAATTCGAGGTTGCATGTACACCACTCAAAACACTTGGTTTCACATGGACTATAAAGCTAAACTGTTAAAACCTGATCAATTTAACAGGACAAGACAAAAAAAATAGCCTTACTCCTCTTTTGCATGCATACCTCCAAACTAAAGGCATCTTGTGTTTTAGATGGTATAATAAACCAGATTTCAACTCATAGTGGTTGAAAAGTAATATGAAGTACATCAATGCAAATACCAAGGATTTTGATGGGTACACAGGAAAATCGAAAATACAAAATTTAGAGGGACATACATGCAAATAAGAGACTTTTGAGGGTTATACACACAAAAGAACGCTATAAGTATTTAACAGGAAAACCTAAATAAAGGTGCATGGAGAAGATAGTCCCTTAGTGCATAAAGATGAGGAGACAAGGTGATGAAATCTACTAAGGAAGTCACCAAAGCAAGAGGATTTGAAAAGCTCATATTACCATAGGCATATGATTTACAACTTCTACTGAGGAAGCACTAAGTGAAAATTCCAAAAGCATACTTGCATAACAAACAAAATTTTCTTCTAGACCTGCATGAGATAGAACTAATACTTGGAAATTAGCACATCACGAAATGAACAAAGAATGTAATAAGTAATATATTAAATATATATCTATGAGAACGTATATTTAACCAACTTCTTTTTAAGTTGAACAGGTAATAAATGGACAATTTTATTGGCTCAATCATGATGGCAAAGTCACCAATAAAATGATACCAGCAACTTTATCTAGAAGGTACAACAAGTGAGAGCAAAGAATACTGAAATGTAAATGCCTGATTGAGCATACAACATGTCAAATGTCTGAACTTCCATCAAGTTGTATAGTGCTAGAAGAATCATTCTCGTATTAGAAACCAATTTAACTTTAATAATAAAACTGAACAATCAATATGTTGCACATCAGTACAACCAACTGATTGCACTCACTGATCCTACGTGGTTTTGTGTATGTGTAGTTTCTGTATAAATACTTCCATATTCAAGATAAATATACAACATTATGAAGTCCATATATTGTCTGCAAATAGCAGTCAAATTCAACAGATATCGAGAAATAAAATGGCTCACCCAGGAGAAAAATAAGCATATGAAAATAACTACCATGTGAAGAAAGTGAACTTACAAATACAAAAGACAGAACACCATTGGCATCTAACAAGGAGATGCTAATACAAAACACGCTATATACAGAATGAAAAAGAATACCAACACAATTGTTATGCGCAGAAGATGGACAACAAGCAGACTCACACTTAAGAAGCATTACATATTTACATTGTCAATACAATATATACTGATTCATGGTGTAAAGCATCTAAAGATCCTGGTGCTATATTATTTATATTATTAACAATACAACAGCTAATAAGGGCAGAAACAGCAATCATGCTATCAAGGTTACATATAATGCGCACTTGAATCCTGAAATTAGGTCCACTGTACTCAGAGCTTACCAGATCAAGAACACATGAAGTGTCAACTAGGTTTTTTTCCTTGGATGGTTCGCCAACCCAGGTAGTCCTTCGAACAAATCAGATAGATGGCTCTCCAGATCCTCTGGTGTGTACTTTATGTATTTTCCTGCATTC
Source organism: Typha angustifolia (assembly GCF_048772165.1). NCBI lineage: Eukaryota > Viridiplantae > Streptophyta > Magnoliopsida > Poales > Typhaceae > Typha > Typha angustifolia. The sequence continues at coordinate 10,190,046 of NC_133239.1, read as the reverse complement.
CTCCCCCCCTCTAATTGACCACCAAACCTTCCCAAGAATGCACGATATGCTGGAATTACCTTCTCTGATATAGATATCTTAAGTTCTTCTCGGAGCTGAGGGTCCATAACCTTCCAAGTAGTCTGGGTCCTATATATTTCTTCGAAGGCCAAGTTAAAGCTCTTGAATTTTTCTTTGAGAGTCATTCTGGAAAAACTATGAGAACTCCCACTCCCAACCCCATCATCCTTCAAATGAGATAAAACTCTGGTCCAACAAGCTCTAAGGTAGCTTGTTTCATATTGTCGGATTTTTCCACCACGTCTACGTATCCAATTGTCACCTAGAATTCTACCAAGCTCAGAATTCTTTACTTTCTGAATTATATAAAATATGTTGTTCATCAAAAATATGTATTGCATTGCACTGTCTTCATAAAGCTTAGATTTTTCCTCCAAGTTAGCCTCCAAATATGAGATCAACGTTACTAAGCGCCGACCAAGTGGAGTCGTACTCTCAAAATGACGGGCATCATCATTATCACCCACTTCAGTTGTGACGTGATCACCATCATCCAAAAGCATATCTAGTGTCTCACTGTAAACAACTAGCAATTTCGCATAATTCATCACATAGCGTGTGACAGGATGGATCTCACCTGCCTGCATTGGTTTCCTGGATGTCTCCCTCTGCACCGCATTCCCAAACTCCAGAAGAGTTCCCCTTACAGCATCCCCCAACCTCTTCAAGATCCCATTGGCCTCACTACATATGAACTCTCCTGATTCGCCTACAAACAGAGCCTGCAAGTCCGGGATTACCTCCGTGAGCGCCTCATACATGTCTAACATGCGGAAAAGCTTCTCCGGAGACCGCTGACAGATAGTTATTGCGTCCCCGAAGTTTAGTAACTGCAGGACACACCCCTTTGCAGTCTCAACAAAGCACTCCTCTTTGAGTTCATCAGAAGCAACTAAGATCTGGTCACAAAGTTGACGCTCCCCTGAGAGCAGAGCCATGACGACCGTCTTAACGCCCTGAATCCATTTCTTCATCTTGTCATCGAGCAATCTCCACTCAATCCGCTGCACCTCATCGATGCTAATCCGCTCGATGCCAAGGATAGCGAGGCATTCATCAAGGATATCTCGCCGAACACTACAAAACACCTGCCCGAGCTCGCTCCCATACCCGGCCCAGATCATCCGGTCGGCGATCTCCTTCAAGTCCGCGACAGACTCAGGGCGAACAAGATCAAACCTCCTGTCATCAAGGATGCTACTCCCCCCTCGCTCCTCCAAGCTCCCATCTTGCTGTGGCGGCTGTTGATCGAATTCCGCAGAATTATCAAAATCCTCGATGGTCTCGCCGCTGTCGGAGGCGAAAGAAAGGGAGAGCCGCCGGATGGAGCAGTAGAGCTCGTTGGCGTCGAGGGGGACGGCGTTCCGAAGCATGAGATGGTGGAATTCTTCCTCGAGGCGGGACATGGCGAGCTGGAGAACGTTATCGGCGCGGGAGGAGGATGAGTCGGCCGCTAAGGCGATGAGCTCGTCGACCGCGGCGAGGTACTCAGACGCCGCGTCGGACTGGGGAGACTCCCAGAGCAGGGAGTCGGAGGCGTCCCATTGGAGGACAATCTGCTCGGAATTGGAGAATTCACCATTGGCGGACGCGGAGGACGAGGGGAAGAGGTCAGTGATGGACGAGAGGCGGTTGTCGAAGCCGGAGAGGATGCGGATCATGTCGTCGGCGGCATTCTTGGAGGTTGCGAGGCTCTTAACGATGTGCTGCGCCGCGGCTATCACCTTGTCCTGCCCGTCGACGCTCGCCGCCGCCGCCATGGGGGTGGGGGGGCGAAGGGAGGAGTCGTGTTCTGGCAGGACGGCGGGGATCGAGAATTCTAGGGTTAGGGTTTGCGTAGAAGAGGGGATTTGGAGACGAGGCTTTTACTGCTGCTCATCGATCGTTTTCGATGACTTCGTTGCCACGCTTCTCTCTTTCCCCTTCTCTCCCACTCTCTCTTTTGCTTCTTATCGTGTGAAGGTGACGTCGCCGTTTATGAACAGTACTCGTAGTGTTTGTATATCAAACTAGACCTCATCCATACTTAAATAGCAAACCAGGGGTTTAGTCTTGCCACGTCAGCTTCCACGTCAGCTTCCACGTCAGTAAAAAGGGCCAATGTTTTGCATAAAATATGTCCAAAAGTAATTACTAAGATTAAAAAAAAGGAAATTTAATCATGTATTTTATTTTATTTTATTAGAAAATTTTACAAATCACACCCTATATTTTTTCTATTTTATTATTCACATCTTGTTTTGACTGTCTGTTAATTTAAAACAGTACCAGCAAAAAATATTTTATTATAATATATAAAATAATTTATAAGTATCTAAATTACCCATGCCTTTTTCGAGGCAAAGAGGAGGAATATAAGTGGTAATGCTATTTTAGTAATTTGATCGATATCAGTACTCAAAATAACGTCAGGATGTTAAACGATAATTGTAGAGAAAAAGAAGTGGTCGGGTTATAAATCGTTATGAATCACAAAATAGAAAAAATATAGGATATAATTTATAAAATACCCTTACATTTATTATTATTAACAGCTCACCTCACGAGTATTTATTATACATATTAGTTAACTTAATTATAGGTATTAAAAGAGTTTCTTTAAGAGGGATAATTAGATATAGTTTATTCTATCAGGTTAAATTTAACCTATAGTGCTTTTGAGGATTAAATTCATAATGTAAGGGTCTGATGATAAATAGTAATAAGGTATGATATAGATAATAATAGAAGTAAAATATACAATGTTAAATTATCTATTTTATTTTATTTTATCATTATGCTATATATATATAGAATATATAATTGTCTTGTCCTGTATATATAAAAAAAATTGGGCTATTAATAGATGTTAGCACACTCTATACATGATGAGAATTTTTTAGCATATCATATAGATTATTATGTTATTATATTGATTAGTTATCTAACAAGTATTTAAACAAATGTTGAGGAATAGATTAGTTTGCATCATAATTGCCAATTAAATCATTGAGTTCTTCCAAAAAAAAATTATTTTGTTAATTAATCAAGTTAAAACTAAAGTTGGATTATTTTTCCCTTTATAAATTGTTTAAAATAGGTAGAAAGTTATTGATATTATAGTAAAAGAAAAGAAAATCTTTATCTTTACCTATAAAAGAATAGTGATAAATATTTTCCAATTTATATTTGTCAACTTTATCAACCATTTGTTATAAATATTTTATTAAATACTATGTCAAAAACTAACCAAAAGATAGTAATTCTAAAGAATATATATATATGATATTATTCTTTGGATATGGTGGAAGTTGTGAGCAAGAGAATGATTCTGCTCCTTGATTACTTCCCAAAGAGGAGAATTTAGGTAGGTAATCTTAAATTACAATATCTTGCAACATTATTTAAGTTGATAGTGGATACATAAAGCCCACCACTAGAGCAAGTGGCAGCAATATGAGGTCCTATGGCCCATCTTATAAGAGGATTGTATATGAGCAGAGCTAGAGTTGGCATCTTTGTCAAAATAATAGAGCTAGTTTGAGCTCGAATTGAGTTCGGCTCCTTAAGGCTTGATCAAGATTGGCAGGAAATTTTTCTGGCAGCCATGGCCATCTAGGACAAGGTCTCCTTTCTCCCTCCCTCTATTGTACCCCGCTCGTTATCCAAATCTTTGCTGGTGACTCCTCTTTGTTGACTTCACTTTCTCCTAAAAATTGGGTCAATTATCTCCTCTCGGCTTACCGTCACCAGTTATCATCTACCATCGCTTTTATCTTTCATCTCCGGTGAGGGTGACAACCATAGTTTTTGCAAACTTTCGGGGCATGTAGTTCCTATGGTTGTAGTTTACTTTAGTTTTTGGATTGTAGCTATACCGCTTTAAGGTCCACTCAAATTCAAAACGAAGCTTAAGTTAGCTAGTCTGTTAATATTTTAATATAATGAGTATTCCTAATTCAAATCTTATATGTCCTTAGGATATGATTGCTTGTTTTTTCTTACATGCCTACATTTTGTTCATGGGAATATTTTATTATTTTCAAAAATAAAAAATAAAATACCTTAAATACCCTTTATTTGACTTTTACATCTAGTTCTCTCTTTATTTTTACCTTCATTTGAAAAAACTTATTCAAAGATATTAAGATTATATTGCATATATATTTCCTTTAATTTTAACAAATTGCAAATATTTTTAAGACATTTTAAATAAATTACAGGAATCAAAGATTAATACTTACAAGTCTGGGTATGAATAGTAATGAAGGAAAATAGTATAAAGTCATGCAGTGCTTTTCATTAAATTTCCAACAAGAGAAAATTAGCCAATAAGTGTAACCTGAAATCCTTTTAATTCTATGGTTATAATTAGCTTATCAGCTTATAATCTATTAAAAGGATAAAAAATTATGTGAGCAATTAATCCTCATTAACTATTTAAATTGATGTTATTTATTACCTAGTCATCATACTGTTTAATATGGTTTGACACTAATATTATATGACAATAACTTTGGATAAGAAAGCAACTACTAGGTATTTAATAAACATTAATTTTGGACAAGACACATTAGGATAAGCTTAATGTGATTTTTATAAGCAGTCTCTTTGGGCTATAAGACTCCTTATTTTGAAGTCATGGAGTCCAAATGATGCTTCACTTGGCAATTATCTTAATATAATGTTTAGGAAATATCTGGAAGAATTTTTTGAAGGTTTTAATAATCAAAATTGCATGATCATGAACTCATAAGATAGATTATTTTATGAATGGGAAAAATAAAATATCCATCAGTGAGATAGATTGTTTCTTCAATTCAAGATCTACTAATCCAATTATTAATTTGTTACTTGAAATCTAGCCCAATTATTTATTGGTAACTTACTCAAAAATTATTTTCAATCATTATTTATTAAAGAGAATTTTATAAATCACACTATATGTTTTATCTATTTTGTGATTTATATCTCATTTTTAAGAATTTTATTACTCGACTCATTCTTTTTCTCTATAATTCTTATTTAATATCTTGGCTAGCTAGATTGACATCCCTAATTAGTACTTTGTTAGAGGTTTATGCTTTTGCTATCAATTTGGGCTTCATTTATAAGACTCTTCATAATTCGGCCCACACCGAGTCCAATATTGTGTGGACAATTATAAGGTTATTCTAAGCAATAACACGAAATTTAATAAACAATAAATTAGTAATCTCATTATCTTATCCTTCGTCTAATTAGCTCTTAAAAAAAGGATTATTGGATCAGGCTCTCTCTCTCTCTCAAGTGTTCTAGTCGGTCTAAGAAGATCATCAGATGCATTTGAACTCATAAAATACTTCGAATAGATGATCGAGATTAAATAAGTACTCCTTATGAATAATAGACAAAACACTACTTAAAAAGAAAATTCTAGAATTGTTACTTTAGATTCTTAATCCTAAAATTACACCTCATAACTGTAATTTGGAGGGGGATTATATTCAAACAGAAAATGCTATTATTTTCATCGACATTTCAATACATCTAAAGTAATACCGATCGAATTTTAAATAATAAAAATACAATAAATATATGCATATTTTTATCTATCTCTATACTCACGATTCGATCTATAGATCGGTGAAATATGATATAAAAAGTAACATTTTCAATTTCAACAAAATCATAACGGGGATAGAGTGACGCAAACGAAACGGTGAATCTAAACCTAACCACGGGAGGGTAAAAATATAATAAATTTCCTATCTTTCTACCTATCAACCTCCTGTTCCAAGGCCCACCTTGTTCACATGCTCAAATTGCATGTCAACATTTGATTTCCCTCACAGACATCCAAAGTACATTGTCCATTAATTAATTCCTCAAAGATTATATGCAGCTAAGGAGATAACTACTCCCCAACCATAACAATAATAGTAGGGATAGTGTCTCTACTTTGAGGCTGCATGGATTCATCTCTACCTCAGATTCTTCCCTTTGTCATTGGCTACCAATTTATAAGTTTGAACTTGTACTACTATTCTGCCTCTCAATCAGGCTATGGCTCATAAGATGCCACTGAGCTTTGATAGGACTTTTTCTATAACAAGTGGATGTTAGGATTGCAGCGTGCACTTATGATCACTTAATTTCGGCGCCGATCTTTTCTTTCTTTTATCTTCTTCTTCTTCTTCTTCGTCTCCGTCTTCGTCTACCCTATCTTCGGGCACATGTTTTTTTCTTCTTATCTTTCTCTTTTTCTCGCAATGCGATTGCCGACTTTTTCTTTGTTCTTTTCTTTGTTTTGGCCAATGATTAGAGAGGGATGTGTAGGTAAAAAATGTCAAAGGGGGTTGACATTGGAGAATTTCTATCAATGAGGTTTGTTGTTACTATATTGTCAAACATATCTATATTTTTTTTTCTCTAGTAAGTGAAATATTAATTCTAAGCATAGGGAATTTATAGTCAAGAAAAAAATATTATTATTTTAGGTCTCCAATTATTAGTTGAACTAATATATTGACCGATGACACCTTAATATTAACAAAACTCGAAAAGACAGTACTCCGTTCGTTAAGAGTTTTTTAATTCAAATTTCATCACATATTGAGATATTATTAAATTCTCACTTATCTATTAAAATAAAGTTATTGACATTGATATGCACAAATATCATGTTAAGAAGAAACAAAGTAACCCTCTAAATTTTTGTTCGAAATATATTTTTCATCCATAAATTATCACGTATAAATCACGTAGCAGCTATTAGAGGCCTAAGAGCCACACAATATATATATATATATATATGAAAATGATTTGATAGCTCCTAGTATTCTACCCTACATGTCATTAAAGGAAACATTAATTTTCTCCACCATATATATATATATATAATATATCAAATTATCACGTTTATACTCACACTTAATTGACCCAAAACGTAGTGCATAAAGTCGGTGACATCTGGCTCAGCTATAATATAAATAAAATACTCCTAACCTCTTTCTAATATTCAAACGTGCGAGCCAACTCTTGACTAATTAAGCTAAATAAAATAAATATCTCCCTTGTACGTGTGGAAATTATAGTGTAACTTTTTATTTAAATAAATAATTATTTTATTAATTAGGCAGCACGTTTGCCATTCGCCATTATATGTTGGATTAATTAATACAAACCTTTTTTCACAGTCAAAATGGCTTATAATTGTAGTCAAATTAATCATACTCTATAATGACATACTAGCCAACTTAAGCCGCTGGTATATATGGGATTCCATATTGTCATGCAACTCTGGGTTTATGTCTTGTTATACATAATTAGGGCTTCACTTAAACTATGGTGATTGCTAACCAAGTCGGCCGGTTAGTTAGTTAGTTAGTTAGTTAGTTACAAACTTATTGTAATAGAATATTTTATACATGGGTATCATTTAGAACAAGCAACAAAGTATTGAATTATATTCTACACTTAATATAGTTTATGAGTATATTATGTATATATACACACATATTTATATATATATATTTTATTTATAATGCTCACAAGTCTTACAAAAGAGTGGGATTCAAAGTCTCTACTTCTCTCTCCTCCACCGCCACCCTCAGCCCTCCGGCCATGTGCGCCGTCAGCTGGGGGACAAAAACCGGCGCCGGCCCTCCCTCTCCTGCCGCTGGCCGCAGCCTAAACTTGCCGACCACCGCCGCGGCAATGTACTTCATCTGCAGGAACGCCATCTCCTTCCCCAAGCACACCCTCGGCCCCGCCTGGAACACCGCGAACTTGAACGGCGACACCCTCGCCACCTCACCCTCCGCCGTCAGCCACCTCTTGTAATCGAACCTCATCCACTTCTCGCCCCACAGCCGCTCCATCCTCCCCATCCCGTACGGGAAGTACGTCACACGGTCGCCGCCGCGGACCCACGTCCCGTCCGGCAGCACGTCGTCGGCGACGGCGTACTTCGAGTCCCACGCCACCGGCGGGTAAAGGCGCATGGTTTCGCACAAGCACGCTTCCAAAACCTTCATCTCTTTAAGCGCGTGGTAGTCCAATCGCTCCTTCCCTTTGTTTATCCTCCTCACCTCCTCCACCACCGCCGCCTCCGCCTCCGGGTGACACGTCATCATGTAAAAGAACCACGTCAGCGCCGCCGAAGTGGTGTCCCGCCCCGCCACCACGAAGCTTATCGCCATGTCGCGGATCACCTCCTCGCTGTGACCCGCCGAGATCAATCTCGATAGCAAATCCGTTCCGTCTCCTGCTACCCCTCCTTCTTCTTCTTGCGCCCTCCTAAGTCGTACTATCCTCGTTATCGATTCACGTATCAGATTTATAGCTTCGTGGAGTCGCTTCTCCGATCCGATACGTAGAAATCGTTTTACCTTCCATATCAAAGAAATCGGCGCCGACCCACGTCCGGCGCAGATCGCCGACGCGGTCTCGAACGCGTCGGCGAGCTCCGACGCCGGTAACGAGGGGCTGAGGAACCCCGGGTCGACGCCGAGGGAAATTCGGGAAATCGTATCGAATGCGAAGCGTTTGAGTAAGTCTTGCATGTCGACCACCCTGCCGGCCAAGCCCGCCGACGTTAGTACCGGGACTAGCCGGTCGGCTGTCTCGGCTGCGACGGCGACGACGGCGAAGTCTTTCAGCGACCGCGTGGTGAACTCGTGGCTGGCGAGCTTGCGCTGGGACAGCCAGAGCTCGCCGTCGGCGTTAAAGATGCCGGATCCGAGGAAGTCGCCAAGCAGTTCAGTAAAGGGCCTACCCTTGGGGTAGTTCGAGAAGTTGGACTTTAAAATATACTCGACGTTCGCCGGGTCGGCTGTGACGACTGTCCGGCACGCCCCGATTCTGGAGACGACGATTGTCATCGTCGGCGACTCGGCCAGGAGGGAGGTGTACCAGTCTAGCAGTCGGCGCCGGTTTTGGTAGAAGGAGACGAAGCAGCCGACTACGGGGTGCATCTTTGGGCCATAAGAGTTGTTACTATAAGAAAACGTAGTAAGAATTCTAGTAACAAAGTAGTGCAAGAGGATGAAGAAGGAGAGAAGGAAGCAAAAGAGTAGCCCAATGGATGGGAGAGAGGAGAAGAAGGAGAAGGAGGAGGTCCGGAAGGAGGAGAAGGAGAAGAAGGAGAAGAAGGAGAAGGGCATTGTTGTCATTTTACAGAGGAAGATAGAAAGGTTCGAGTTCGAAACGAGAGATGGTTTGGAGTTTAAATAGATGGAAGCCAAAGCATGAGGACTTTTAAATAAATAAGTGGGGCCAAAATAATTTAATTATATTTTTAATTAATGATTTTTTTATTTAAAATTTCCCACCTGTTTCTATCTCTCTTTCTCCGTATTCTTTTTGAGAAATTAATACGGGAGGGTGACAGAAAAAAACACTATAATAAATAATTATAATTTATTTTGTGGAACATATTTACTTTTATGAGAAAAAAACAAAAAAAAACTTGGGCACGAACCCACTTGAAGTCGGCGAGAGGAGTAAAGTCGACGCCGACATTTGGCAAGGATGGGACCCACTAACATGCTCGTAGTTTTCTACGCGGTTGAAAAAGTCAGCCCATCACCTTCAAATGTGAATTAGTTTTTAAATCATTTTCGTATTTTAGGTAAAATATCTTCTTCCTCTTCTTTTTTTCGAGTAAATGTGCCAAAGTTAGCTATTGATAATTGGCTCACATGGGTAATGCCCCATCTCGCCCAAAACATACATTTCTTAAGGAATTAATTCCCTCGCTCGGCTCATTCCAGCCCAGGTTGCAACCAATCCCCTCAGCGCGGTCCAATCGGCAAGCCTATTACATTTCCTTCTTACATGAGCTACAGTACACGCAGCTAGCCTATTCATCTGGGCTTTGCAATCACGTATGATTTTTTGAATCTGCCAAGGGCAAGGGCTGTCCTCCTTCATTATCTTTACCAAGACCTCTGAGTCCGACTCCACCTCCACTGGCTGCTTTGCCCTGAGTAGGCTTAGTCCCATTCGTAGAGCCCAGGCCTCCGCGTATAAGGGCCACACCGCCGGCGCTGGTTCCCACCTGGCCAATACAAGCCTTCCCTTGTCGTGGAAGTTATCTCAAAATTATAGATAAAATATCTCAAAATTAGGTAAAATATCTCAAAATTACTATATGAATGAGTTAAGATAAAGAGAGTTGTAATCCCATTGAATAAGTTATAGGTATTTTTATTTCTTTTATTTTCAAGAATAGTGAAATATTATCTATTATATTAACTATTATTAGAGTAAAATTAATTTGGGATATTTTTGAGGTATTAAAAGTAACATATAAGGGTCGAAATGATAAATATCTGTTCGGTAGAGTGTTACGTAAATTTTTATTAGAATTTATCCTAAATTTATATCCGACTCTTATATTTTGCTTTTAATTCCTCAATAATATACTAATGTTAGTTTTTTAATGCAAAATTATCATATAGATGAATTAAATTGAACTTTGATGCAAAATAACCTTAATACCCTTGACTAAGTTTATCTAAAAATAAAATAAATTATAAATTTTTTTTAAGTATTGAAAAAATCTTTCTTTCATTAAAGCTCGGTTGATTGATAAATATCTATACAGAAAGATGTGAATGATAATAAATAGAAATATATAAAACCTTTTTGTTAAATTTTCCTAAGTTTCTATGAATTTTCAACAGTAATCCCTTAATTGTGGCATCCTGATTATAAACAGCTTATGAATATATTTTGAGGTCAAATTAACGATAATATAACATAATTAATAACTAGTGTTAATCCACGAATTATACTTTTATCTCTCGTGTATATTTTGATCTTACTATTGCGACACTCTAACTATAGGCTTCATAAACGGTCTAACTGTTCTCAATATATAAGTTGAACAATTGGCTCAATCTTTCCATAATAGAGCTCTAGCGAAAAATATACTAAATATCAACTCTAACATTTACCGAGTAATTTAAATCTATGCTCTTTTATCATATACTAACCGGCTTATTAGTAGTATTTAAAAGGACATTAGAAATCTCATGACAGTGCCCATGAAAATAACAACACATCAGTGTAGATCATGCCAAAGAAACCTAGAAAAGGTGCAAAGAAGGAAACCACCAACTCTTCTTCTTCTTGTCTTCTTCTTCTTTTCTTCTTCTTTTTGGAAAGAAATCTACAACTAGTTAACTGCTTGCAAGCAAATTCTTCTTGAAAGAGTAGTAAAATGCCTTCTCTCTTTCTCTCTCTCTCATGGAGGTAAGTAGGAATATATATATATATAAATATTATAACCCTACTGTAACCTTGTGTACTATTCTTCTTTCTCTTGATTTTTACTTATGCACTGGAGAGAGAGAGAGAGATAGAGAGTGCTTAATTCTATGAGATAAGTTTGGAGATCCTATCAGAAACCAGCACGATATCAAAGTAGATAATTGACAGAATAAATGCATGATAGATGCTTTTCTGATAATGCATGACATTCATAAGCCTGAAAAGAAAAAGTCTATCACACATGTCACCTACCTACTATCTTCATATATTAGGACCATAATTTCAAGTTTGAAGAAAGGAATTTTTTTTTAATATATCATTTATAATTAAGTTTTTTTTGAAAGGAAGCATCCAAAGATGCTAGAGGACCTAATAATAAACATCTCAAATATAGATACATCTACAAAAAAAATTAAACCCTAGGTCTCGCCGCTCACCTTTAAATTAAGTCTCAGTTCTCGAAAGAAAAATAGCCATTCTTGGATGAGAAGGATATGATTTTTTTTTTCAAAAAAAAAAAACTATACCCATTAATCCTATTAGTCACGTTTGGATTTCCGGTCATAAATTGATTTACATAACATTTTTTATTCATGAAAATGAGTACTCTTTGGCCCCAAAGTTCAAATAGAATTTGGTAACTATATATCGTAGCAATATTGTCTATTTCAGTCAATATAGTACTAAACTCATATTTTAAAATTTTTTTAATTATAATAGTACTACTAAAGACAGTTTTCATTTATATAGTTTTTATAAATTTAAACAAGTGAATAAATAATATTAAAATAATTATTTAGCTCTTTTTATTCTATTATTAATTTATTATTATTAATGCATAGACTCTACTTAAACTTTATGCCAAATTCATGTGCAAATTATGAAATAATCACTTTATATGGCTTCTCTTAATTTGCTTGATTTCTTTATTCCTTTTCTACATTAAAAGTAAGAAGGACATAACTTTTAATGATCAATTCAAGACTAGTGAGATGCTTGCTCTCTCTCTCTCTCTCTATATATATATATATAGAAAGAGAGATTGCTCAGAAAGATATTAGATAAGCATTAGAGTTATATCACTAATCATTTCTATATCCACTAATACTATACTATTACTAATAGGCATGGATAAAGAAGTTGGATAGGTTGACAAGATTATTGTACTTCTAGAAAGAAATATATGACACCTCTTAAATATGTCCCTAAATATAACTTTTTAATAATTAATGCATGACATCATGACATTCATAAGCCAAAAAATTATCACACATTTTTTTTCACCTACCATCAAAAGATAAAAAGAAATATCCCCAAAGATTAGGATTACAGTTTCAAGCTTGAGTAAAGGTTTTTAACTTCACACTTCCATCCAAAGAAGAAATCCTAACAATTAATCTTTCAAATATAGACATCATATATATATAATAGTCTCATATTTGTTCCTAAGTGGATGACTAGTATATATCTTTTAAAGTATTCACATTTTAGAAGACAATTTTATGTTGGATAAGAACCACCATCTAACTAAATCAGCAAGCAGCTTTCATAGACTTAAATTTAAAAAGTTGACGTAATTAATCACATCAGACAAATCTATTCAGGGTTCCCCCTATTATGCATGATTCAATATGCACATTTTCCTTCAAGCACACTACTCATGATACCACAAATCATGATCTAGATTAAAATAAATTGATAGGATTTGGTAAAGAAATTAGGAAAGAAAGATTGTGTTAGTCAATTACTTTAATTATATTATTTCTAATCTAATACGTTAAGTTTTTATTCGACAATTCAGATCCTAATTGCGCGGAATTATAGTGAGTTTCTAATAGATCCCCGGAATCCGAGAGAGAGATCTTCTTTGAGGTGGACTAAATTTGCTTGCTAGTGAGGTTAATTTAATGTAACTATAAAATTTATGGTTGAGATGGAGACATTTTGCACCACATGCTAATTAATATAGGCATTCCAATTAGAACCACAAATTAGTTCATAAAATTAGGTACTTATCACATTAGGATTCAAAGCAAGTGCACTACAAAGGCCACATAAGAACTTGTTCTTCAAATTATCTAGGTGTGATGCTTCTTTTTCTTCTTGGTCTTTTGAAGAACAAAGATGATGAGGATTGATTAGGAGTGGCATTTATCATCTGAAAAATGCAATGGTGGTAAGTTTGCAACCGACAACATAGCTTAATTGACACTTTTATCTCTACTAATACTCACAGTATTCTCATTTAATATACATTGCTCATGCCGCATAGGATATTTTACTCACCGGTCAACCAAACTGCGATAATTTCTTATAGCTCCAATACTCGGTAAAGTCCAACATTTTTTTTAAAAAAAAAATATTCTAAATAATTTCATTTTTATTAACACTGAAAATGTTTTCAATTCCTACAGATGAGACAGTGAAGGTTCCAGTTGGTAGCCAAGGTCTACATCATTGGGTTGTAGGGGTTAAAAAGATGTAATTGAACTCTTGACCTAATAACCCAACTGGTTTGAATTGTGAAACCTTTATATTCTAATTTTGCTTACATTGAAGTCTGAAATGGAAAAAAAAGTAGCATTTTGTCTCATATGAATTGTCCAAATGGGTAGGCAGATAAGATCAAAATATATATCTCTCTTTCTCTCTGTGTCTCTCTCTGGAAATTATACCACATGTAAAACTTAAGAGCAAGAGAAGAAAAACTTGGCATACTGGCATTGAATTGTCTTCTCTGTCTCATAGCCAAGTTGTGATGTGTGTGAGAGAGTGGAAACTCAGTGTGTAGCCACCCAGTTTTGAAGTGTCAGGTAGCTTCTTCTTGTGATTTATGAGATCATGAGAGCTGACATTAACTTTAAACAAATTTATTATGGATAGATCGTTAAGTTATTAGCGGCTTAGCTTGGTTTGGAGAAGTAACTCGGCAATGCATCGACTTAAAAGCTTAGATTAAACAACTTAATATGTTAGTGATGCCTAAATGACTTTATATCAAGAGAATAGGATCTTTGTCACTTTGAGATCTCGAATAATAAAATTAAGAATATAAGAAGAGAAATTTGTAGTACATTTACATGAAAATTAGTTCTTGAGAACTTTTATTGATGTAAAGATTACTCCCTTGTATAGAGAGAGGTTTTTAATTTTCAAAAAGGGCAATCATGTAATTTCAGGGGCCCACTTAGCATTTTGCATTTTGGATGCTTCTGATGAGATTCCCTACCAACAAGCGTAATTAGCTGGTTAATTAAGTGTAATTAGCTCATTTTAATAATTAAAAGAAGAAAAAAGAGAGACAAGGTAGTAAAAGTAGCACTTTTATTTATTCAGTGTTCTATCACTTGGGCAGGAAATAAAGATCAAAACTAGTAATTGGAATTCCAAAGTAATTCTTGGCAAATTGCAAGCTTTGGATCACAATTTTAACAATCATCTCCCATGAATCTTTTCATTTGGATCAAATTATCAAATCTATTCCTACCTAATGGATCAAATTAAACATAATTTGGACCAGTCTCAGTAAAGTAATTATCGATTGCGTTAATAAAAATTCGGCTTCTTTAGATACATTTTGCAAACAAACACTTATTTATAAGAAAATATGAATAAGGATAAGAAAGTTATCAATTTACTCGTCTACACTATTCAAAATAATTAACTCTAATCTTATAAAATAATAAGTAGAATATCTTACTATTAATCAATAAATATTGTTATAATAACATGAATGTAAAGAATATGTTATAAGAAAATAATATTCACTTACAAAACAACCTTTTTAATCTTTTTCAAGTACGATATTTAATAGATATTTTATATAGATTAGAACTAATACATCTCATAAGGGCAATATAATAAGTGATATGAAAAATAATCAACATTATTTCCTTACCAAAGATAATAATTATTTGGTGCCAAATCAAGCATTAAGATGTGCATAAATTTAAACGTGTACCTAATTTGCACATAAAAATATCAATAATCTCACCAACTGGACGAATCTTCCAAGTGGCAAGAGAAAAACTTTCATTCGAGCATTTATTCTGATGCTTTTGTACAGGTTAGGAGAGAATAACAATCAATAATATCACACTGGCACTAACTCTTTCACCTTATCCATATATTATAGATCAAAAAGCATAATGGAATTTGATAGCATAACATTTGAACCTGTACTTAAAAAGATTTTTGCAAGAATAAGTTGACAATCTGCACAGAAATCAGCATGCTTTGACTCAATAGAAAATATATATTTCAAAGAAAATTATGACTTAATAAGAAAATGACTAGATGAGATCTGAGAATGTGCCACTAATAAGATCATTTTGGCACCAAGCATTAAGTACAGTTCTAGATAGCTAGATAAGGATTAAAGAATAATTGAAAGATATAAACCTTATCTTTAGTTTAAAAATGATCACTAAGTGGATGTGAATAAGTTCTTCATAAATGTGCTTACAAGTTGCAACATGCAGGAAGGAAAAGCAAGGTTTGAAACCACTCATCAAAACACATAGGAAGTAAATGATTTGTAACAAATGATAATTGTCTTGTCAAAGAAATAACAATTCAACTACTTTCAACCATCAAAACTCTCTCGTCATACTTTCAGAAAAGTCTAGATCAAACTGTAAACTTCTTGTGCTGGAAAAAATTCTATGAGAACTGTTCTTAGCTAAGCAAGAGTGATACATAGTGACTACATTTAAGTGTAACAGCTAAGCATGAAATAAATGGTGATTAAAGGCCAACACAAACAGATTAAAAGATACATTGGATGAGGTTCTTTGTAATATAGCCAACACAAACTGATGAACAACATTCATAGCATACAACTTAAATCAAATCCACCTAAAATAAAAATAAAATTAAAAACAAAAGAAAAACAAGATACAGCCAGACTTTTGAGAATTATCACCTGCAGTAGAATGATATTACCAGAACTTGTGAGATTAGCATATGATGCAAACACTAGACATGAAAACTATATATGAAACACTCATACATCCATATGTTGACTGCTCTAGCAGTAGAGTGGTAGAGATATTGGGCCTCTAAGCAGCATGTGGGAGGAGCTTATTCTCAATTATTGCAGAAGTATGCGAAGTGAAGTTCATGGAAGATGGTGATGACTACTGGAAGAAATGGAGTCAGCAGCCAACAATTTGCTTCCTAAGTTTGCATTTAAACAAAAGTATGGAATTCCTAGTTAGAACTGAAGCTAATGAAAGCTATTACAAAAACCATATTTGGTTTTGATGCCAAATATATGCATAGAACTACCCAACAATTCCAGCCTAAAGAAATTACTGTTGGCCATTACACTATTGTCAGCTGATCATCCTGGTCAAGCAGCTTCAAGCATAAGACATATTGAGCTGCATCCCCAAGAAGAACAGACTAAATCAGTAACACCTGCTAAACAGGAAGAATGGAAAAAAATTAAAATAAAAAAGGGGGTAACAAATCGGAAGTACTTCTAAAAAAGAAAGTGATGAATAAGAGGGATAGGGACTGACATATCTTCATGCTATCAATTGTCAAAACATTTCTCCAAGTTGAATGAACTAATATATAAAAATAAGGCAATAATTTATTATACCAGAAAAAAGGAATTTTGAAATGACTCCACTGCTGTCCAATAAAGGACCTTTATCAGATGGATTCATAATATACTTAGTTTTATGCCGAGGACAGCCATCAGGAATTTCTACCAAAAGCATTTGTCTGTTTCCCTTTTCAAAAGACAAGGATCAGCTTTTGGAATCCAGAGCTCCTTAACTAGTAAAAGTACTTACATTTTTTCTTTTTAAATTCTCCCTTTGCATCAGGTTTCTTATATTAAATTATGATGAAACCACCGAGAGATCAAAATATGACAAAAAACTGAATGATTCTAAAATATCGTCTGCATATCTCTTAATGAACCAATGAGCATAAACTTCATAACAACTAAGTCTGCCACACAAACAGGGCCAATCATTTCAGAGAAAAGAACTAACAAAGTGGTGAGAATAAGAGGAGTGAAGAACTACTAGGAAGGGAACAGAGATGGAGATTTAAAAAATGCAATCTAAGACCCAAAGGAACTTGACAACAAAATTTTAAAAAAACTCCCCCCCCCCGGCAAAATAGAAAGGAACTACCAAAAAATCTATTGCTGTGAAAAGTTCTACTGAGTTACTGAGTTGACACAATGTGCCAAGATTTTGAGAATGCAACTTAAACAAAGCTGAACTGAGAGTCTACTTATCAAAAATGATTCTGGCCCTAACAGAATATCTAGTAGGCCTTGCACTCCTTCCCTGTGAACCTAATCTGACACTGACCTTATATATTGCATAAAAAGTGCCACAATTCATATGCTGCTCAGCTATTTGGAAGAATTCAAACTCTGTCAGACACCTTCTGTGCTATAAATACCCATAAACTAACCCAATATATCCAAATCTGATTGCCAAACCTTGGCTAAGAAAGAAATAACTCCCTATAAGGACCTAGCACCTCTATTACTATAACAAATAAGCTATCATTTACTAAATCATCCTGTACAAGTAGAAAAGGAATGACAGCCACATAAAGAAAATCCTGTGATCAATTGCATAGCTTCACGAGCCCAAAAACCCAGTGAAAAGGCCTTAGAAGGTAGAATAATTAAGAAAATTCTTAATACAAAATTTCATGTCAGCTATATAATGCCATTCTACACAAATTCAAGTTAATCTCAGATACAAAATGATTTATGAATACTTGAAATTAAATTTTTTTAAGGCCTTTTTTTTTGCATGTTTAACAGGAAAATTTGTATTACATGGCTTCTGATAAATGCAAAATTTTCCACCATGATAAGGTCATTTTCATTTGATGTTTGCAGTAGTTTCTATTCAAGGATGAGAATAGCAGGATAAACAAGCCTACTGATGTAAAGAATTAAAGCAATAAATAGGTCACAAGATTGTGTGGCAAGTAACTCACCTTATCTAATGGTTTGAACTTTGCATTGATGCAAAGAATATGCCATACAGAAAATTTTAAATAATTCCCCATCACCATCTAATTGCTAAATGTAGAAGCAAGTTTCTGTGTTGATAAGAGCAATACATCAATCTTGTCCTCACATGCCATTAGGAGCATCACTACCACCAGCCGGTTTGCGGTTCAAGTAACGTATGACAGCATCCTCAACCCTGTTGTATCACCACAAGGAAGATGTTTCATTAACAAATCACAATAGCATATGATGCTAACAAAAAACAATGAAATAGGTCTCTACCATGGTTGGCTATAGAAGTCAGCACGGCGTTCCTTTTCAGCATTACGGCTTGCTTCCCCAGCAACAAGCTTCAAATCCCTACTCTGAGAAGCTATTAAGGCATTAATGAACTCCACAGGAGACTGACTGAACCCAAGAAAGAATGCCCTCCTTCTACGGTGCTCATGAATCTTCTTGATAGAAGCACAAATCACTTCATCACAAGCCTCAATATCTTTGTGCTTCTCCGTATTGGCGAGGAAGGTTGCCATCTCCTTTTGTAAGGGAAAAGGAACATCAACTAGTACATCATAACAAGCATTGCCAACTGCACCATTTCCCGAGAGCCTAACCTTGTGCTCTAAATGTATGGGTTGTGGAGGCAACAAGTGCTGTGAGATCTTCTGTGATACCATCGCGAATCTCATCTTATCCTCTCCAAAAACCTTCCTCAATGGAGGGTCACAAGTAAAATAGGACGGGTCACTTGGATTCTGCAATTTCTTTGCCTTAACATACTGCCATATCCCAGCTATAATCCTGGCACGTGTATCAACCTCAATGCCCAAGACATCCACCAATGCCGGTGACATTTTGAACTTCTCAGGGTTGTAGTTCATCTCAAGCCGTATATTAGCAGTGAACTCCTTATCCCCCTTGCGCTTGACCTCAAATCCCTCATGAGGTGCTGGTGAGCGTGCATTCTCCCAAATGATTGTTGGGTTCTCTGGGTACAAACCCGGGTCCAGTGCAATGGTAACCCTTTTAAAGAAGGAAGAAAACTTAGGATATATAGGATTAGGCTTTGGCATCCCAGCAGCAGGGTCCAGGTCGGCTCCTTCCTCCAATATCCTCCCAATAATTTTCAGCGACCAAGATGGGGGCTCCGCATTCTTCTGCTCTGGAATTGTGCGTGTCTGGTTAGCAAATGTATTGAAGACATAAATCCTTAGGGTCCTCTGCATGGAAGGTGGGTTCTTTAATGATTCTTGTATGTCTATCTTCTTCCTCGCAAGAGCTGCATCCACCCGGGCCTCGAACTCGAGCAATTGGGTATAAAGAGCTGACTCAGGCAAGAGAGCTGCGACACGGTCTGGCAGCTGCTTCTCCGGGAGCTTTCGCTTCTTCCTCCGTGCGGCTGGGGTGAGGTCTGCCGTCCTAAAGCTAGGCGCAGCGATAGACGGCACTGGTGCAGGAGGCCGGGCAGGGGGTTTCTGTGGGGGTCTTTTGATTCCACCTGACATGCCGGGAGTACCGAAAGAGGGCGACGAAGTGCCAATTCCTCCGGCCATTGGGTTCTGGGACCCGGAGCCCATCTGGATTTGGAAGGGGGAGTGGATATGGTTCTGGGATTGAGGCGGCGACTGGAAGAGGCCATGGAAAGGGGAAGCACCAGGGGTCTGCGACAGCGACGCCGGCCGGAGATGCTGCGGCTGGTTAGCCGATGCCGGCGATGCCATTCCGGGGTTTCCGAGAGGAGAAGGACCACCCATGGTCCTAGGCTGGTTGCTATTTCCTGAAGCCATTGGATTCCAACAAAGGACTAAACCCTAATTCAAAACCCTAGATCGTTGTAGATACTGCGATCGGTTCTCAGCTGCCAAAACAAGGCCAATTACGCTTCAAAAATGCACAAAAATCCATCAAAAAATAATTTTGACAAGAAGGAAGAAACCCTAACAGTTCGGAAAAGGAAAAGGACAAGAAAATAACGAGAATTAAGACGAAAGATCGCACCTTTCGAGGAAGAGGAGCATGGATCTGCGAAGATTTAGTGGATTTGGAAGGATTTAGTCATTAAAAGATGAGATTTTGCTGCAGAAAGGAAGAGATCTCAAGTCTCTTCTACGGGAGAAGAGGTCTCTTCGCGCTTTGGGTTTCACTCTCACTGCTTCCGACCTCTTCGCTTTTTTGGAGAGAGTATCGGGTTTAATATCGGACCCGTTAATTTGAGATTCTCGGATCCGGTAACAAGATGATCCAATAGGATGATGGCTTACCGGGTCGGACTTTGTAATGTGCCCAACCGAACCAACTAGCTCCCTAAACACTAATAACCAGTATCATAATTTTAGGGGTCTTTTTCATAAATTTTTTAAAAAAATTTGTGGGTCTTTTTGCATTTATAGCCCTCAAACATCTCTTGTATACCTCTCTAAACATATAATTTCTGTATCTATATTCTATAAAACTTTTTTTTTCATTAATATTAAAATGTTAATAATTTATATATAAGAATATAACAATATGCTTATTTAATTTTTCATACATTTACCTTAGTTAAGGGTATATAATTCTATGATATGCTTTAAAAACAAAACAAAACTTAATGATTAAATTTGGAAGAAATTTTTAAGTTTTAATACCTTTTTTTTAACAGTTGCCTGCACATTAAGATTTGCATGAGAAAAGATAATAGGTTAAATTTATTTTATTATTATATATTAGAGCAATTATTCCATACTAATCAATTAGTTATTGAAAATAATTTTCATCCTTCCATAAATTAAAGGGTATATAAGACATTTTACATATACTTTTTTATGATTATTCTTATAACTGTTTCCGTAGTAATAGGAGTGTCAACTTCTGCCAATTTATTATTATTTTTATTTTTTATAAAAAGAAATAAAATATGACTAATTTACTCTTATAATTTAGAAAAGTGATTGATACTTTCAGTTAATTTTATTTGGTATCATTTAATCTCAACCGTTCGACTAGGAGAGAGAAATTAATAGTTCATATTGAATCATTTAGCTATATATTAATGTTCAAAATTATTTTATTCACCTGTACTTTAAAAAATCTCGGATCAGTCTTTGTACGCATTACTAAAATGATATCGGTGTTAGTTTTTCGGTACTCGGACCGGTCTCTATACTTAATGTCTAAAGAGTTTATTCAATGAAGATGATATGATACATAAATTAAGAGAGTAAATAGAGCTAAAAGCCTTTTACCACAATATAATATAATGGAGAATTAAGATATCAACCTCCAGGATACAAAATAAATACAACATGAAACACAGCCTTGGAGGATTCATAAGAACAAAATATCTAAAAATTGATAAGAAAATAATTACATGATTTGAAAAAAGAAATTGTTCTTTATTAAATGAACATCCTGGAAGTGTTCTTAAAAAGACTATTTGAGGCTTGATTTAGAATATGACAGCCTTATGAATTTATATTAAATTAGCAGAGGCAGTGGACTTAAATTATTCAATAGATAAGATTAGTTTTTTATAAACACTTGTTGATAACAAATTGGGCAAGCTTGGTTTGACATTCCTTCTTGCCATTTTAAATTTATTAATTTGATCTGATCTTCAAAATATATCATTATGATATCCAATTACGTAAACAATGCAGTACACTTGTACTCACATCTATGTCCATTTGAATCTTTTGAGAGGCTAGCTGATGAGCAGCAATATGAGGTGTGTTATTTGATCATTGATTTGAACTCTTTTTATTTGCAGTTAAACTCTTGATTACAATTTTCTCTGATGAAATGGTGAGGAGAAACATGATAGAATTTATGAAATCGCCTGCTGTGCAATCTGAAATCCCTCCTTAAGTAGAGCACCCATTACCCATAACTTCATCAGAGAGGCATCCATTTCTTGGTGGAATTCTCCAACCTGCATGTCATATAGGAAGCAATCAATCAGAGTATTTCAAAGTGTATGCAAAAAATGCCATGAAGAAAAAATCAAGGGAGGATGAACAGAATTTACATTCAAGGTCAGTGTCAGCACGAGTCGGTCTGCGGTGATCGAAGAATTGGACCACTCGACATAGAAGCAGAAAAGCGATTCGATAGCAAGATACAGAGATGCTGCAATTCCATCTCTCTTCTCGCATTCGACCGTCAGGAAGAACCTTCGATCACCGACTTCGATTGCATTCACCTGCAATATCTTTGCAGCATGTGGAACAGCACTGATTTCTTCAGCCTGTGTCACCTTAGGAGCATTAACCATTTGATCATCTCTAGTGAATGAAGACTCAAGCATGAGTATTTCTTCTTCTAACTTCTTAGCTTCAGACTGCAAGTCTTTCACATACACAACAGCATCTGCAATGATAGAGGCCTTATCCATCTGCATGGCATTGTAAACAGCTATTAGCTGACAAGTCTACATAGAAATTAAGACTTGCTTTTGTATTGCATGCTCTAAATTGCAATCCATAACTTTACTGCATTCCTATTAATATAGAAGGAGAATTATATATGCTCAGAAAGTATGAAATATTCAAGAACTACACTCATATATATATGACTTAAAATGGATAGAGATAGACCTTAGTTATGTTTGGAACTAAGGACCTCAACTCATAGAGCTTCTCCTTCATTCTAAACCTTCTCTTCCTCTCAGCGACTATCGTCTTCGAACGATCTTTCCTTGTCCTTTTCATCGCCGTCGAGGAATCTCCATCGTCACGATTTCCTTCATTAAAACTCTCCAGGCCTTCACTTAACAAGACACTATCATCTAACCACAAGCTAAGGTCAGGAGAACCAGAAACAACATCAATGCCTTCACATTGAGCCTCTTTGCTCATCAAACGCGTATCGCCATCGACAAACTCGCATCCGAAGAGCATGAGATCGTCAAAGTCATGACCATAGTCTGCAATAATCTGATCAAAATCACCACAATTGTTCTCCAACTCATTAGAGATTGAGCTCAGGAGGTGTGCTTGCAATGAAGGGTGCTGGCTATCCATTTTCTGAGTATTTGGTTAGTTGATAAAGAATGCATTAGATCTTATATAGGAAAGATAAGGTCAATTCTTCTTGGTGTGAATGGAATCAGTGTATTAATATAGGGTTACATGATGAAGTCATGGTTATTAGTTTCTTTTCTTTAAAAGCAATCTCAAGAAGAGAACAAATGTTAAACTGAACTACACCAGATAACTCTTCTTCTCTTAGTCAAACATGCAAGATAAACTATGTGCTTTGATGATAAAAAAAACTAACCAAAATATACAATCAGATAGTCTTTAAATGCCCAATTTGATGATCATTTGGAAATCCAACATAATTTGAAGGATAATTATTATACTTAATCCCTTTTTCTTTTCAATTGAATTGCTGAAAGGAGATTCTATTGCTGGATTTACATACATTACTTGACTAACCAATTTATTTAGTTCTCTTCACCATCATAAAATCTTATGGGTTATGGATCATGTAATAGAGAAAATATTCTTGTTTAATTATATTTAGCCTTAAAAATTAATTCATAAAGTTCTTATAGTTACTTCTTTTTTCTTAGTTGAGAAATCTAAGTTCTATATGAATATAATAAATGAGTTCAGGTGATAATGAAAGAAGCACTGTAGTTAAATAACACACATTTTGTTACTCTATTTTTAATTATAATAACAAAACTAATCAACATCATGAGAATATAATATATAAGTAGATGAATGCAAAGCAATCAATCTTTCTGGGAAAATTTTGTAGCTATCACTCCTTAGATTGAGACCCTAAATTTGCGTCTAATCCTATCAATCATTGTTATTAAATTGGTGTTAGTTTGACCCAAAGACAAATTAACTCCAATCAACCACTTAATTATTTGCTAATGATTATTGAATTATTATTATTATTATTTCATGAGATGTAGATATAATTAACTCTTGATAATAATATGATATATTTATGATCAAATTGTGGTCATAATCTATGTTTTAAGTTACATTTGTTTAATTACAATGTGAAAAGAATCGTAATGGAATATAAGCAGTTAAGCATGCGATAATGATATGGTTATAAAAAGGATTAAGATATTAAAACTTATAGTTTGGTTGTCACGTGCTTGCCCGTTTTGGGCACGTGAAAACAAAGAGATGACACGTGCCGTGCACAGGTATGGAATGAGAGAAATATTTTTATGGATATATTTGCTGGATAACTTGCTTACAGATTTAAGATATCTATCCAATTCCAAAACATTTGAAACACTTGTCAATAAAATATTCTTTTAGGAATAATTCTCCTTCTATCCCTCGGACTATCACCCGTTTCCATAATGACCCTCTAATGAACTCTTTTTTCATTATCATTCCTATTCTATGATACACGAATATTTATCACTCAGCCTTATAATGCCTAAAAAATACATTAACGTTAGTTTCCTTAATAGATAGATATCATATAAATAAGGTGAATTTTTCTAGAAGTGTCCGTAGACTTTTAGTATTCATTTCAAGTCCTTGATGCAATCTAATTCCGCTGGTGAGTCAGTCCAAACTAAAGTCCTACAGGCTAGACTGGCTAAACTATGGGCCACACTGTTATTAGCACGACTCGTGAAGCAGACCCTAATCTTAGGGTTATTTGAAATTCATTTTTTACGTTCCAGCACTATCGAATCAATAGGCCAGTTAACATAGTTTGCCCACCCGTTTGTTGCCCTAACTATACTGCCACTGTCTTTAGGTCCTCCAGTAGGCCTAGAGCTTCACCTGTTAAGGCATTGGGGCAATGTTTCAAATAAATGCACTTAGCGACACAGAACCTGCTTGGGTGCTTAAGAAGTAAGATACCGTTGCCTCCCAAATTGTTCCCTCTTCGTGAAGTATCGACCTAGCGCACCAAATTATTGTCTAGCGGCTTCTCCTAGTCTAAACAGTAGACTACATTTGGCTCCATAGCTCCATGCATAACCCTTTCTTGAGCACTCAAACTTTTTACTATCTTTAGTACTAGGCTGGTCGAGCAGCGTGTTTCCTTAATAGATAGATATCATATAAATGAGGTATCTAATTATAGGTATAAAAGGGCCTTAATATCATTTTCTAAACTAAGGTAAAAACAATTTCTGTTAGTTTCTATAAAGTTAAAATTAATTCTAAATGTTCTTGAAACAATAACAGCAAAATATAAATTGAATAATAGATACAGTGTCAATGATAATAAAGACAATATATATATTATTAAATTTGGATGAAGGAGTTTCCATGAGAGTGGCATTTTAGGTAGTTGTAATTTACCCTTATTTTGATCACCAGTATAGAGGATCTCTTTCGCCTGCGGAAGCTCGGATCTAAGCCTCTTCTACGGTCTTTCAGGCCAAAGTTGGTAATTTTTACGGGGTTTTCGATCTTATTTTCTACCTGAATCCTGAATCCTGAATCCTGGATCGATTGGCAATTGCAGAAGCGTGGCAGGAGATCCTGAAGCGGATCCTTCTCATCGTCTCCGCCATTGCCGCTTTTGCGATAGGTTACACGAAGGGCTCCTTCGAGATGA
Organism: Typha angustifolia; assembly: GCF_048772165.1. Classification (NCBI taxonomy): domain Eukaryota; kingdom Viridiplantae; phylum Streptophyta; class Magnoliopsida; order Poales; family Typhaceae; genus Typha; species Typha angustifolia. Next base: position 10,164,215 of record NC_133239.1, on the reverse strand, counting down.
TGCTTCTAATCTTACGCTGCCGGAGTGATCCTCACAGCCTTGATCACAGTACCCAGTTGGCCTTTCCTCGATCGCCATGCCCTGAAATGGTGAATTCTTTTGTGGGTTCAAAGAAGAAGGGATCCAAGAACGAGTATGAATTATTATGCTTGCATGAATGTAAGATCCACGTACGTTGGTGTTAGCTGAATTCTGCATCTAATGAGAGATAAAATGGTAATGGTTTGATTCCTCTTGTGTGAAGGGGCTCTCCGTATCAAAATTTATCTACTGGATGTACTAATCATATGGAAAGCCATGGTCTCAATTTTCTCCTAAATCCTGATTGTGAGAGCGAAATGTTTCGATATCCAAATTGGCATGTCAAAAGAAATTATGTCAGCTTCAGTTAGAAATGCTCCACTGAAAGGGAGACTTGAGAGAATTGTCTGGTTGAAATTAGCTCATAGCCCAACTTTTAACACTTGTGCTAAGAGTCTACTGTTTTCATATATTTCTTTGGGTTTTTTTTTCTTTTTTTTTTTAATGTTGAGCTATGTTGACATAAGATTATTCTGGACTTTCTCTCTTCTGTCTCTCTCATAGTTCACATTAGTACTGCACTATTCTAGGGGATTTTTTTTTTTATCATGACAGATAATATAATTTTCAAGAAGTAGTAGGGGGAATCAAAACAAGTACAGCCATCTTTATCTGATATAAGTCTCCTTGTATTAATAACTACTCTCAGTACTACTATAATAATATCTACTTCTCCCTCCTCTCTTTCCTTATTTAATATTTTTGTACTGTCCTTTTTTAGTCTATTCTAAAAAGACATTACTTTAGTTAACTATTATTTTAATTACTCTCTCATATCCTCCTTTATTCATTATAAAGCTATTCTAATCATTTACCAAATTAACATTTCAATGTTATATCACATCGTGTACTTATTAGTTTACACACTATATTAGTTTATATTAGTTTACAAAGAATTATTAGTTTCCAGACTATATTAGTTTACAAAGAAACACAAGAATAGCTTATAGTTGGGGGTATATAAGCAAAATTAGTTCAGAGAATATGCCTGCTTTAGTACAAGGTCAGATTAAGTTCATTTGGAGAGCAGTTCACCTTATTTAATTTGTCAAGAAACAGGAAGCTTTGGCTTACCAGCAGGACAAGTAAAAGCTGGAACTGCATAGAGACATAAGCAAGACTTCCTGAACGAATTTTCATCTTATACCATGAAAGGTAGAAGTGATTAAACAACAGCAATTTTCCTTCAAATCTCTTTCGCCAGTGATTTACAAATGAATTTACAGCAGGGCGGGTTAAAGTAATGCAACTATCTACAGAGTGGACAAATGATCCTCAATTGCCCCTGTTCAGGCTTTTAGGTGAGAACGTCGATGGTGGGAGACTCTCACCTCGCATGTTCTTCAACGTCTGACCAGTAGTCCTCCTCAAAGTCATCAAGATCATCAAGATCATTGAGTAACGACTGATTGAGCCGCTTCCGTGATACCCTTCGGTGCTTTTTAAGTTCAAGCCTTGGCTCTGCTTGTTTGACACCCATTCCACCCATCTTGTACCTGAAAAGATTGATTGTAACAATCTGTAAATTCCATGATAAGCATGCTGCTCCTTTTAGTAAATAACAATTTGTATGTTGTTTTTCCTGTTGATCCTTCTAATCTACCACACTAATTTCTATGGGATGCATCAGTACAAGGAACTATGGAATTACTGCAAAAGCTAGTGTGTTCCAGTATCAATGAATGAACCTCGTGCATCTTAAGGGTGTCCTTGGAACATAAACTAGATTATAGAAACAATTGGCCCCTGGAGTGCATATAATTGCAATATGTTATATTACAATGTGTCTGCTTTACCTTTTCATGACATTGAAACAAATAGAGTTATGCAATTACTTATAAGTTCCTCCAATAAAAGAACAAATTTATAGTGAAGAATCCAAATTAAACTAGATTAGTGAACCATCAAGCTACTAATACTAGCCTTCCTTAGTGACTTACTTGAAATTACAACACAGAAAGACAGTAAGATGTCATTCTATTAAGGTAACATGTCTTGGCCTCTTGGCCAATCTGCAGTTGACAAGATTACATGAAAACCCCTACCATCATCTGTTAGTGCTGCTTTTCTCATGAAATACAATATAGTAATTAATTGAATCATCAAGACCATTTACAGAGAATCAACCTTACCCATAGGGTAGACTAAAATTACTAATGAGAAAATTAAGAACCATCATGCTGGCAAAGTATATATATATTCTCAGAACATACCTCACATCACCTTCTCTCTTTGTTCCTAATGTCCGTAACTGGAACTCCTCTCTGATTTTAATCTCATCAAGGAATTGTAGGTAGTATGGATACCTTTCCCAATCAGCCTTCACAACACATCCACGCTCACCAAGATGTAGGCAGTCATTAAATGTGCATTTCAAAGGCTCACTAGCTTTGAGCATCTGTCTGATCTGAAAAAAGTATGACTGAAAATAAGCCACTATAATAACTATATTCACAAAAGCTAAGAACTATTTTAATAAAGGTAAACTATGAAATAAGATATGGAAATAGAAGTTCATTCATATTCATATGCAATAAATTGAATAAACCTCGGGAAATGTTTCTGCGAGAGTTCTCTTTGTAACTTTCATCAGACTAGGCTGGTTAAATCCAGGAGTATCAGCAAGAAAACCTCCATCAGATAGTGGGAGTAAAGAAACATGCCTTGTTGTATGTTTTCCTTTGCCACTTCTTTTAGACACAGAGCCAACTCGTTGTTCTCCAAACCACTTACTGTTCTGAAAGTTTACATACATTAGAACCATCATGTGAATTACAACGAAGATGGAGTACTTTAACATTGCTATGTAAATGTAAAAATCCAAATTACAAAGTACCACAGAGTGATTACAAAACCTTAATAGAAGCAGAAAGGGTGTTACTGACTAAGAATCAGCACTTTTTTATCTCCTCAGAATGTTCAATTAAGAATAGAATTTGTGAAGTAAAATTTATTGAAGAATTAAAGAAGGACAAAAGAGGATATTGATAATACGCACTTGCTCAAGCAGATTGTTTATTTCATCCTCATCGGAAATGCTTTGACTGCCTCTCAAGGAATTGATAAGACTCGACTTCCCAACACCACTTGGACCAACAATCACAGATGTTTGACCTTTCAAGATGTCCTCGAGAGCAGCTAATCCAGATTTCTGATCAACACTGCAAAACAATGGCTGATAGCCCCAGCTATGAAGCTTCTCTTTCCAAGAAGATAATGTCTGCACCCATAAATATGAGACAATGTAACTTCAAAACAAAAATATGTAAGTAGAAGCATGAAAAAAGCCTGTATTATTATTAACAAAAATATATTCTCATATGTCATACTGATGACACCTAAAATGCACTTGAGAAAGTAAAAGCCTTATGGCATTATTTTACTCCCCATATTAGCATGCCATCATGTGATAAGTCGACCTACATCCAAAAAAAAAAATTCCTTTTTCCATTTTGAAGTATAATGGAAGGTCGGTAAATTTTCATTTTACTAATATGCATTCAATTTAAAATCCATTATAGTCCGTAGAATACCAATATCTCAAAATTTATAATCTGTCAGAAGAAAATAAATGAAAAGCAATCTCTGGTGACTCCCTGGAATAGAATGATGAACGCCGGATATTGTACAAGGCATTTAGAATTTTTTCTTATTTATAAACCAATTACATTGTATAACTCAAACCCAAGGCTTTTAAGAGCCTCACTTGCAGAAGATATGTAAGATTATAGGCCACTGTCCTTTTTTTCATACAAACTCCAACTAATAGTTCCTTGGCTCCAAGATATAGGTAGCTACCACAAGTCCACAATACATAAGTATGAATCTCTCCAAAGCAAACAATAAGTTTTTACCAAGTCATAGCACCTAGAATTGTACCTCAAATACTTCGCGTGTGCAAGATATATCCCTAGTCATTCAACAGCTACATATGCAAGACCTTTCTCAGCAATTGTGGTGCTCTTATAGCTAGGAGACCTAAAAGCACATGCCACTGAAGGATCTAAAAGTGCACAACTGTCTTACCATATTATTTCCATTTTAAATAAAAGAATTGGCAAATCTTTTAGAACTGCTACTCCAGTAGGAACAAGTATGGTGACACACAGTTTATAGGGACATTAAGCATCTGATCAAGGAGAATATACACCAACAGTCCTTGATGTCTCAGAAGCACTATGAAGCAATCATAAACATAGGCCAGTCTAGCTAATGAAAACATTTAAAAGAGAGCAATATCATAATCAAGTAACTTCTCTTTCATAGATTGTGTCAGTTGAGATATTCAAAGATCAGTAGCTCACAATATGCCAAACTAATAGAGCATTTCTTTGATCACCAGAATAAATACAACTAGAAGGACAAGGAAAAAAAATAGAAAGTATATAGTGGATATATATGGAGATTGATTAGCATCCTAAGGAGTAGGGAGCAATAGGTGAAAAATCATATGGGTCAGGAATCCAACTAACCTTCCTACTTCCTATACAGTTAGAACTGAACTGTTACAAAGTAGTAACATCATGGTTTCTTCTTGCATGATAGATACATTTTAGCAGTGAACCTAAAACTTACTGTGCTCAACATCTTCTTTGTTTTTCCTTGAATCGGATGGTGTTACTTGTTAGTGCAACAAAATGGTGGTTATCATTTCCTACTGAAACTGCCTTTGCTGCAACATAAATGACATCAGGATGAGAACAAGCTCAAATGTAGAATACCACTGACTGCACTTTCAACTTTTCAGATCATCTTGTCTAGTTCTGAAATGAGGTGGAACCAGGAAATTGTCAAGCCATGTGTTAATTTATTCTTATTAGACAAAAATGTCAAGTTCAGCTTATTTAAAGTAAAGATCTAAATGACACTTCAGTTTGTCTTGCCAACTAAGTAATCTTGAACTAGGCCATAGATAAGCAAATCCTAAGAATTTACCTGGACAGCTAATTGATTAGTTCCACTTGAAACCCAAGTGAGTCTTTCACAAAATGAGATCAGTAACCTAGAATGGAAAAACATTGTAGGGTACAGAAGACTCACCTTGCCCTCTTACCTTGGCTTCTAGCAAAATCACTCAGCATTTCTCACCTATTTTAGGTATCATTTTGCATAACTTTAACCTACATCCCTAGACTTGGCTATAACAAGTTCTGAACCCTTATCCAGCTTCATCACTCATTCCTCCAAAAGGAAAGGTTAGAACTTAGAAGGGTTTAAAATAAGCATGAAAATTTGACAATCATACTAAGACACCTTCAAATATCTTCATCAATCTCCTTGCCCTAACTATTTACCGATCTCAATAAAACCACAAAAGTCAAAACCAACACATAACCATGATCTTCTTGGTCGAATGCAGTTATAATACATAAGAATGAGCTTTGCACGAGTTAGAACTTCATTGCGCAAATCCTTTCCATAATCTAATAATTCCATTCTGCATTAGCGCTAAGCTAATGCTCTTCAAATAATTGTACTCATCAATTGCTCTAGATGGTCTTCAATCTGTATGATTCAACTGCTCTTAATTTCTCCCATCATAAATTCATAATTCATTTCGCTACATTCTGCAGTCACTTTAGTGGTTATCATGCAACAGCTCAGTACTGAATAATGAAAATAACAATCAAATCAAATAATGGTTGCATTTATCCTGCCCACTAGATTTCCACATAAGCCCAGTAAAAAATAAGCAAATTCACCACCTTATTATATTGACTAATTCAATAAAGATAGAACGAATTGAAGGCAGTAGACAAACCTCTTCATCGACAAGCTCCGCCTTGTTAAGGGCGAGAGTGAGTGGAATCCCAGTGGACTCGGCCTCGACCAAGAACCGCGTCAAAGTGAACGGCTCCGGCTTCGGCCGGTCCATTGAGAACAGCACAAGAAGATGATCCACATTCGCCACCGGGGGGTCGACGACCTCCGACTTCCTCTCAAACACGTCCTCGATCATCCCCCTCCTATCTACCCAATCCACCGACCCCACGATGACCTTATCCCCGACAAGAACCCTCCTCTTTATCTTCTTAAGCAAAGCCCTAACAACACAGAGGAGATCGGTGCCGATCCTTTGATCAGCGCCGAACAAGCTAGGATTTTCGGGTGGTCCACCGGCGGATTCCACGATGACGCGCATGAAGTTGGCCTGGGAGGCGGCGACGAGGCCAATGGCTTGGTTGGGGAGGAGGCCGCCACCGCGGCGGCCCTCATCGGCGGCCGCACCAGCTGTGAGAGAAGGGGAGAGGATGTGGTGGCGGTCTTTGACGGAGTCCTTGGCCTTGAGGAGGTTCTTATCAGGGGGAGGCTTGCGAGGGGCGGAGGAGGCGGTGGCGGAGAGGCGGCGCGCGAGGATTCCTGCGGCGGCGAGAGGCGGCGATGGGCGGAAGCGTAGAAGGGATAAGGAGGAGGAGTAGGAGGAGGAGAAGAAGGGAGGCATCGGGATCGCTAGGGTTAAGAGTCTCGAGAAGAGAGGTTTAGAGGAAATGGGGGGAAGTGGGGATTAACGGAGGTTTGGTGGAATTAGAAGGTGAGAAGGAGCTCAGTTTTGAGTAAGGCTGCAAGGGAGAGTGGATGAGCCGGATCCCTGTGACCCAAATTGTATGAATTTCATACATTCGGAAACTTGGCAATAGTGGATTGGCTACAGCTTGATGAGATTAACCGCTCGGTCGGACGGCATCCCCTAATTTTCTACTGGGTTACTTGGCAGTTTTTCATTGGAAGCCTACGGACTTTTTTAATTTCTATCAGATTAAACATCCTAACAAGTAACCATCAATATATTTCATTTATTTTGTAGTTATCAGTAATATTTAAAATATCATCTAAAATTTAATTAATATTATTTTATACACGTCAAAAAGTTTACTTAATTTTTAATAATTTAGTCTCTAATTAATATTTGATCATATATGATATAAAAATTGTTATTTTAAAATCACCATAGGTATGGCCTTCTAAGTACTATATGGCTAATGCTCACGTTAGTAATTAGAGAGAGCTTGTCTCATTGCTTAGCTCACTTATTCTTAAATTATATCCCAAAACAATTATATCAGAAGAATTTTCTATATAAAAGTAAGAGTTAATATACGAGAAGAGAAGAGAGTGAATCTGAATTAATTCTTGGGTTAACTACACTTTACCCGCTTTAGTTTGGCTCAATTTTATAAAACTCTTATCAACTTTCGTCATAAAAAAAAATAAAGTTATAAAGAATTAGATAAGCTCTTTAATGTATCTAAAATAATATTGATTGAATTTTAGATGACAAATATACATATATTTAATATATTTAATATATCTCTGTCATTTAAAATCTAATTAATATTATTTTAAATGCACTAAAAATTTTATTCAATTCTCTATAAATTTGTATATAACAATCTTTAAATTTATCCTCTAAAATTTTTATAAAATTGAATTAGACCGGAGCATAAAATAAAAGTTCTCTTAACTTTTTTATATAATTATAATCTTCCTCGATGGTAATACCTTCAAGTATGCAAATTTTAAGATGAAAGAACTTGTTTTAATTTAATTTCTTTTATTTCATAATTATATGGTAGAACTATATATATATATATATATAAATCATTCATAAGCCTAAAGGCTATATTTGGGCTGGACAAAGAGCAACTCTCCCTATATATAAATGTATTTAGGTCCCACCAAGCTTTTAGGTTTCAGTCATTTGCGTCGCCGAATAATTGCTTCGAACCAAACGCCGCCGAGACTTGCTCCAAACCGTTGTATTATCAAGCTGTTTCTCTAAGCTAATCACATTCCTGAGCCATCAACCGAATTGAGCCAAACCACTAAACCACTAAACTACCAAATAATTTATCCATAATATTATTTGAGGTTGGAGTTGAACCCATGGCCTCCTTGGTCATGGGCAAAATACCTACCAACTCTGATTACAGTTGGTTGGTTTAATATAATTCCTTTTCTAAAAAATTTCTCCATATATAAGCTAAAGAAATCTTTTTAAGTTTGTTAAATAGGGATTCTAATATTAATCTTTAATAAGGCTATTAAATATACATGAAATCTAGAGATAGGTTTTTAATAATTTTGATTCAATATACAAACAATCATGTCGTGGTAGGTGGATTCATCCACAAATTAATATATTAAATTAAATAAAATATTAAAGACTAACACAATCCGATCATTAAATAGCTTATACGATTCAAACCATGATATCATCTATGCTCTTATCAATTATCATTTTTTTTTCTTTCTTTTTAACAACTGTTATCACTTGTCAATGCTTCCTAATATTTTAGATACAAATTGCTCATAAATTTAGAATGCATATATAATAGAATAAAAAGTTATTTATTAAAAAGGTCTCAAATATCTCTCTTCTCTTAGATTTCTATTACTATTACTTTTTTATTTATAAATTATCACGTAAAAGTCAAGTGAGCAGTTATATAATATATTTATCTTTATATTTTAGAGGGAAGAAGATAAAGAAATTTTAGTTTATCAAAATATTCTTACCTTCTAAGGAGGAATTATGACCATAACACTAATGGAGTGAGATATTTTTTATAATTCAGAGATTTATATGTCACAAAAAAAATTTATGAAAGATATAAAAAAAAATAGTTGGTTTAAATCTAATTATCAATAGAATAAAATGAAAGTCTAAACCAATCCCAAGTTGATTTGGAACATAATCAAGGGGGTATATAATTTTTTTTTTGATAGTCTAATTATGTATAAAATTTAGCATCAATTAGTGATTAAGATCTATCTTAAGATGTCAAGGATTGAAAACTAAATAAATTGCGTTTGGAGGAATATTTCACCATGCCGGATCTATAAAATATTTAACATATACATATTGCAGAGTAAGGCGTAGTTAAGATTTATGATTGCCTTGGAGATGCAATTGAGAATATAACATTATCTAATAATATTCTAACTAAAAATATCCATTCTATTTAGATAATAAAATAATATAAATGATAGAAAGTTTTATAATTAGATAAATTTTTTTTTTATATTATATGAGTAATGTTTTGGAAAGCAATTATGGCAAACGGTCATCTCACCGCCTAGCATCTAAGCAGAAAACGGACAACAAAAGAGATGACAAAATGGTATAGTATTTTTAATATAAAAAATAAAAATAGCTATATATATATATATATATATATATTATACACTTATATATAAGTTGTAATCAATATAGTATATACAAAAAATTTAATAGACTAAATCAAAATATTAAATAATATAATCATAGTACACAACCATAATGTCCACAATAAATAACATAATTACATAATCAATGATTTAAAATTATCAGAACCAAAAGTTTGAAGTAATAAGTTTACTAACATAACAAATAACATGATAAAAAATGTCAAAACCATAAAAAATAATAAATTATCAAAATTATCGGATTCATAACAAGTTCACAACTATAACATAAATGTCATCTTCTAATATTCTTCACAATCTACGAAAAGAGCTTTATCTACCAATATATTATCATCAAAATCATTATCAAACTCTAGCTGAACATCATCATTGTCGTTTGTTTCTTCATCGAACTAGATTAATTGCTTTTCTAGAAAAGTAGAAGTGCTATTAATAGTAGCTTGAGTAGATCTAGTGCTTCTCTTTGATCTTAAACATTTTTCGACTTCTAATGCTTTCGTTTTCATCTCCTAAGTTAACCTCTCACTTAGAAAGACCTCTTGCTTAAGATGATCATTATCCAATCATTCTCGTTGCATTATTTTTTTCTTTTGAAGCGATTGTATCCTTTTCTTTCGCTATCTTTTCAATCCTTTGTTCTTGCATTATATTGTACATAAATAAGATCATTCAATATCTAATCTATTTTTCTATTTTGAATGAATTTGAAATCAAATATCAAATCAATTTGATAATAAAATCACCAATTTAGCTTAGTCAATACAAAGATTTATTGATATATTACTCATTCAAAAAAACTATAATTCCTTTCACATTCTGAGCTATATGTTAAATTAAAAATCTTAATCATTATGTTATTCAAGTAGAGGACATAACTTTATATACACCCCACTAATAAGATATAACTATAAAAATTAAAAAATAACTTAGTAACATCTAAAAAGTAAAAAACATATGTTATACTACATACGCTAATAAAAATTTTATTACTTAGATTGAATTCATTGTTGTTAATTTCTCTTATTAATTTTACTAGCGATCTCCTAAAATTCTCAGTGACATTTTTATATGTTTTCATCTCCACATTTAAAATGTAAACTTGAATGGCTTGATCTGGACAAAAGTTTTAATACAACTAAGAATGCCATCCATTATACTGAAATCACTTTCCATTTCTTTAAAATCTCTCTAAAAATAGTATTGGTTTAAATAATATGCGAAGATGTGTATCAAGCTTTTCATTTGCATCTAAAAAAAGCTTGGAAAAAGTTTCATTATTATTGAGAATATTTTTTATTTCCTTCTTGCCATCTTTCGGCTCATATATGAATCATATGGATGGTTTCTTTTCACCATCAATAACTTAAAATAACTTTACTAAAGGAATGAACACTTTAATTACTGATAACATTTGTCTTACAAATTAGTTATTAAGGATAGTAGAATAAATTATCTTTCCTTTCACAGTTTTTTATCATTTACAACTTAAAAGTTTATCACAAGTAAGCATATGTCTTAATTTCTCTTTATTTTCCAAAAGACTCTACAATATAAGAGCAACTCCAACTGAGCTCCAAATTCTAAATTTAGAGCCTAGTTGAGCTCCAAATTCTAAATTTAGAGCCTAGTTGAGCTCCAATGGGGCTCTAAAACTAGCTCCAAATTTGGAGCTAGTAATAGTGGGGCTCTAAATTTGGAGCCCCACCATGAAAATGGAACTCGGCTCCATTTGTCATTTTAACCTTTTAAAAATACAAAAATTGCCCAATAATTATTACATTCAATAATTTTAATTCCCTTTGTATTCTTTATTAAATAATTTAGTTAGTTAAACTGAGTATATAATTAATTTTACTAATCGGTTTTTAATAAAAATAATACCATTGGAAAGGTCTCATCGAGACCTTTAAAATGAGTTTAACATTGAATTAATTTTAAGTTAATTTAAATTTTAAAATTTTTATTATTTATAAAAATAAATCTAATAAATTATGTGTCCTAAAATATAATTACTCAAAATTATTCCCAATATAAATATTAAATATTAAAATACATTAGATATGAAGATATGAAATACATCAAACATGAAATATATTAAAAATGGAACCGGAACCGGAACCGGTGGCTACGGAGATGACTTACCAGAATATTAAACATCTATTGTTTTTATTATGTTTGGTTAATTTCTGCTTATTTTATGTAATGTAATTTTGATATTTTTAGTTAATGACATGTAATGCTTATTTCAATGTTTATTTCGTATAATGTAATTTCGATACGTTTAATTAAAAAATTAGTAATTTAAAATTACTTATGAAACTATTGAATATTAGTTTTATTTTAAAGATCTCGATGAGAGTTTTCTAAACATATATTTTTTTATCAAAAAATAATAACGTTAAGATGACCTATTAAGTAATTTAAAATAGCTAATATAATAATATATATTATATTATTATTTTAATATATATGGAGCTTGGAGTGCACCGGACTCTTGCTTCATTTTTGGCTCCATATTTAGAGCCTAGTGTTGGAGATGCTCTAAGAAATAAAGTAACAAATCTTGTACATTTGGTCTCACATTCCACTTTTTTGTGGGAACTGACGCATCAAACTAAATATCTTGTGACTTCTATAAATAAAGTCATTGACTTCCCTCTCGGGGTGAAACGGGTTGGATTAACTCCGATTCAAACTGCTATTCGACCCGACTCAGATCGGATTCGGATAAAAAATTTCTATCCAATACGGATATAGATTCGGATATAGATAGAATTTTTGAAAAAAATCCGGATACGTATTCGGATACGAGTCGGATATATTTTTCGGATTTGGATATGGATATTGGATATCCGTTTACCCGATATTTTTCTGAATGCTTTACCGTTTTTAGTTTGCTTATTTAAATAGTAAATATTAATATTATTACTAATAATATGTTATATATTATTTCTTGAGATTAATTTATCTAACTTTACATATTTGACATATAAAAAATCTATTTGTTGTAAAACTCTTAATATTTTTATGTTAATTATATCTAAATAAAATATTATAAATCTTTTAAATTCAATTAATATTCGTTTAAGATCCGAGTATTGACTATAAAAATATATTAAGTTTTTAAGATCTTAATCTTACAAAAAAAAACAATTATAATTAAATTGCAAAAGCCCCCTAAGATTTTCTCTCCATTTCTTTAAAAAAAAAATAACCAAATCAAATTATATCAAATCTAAATTCGTTTACAACTTTTGAGTCAATGTCAAACTTAAAAAGTTGCCACATGATCTGTGTGCTGCCATGTCATCTAGTTGTAGAAAAATCTCTAAGCATATTATCTTCCTATTTATTTATCTCCTTGCAATTCTGAAGGAGACTAGAGCATATGTGCAAAGGATTTTGCAGCCATCTTTATCGTCCTTGTCTCTAAGATCTCTTATCACTTATCACTTTGCAAATATGTGCCCATTTTATTATTTAAACACACTAGTGTTGATAGATTTTGATTGAATAATAAAGTTTAAAAAAAAATCATCACTTGGATAGCAACACAATCCCTATCATAATTGAAAAATCACACATTTACTTGACCTAATCACCTAGTTTCGAACAAAATCGGGGGACTTCAATACGAAAACAAGCGGCTATCTACTTATATAATCTTTTTTTAACAACTTATCAAGGTCTACGTAGGTCATAATTTAGTTATTCATACTCATAGATGACTCAGACTCGTGTTTGATATGAGATGTGCTGTGTGATGCTTAATGATATATATATATATATATCTATTGATATACGCAGACTCTCTTATTATTAAAACATAATTAATTATAAAAAAAAACCACAAGGAGAGTTATTATATAAAGTTACAACCACATAGATTACATTAAAAAAAATCAAACAATCAAAAATATAATATGTTATTTTATTTTTTCTTAAGTAAATTAAGAAATTAATAATCAAATTTATGCAAATATAATGTTATATATTTCTTTTCTTTTTCTAGCTTGTGAGGTTTTATTATTTTCCTTTTCTTCCATTCTTATTATTTAACAAAATAACTACTGCATGTTGTTAAGTAGATAACATTCATAATATATATATATATATAATATATATATATATATATATATATATATATATATATATAATCTATAGCCAATTGAGGATGGTGGTGTTCTTATCTATTTGTTTATTATTTTTTTGACCCTTGCCACGCATGATCCATGTCACCAGGTCCACTGTATCATGTCCAAAGTATTTATTAAAGAGTAGGAATTTTATCAAAATCACCCTACAATTATCCTTTATTATTATTAGATTGGTTGAAAAGAAAAATAGTAAATGTGCATTCCACTATGCTATTATTTCTCATTCAATCCTAATAAAACAAGTATAATATCATGGTATCATTTTATTCCTAGTTATAAAATGATCACAAAATATTAATTCAGAAGCACAGAACATAGAATATAAGAATTCCAATTCTGAGATGATGAATAAAGTAATATTTACACCAAAAATATTAAAAAAAATTAATGTCCTTCCATTCCAAATCTAATAGTTTATTTAGATATGCATAAAAGTCACACAAAATCAAGTCTAAAGAAGAAAAACAAATCAATATTTTTATTTAAAAAGATTAAATTTAGTGCAATTTAATATAGAAATATAATCTAAGATTCACCAAGGATTTTTTTTTGAAAGAAACTATTTTTGAGTTTGAGATAGCCAAAAATAAAATCTGCTCGCAATGAAATGATACTAGTGAAATTATAAATTTTTAAATCCTTTTATCATGATAATATTAAAAAATATTTTTAATTATTATTTAAACTATTTATAAATTTAAATTCCTCCTTTCTGATACGAGAGAGAAGAATTAATGCCCTAATTAAACATGCTAAATTATGTTGTTTGTTCTATCTTCTATGGCGAATTGAGAAACATAAATTTATAAATATTTTGAACCCGATATTAAAATATATATATAAAATAAAAAGATTAGCATAAGAAATGTGATATTTAATTGACTATAATTTGAAGTTTATTTAAAATGGAGCAAATAAAACTTAGGATTATTGTAACAAACTTTAGTTCAATTCAACTTGAGTAAATAATTCAAGTTTATACATAAGCTCTATGACACAAATTGTACAAAAGATGTGCATTATGCTTTATTTTTATTATAATTAATACTCTAATTAGGCTTTAATCAGGATGACTTATGTTGTTCATCTATGTAATAATTATATGTTAACAAAACTTAGTACTGGATGTTTTCTAAAAATTTGTCAAAATATGTAGAGATTTTTACATAATTGCCACTAAAAACTTTTCAAATATCATAATTACCAATAATTTTTTAAGATATTATAATTACTATCAAAATTATTGCACTCTTTCAAATCTATTAGTTAAATCTACTAATCATAATTAAAATACAATTAAAAATAAAAAATTATTTTAACATAAATTAAAAGCTATAATTCAATACTATGGTACAATGAAAGTATCTTCTTTATGCTAGACATAAACTATTGATAAGTAATTTTCAGTATTTGAATTATTTATATTATTAGCTAATTTTAAAAGTAATTTATTAAGAATATTTTGTTAAAAACTAACTAGAATGAGAATTCTGAACTAGTCAAAAAAATTTACTGGTAATTTTAATATTTAAAAAATATAATGAAAATTATGATATTTTAAAAAATTTCAGCGGCAATTATGCAAAAAAATCCCAAAAATGTAAGCTTTGAAGACGTGAGGGAGTGAAATGTAATAAATCTAAAGTTGAGGTGCCAAAATGAACTTTTACTCGACTTCTTTGTAACCCCATGCTGCTTTCCCGTTGTTCTAGGAAAATTGACTCCTTTCTTGAAATATAAAATAGAAAGATATTATCTTCTTATCTCTACTTATCTTTCTCCTTTCTATTTTTTTGTTCAGATAAATCTACTTACTCCTTGTGTGGCAATTTTATCCTCTTCTGACTTCCTCCCCTTTGCCTATAAAACCGCCTCTTCCCTCTCTCTCTCTCAATTATTATTTGATTTGGAGCCTATCGCATGTGTTGTATTTTGGGTATGTTCGTTTCCTCTTCCTCTACTTTGGCTCTCTGTTGTGCTCTCCTTACTATTTGTTCTTCCAATTTTAACATTGGAAAAAAGTTCCTCTTTTGGGTATATGAATGGAAGTTCTTTGGATGTTGGTCTGTAAAAATCTCCTATTTATTGGCAGGTCTGTTGGACTTTGATTCTTGTGTTGTTGGTATTCGTAGAAATGATTTCAGAATTAGCTTGTTTGATTTCTGTTGGATATCTGTGGATATAGATTATATTCTTAGTTTGTGATTGATATGTAAAGGAGGGATTTTTAGCTACTTTTTGTAGCTTCGGAGCTCTTTCTGGCATTCTTCTGTTTGTTTTCTGCATTCGATATTAACTTATTCAGGGAATAAATATTGTGCAGATGTTTCAAATTTTGAACTTTTATAAAATAATGCTTTGCTTTTAATTTGACTGTTTGATAGTTCTTCTGTAGAGGAACATATTCATTTAGATCTGGATTAATTCTGGATACGTCAAGGCCTTTCTCTCTTTATCTTTTATCTTCTCTTTCATTAATCACTTTAGATCTTAGAGTGGGTCCCTGTCACTGTTTGATAGTTGTCCAAATCTCTTTTATTTGTAAGGAAAAGCAGCCTATAATATATTGTGTCATTTTCTGGTGTTTCGTACTTGCCTCGTTCTTAATATTTAGTGCTTGTTCCTGGGCAATATTATTCTTTCAGTTTCTTCTAATTTCAAAAGAAGTCGTCTTAGATTTGATAAATTATTCAAGCAAAAGGCAAGAGGAAAGTTGCAAGTAGTTAACTTTTCTGACTTCTTGATCTGCTTTCTTAGATGCTCATAGATGTTGGTGCAGTAGAGGCCCATTACGTCATTATATTCCGATACTATTTGCGTAGATTATTTTTTATGTTCTTTGTCATTTGATAGATGCAGAAGCATGTATATCAAGATAATTTCTGGATTATAGTTTTTTTTTTACTTCATAATTATTCTTGTTATGAAAATTCACAAATAGTACTGTGATCTCTTTTCCAAGTCAGTCTCTTCTGCTTCATTTTGTGAAATTTTGATGTCCTTCCTATCTTTAACAAAAGACAGAGAAATCACTCTACCATATTCACTCTGAATTCGGAACTTTGCATAAATTTTCAAAAAGTTTCATCTGCGCATTTTGAGTAATAGTCTCTATGCACATCAGCATTACTGATAAGTTGCCGGGAAATGAGAAGAATATCTTCCCTGCTCATTA
The DNA here is from genome assembly GCF_048772165.1 of Typha angustifolia. Classification (NCBI taxonomy): domain Eukaryota; kingdom Viridiplantae; phylum Streptophyta; class Magnoliopsida; order Poales; family Typhaceae; genus Typha; species Typha angustifolia. The sequence continues at coordinate 10,147,616 of NC_133239.1, read as the reverse complement.
TAATCTCAATATTTTCTGCATAGTTTTCTTTAATTCTTTATGCAAGTCATTGTGAAGAGAATGGGACTGGATCTCCAATGGTGGTGTTTGGAATCATTGGATGTCAAGTAGTTAGAGGATTAGCATGATTACTGACGTGCAATATCTACTCCCAGCAGTTCTGAATTTGAACCTAGGTGTTGGACCACTGAACAAAATGAGTAAGAGAATTTATTGCTCACTAATTCAAGATATTTGCGAAATACGAGCCTAATTAGGACTTCCATAAGTGTTTTTGTAGTTCATGATTTAGTTGGCCAATGGGAATAAGGCAATTTATATATTGATTTAGATATCATTAGTATAGATATAGTATTTCTTGACATATATTATCTGTATGTATGTCATTCTTTTTTCAATTAGATTGATTTACCTCAAACATGCACGTTGGACCAGCTAACTGCAATAGTTTTCATTAATTCAAGCTCTCTTATTTGTCTGAAAAGAGATCGATTTATCTCTTTTCACTATTGTCTTGCTGATCTATGCTCTCTTTATCGTTCAAAGTTTTCTAGATAATCTAAATTCTAAAATACTTGAATTCTTGATTTGGTTTTTATTTTTTGGTGAATTTGTATAGCACTAGAAGGACATATTATGAGAATCTGAATTAGCTTATGTGCTGATAGACTGATACTTCTTTTTTGGTTCCAGTTGATTGAACTATCAGAAAATGGAGGTTATTGGGGGTTAAGTATTACTAAAGTTCTATGGCCATTGGTATGTACCTCTCTCTCTCTCACACGCATGCTTGTCTGCCTGTGCATTTGTGTTATCTATGTGTGGGTACAGACAATTGATGCTTGTGTATTGGTTTTTATGTGTATTTTTTGTATGTATCTGCATAACATACAGATCATTTTTATTTACTTTTTAGCTGATATTATTTCACATGCTCTGTAGATTTCGGGGCAATGTTTGGGGGAGAGATCAAGGGCTACAACCTTAATCAGAAGACAGGTGCTATTGGATCGAGTGAGAGAATCTATTCCATGATCTATCACTCTCGAATGGCATTTGAAAAAGCAATAACAAAATCTAAAACACTATTGAGATTAAAGCTCCAAATTTCAACTTCCTACAAGCCTCTCTCTCTTAAAATTCCTATAAGTGATGGATATCATGAATCATTTTTCTTGAATTACTGCCACTTATAATTTATTCAATAGCTTTTGTTACCATCTCCAGTTGCCAAGGTGGCACACTTGAGAGATCACAAGAATCTACTCATCCTCGAGTGGTTCTGGCAAGCCAAGTTTAGCAATGCCTCCGTTTGTTGGTGCACAAAAACGGTTTGCTCAATCAGAGATCTGCCTCAGCTCAGCAATCCAAAGCAAGTTGACCCCACAAGAAGAAGATGACTTACATCGCCCTTTAATACCAGGGTTACCTGAAGATGTGGCAAAGTTTTGCCTTGCTCTTGTTCCTCGGTGTCAGTTTCCTGTCATGGCTGCTGTCTGCAAGAGTTGGAGGTCATTTATCCAGACCAAGGAGTTGATCAGCGTAAGGAAGGAGGCTGGTAGGCTTGAGGAATGCATCTATATCTTGACAGGTGATACTGATGGAAAGAAGAGCCATTGGGAGGTATTGGGGTCTGTAAGTAGCAAAAATCAGGTTCTTCCGCCTATGCCTGGGCCAGAAAAGGCGGGTTTTGGAGTAGTTGTTCTTGATGGCAAGCTTCTGGTGATGGCTGGTTATTCAGTTCATCAGGGTAAAGAATGTGCTTCAGATGATGTTTATCAGTATGATTCTCGGCTGAACAGGTACATGTCTATCTGTACTCTATTCACCCAGCATAAACCATATTCTATTTTCTAGAACAATTTGAATAGGAAATTGCTCTGGCTATAAGAATTGATGCTGAATGCCTATTTCTTCCTTTGGCAGTAACGTCCACTCCACAGATATATGGATAGGTTCTCCTATTATTAAGTTCTAATAGTGCTTTATTTTATGATAGAACCATGAATTGTTTGAAGAGATCTTCGAAGTAAAATGTAGTATTTCTTTTAGTTATTTTGTATTGGTGCAGTGACAAACGGAATTTAGTCCTAGGCTGACTATTTTATTACATAAAGGGTTTGGGGAAGGGAAATGTAAGGCTGTTTCTCTGATTTGAACTTATGACCTCTTAGATGCAAAGGGCAACCTTACTGCCCCACCAAGTGAATGAGTAACTAAGAAGTTCGACTACGAACATTGTGAGACTGCTGTATAAATATCTTTACTTGTCTTGTTTTTTGTGGAGGTTGGCTCTAACAGGGATATTGCATCTATCTTCTGTTTCAAGCTTCTTACTTCCTATCTGTAGAAGACCTGACTCATTTACAAATTTCTTATATTTATATCTTGTCCTTAAATTGCAGATGGAGCAAGCTAGCTAAAATGAATATTGGTCGATACGACTTTGCCTGTGCTGAGGTAGATGGTGTGGTATATGCTGTAGGTGGTTATGGATCAGACGGTGATAGTCTATCAAGTGCTGAAGCTTATAACCCAGACAAAAATGAATGGTCATTAATTGAAAGCATTCGCAGACCGAGATGGGGGTGCTTCGCGTTCAGCTTTGGAGGAAAGCTCTATGTCATGGGCGGGCGTTCAAGCTTCACAATCGGCAATTCCAGGTCAGTCGATGTGTACAACCCTGTGTCTCACAGTTGGCGTGAGATGAAGAATGGTTGTGTGATGGTTACAGCACATGCCATGCTTGGCAAGAAGCTATTCTGCATGAAGTGGAATGACCAGCGGAAGCTGGCCATATTTAATCCAGTTGAGAATTCATGGCACAACGTTACAGTGCCAGTTACTGGGAGTTCGAGCGTTGGATTCCGATTTGGGATCCTGGATCGGAAGCTACTGCTTTTCTCACTGGAAGAAGAACCTGGATATGACACACTGCTTTATGACCCCGATGCTCCTCCTGGATCAGAATGGGGAACATCGTCGCTTAAACCTTCTGGCTTGTGCTTGTGCAGTGTGACAATCAGAACTTGAAGTTCATATGGACTATTATGTTTTGATATTGCTACGAATTCAATTTCAATGTTATTGGTTGATGGCTTATGATCTAGTTCTTTAAATTGTTGCAATCATGCTGTTGTATTGGCCTTCATGAGCTTTGAATTGCTTATCAGTCTCATAGCTAATGAATAGCCTCAGGTGGAACAAATGGAAATGATTATGTACTGTACAAAGGATGTTCTTGTAAGCAACCTTAGCTGCTTCTTCCTCATTACTTGAAAGGAAAAATCTGTCATCATTTTCCTTTATTGGGTGAAGTTCTTTTCCAGGCAGCAAAGCTTTTGTTCTTACATGCCAAAAGTAGCAAGAAAATGACAAGTTCTCAGTACATCATTTCACAAGAATTACAACTTGAATTTAGGGAAGTTGATACCTCACAAGGCAGAGGTCTAACCCTTGACTAAATACAGAATAACCTTAATAGAAGAAGCACCATGTTTCTTCCTATATAAACTTCACAACAAATAAATATATATATTTCTCTCATTGTTCTTTACATGTGTATAAATTAAAGCTTGAAGGAAACTTTTTAGTCAAAACACATTATGTATGATATCATGCAAGTATGATTCCCCTTGCTATTCTTATGTCTGTTTATGTATCGTTTCTCCTCTCCTTCGAGCAAACGTCGGCAAGCAACATTGTCTGCTCTTCAAAGATTTCTCTTTCTTCTGCTTCAGATTGATATCCGGCGATACTTCTCTATACTCAGCATCAGCATTGTTGATTTTTTCCATGCTATTTATGTTGTTATGACTGATCCTCTGTTGCTCATCTTCTTCTTTCTCCTGAAGAAGCTCAGAAAGCCTAAGTTTTTTATCAGTTGGAGAAGGTTTCGTCTCGGTGCCAGGAGGTATGGCAACAATTGATGCTTTGTTATGTTGAGATCCTCGTGGGGTCATGATCTGATGGTTAGGAGTATTGCCTCTTGATGGAGTGAAATCTGAAAACAAGATAGATATTTCAAACCATTAAGCAAGTATATTGAAGCTTTAAAAGATTGAATATTTTGTGTATGGCAATCTACATCTTGGTCTCAGTTACCTCCATTGACACTGAAGAAATCATCTTCCCAGTCAGAACCTAAAGATTGCCTCGCTTCGAAGAAAGTTTCATCTTTACTGCCTGCAAAAATTCAGCATCTTTTTCAAGGTTTAATAGCAATTTCATGGAGCTAAGAGGAAGGCAACAAATTATCCTTCAAAAACTAAGAGAAAAAGAAATGCAACACCAAATAACTGGATCAACACAATTGGATAAATATATCAGTTTCGAACAGCGAAAACAAATGGATCTCTCACCAGACTCTTCTTCTAACGGTCGTCGATTTACACCTTGTTCTTAAAAGTCATTTTGATTCACATTATCCCTTTCATTCTTTTATACCTCAGTTCAATTCAAGACATCAGTACTTTCAAGAACCAGATAACTATTTTCTGAGATGCAATGCAATCCATGTAAGCTTAAAGGTATCAAAATACTCTTCCGACGGAAAATGATAATCAACATATAGAATCCAAACAAGATACTAGATATCTTCTCATCTTTATCCTCAGAACCAAATTCACTCACCATTTTGAATTTTAGCAACACTGGAACAACATTTCTATGAGGATTCAGTTTTATGCTGACTGTCATGCAGAGATAATGCAACTCTCATCCTTTATCCAGAGCTGTTGTTGAATGATATAACGAGGTAAAGATTGTATATCTAAAACCATATAATTTTGTGGTTATAATGAAGATATTGGCCATCCATGCATTGAAATACTATACATATCAATAAAGCTCAGGCAGTACTTTGTCTAACTTAACTGCAATGACTAAAATTTTTACCATAACACGTGACATGATAACTCTTCAAGTAAATATATGGCAAGAGTTTGCTGAACTTGTTAGCAATGACAAAGTACAGAGCAGCTGAAACTAAAAGAATGCACAGAAGAAATTTGCAGAGCCTTAGCCATATCTTTATGTGAATTGGTACTATTGAACAGAAAGAGAGCAACTATAATTTGATCTCAGAATTGGCAGTTTGTGAGGCCAACCAACTTAGCTAGTATGCAAGGAGAGTTGTATAGATCAACCGCATCTAAATTGACTTCTCACCTACTTATCTGGAAATGATCTAAAACAAGATGGAAAAATACAAAAAAGCAATTCTCTCTTCAAAAGATTATGAACCATACTGCAGAATTATAAACTAGATCGAAAAAGATCATACCAAATTCTGTGCTCCTGCAACCACCATCAGATCCCATGGGTTTGATCTTAGAACCCAATTCCTCATTTGGGTCTTCTCTATTCAGACTCTTCTCTCTAGGTGGCAATGGAATGGAGTTCCTCTTGGCCTTCTTTGAGCCCCTTCCAGTGAGAAACCTCATGGTGTAGTCTGGATCCTTATAGGCCAGAGATGCAGGATCTGACAACAACTACACCAAGATCTCAACTACAAATTCTGTTCTCTCTCTCTGTCTGTCTGTGCATAGATCTGCAGATAGAAAGGAAGAGTCAAAAGAGAAAGTACAAAACAAAGCAACAAAACCAGAGACAGAACACAGCAGAGTAAAAGTTGGTCTTACTTGGATTTTATGAACTCAAACTCATGATCTCTGAAAAGAAGAAGAGATCCTATTGATAGCAGAGAATACAGAGAGGTGTAGACATGCATAGAGTATTCATTTATGTGTACATGTGTTCTTATATGTCAGTGGGGGGAGCATATTTGCACTATGATGTGACAATAGGTAGGAGAGGAGATTTTCTTTTTTCTTTCTTTCTTTCTTTCTTTCTTTCTTTTTTATTATCATTAGCATCTATATTTTATTTATTATTATCTCAAAAGAAAAAAACAACATTCTATTACTTTTGAAGCTAAAAAAAAATAAAAGAAAATCCTTTAATAAAAAAGAAAGAATTTATAGTTAATTTAACTCATCTGTATAAATCATGGTAAGTAAGTGAATTAATGTTAAGATATTTTTGAGATAATAAAAATAAAATGAATAAATTCAGAGTGTTTTTATTTATTTTTAATAAATTTCCCTCTCTTTTTTTAAATATAATTTTGTGGGATCCATAGAGCAATTATTCTCTCTCTCTCTCTCTCTCTCTCTCCTCTCTTTATTTCAGCTCTTCCCATGTGCTTTACATTTCCAAGCTGTTCAAAATTATTGAAGGAGATAAGCTTAGTCAATGGCATGAAACAAATGGGGTATAAATTATGCTAAGTCCTTTTTGTTGATTAATTATGTCCTTATTAATAGTGGTTCTATACCAGTAATTAGCCATAATCAAGCTAGATCCAAGGGATTAGTGTCTATAAAGCACTAATCTCTGATGATTAACACATGCATGGCAGAACTGCATGCAAGGTAACCAATTTTTAAGCCTCCTTTTCTTTTTCTTCTTAGTTTAATAAATGCAGCTCCTATTGTATGTTTTCTACTTATCTATAACATTTTGAGTTAATTATCCATTCTTATTTATATCTCTCAACTGTCTAATAATATCTCTCACACCTTATCGATGCTACCGAAAAATAATAAATGATTTTTCTCTTTCCTCTCTTAAATAAGAACCATCTATAATTAATTATCCAATAGTTATTTAATTTATTTAATAAAAATTAAATAGATAATTAGTGGAAGACCTATTTTTGTGGTTTTATATAGTAAAAGGGATTAGTGGGCCACCAAAAAAATAAATGCAAAAAACTATATAAAAATAGGTAAAAAGTTTAGATATGATTGTCCCTAACATTTATTTTCTCTATCTTCCAATCATAAAATAGATTGTCTCAATCTCCCTACCTACTTCAAGGTGATTAAATTACCCCTTTTCTTTGTTGGAGTTGACCTCTCACCATTCTTGATAGTGGAGTTGGATGGGCCTTTGAGGACCCTTCAAGTACATGCAAAGAACCAAAGAAAAGCTTGGAGTAAGTGGGCAGTGCAGGGAGGAGGATTGAGACTGAGGCAATTCTTGGCATGTTAATTGAGGACCATCATGGAAAAGGTCTAGGTTCATCAGTGGAGTGACCCACTTCTCCAGTCCATTACTTCCATTATTGCTTCTCTCTCTCTCTCTCTCTCTCTCTCTCTCTCTCTCTCTCTCTCTCTCTTATACAACACATTCCAATTAATGTGGGATCTGAGAAGAGTAGGCCAACAGTTTGTGATAGACTCAATTAGATAGATTAGGAGATGGAGGAATGCTTGGATAGCTACTCAAATCAATGCATTTTAAGAGTTTTAAAATATGGATATGAAGAACTGGCTTAAACAAATTAATCTAGAGATACACAATTAAGATATAATATTAGGTGATCTTTAATTAGGCTTATTATTTTCAATGTAAGCCCATAATGAGCAGATCCATTGGTTTATTATAAATAAGGCTAGGTGTTACTTCCGCTCTATAATTCTAATTTGCTTGCCCAATTAAGAATTGCATTAGAAGAGAGGAGAGAAAGACCTAGCATCAGAGCTTGAATATTTTATCTTCGATTAAATCTCCTACAAATTTCTTTCGACTCCTAAAGTATAGATCTGAATTTGTTCATTACTTAGTCCAACAAATGCAATTCAATCTGAGGGTGGATCACTCCATTCTATACAAGATTTATTTTGGTTAGCAACAAGATTGTGAGCAGTGACATATAATATTAGCTTGTGTAGTAGACTTTAAAGAGAAGAAAACTTTATAGTCCACCTCTTTTAGTCTTGAACAATGGGAGAGATGATTCAGCCAATGCCAAAGGAGTTAATATTGACTGCTTTAACCACTGTAATGCAATCACTGAAGACTATTCCTCCAGTTGAGTTCATGATGGGAAAGCTCCTTGATGCCATGAAGTAGAGCTAGAGGTTCCCCCATAAGAGTCTATTAGGTCTGCTTAGAAAGACTATTGCAGATGGTTCTTGCCACTTCTGGTTCTATAATAAGATATCTCTATTTCCAGTTGGCTTCATATTAGATTAAGAGGTCAGAGAGGGATGTTTGAGAGATTAAAAGTAGAGATCCAAGGGTCTGTCTTGAATTAATATGAGTTGGGAGATATTGAGGAAAGTCACAAACTTGTCAATAAACAATAAACAGACAACATAATAAAAGAAAAGTATTAAACCCTAACAACTCAAAGATATAAACATAATGTATAATAAAAAAAAAAGAGAGGTAGAGTGACAATAAGCTTGATGTGCATAAAAAATATGCAAATAAACTAGCACCAACTGAAATACAAAAGTAAAAGGGTATGATTAGGGTTGAAAACGGGTCGGATTAACTCTGACCCGACCCGCTATCCGACCTGACTCGGATCGGATTCGGATAAAAAAATTCTATCCGACTCGGATTCGGATTCGGATACGGATAGAATTTTTGAAAAAAATTCGGATACGGATTCGGATACGGGTCGGATAAATTTTTCGGATTCGGATACAGATATCGGATATCCGTTTACCCGCATATTTTTTTAAATGATTTACAGTTTTTAGTTTGCTTATTTAAATAGTAAGTATTAATATTATTACTAATAATATATTATATATTATTTATAGAGATTAATTTCTCTAATTTTATATATTTGACATACAAAAAAATTATTTGTTGTAAAACTCTTAATAATTTTGTGTTAATTATATTTAAATAAAATATTATAATTATTTTAAATTTAATCAATATCCGTTTAAGATCCGATCTTTTATCCGAAAATTATCCGTATCCGTTTAGTTAGGATATGGTTTTAAATTTTACTATCCGTCCAATATACGTATCCGAACTAAAAATACGGATCCGGATATGGGTTGAACACTATCCGATCCGTTTTCACCCCTAGGTATGATCTCTAGTAGCTCCATAGCGACCTCCACTATCGCAAGCACTCACGGCTAGACATGATAACCGGGCGGGCCGGGCCGGGTTCGGGTTGGGCTTTTCGGGCCAAGCGGGCTTAAGTCTTTGTTCACGGCCCGACCCATTAATCACTCGGGCCGGGCCGGGTTCGGGCCGGGCTAGAATAGTCTAGCCCGTTACCGCCCGTTGGCCCGTGAGAGATCGGGCCGGGCCAGCCCAACCCATCAATCACTCGGCCCAACCCATATTTCAGCTATTTTTAGAATATTTTTAACTATTAGTTTATTTTTTTTTAAATATTTATATTCCTCTATTTAAAAAAAATTTAAAAAAATTAAAATTTTTTAAAAGTCTGCTTAAAATAATGCAAAATGGTATAATACTAAAATATTTTTTACTGTAGCAAAACGGGCAAAGCACTGTAGCAGACGGGCGGGCTTAGTTGCGGGCTAAACGGGCGGGCTTTCGGGCCGGGTCGGGCGGGCAAAGGGCTGGCCCGTGCCGCCCATGGGTAGTTCGGGCTCGGGCCGGGCCGGGCCGGGCATGGGCGGGCTGGGCCATTTGATCATGTCTACTCACGGCCCTATATTCACCCCGTACCCCAATAGAAAAGTACTAGAAAAAGAAAGACACAGATAATCTCAACAAAGAGGATGGATAAAGATAGATTCTTAAACCACTAGCGGAACAATGGTGCGAAGAGGAACCCCTACAAAAAAACTCCAAAAGTAAACTAGCACCAACTGAAATACAAAAGTAAAAGGGTATGATTAGGGTTGAAAACGGGTCGGATTAATTCCGACCCGACCCGCTATCCGACCCGACTCGGATCGGATTCGGATAAAAAAATTCTATCCGACTCGGATTCGGATTCGGATACGGATAGAATTTTTGAAAAAAAATCGGATACGGATTCGGATACGGGTCGGATAAATTTTTCGGATTCGGATACGGATATCGGATATCCGTTTACCCGCATATTTTTTTAAATGATTTACAGTTTTTAGTTTGCTTATTTAAATAGTAAGTATTAATATTATTACTAATAATATATTATATATTATTTATAGAGATTAATTTCTCTAATTTTATATATTTGACATACAAAAAAATTATTTGTTGTAAAACTCTTAATAATTTTGTGTTAATTATATTTAAATAAAATATTATAATTATTTTAAATTTAATCAATATCCGTTTAAGATCCGATCTTTTATCCGAAAATTATCCGTATCCGTTTAGTTAGGATATGGTTTTAAATTTTACTATCCGTCCAATATACGTATCCGAACTAAAAATACGGATCCGGATATAGGTTGAACACTATCCGATCCGTTTTCACCCCTAGGTATGATCTCTAGTAGATCCATAGCGACCTCCACTGTCGCAAGCACTCACGGCCCTATATTCACCCCGTACCCCAATAGAAAAGTAATAGAAAGAAAAAGACACAGATAATCTCAACGAAGAGGATGGATAAAGATAGATTCTTAAACCACTAGCGGAACAATGGTGCGAAGAGGAACCCCTACAAAAAGAACTCCAAACCTATGACCATACAAAATCTACCCAAGAAGCCAACCCGAATAGACGTAAAAGAGGAAAGAGGTAGCCGTCCTTCAAGCTTCCTCCATTGCCCTAGCCTATGACTGGTATGGAGTAAAGGGGCGTAAAAGTGGAGAGCCCAAACCTCTCTCCTACCTTTCCAAGATGCGAATGGCAATGAGAAGACTCTAGATTGAGCGGACGAGGAGGAGACGATAGAGAAGAGGAAGATAAAAGACCTATGAGCTGGGCATAGGATGGTGCATAAGCACCACCCCCTCGACGAACTCCACTTGAGGCACATAAATAAGGGCAAGGGAGAAAAGCTGAGGGAAGGTGAAGAGAATGGAGAGGAGAGGAAGGGCTACGGGGGAGGGGGGGAAGTCGTCTGGTGACATGGGGGCGTGATAAATAAAGTCAGAGACAAATATGTTGTTGTTCATTGTTGTAAGTGTTCAATTTTTTCATCATTTTCTATTATAACCTCTTCGACATGGGTTCTATCTATTTATCTTAACTAGGGGTGAAAACGGATCAGATACGGATTGGATAGTGCTTAACCCATATCCGGATCCGTATTTTTAGTTCGGATACGAATTCGGATACGGATATTGGACGGATAGCAAAATTTAAAACCATATCCTAACTAAACGGATACGGATAATTTTCGGATAAAAGATAGGATCTTAAACGGATATTGATTAAATTTAAAATAATTATAATATTTTATTTAAATATAATTAATACAAAATTATTAAGAGTTTTACAACAAATATTTTTTTTAATGTCAAATATATAAAATTAGAGAAATTAATCTCTATAAATAATATATAATGTATTATTATTAATAATATTAATACTTACTATTTAAATAAGCAAACTAAAAACTGTAAATCATTTAAAAAAATATGCGGGTAAACGGATATCCGATATCCGTATCCGAATCCGAAAAATTTATCCGACCCGTATCCGAATCCGTATCCGAATTTTTTTCAAAAATTCTATCCGTATCCGAATCCGAATCCGAGTCGGATAGACATTTTTTATCCGAATCCGATCCGAGTCGGGTCGGATAGCAAGTCGGGTCGGAGTTAATCCGACCCGTTTTCACCCCTAATCTTAAGCCTATTGCCTTTGGAGGTGTTTTTTTTTTATATGAAACCTTCAGAGGTGTTATCTTCCATTCAAAATCAGTTTTTCTTTGGCTTGCTACTTTGCATAGGCTTCACAATAGAGACGTTCTTGCCCATAAAGGAATCGATATCCCCTTCATCTACCCCTTCTATGATGATGAGATAAAATCTATTAATCGCATTCTCTTTTTTCCCCCCAAAATATCTATGGATCAAATAGTTATTCATAATCAGAGTAATAGAGGATTTCTAATGGTGAGCCAGATCAAGCTTTACAGACCCAGAAACAAAAAGCTTGTCTAGCAAGATTATGGGCAGCTTTATTGTTACACCAGACCTGTATATAAGAAAATAAGGTCAGCCAGCTGATACATTCTTGGATAATCGAATAAATTATCCAGTTTATAGAAATGTCAAAACTGTTCACCAATTTTACCAATGTGATAGAGTCACTATAGAGCCAAGAATTCACTATGTGCACATGGCTGCTTAATTTCTTTAAGCCTTCTAGCATAGAAAGAGCTTCATCGTAGGGAGTATCTCTACAATAATCCACAAAGATAAAGAAGCCTTCTACAATTCCATTAGCTAAGGTATTAAGCACTAATAAAGCCCATGTCACATGCCCTATGCAGCTTGCATCAAGCCAAATGATTTGATCCAACAAATTCAGGCCCATCAAAACTAAATCCTCACTACTATTCACATGGCAGCGATGCAAAGGCTGAAGGGATCCACCTTGAAAACCAGAAGGGAGCATGGCCTTGCGTCCAAGCAAGTTTGCCTCATCAACCATAGTCAATGGTGAAACTAGCTTGCCTTGAAAAATAACTGAGTTTCTTGCCTTCCATATATCCCATAACACTAAGAAAGCATATGCCTTATTGCACTAAGAGAGGGAGCGAACAAATATCAAGAGCTAGTCATCCAATGTTGCAAAATTGTCTTCCAATTTTAGCGCGAGTCTATTAGAGAACTAAGTAAGGTGAGCGAAGTTGCAACCAAAAAGAAGGTGGTCCACCATTTCTAGGTTAGAAGAGTAAAAGAGGCAAACCTTATTTTTTTTCGAGAGAAAGTCTGTAGGTAAGTTAATTCATCAACATCTAAGAGTTACATCAATACACTAAGAAGAGGGAAAATGGAGCGACAGCTCTTTGACACAAGCCCCACACTTGACCTATAATAGATAACTTAATAATTTAAAATAAAACATCAAACTTGGTGTATAATATAAAATTAAAATGAAGAACAACCCCAAAATTTCTCATGAGTGAAGAGCCTTGACTTAGCTTATAGGTTCCGTCAATCCAGTAGTCCAAGGTCGAAAGGTCGAATGGCCTTGAGAATTCTCAAAGGTCGAAAGATCAAAGATCACCCACCAAGAATAGACGTGATCATCGGGCGGACCGGGCCGGGTTTGGGCCGGGCTAACCGGGCTTAAATATTTGTCCACGGCCCGACCCATCAATCACTCGAGCCGGGCCGGGTTCGAGCCGGGCTAGAATAGTCTAGCCCGTTACCACCCGTCGGCCCGTGAGATATCGGGTTGGCCGGGCTGGGCCGGGCTAGGATCTGTCTTATTTTCAGCGAACCCGACCCGTGAGATATTGGACAAGATCACAAGAGCCAGGACGCTGGCTTTGGCGGCGGCGCCGCGGCGGAAGGGGCGAGATCTCGCGGCCGAAAGGCGGGGTCAGCGGCAGAGCTCCAGATCTCCTACCTCCGGAGCCGTAATGTCCTGATGAAGCCGCGGACGCCGAGAATGGAGTAGAATTCCAACGGTCGGCGATGCTCCACCGTAGATTTCGGGCGGATCTCACGCTGCTCGAGTAGTGCCTCCTACGAGGTGCCACCGGAATAGCCTCCATTGTGGTATATCGACCAGAAGAGACGACGCCGACGAGTGCTCTAAGGGACAAATAGGCCGATCTGAAATCAACGCCGGTATGGCGCCGTTTGAGGCCGAGATCGAGGAGTTCTTCGCTGCGGCTGACTGCGCCGGCGGTTCGCTGACGACGAGAATGGATCCGAGTGGACAAACACAAGGGTCCAAGGTATTGAGGTAGGTAAGCTACCGCTTTTGGCCGCAAGATCTCGTCGGACTCGCCCCCTCCGTAGCTTGGACGGTTGGACCTTGGGAAAATGGGCAAAATGGCAAATGAAGATTGTCAGATTGGAGAGACAGAGAGAGTGAGAGAGTTTGGTTTTGTGAAGTCTTCATTATGTCATAGTTGATAGTTGTGCCATTGTGGGTGGTGGCCAGCTGCTTGCCAGTCGCCCACTACCCATTTGGCCAAATTTTTTTTTTTTACTCGGGCTGTCACTTGGCGGGATTCTTTAGAGTTTTATATAAAATATTCCATATTATTATTTACCTGCGTTCACACCTCGTTCGAACGCGAAAAACAGGCGTTCGCACATACAAAGAACGTGTTGTAAATAAAGTAAATAAAAAATTAGAATTAAATAAATAAAAATAAATGAGTAGATATAAAAAGTAAATAGTTAAATAAATGAGTAAATAGAAATATTTTTATAATTAAACAAATAGTTACATCAAAATTATGAGGATTTTTTTTTGCATCACTATAGAATGAGCACATCTCAATTAGGTTGGCACCTACCCACCTATCTATCATTTGCATAATCTATTCATTAATTGTAAAAAGTAAAATAAAATTACATTAGTCATTGAGATTTAAAAACTCAAATTCTATATTTTCTATTGCAAAATGGTCATCCATTTTCGATCTAGATTCGGCAGCATACCAATCTTGTAGGCATTAGTGCTTCAATTGTTTCTTTTCCCAAACATGATCGACGTTGATCAATTAATCATCCACTTGTACTGAAAGCAAATTCTGAAGGTACAGTAGACATAGGAATAGTCAATATATCACGGGCCATGGCAGCAACAATTAGAAATCTCATCTCATTTGCCTTCCACCATACTAAAGTATCTATTTCATCATCACTTACAAAATGATTGTAATATGCTTGAAGCTCAGTGATTCCCCCCGATGTTGATGAAGTTCTCCTCATTTTAAGTCGGACAAACAATGACTTCTTAGTATTACCACTTTTAGGAGGAATAACAAAAGATGAAGGTGTAGAGGAAGAAGAACCATATATAATAGAATAATCATTAAAAAGCCTTTCAAAATAACTTTTAATAGTTACCGCACGAGAAACATAGTCATCTTGTTTATCTTCATATAAACCATTAAAAATATCGAAAAGGCCGGTCTCTTTAAGTTGAAGTTCTAATAAAATGTCAAAACCAATAAGTAAAGGAAAATGTTCAAAATATTTAGCATATTTAGTTTCCATTTTTTGTAAGATATTATGTAAAGTCCGATCATTTTTAAAAGTAATAAAAAGTTGAACAATATTAACAAGTTGCATACCAACAATTGTAATTGTAGGAGAGTAAGAGCTTGATAACATATTAGTAGCATCAAAAAATATTTTTAAAAAATCTTTTATTTTTTCTGCATTTTCCCATTCTAAATCAGTAGGACATTCTAGTTCGTTATTAATATCTAAAGAAACATAAGAAATTATAGTTTTTTGATATTCAAGTACTAATTCTAACATTTCATAAGTAGAGTTCCGTCTATGTTGTACATCCAATTGAAGTTTTTTAGCTTTTAATCCACACATTTTACACATATTTGTAAATGTTCTAGCTCTTTTATCATTAAAAATAATATGATGTATAATTTCTCTAATTTTATGAATTAGCTTAGCAATTTCTTTTAGACCACTTTGTACAATTAAATTTATAATATGACACATGCATCTATTATGTAATAATTCACCGTTACAAAGTAAAGAAAGAAAACATCGAAGATTAGAAATTATGGAATCATTATTAGATGCATTATCAAGAGTGAGAGAAAAAAAATCTTATTTTGGATATTATAACTCGTTAACTCTTGAATAATAGTACGAGAAAGATATTCACCAGTATGACTCTTATCAAGCTTTCGGAAAGAAATTATTTGTTTTTGCATTTTCCAATTATCATCAATAAAATGTGCGGTTATACACATAAAAGACCAACGATGGCATGAAGTCCAAATATCACTAGTAAAAGAAATTCTAGATTTTAATTTTTCAAAATATAAAATTAATTTTTCTTTTTCTTCAGCAAAATATTTTAAAACATCTCTTCTAATTGTATGACGAGAAATTCTTTTAAAAGCCGTATTGAAACCTCTTTGTAAACAACCTTCAAGTTCCGGATCATCACCCATAGCAAAAGGTTTATTTCTACGAATAATATATTTAACTATTTCTTTACGAGCATTTTCATAATTCCATTGAAAATTAGAAATATTTCCGGAAACACCTTGATTAAGCAACATTTGACTAATATCAAGTTGACCTTTTTTATGTTTATCTTTAATATGCCTCATTAGGTAAGTAGTGCCATTCTTAGTTAATACAGAAAAATCATGATTACATTGAAGACATTTAGCTCTACAATCTATAACATTATCTTGGCCATCTTTCGTTTCAATCCTTTTGAAATACTTCCAAACTTCGGACTTTAATATCTTAAAACTGCCTGATGAAGAAGCCGAAGCCAGAGTTTCCAGATCAGGTTGAGGTTGAGATGCGGGTGTAGGATTAATTGAATCTCCGCCCTCCAATTGAGATTCTATATGATCATCAAAGGAATCTATATTGGAGAGAATTTGCTAATTGAAAGACTAAAAATCTTGAAACCTTTAATTTGGAAAGAACTTGAGAGATTAAAGAATTTGAGAATGTGTGATGAATTTAGAAAATTTATCATCTATTTATAAGCATGAGAAAAATTAAAATTACCAAAATACCCCTATAAACTAGTTGTTTATTTCTGTTAAAAGGGTAAAATGGTAAAAAAAAGTATAGGTCCTATTTTGCTAATTTTCTGAATTTTTTATCTATTTTTAGAATATTTTTTACTGTTACATATTTTTTTAAATATATTTTTGTTCTTCTCGGTTTAAAAAAAAGTATATTAAAAAAAATTAAATAGTACTTGGGCTGATATGTGATGGGAGATGGACTAAAAAATTTAAACAATACTTGTACTTTGGGCTGAATTGTGATGGGAGAGATGGGCTAAAAAAAATTATAAAACGGTACAGTGTACAAAATTTCCCGTTATTTTTTACTGTAACAGAGGGCCGAACGAGCAGGCCTAACAAGCGGGCGGGCCGAATAGACGGGCTTTCGAGCCGGGCCGGGCGGGCAAAGGGTTGGCCCATGCCGCCCGTTGGTAGTTCGGGCCTAGGCCGGGCTTAGCCCGGTCCAAACCGAGCACGGGCGGGCTGGGCCCAATGATCAAGTCTAACCAAGAACAATAAGTTAAAGAAAAAAGACATATAACACCCTAAATCAGCAGTAGGGCAAAGAAAATAACACCAGTATGGATCCCCAAAAAGCATGACATCTCTGACCAAATAGATATCGCTAGAAACACAGACGCTGGCGAGCACATACTGCTACTATGAACGGGTGCAAA
The DNA here is from genome assembly GCF_048772165.1 of Typha angustifolia. Taxonomy (NCBI): domain Eukaryota; kingdom Viridiplantae; phylum Streptophyta; class Magnoliopsida; order Poales; family Typhaceae; genus Typha; species Typha angustifolia. The sequence goes on along the minus strand of NC_133239.1, from coordinate 10,130,504 downwards.
CGTTTTCCCCATCTAGAGTAGACTCACTCACTCGGCATGGCTGTAATGCCAATAGGCAAATGGGCACCAAAGAGCGAGAGAGGTTAGCGACAGCATATCAACTGCTGTAGCAGCAAATTGAGTGAGAAAAGGGAAAGAAAAAAAAGAGGAGAGATGCAGCAGTTGATTTGCCTCCTCCGAGAAGAAAGGAGGTGGAAGGGCGGTATGGTCGGATCCAATGAGGGGAGCGGTGAGGGGTAGGTGCAGTGGGCTCGAATCTAATGAGGGTGTGGAGAAGATCTCAAGGTAAAGCAACAATGAGGAAGGAGACAAATGCAGTAATAATGAGTGGATTTCATGCGGCGGTGAGGAGTGACTATGGGAAACAACGATGGTAGGTGCGGTGATGAGCTGTGGTGGGTGGGGAGTAGCAGCAGCGTGTTGAGAGGGAAAGATGCCTTCGACTTTTGGGAAATGGAGAGGAAAATAGGAAGAAGATGAAGAAGAGAAAAGGGAAGAGAGAAAGGACGGGAGCAAATAAACTTCACTGGCTGCGATGATGAGGGAAGAAATCCATTCTAGAGGATGGTAAGACCTGCACCAAACCCTAGCAGAGCTAGGGCCGGCAGTGGGCTGATAGTTAGCAACTGACGTGTACATAGGGCAGGCCTTGTTGATGGATTGAATATGGCATTTGAATTCCAATTTAACTGGAGTCCACCTACAACACAATGCCACAAAAATATTTTTACCTGAGGAATCACCTTTTTATAATTCTAGATAATCTTCTATATTACACCAACTGAGCTTGAAGAGGAGGAGCTGGTCTAGCTACTAGATTTGATACTATTGTAGGCAAATTTCATTAAGAAGTCTCTCATCTTCACGAGTGACTTTTTTCTAGCCTAATCTAAATGTGGATGATGCTTTGTTACCACTCTAAACAGGAATAGGCAACGAACTACAGAATTGTTCCATCCAATTTCATCGAGTAGGTCATTTACCTTAGTAATAAATTATATCAAAGAAATCTCGTTCAGGCCTAGCTAGGGAGCCAAGGATCCTTTGTCACTAAAACTAAAGCTCCATCATCAATCCTGCATCTAATCTTCCTTCTTCAGAAGACTTTTATCTAAGGATAGAGCTCCAAGTTTGAGAGGCTCTCAACTTTAGTTTTACCTCCTAGAAGGTAATGAACCAAAAATACCTGTGTTTTAGCAATATGGCCCAAGGCAAGCTAGGGTTATTGACAAGCCTCCAAGCTAGTTTAAGTCTCTGGTTCACTAGCACAATATCCTTGATTCTCATACTATTACAGAGAAGAGATCTGCATATACTGTTCTAGCTTTTGAGGTTGAGATACATGTCATCTTCTTCAAAACCCCACCAGATGTTGCGCATAGTGGCGTTGAGTTTATTTAGTAACTTCCGAGGAAGGATCGAATCGACATGAAGCAAATAGGGACATTACTCAAGACTGATTTGATTAAGACAAGATAGCCTCGTGGGATAGGAGCTTGCTCTTCCATCCTACAAGCTTTTATTGGATTTTCTCCTAGATGGGATCCTAATCTACAACCCTAGGTTTTCAAAGAAATAGCAGTGGCCAATCCTTGAGCTCCTCTATCATAAGGGACTTGCATGAGCTGCTAGCTCTTTTAGCATGTATTCACTTATGGAACAATGGTGGACTAGATATAACTATTCTAATTTTTAATACTAGAAAAAGAGAGATAATATTAGTATAAGCTATTCTAATATTTAGTATAAAGAGTAATAATTATATTTTATATGATATAAAGTTGATATTAAAGTACTGAAAAATAATAAAACTGTATTGAAAATTTTTGATATTTTAAACCAAATGAAAAAAATACCCTTAGCATATGTTATAGTAATAGTAGTAGTAGTAAACAATATTTTTCTAAAATAATATTAATTTTTATTATAACTGCGGACCTAAAATACTATATATATTTACATTATGAGAAAATAACTATGCGCTGCAAGATAATGCGGGTTATAAACTCGCATTACGGGAAAATAATCTTGCACTTTATGTAAAATAGTTATGCACTAAAAGATATAAATAGACATTGTGAGGTAATCGGAATTATAAGCCTGCACTGTATATAAAATAAATATACAGTAAAGGATATAAATAGGCTCTGTGGGATAATATAGGATAAGCCCACATTTTATGTAAAATAATCATACACTAGAGAAAAAAGACACTGCGAGGTAATGTGGAGTTATAATTCAGCACTCTATGTAAAATAATCATGTACTAGAGGATATAAAGATACATTGCAAGGTATATGGAGATATAAGCCCCACACTATATGTAAAATAATCATGTATTAGAGATAAATAGACACTATAGGATAATGCTGAGTTATAAATTAATATTTTATGTAAAATAATTATACACTAGAAGAAATAAAGATGCATTGTAGGGTAATACAGATTTATAAGCTCGCACAGTGCGAGTCGCACTTCATATAAAATAATGATTCACTAGAGACAATGTGGGGTAATGCAGAATTATAAACTCGCACTCTATATAAAATAATTATGTACTAAAGGGTATAAAAAGGCACTGTAGGGTAATGTGAGGTTATAATTAGAGCTGCATTTTATATAAAATAATCATACACTAGAGAAAATAAAGAGGCACTGTGGGGTAATACAGGATTATAAAACTGCACTACGAGATTATAACCCTGTACTTCGAAAAAAGTGTGCCGGCTTAATTGTTTTATTTATTTTTACATAATTTACTAGTCAAGATGCGTATTTAAAAGAAGAGATATGTGCGAGAGAACCTAAACTGTAACTAAGATGACCAATATTTAAGAAAAAAGATAGTGGAGAGAGAGAGAATCTCAATTATAATTAAGGTAATGTGTAATTAAATATTATCTAATCCGAGAGCAAAATAGTAATTATATGTTAAAAAGCTATATGGAATAAAATGAGAGAAAATGATAAACTACTATACCAAAATAATACAAGTTATTATTTAGTTACTATACCATAATAAGAAATTTATTTAGAATAAATTTATTACTGAACTGGATAGAGGATTTGTCAAGTTGATGGCTTTAGTTAGTGGAACAGGATATTTTCTCCATACTTTCAAATCTTAAAAAGCTGGAGTCTTCAGTTAGTGCAACTAAAAGTTGCAAAATGTCTTAAGCTACCTTTAGATACTTCTGAATATATTATTAGTAACATTTATGATAAGAGCTGAAAGCTTGCTGGGGGCAGTTGAGTACAATTTAAATTATTCATTATTGGACAAATTTATGTAAACAAAATGAAATGTTTTCCAAAAGTTCAGTCAAGACAATGAAACCAAACACACTCAACCAATCTACATCTTTGAAGACAAGCAAAACATCAAAACTTGTGCATCACAATAAACATGATCAGCCAATGATGTATAGCCGATAGACTGGAATCAGCAAGTCGAGAGTATCAAATGCTCCATCTGCTTGATCAATATCAACAAAAGCATCAACATTAATCTGCTTCTTTAGTTACCTGATTAAATCGCTCACAAGGCGAGTCAATAGGTCCATGATATGATGATTACAAGTAAAAACTAATTTAAATTGACTCTCATGCTCAAAAAACTGTATATTGTTAGGATATCTACAACAACAATGAAGACAATAACATCCCATTTGTTAGTACTCTTCTGAACAATAAGTAAACAATTACTTCAACACAAATCAACCAGGAAACAACTTAGTTGCCCAGTGATTCTACTATGAAAGTTTAACCTAAAACAGATGTAGTAAGGTCTTATGATCTGAGCAGTAAAACTCTGCACCAGGATTCTTCAAAAACTGCTGATTAGAAGAAGAATGTGACAATACTGAGTCCAGCTGACAGTTTCAGCAAGAAGTGCTGCTTGAATGGAGTTCAGATTGCATCTCTCTGATAAGTATCTCCTCAATAGCATCTACAAACTGTACAAGATGTTGGCGTGTTTGTACCTTCAATGAGTTTGCCAGATCCTAACATAACAAACATGGAAGTCATTCCATACTAATTCTAGTGCAATAATTACAAACTCAATCTTTATAGCTGGACATAACAATATCAATGTCTTTACACAGTGCATATATAAAGCTGTTGCAAGAATTATTACGGTACAGAAAATTAAAGTTATCAATGATATAGATGACCAGATTTATTTCCTTCATGGGGAGTAAAACTGCTCCATTTGATGATAACAAAAATTGGGATAATGCAATCATCTAACAACCAATGACATACAGACAACAAGCACATCAAGTATGGTTGTTTTTCATGAATAGATGAAGATGAGGCAGTTGAAAACCAGAAGCAAGAGTGTATCTGTTTGGTCGTTAGATAGGTAGCTTCACATAAGATACTGCATCTGTTTGGAATTAGCCTTCCCTTGTTTACAAAAAGTAGTCAAACACCACACACCAAAAACATTCGTAATCCAGTCAACCCACACAAATTTATGCATATGTTTCTATGGTAGGGCTGGTGGCATGATAAAGTTATCACACTCCCCTTCGATGTATACCCTAATGTCATGATTCAGAGCAAAGGCGCCGCGAGCTGTGGAGAAGAAGACCAACGCTTTACAAATAAGTTCTGTACCAATGATATAGGGACTATCTTTTTGCATTTGAACCCCGAATCAGTAGCTACTTTACATAGATGCCCTTAGTTAAAACGTGCTGCACACGTGTTGTCAACTAGAGAGTGAGATCCAATATTCTCATGATGTAATCCGATTTGACCTGGTTCTCATAATCCGACATCTAAGCTACATAAAAGAGAGCTAAATAGTATTTTTATTGGCCGCGAATGAAACAATACATAACTGAGTACAAACATGGTTGTGATATTTGGCAAAGGCATAAACATGCCAATACACACCTCGATGGACTTTTGCAACCCCTACATATTTCTACAAAGTTGTGGACTAACATTGCTATGGATTTTGTCGAAGAGCTTCCAAAATCATAAGGTAAAGAAGTCATCTGGGTAGTCATGGATAGACTTAGTAAGTATGCCCACTTCATCGCGTTGTCTAACCCTTACATGGCTCCACATATAGCAAATTCCTTAATTGACCACATTTATAAACTTCACGGGCTGCCGACTACCATCGTCAGCGACTAAGGATTCATCTTCCTTAGCGAATTTTGGAGAGAATTGTTCAAACAACTCGGCACATCACTTCATTTCAGCACAGCTTACCATCTTCAATCAGATGGGCAAACAGAAAGGGTAAATAGCTGTCTAGAGGCTTAACTGCGATGTATGACCAGCTCCAAACTGAAGAAATTGATAAATTGGTTATCTCTCGCAGAATAGTGATACACTATCAACTATGACAGCAGCTTGGGCATCTCTCCTTTTCAAGCTCTCTACGGGTATGCCCCTCCACAACTAGGCCTCCATACCGATACCACATCTCTAGTAGCTTCAATGGAGTCTTACTTACAAGAGGTATAGCAAATGGTCCACTTCTTGCGGGAGGAGTTATCAAGCACAAACTCAAATGAAACAATTTATTGACCGCCATCGGACTAAGAGACAATATGAAGTCGACGATTGGGTTTACCTCAAGCTATAGCTGTACAAGCAATCATTTGTGCAAATCAGACAAAAGTTTAAGTTAGTTACGAGGTTTTACGGGCCTTATCAGATTGCGGCAAAGGTTGTCGCAATTGCCTACAAACTCCTACTACCAGACTCCAAAATCCACCCCGTCTTCCATGTTTTCCAGCTCAAACCTTATTTGGGTGCAGGCAACACCAAAGGCTTGACGTTGCTGCTAACTAATGCTAACGGGGAGTCGCTCCTCCACCCGAAAAAGATCCTAACTTGGCGAATAGTGAAACAGAGAGATAAAGTTGTCGTGCAGATCTTTGGTGCAATGGCACAATGCTGGACCAGAGGAGGCAACCTAGGAAGATTACCACGCCATTGTTAGCCAATTTCCAAATCTAGACCCTTGAGGACAAGGCTCTTAAAAGCGGGCGACTTGTCATGGTCCAGAGAAGAGGCACCAAGAGTTGTGGAGAAGAAGACCAACACTTTACAAATAAGCCATGTATCAATGATACATGTACTGTCTTTTTGCGTGTTAGCCCCGTATCAGTAGCTACTTCACATAGATCCCTTAGTTAAAACGTGTTGCGCACGTGTTGTCGATTAGGGAGTGAGATTGTTTGACTCTAAGCGGTTAGAAGGAGAGCGAATCGAAATTTGAGTATAAAAATAAAAGATCCCTAATTCCTTATAAGCTTTTTCTCATCGCAACCTCCATAAAATGAAATAGCTTCCATCTCAATTGAGGGGAAGAGCTAAATTCATCTTGTTCTTAGGCAACTTGCTCCCGATCCAATAGGATCTTTGCAATTAGAGCTTGAATCAACTGCTATTAGAAATTAGGAACACCTAAATAAGAAGTTATGCATTTAACTTTATGTGCAATAAGAGCATTTCCAACCGGGCTCCAAACCACCAAATTTAGAGCCTAGTGGAGCTCCAATAGAGCTTCAAATGGGGCTCCAAATTTGGAGCAACTATAGTGGAGCTCTAAATTTGGAGCCCCGCCCAAGAATTGGGAGCCCAAAAATTTTTAAATTGGGAGCCCAATCCAATATTATTCAACTTTTTAAAATTCTAATTTTATCCTATAAAAGCTTAACCTAAAAATTTAAATTTCATCTGTATCAGTTATTAAATAATCTAATTAATTAAACTGAATATATAATTAGTTCTATTAATCAATTTTTAACAAAAATAGTACCATTGAAAAGGTCTCATCGAAATCTTTAAAATAAGTCTAATGTTAAATTATGTTTAAGTTATTTTAAATTTTTTATTTTTATTTTGTGTAATTTATTTCGATGCGTTTAATTAAAAAAGTAGTAATTAAAAATTATTTTTGAAACCGTTGAATATTAGTCTTATTATAAACATGATGAGAGTTTTCTAACCATATTTTTTATGAAAAATATGCATTGAAGTGCATCGAGCTCTTAGCTCTCCCTTGGAGATGCTCTAAGAGAGAAGAAATGACATTGACCTTCTTGAGCAAGCCTTTGATAGAAAAATCTTTAAAAGTTTAACTCAGTGTAAGTAGGAGAGATAGCAACAGTTTGTGTGCTATATCACCAAATGCAAGTAGGAGAATAGAAAGTGACTTACTGAATAAGCAAATCAAATTAATTCCAACTATATTTTACTATTGATTGGACAATTTGCTAGTCTGTCTAATTTGTCCATTGATCTCGATGTGAAATTATGTCAGCATCACTCCATTAGTCCATTTTAAACTTTAAATATTTGAGAGCACAATGTTTATTGCATTTTCATTTAGAGGAAAAACTTGGAATAAATAGGGCATTGAAGCCTAGCTAGCATGGAGAATTTAATTCTAAGCAAAAAAGAATCATTTTCTTTCTTTTTCGTTTTATTTTGAACAATTAAAATATTGGAGTCAGAATGGCAAATAAGTTAAAAAAGTGCAACCAAACAAACACTGTCAAAAAGCTTCTTGCCCCCAATTTTGTGCTCATCAACTTCATACGGTGGATGATCATGAGAAAAAAAAAATTAACATATATGTTACTCAGCTATAGGTGCGGCAAGGCAATCCCATCTTTTCTACATCTTGACCTCATTTAGAACAAAACACAAGCACTAGAAATAACAGCCCATGCAAAGAATTATTCATAGGGAAAAGCATGTCTGTCTCGCAGGTAGTAATAGTTTTCTGTGACAAAAATGAAGTACTAGCCTCCAAGCCTAGGAAACATGGATACTTCTATACTCTTGCCATATCCGTATCAAATATGATACTTGTTGGATACTTCCGGATATGTATATGAGACTTCCTTAAATATCCAAATCTTTAAAAATGAAATGAATATTGTGGATACTTCTCGGATACTTTTTAGATATATCTTCAATACTTTCAAGATTCCTATCAATTGAAAACAAATCAAAGGGAACTATCACATTTCATTTCTTATCGGATCGAGAAGGTTTTCTTTTGTGAGAAAGATTGAGTTTGCTGATTTATTTTATGATCTATATTAGGAAATCATGTTACAATAACCAATTTCTTTTGATTCATAGATTGAATCGCTTATTTATCTTACATTTTAGTTGGTAATATATTACGCAATACTAGTTCTTTTAGTAAATTAATTGCAAACCTCCGTATACAAACTATCATACACAAAAAATAATATAGAATTCCTCAATTAAGAAAATTAAAGTGTATAAGTTCACTAACTCATATATGTTCTCTATTATAGGCTACCTATCCTAGGTGTATCATATTCTTGTTTTGTAATATTTGTCGTATTGGCATATTTGTATCCATCTTTCATAGCTCCAAGCCTTCTCAGAATAAATATGGAATCAGCCTTAGCAAAATATTCTCTTAACTTCAAAAGATTGTAAGTTTATAACAGTTTTCAACACTGAAGAAGCAAATATCATTTACCTTGATCTTGCAAAGAAAACTCAAAGATATGCTTTTAGACTGCATATCCGAGCTTCTGATTGAGATTAGTTTTGGAGCAGAAGAAGAGATTGGCCAGTCAAGAGGTATCCTGATGAAGGCATCAATCCCGCCAACCATGTGAACTATGACTGTTTCATCTCTGTCAGAATACTTAAAAGTGTGTCTGCAACAGAAAAACTTAACCTGAATGATGATATATTTAAGGAGTGACAGAAAGGTTCAATTCATGAAAGTAGTAGCTTATATACGAATTATATTGGCATCAAAAGTTGTTATTGAATTAGGACTTATTTCGTGTATGATATATATTCGCATCATGAGGTATTCTGGACCAGGATTACCTTTGAACTTGCACTATCACCATAAATTGATTGTTAAATAACCAATTGATCCAAAAACTTAAGTTGTTAAATAATAAACCAAACAATATATATCATGTCTTTAAGACACCTCCTTGCATGTAACCATTAATACCATATCTGAATAGATAATAGATAATAGATAACAAAATGTTTGGCGGGCCAACAATGTTTGAACTCATGACCTCTAAAAATATTAGCTCAGATATCAAGTTAGATAATCAATTAACCCAAAAGTTCAATTTGTTATGTAACATACTAATAATGTGCATCATGCCTTTAACATTGAGAAAACATATTTTAGATCTCTACTTCTAACTTTTTATCTAATATAAAAAAAGCTACTTAACTGTATCAACCTTAAAGATTAGGGGGCCAATAGCAAAATTACTACTATTTTTTAAAGTTTAGAGGGTAAGGGGCCATAACCCCCTCTTTGTCTACATGTGGTTACACCACAGCTGTCAGGTGATGAACCCAACAGCATATATAATATATCTAAGATGCCCCCTCACGTTTGGCCTTTATGGACTATAGGTGGATATATGAAACATAATAGAGTATGCCTCCACATAGCATGAGAATGGATAATAGAATGGGAATTAAATAGGGCTTGACCTCATTCAAAAGTATCCATTGATAGACAATAACTTCCAAATTGACCTAACAATCATTTATTTGGAAAAAGTCATAACAATAAGCAAGGTTGGTGTATATCAAGTTATCAACACTCAGTAAGCATATTCATTTTTTAATGCCCTATTGGGAACTAAGAAATGATAGAAAGCACTAAAGCATTAATTACTTGATCAGTTAGAACATAATATTTGTACAATAAAAGTATCAACTTCATTGGGGAATATATGATAATTAATCACTCAAAACTTGTTTAGTAGAATTACCTTGATTTGTTTGCGTTCTTCACCAATAAATGTCGAAGACTACACAAAAGAATCCGATGTTGAACTTGCCTAATGAACCATCCCAAGGAGGATGTAGTTGATGGAATGAAATCTCTACAAAAGGAGATAAGCATTCATTAATCAAATAAAAACAGAAAGAAAAAAGAGCTACCAAAAACTAACTAACTGAGTAAGGGAAATTAAAAAACAAGAGTAAGCCTCAAAAAGTAGGATAGGAAAAGAGCACAATATAACAAAGTACTCATCACCAAAGGTAATGAAATTCAATGAAGAAAAGTAAGGGTAAACGTGATACTCTAATCAAATAATAACATCTTCTGATTTTCATGACTTTTGTGAAGATATATGATGCTCTAGAGTTGTAGGATTAAATGTAATACTTTAAAAGTATCCACCCAAAAATGTGTTAAATCCTTAAAATTGTTACTAAAAAGTGTATGACATAATAAGATGAAATTATGCTAAAAAAGTATTCATGATGTTCTAGGAGTTCAAATTTATCGGGAACAGCCAACTTCAAACACTAAATCAATACCAACTGCATTTCCCAAAAATGATAGGAAGCAATAAACCAGCAAGTCCACCATGCAGCCATTTAAGTTAGTAGTCTTTCAAACTCTAGTGCTACTGGGAGAAGCAGAAAAACAAACGAAAGAAAAGAAAGGTCAAAATGATGTGATATTGATACATGCATCCAATTGTAACCTGGCAGCAACAGAAATCTGTCTCTCATACCTTGAGGACTTGAGCATCTGAGCTATTCCATCAATATATACATCATCAGGAAAAATCTAGAAGAGCAAAAGAGAGACTCAAGATTACTTATATATAGTTGATGAACAATGCTTTGAAAGTATATATATATATATAAATAAAATAAAAACAAACAACAAAAGTGAATCAAGCAACAAAGGCAAAATACTAATGATCTGGTAAAGAAAACCTATCCAATTCAAGGTGAAGCCACAACAAGAGGGACAGAAAGACCAAAATGGACAGTATGACAAGTATTTTCTTGTCTGAGGGCATTGCCCAAGATTGCAGTTATTGAACAAAAATGACTCAGTCATTTTTTTTGTTGCATTCAACCAAGGAACTATTGGATCGGATGAGTTATCAATTAGATGTTAAAACAGTTTTAGGGCTTCTATTGAAGACTACGTGAATTAGCAGTGTTCCTCTTCTGTTTAAAACTTTAAATAGAATCAATTCAACTTACAATAATTCTTCTTTGACAAGGTTAGTTTACCTACCTACTCTTGTCCATTCCTACTTGAACAGACAAGATATTTATCCATTAGAGTATTTATCTGTTTCTTCATCCCATCAATTTAAGTTATCTTTTTCTAATAATGCTTACATTTTATTTTTCAATGGTCATTCTGTGTTTTTTTTTTTTTGAATTTTCAAAGCTAATTACAAACTGAGAGAACAGAATACAAATGAACCTACCATTGAACATTAATTCAGGATTAGATGCGAAATTTGTTAAGTACATAAAACAAAATTTAATTACCTCCACACTCTTCAGTTCCATGGTCTTGTCAATGACCTCTACTAGCAACTCATGATCAGTTGCAAATGGTTCTATGGCAAAATTCAATTTGTGCCCAAGAAGTAACCCATCAGTTGTGCATACTGGCGTTTTCAAGAGAAGCCTAATGCAATTACCTTCAAATCCAATGACATTCACTCCAGATAACATATTCTCAACTTGTGCTATTGCTTCAACACTGAAATAGATGAAAGCAGATAAATCTATCTGTAAAAAGGTTGTTGCAGTTTTTTTGACTCATAATAGAATCACAAAATCATAGTGCGGAAGTATCAAAGATGAAGCTAATAAATTAGCTTGTTCACATTTAAAGTCCTAGTGGCAGGTTCCAATAATCTGAAGGAAACAGAAATAGCAAAAATTTCAAATATGCATCATACTAATGAAAAAAGTATTATGTGTCGAACAAAAGGATCACAGTCAACAAAGTTGCAAGAAAACTAAAAACCTGATTGAGTGCTACTAATAGTTCTAGCACTGTTGATAGTTATAGTGGCGTGTGACTAGAATAATCGAATTGACTAGATAAAGATGAAAATATTATAATTTTAACTTATGACCTGCATCTGCAGTGAAACCAATACCGTATTTCTGCTTAAAAGAAAATTAAAGCTTGCTATCGGCTTCATCAACAAATTTCTGAATGCTATTAAAGTAATTGTAAGGGCTGCTAATTAATTGAATTACCAGGATATTGGAGATGCCAAATCTAAGATGCATATAGAACAACACCGATGTGTAGACATGTACACCATCTCAATCAAATATTATTAACATGTGTCAACACAAAAAACAAATCCAAGGCATGGGCTATCAAGTATAGGAAATATGCATATTATGTAGAAACATAGTCGGACATTCAGTACTTGAGTCACCAACTGCAACGATCACCTTCTTAACCCAACGATCACTATGAGTCTAAATCCGAAAACAGAACTCAAATCCGAAAACGAAACTCAAATCCGAAAACGGAACTGAATTCCGACTCACGTAAAGAAAGTTAGAATTACCTCGGATCTCCAAAGTTAAGAATGAACTAGAGATCCAATAGTTGGATGGTATGGTACTTTTGGGATTAAGATAGAAGCGAGATGGAGAACGAATCTATTGGAGTGAATCGTGGAAAGTGGAGGCTGAAGAGGCATGGTGGTTATCAGCCTAGGGTTGTGATAAGATGGTGGAGATGACAACGGTGGAAGTCGAGATAGTCAGTAGGAAAGGGATAGAGAAGAAGTAGAGTTGTTCCTTAATGGGGTTCAGCAAGACGAAGAGAAAGAGAGCAATGGAGATCCTAGATGATGGCTAAGGTTCCAAAGCTTGGAGGTAGTCGAACAAGGAGGAAGGAGACGCTCTTACAAAAAAACTCCAATAATCCAAGATGAAAATCTAGGTAAACACCACATCTATTTATAGGTGGCTCCCTGACTCGACTATACTTGGCAATAGAATCGAACAAAATTAATTCTTATTGCCTAACATAGGCAAAAACACTTAATTGAAACACCTAAACTAGAGTTCCTCACCGTCGGGTGTTCGAACGCCAATTTATTTTCTGGCTCTCAGGATAATGCGTTTAAACAACCTTGAGGACATTTGAATGCCTATTTATTCTTCTGCTCTCGAGAATTTGCGTTCGAATGCCCCATTCCAAGATGGGTTCTCTCGACAGCTGGAATTTTTATTTCTTTCCTAATCAACTCCTATCTAGCCATTACACCAACATAAACAAAGATGGCTAAAATAATTTCACACAATTGCAGACTTCTTTGAAAGTAATTGTGCCCAAAACAACTCAAACAATCTCAACACATAAGCCATTGTGCTTCCATGATGATTTGTCACGAAGGATTCATTTGTTATAGCATAGGAATATGCTAGCAATTGGCCAGCAAGGTTCGTGCCACAATGTGCAAAGGCATGATTCAAGTGAGACAAGAGCATATATCCTAACACTCTATGATAGAAGAATTTTCATCCCTATCGTATAACGAAGGGAAATTAATCAGTAACATCCTATGTTTTGTATTTACTATTATTCACACCCTACAATATAGATATTACCATTCGGCCTTTGCATTTTACTAGATAATATCATTCAGCCCTTGCATTTTACTCAAAACACCTCAAGAACATTCTCCAATCAGTTTTCCTAATGGTCAACTACCATATAAATGAGTTAAAGTAATTATAGATGGAAAATGACCTTAATATTGTTAAATACTTTTTTTAGGTTAAGGTAAAAATAAAGTACGGAATAGATTTTAATGTCGAATGAGCATGGCTCGAAGTCTTGGTTGTGGTTCTAGTTAGTTTTCATTTTGACCCCTAAAAAGAATAAATATTTTAGGCCGAAATAGAAGTAGTTTTAACCCCTAAAAACCAAAGATCTTGATAGTTTTAACCTAACCAATGTGTTTCAAGTTTAGTTTTCATCAAAGTTCTAGGTATTGAAATGGGGTCGGGATCAACTGTCCAAAAAAACGATACGTATCGGCAATATCGGTGGCATCGACAGTATTGACCGTCTATATCGATTTGTAATTTAAAATAATTTTTAAATATAAAAAAATTAAAATAATAATATTATTATATTAATATAAATTATTCATATATAAAATCTAAAAACCCAAAAATAAATATTATTTTCTCAATATCTATCTCTCTCTATCTACCAAGACTCCACCAAAAGTGGTCCAGCTAACAAAGTGCAAACCAAAATTCAAAATATTAAAAATAAGTATAAAGATATTTATCACACTCTCTCCCTCTCATACAAATAAAAAAAATTCTTACTCTCTCCCTCACTATCTCTCTCCCACTCTTTCTCTCTTAACAATTTTCTCTCCTACTAACTCTCTTATTAAATCTCTCACTACCTCTCTCTCTCCTACTACCTCTCCTCTCCCTCTCCCACACCGACTCCCATTTTTCTCTCATTAACTCTTTCTCTCCTTCTCCCTCATTGACTCCCTTCTCTCGATCTCTCCCTTTCTTTCTCTCTCCTCTCTCTCTCTCCTCTTTCTTTCTTTTTTTTTCTTATTCTCCTCCCTCTCTTTCTCCTTTTCTCTATCCTAATAATTTCAGTCAGTTTTTACCGATACGGCCGATCCCAACCCGAAACGAATCGAGTATCAACCGATCTGGACGAAACCAATCATCAAAATTGGTTTCAGCCCTGGAAAGGGATTCGCTATGACCGATCCCAATCCGTTTCGGTCAATCCCATTTGGGAAAGGCCAAAACTTGGAACCATAGTTTTCATTAAGTTTTGGTCATTACTATTCCATCTCAAGTGAAACCTCAGCCATGCAAATAAAGAATGCTTTAGGTTTTTATTTTTATTTTTAAGAGTAATGAAATATTTTCTATTTTGTTAACTATTGTTAGGGTATTAACTTGGAGTGCTTTGGGGGCATTAAAAGCAAAATATAGGGTCAAATGATAAAAATTCATATCATAGGGTGTAAATGATAATAATAATAAAAGCAAAACGTAGTGTATTTTGATAAACTTCCCTATAAAAAAATAGTTAAATAAGTTAAATTTAATTCTCAGTTTCTTACACTGAGATATTAATTTGAAAAATACTAGGACTAGAGTTGTATCATCAATTAATTATTGCAACCTAATGAATTGTACTAGGACCAAAGCTATAATGTCCATTAATTTTTGCAACCTCCTCAAAATTTACAATCCCCTCCTCGAATATCTCTCCATTGTGGACACGTAAACTTCAATAGCATAAATGAAAATTACAAGTGGCTCAAATGCTCAAGCAAAGTATAAGACTGAAAGGAATATGTAAAAACAAGAATAAGGATATTATTTTTTTTACAATCAAATTGATGAAATTTTAATGGTTAGCTAGGTTTGAGGGGTTTTCTAGGAAAAAAATAATTTAGAGGGTATCCATGCAATAACCAAGAGTTTTCAAAGAGATTAATATAAGTATTAATTTTAGAGAGGTACACAATTCCATGTAATAAGAGATTTTAGAAGGGTATAGATGTAAGAAGAAAACTCAAAATTAAATAATATGAGTTGAGATATAAAAATTTAAAAAAACTTAATTGTTACATGCTTTGTATGTAATTGATAACTAAAGTTGAGAGTGCACTCTCCCTCCGCTAGGAATAGGGAAGTCAAATGATTTAAGTAAAGTCAGAAAACTCACTTCTTGACAGCCAAACAATACCAAGTAGGTCGATTCCTAAAAATGCATACTACAGTTCCCTCACTTCCTAGCAACCAAACATGCCAATAAGAAGTGGCTGAGCCAGGAGATTGTTTCTAATATATGATATTATTTCCACAAACATGCAACATGTCATCCTTAATTACAAAGTCATATTAATCAGAAAGTAAACAATCATAATTAGAACTCAATTAATAATGAAGTGATGAATTAAGTTGTTCAAAAAAATATATATGGCATGCTTATACTTAAAAGTTTAGGTCTTAATCCATATAGAAGTCCCATCACTAATCCATAATCTACAATTATGCCGCATATCAGTCAACAAGCCTTCCTAATACCCTCTTTTACTGCCCTTATTAAGTTATACGTGTGCTATGTGAAATTACACTATTGAGTATTGATACTCCTGCAGATAGTTCATAGGGCATTATTTATCTACATTTCCATGCATTACATTCCAGAATGTATTAGAAGGAATGCTCTTCTCACCTTCCTTACCATCACCAGTAAGAGAAAAAATGGCAGTCAGTCTACCTGTTTTAATGTCAACATAATCTTTAGTTCGACCTTCCTTTGTAATTCGAAAGAGCCTACTGTCAGCCAATTTTGGTTATATAAAAGCCAAGAAACTTCTTGGGAGAGAGCAGTGTTTACTGTTTAGGTGCTATTTATAAGTAAGGGAGAGTTAATTTGCAAATAAGGAAGGCTTATGCACCAACTAAACAAGGCCTTAATGAGCAAGTTAATCAGACCTTGTGTACATCTACCTCTTTACTGACTGCTGCTAATAAATGCGAAACATTTTCTAAATCAATTTGTTGTGAATATTTTTAATACCACGTCGTCCATGACTATCAGACAACCAACTGTCTGATTCATTACCCAACACTAAAAAGATGCAAATATTGGATCCAGATAATTTATTTTTCTATCTCATCAATAAGACACAAGAAATAGCACTCTAAACATTAGTAACCAAGTGAAACGGTTTCTTCTCTATTTGTGAGGTTAGTCAGATATGATAGTGTTAATGGATTCCAATCAACCTATCTATAAATGAGAAAGAACTTGATTATTCATCACTCTTATGCAAAAGAAGATCACAAGAATATACAATGTACTACAACAATTTTGTATGGTTACCTTTTCAGGGCATAATCAAGATCCTGCAAAATACTGAGGCTTGATTTATTCTTCTCTATTTGTTGATCAAGCTCCAATATCTGAAAAGAGAAAGTAGAAAATTACTACATATATATATACTACAACCACAAAGTTCACAAATCAAAATCCAAGAAAAGAAAACAAAGAAAAGGAAGGGCATATTTTCAGTCTGAAAAATAGATTAGCAAGTAGGAATGTAATTTAGTTGCGTACGCATAAATATATAAAAGACAAAAGAAATAATAGAAATCACAAGAAGTAAAATTGCAAACTTTTCTTTAAGCTCCTATTGTCAAGAACTTTATAAACAAAAAAAAAATAGTGTACATTGAGAACATGAAAAGAGGAACTATCTGGACAATTTATTAAGTTATTAAAAGCTACTAATTGTAGTTAGCTTGTCATTTCACTAAAATATGTGGGAAATACTTCAATGTTGTTAACTCCCTAAGAGAAACCTTGTCAATGAAACCAATACTATTTTTCTCTTGATTTTCCATGAAATGGGAATTTGAGAAATGTAGAAGGTACTGAGCAGGTGCCAATGAGATGTTCTAAACTAGTCTATACACAGAGATGTGGTACCTCAAATTTGTAATCTTCCAAGGCATGCACTTCACTTCCACATAAATCACCTGAGACCAATCTGCCATCTGGGATACTAGATTGCAAACAGCACATATCCTACAGTGAAAAGGAATCATTTGAATCATGATCACTACAGAAAGAAAATTCAAAGGCCAAAATATACGGTAAAAATGAGTAGCATATGACGAAATAATCACACAGAAGTTCAAACTTTCATGCACATGTAGAGCAACATATCATATATATAAACCAAAGAGTGCCTCCATCCATGCATCAAAGTTATGTATATAGAACACTATATTTGTGTATCTTAAATAAAATAATAACAATAAGCATCAGAAGCTGTTTTGAAGGCTTCATGTTGTATATGATGTCCAATAGGAGCCATAAAATAGTAAAACAAAAAATAATTTTAAATTAAGCACTAGATTGATCAACTTGAACCTCAAAGAAAATATGCTGCATAAATATTCTCAAAACCCAATAGTAACTAACACTATCAGTGTAGTATTTCAATGGCAACATAGAAGGCTTATATCTTGGCTAAACGATGATGCTACCAAGTCCACATAAAGTATATCTATAAATGAGCGAATTTCCTATAAAAATAGATGGTTACCAGTATTTATGCCATGCGGATGAAGTTGATTATCTCTTTAACATCTAAATGTATGATGTGACTCAGACCTAATCGGGTCATGTCCGAAGATATTGGGCTAAATCACCTGCTAATTTAACAGAGTCCTAGAGTCATCTACTATTTTGAGGTTAAGTTGTTCATTTGGCTTAGTCTAGTTATTTAATATTTATTGCAATTGGAGTCTTAATTTGAGTCTATTAGGTTATATATATATATATATATATATAGAGAGAGAGAGAGAGAGCAACCCATTTTATTAGTATGCATTATTGAAATTTATCTCCTCAGACGCTAATCTCTCCTCTCTCTATCTCTGCCTCATTCTCTCTATCTATAACTCACTCTCTGTCTCCCTTCATATCATCCCTAGTCGTCACTCACAACAAAGCCAACACCCCCTCCTTCCTCCATCTGTCGTACTATCCTAGTCCCTTAGGCCAGCCCCTCCTCCCTCTTCTTCCCCTTTACTCTCTTGATATATCCCCTCACAAAAGCCTCTTCTTCCCCTTTACTCTCTTGATATATCCCCTCACAAAAGCCTCTTCTTGTTGCCCACGCCACAGCCACCATCTACCGAAACCTAGCCGCACCATGGTACCACCACCACACCGCACGAGCCATCACCGAATCCACCACCACCCCGCAGCCCTACTACCTTTTAATCGCAACATCCTCCTCCATATTACCACCCAAAACCAGGACACATCAGCATAACAATTCCTACTAAGGCTACAATTTTCTTTATGATGGCCAGCATTTATGCCATGAAATCATACCAACATTTCTAAGATAGGAAGCTAGGTAGGAGCTTAGGTTCCACTTTTTCTAAACCAGTAGATTTCTCATCCTCTGAATTGCAGAAAGACCCACCTCAGAGTTGATAAACTTCAAGGAACAAGACAATGCTTCAAGTTCACCATCCAGTTGGGCCAAATCTGTGCAGCACAATGCCAATAAATACAATGTCAAAGAAAACAAAGAAGACTCAAAATTGCGAGCAAGTTACCTTGGGCTTCTGTGCTTCTGAGACTACTAATTTCAGCAGATAATTTTGAGTTTTCCGCCTCTAGGGAGACTATCTCCTTTCTCATCCATTCAATATCTGTACCTGCAAACAAGCTATCAATTTCAAATATTATAAGAATACTATAAGGAAAACCAAATGAAACATGGGTTATTTATATTTTGACCCCCTAAACTATGACTTGGTATCTTCTTTTATCCTTTAAGGAAAAAAGTGGACAGTTGCATCCTTTGAAATTTTGAATTATTAGACTTTCAAAATGCTTAGATGTCATTAACTGAATGATGAAATTACTGTTCCATCCTACTTAAAGATTACATGGCAAAGGACAGAGGTTTCACTTAGTCAATGGAAGAAAAAAAAATCCTGAAATTACTCTTCTCCTCTTCTTCTTCTCCTCCCCCTTCCACTACAAGCCATGGTCTCCTTGACACCAATTTAACTAATCTCGTTTCAAAATCTATAGTTGTACATGCAACCAAGGATGATTGTGCCAATTGGCACGGGCTGTACTAGGGCTATCAAAGTAATCGAGCTGGCTCGATAAGGCTTAATTAAGCTCGACTCGAAAATGAGTTGAACTGAGCTTGATCTTTAAACTAGACTCGAAATAATTTCAACCCAAGCTTGATCATGAGCCACTCAATCAAATAACTCTATATAAGTTAACTTGAACCAAATTTTCTAATTTTAAGCTAAAATTTCAGCATAATTAAACTTCCCCTAAAGTTCTCCTAAATTCTAAAAAATCCAAAATTAATTTCAGATTCAGTCAAAATTGATATAGAAATATGTTACATTAACTATGTTCAACTAAGTTTTTTATTTTAATTATTAAGTTACAGTCAATTAATCAATATATCAATCATATTATGTGTCGAATCATGTTTCTATTTGACTATTGCTATATTTTTAATAAGAAACTCTAATGCAGACTTTAATATATATATATATATATACAAATAAAAAAAAAGGATTGCGGTGCCGAAAACACCAAAAGCATCTCTAAATACCTTAAAAAATTATTAGAGATGTGTCAAAGGCATGTGTGCCAGTGACATGCAAAGCATACCGTCCCAATCAAAGATCAGCACAACCATTATATCAGTCATACTTACCAGAGACACAAAATCCTTATTATCTTTCATATTTATAATCTGCATATTCCTATGGTGTACTTGAAAATATAAGACATGGACACAACATAGGACACAACATAGGACACAGTGAAATAAATAGTATATAATTATTGATACATCTAAAACAAAAGTTTGCAATCTAATCATGTTAAATACACATACATCAAACCATAAGAACTAAGAAGTATCATTCAAAGAACTAAGAAGTATCATTCAAAGAACTAAGAAGTATAAAACAATTTAACATATTAGATAGGCTTTAATATAATTTAACAATTTAACAACATAGAGGAAAAATAAAAGAAAGTGGAGAAGTCTACTTGCGATATCACATTATTAGTTTAACAATTTAATTCCCAATTTTCTGGCTATCAATCTATCACATTATCAGTTTATCACACTAATTATAATTAATATAAACAAAAAAAAATTTAAGCTTAAGCCCTATCGGTATAAAAAAATAAAGAAAAAATGAAAGGCTTTAAACTTTAAAGAAGAGCAAAGAAAGAAAGAGAGAAAAAGAGAGATTAGTCGATTAAAGAAGCATAGCCAGAGATCAAAAAAAAAGAAAGCTGCTTGCGGGGGTGAGAGAGAGAGTACAGTCTCAAAGAAGCACAGGCAGTTATCGACGCCGTTCATCGTGCTCACCGAGTTCAGTTGCTCTCCGTGCTCAGCCGCTCGCCGTCGTTGCACTATCGTCTTTGATTGAGAGAGATTTGGGATTTAAGGCTAAGAGGGTTTTTCCTTCGGGGTGGTGGTTGGAAAGAACTAGTTTTGGGTTTTGGGTATTGGATCCGGGTTAACAAAATTAACTCAACCGAACCCTTTACACCTGTTTTCACTCCATCCGTGCCTCGCCCGTCTCGTATTTTATTTTTTTTTATTTTTTGATTCAGGATACGTCGGACCCATGTCGAACGTGTGTCCAATGCGTGCCCGTGTCCGACACAACACCTCTCCCGGTAGAAGGTGTCTATGCTTCATATTATGAGACATTACAACGAGCAATACTACTAATGAATGAGTTTTGAAGATTATCGATAGTATTTAACACAACATTATTGCGTTATTCTTATGTTTGTAAATGAAGTATTTGATTCTCCCCATTATTTTACATACAACTAGGTATTAGTATTAAGTATTAAATTATTATTAGTTAATAAATGAATTTATCATATTATATATTGAAAAAAATTTCTACTTGACTATTGATATATCTTTAATTAAATAAGTCATTTACAAAAATAAGAAAAAGATAAAAGGCTCTAAGGCTTTAATACATATATTCAAATAAAAAATAACGCTAAATATGCTAAAAAATATTTTAGAAGTGTATTAAAGGCGAGAAACTGGCCCACAAGAGTGTACTAAGGGCATGCGGACCAGGGATCGACACGACACATACCTTCAGCATAGCAATCCTTGCATACAACAAAAGAAGAGTGTCATATGCAAGTCGCCGAATAGTGGTTCAGGTGAGTAAAGTTGTAATTAAACAATTAACCACAAAACAATCTATTACATTGTAATATTCACATCAAATTAATAATCTATCTTCATCATAACAGTGGAACAATTCGAGCAATAAAGATAAAAGACAAATTATAACAAGAAAAACCCATCACTATTACAAGAACGGAAAAATTGGTATCAACAGCATTTCATACACACTAACTATATCCACTGTAGCAATAGGTAAACTTTCCTAGGTAAGAATGATGAAGAAAAGAAGCTCGACTTTGAAAAAAAAAAAAAAAAACTTGCCTAAGTCTTCGCCTTCTAAGGAAGAAATATTTGAAACCTCTGACTCCATCTGCTCGATCTTTTCCTGAAATCGTCTCAAAAATTCGAAATTTATCAACCCACGTGCGCACCACTAAACCAGTAGAGGAGTTTAAGCGTATGGAAATTTGAGATTACAAGAAAATTATGAGGATCATAGGATTCGAAACCATCCATTCGTCTCTCGGAGAGCTCTTTCAATCGGCTGCAAAATTATATAATTGGAGGATAAATTCGCAAATAGTGAAGCAAAAGGGAAAATTTTCCAACAGGAAAAGAGATCAAACCTTCGAATCGTCTCCAAATCGACGGATTCGGCCTCTAAACCCTCGGATGGAGTTAGGGTTTCCGTCATGGCTTCTCTCGGCGTCTTACGTCTTCTCTCCCGCCTCGGATTTGAAAAAGAATTACAGCTCGTGAACAGGAAAAGAGAAGATGATGCCGGCTTGGATGTAGGAGAAAATAGGATCCGACCCGGATTGTTTTCAAAACTCCGACCCAGAAAATATGCATTTATTAGTGTCCCGTAAAGGGTCATTTTAGTCATTTCGGACGCATTTGAAAATAAAATTTAATTTTCAAAATAAAAAATTGGGCATATAAATTATATAAACATGTGCGTCTAATATGAAAAATAAAATTAGATTAACTTACTTTCAAGAGCTCGGACTTTTTTTCAATTTTCAATTATACCCTCGTCACTATTTTTCTTCCTTTTTGTCTCTCTTTTGAAAAAGACATGAATAATTTAAATATTTATAAGTTATTTTATATATTATAACAGAATATTATTTTTCTGATATAATTTAAATTAACGGAGTATATTAAATGAGAATTATAAGGAAAAAGTAAGAGGTCGAGTTAAAAAATCTCAAAAATAGGTTGTGAATCATAAAATAGATAAAATTTGGGATGTGATTTGTAAAATGAGTATAAAAACGAGTATAACTATATTTGGTTAGAGCAATTTCAACCGGGCTCCAAATTCTAAATTTGAAGCTCAGTTGAGTTCCAATAGGACTCTAAAACTAGCTCCAAATTTGGAGTCCCACCATGAAAATGAGCCCGGTTCTATTTCTCATTTCAACCTTTTAAAAATACCAAAATTATTCAATAATTATTATATTCAATAATTTTAATTCCATTTGTATCCTTTATTAAATAATTTAGTTAGTTAAACTGAGTATATAATTAGTTTTACTAATCGGTTTTTAACAAAAATAATACCATTGGAAAGGTCTCATCGAGACCTTTAAAATGAGTATAATATTAAATTATTTTTGAGTTAATTTAAATTTAAAATTTTTATTATTTATAAAAATAAGTTTAATATTAAATTATTTTTGAGTTAATTTTAAATTTTAAATTTTTTATTATTTATAAAAATGAGTCTAATAAATTATGTGTCCTAAAATATAATTACTCAAAATTATTACCAATGTAAATATTAAAAATTAAAATACATTAAATAATTTGGTCAAGAAAGAGAAGGTGGCTACGGAGATGACTTACCAGAATATTAAACATCTATTGTTTTTATTATGTTTGATTAATTTCTGCTTATTTTATGTAATGTAATTTTGATATTTTTAGTTAATGACATATAATGCTTATTTCGATGTTTATTTTATGTAATGTAATTTCGATGAGTTTAATTAAAAAATTAGTAATTTAAAATTACTTATGAAACTATTAAATATTAGTCTTATTTTAAAGATCTCGATAAGAGTTTTCTAACCATATATTTTTATTAAAAAATAATAACACTAAAATAACCTATTAAATAATTTAAAATAACTAATATAATAATATATATTATATTATTATTTTAATATATATGGAGCCCGATGCGTTGGGATGCATCGGGCTCTTGCTCCATTTTTTTAGCTAGCGTCGCAAAGTAAAAATAAAAGTGAGTGATCATGCAATATCAAAAATAAGATAGAAAATGACTGATCATGCAAAATCAAGCACAATTCCTAACAGTAGAGTGCTACTGGAGATATTGGAATAGGAATAATGTCTACAATATTGGGGATTTGTAAAAGATATAACATAATTATGTTTGTTAATTTAGATTAGTTAAACTTTGGAATGTGGTAACTTTGTGTAGAGTATTTTCTTAAATATTTATAAAACAAAGTATATCTAATATAAGGTCTAAAAAAAAAAGAAATTTTTTTATTTTTCCATCCAAAATTTAGAAATCTCTCGTTGAGGAAAACAATTTGAGTTTTTTCGATTTAGTTCTACATTACTTAGGATTAGCAAGAGCTCTATAAACAGTGTATAATAAGATATAAATTAATTAAACAAAAGAAAATGATACTCTTTTTGGGGCAAAAGATATAGAACTATCGAAACAATCTAAGATAGCTAAGTTCCTATCACTAGCTCCGATGAGAGAGATGGTGGGGCTTGATCCTACAGGGTCAATCCCTGTCGCCATCTTGGACCTAAAAGCCTGCTCCCCTCCTCCTACTTCCGCCTCCATCATATTTTCGCTCCCCTTCTGCTTTCTTTCCGTCTACCGTTTCTTCTCTTGGTAATGCTACTATCATCTTAACCTTCCTCATTTTTAGTTGTCATAGCCAGTTATGCATTGGCCCCCTCCATCCACTAATTTCTCGCCATTGCCCCTAACTAGTCCTCCGCTGCCATCGTCGCTCTTTGTTGTTGAGGTAATCGACTCATCTAGTCTACCTAGACTTTAAACTTGCTACCTCCGTTGGTCTTATTTTTGCCCAATCATTTCTCGTCTTGATCTGCTCTGCTATCTCGTCAGGTTTCCCCTTGCATTTCTACTGCCTTATCATGAGATAGTCATCATGGCTATGGGATAGTCATTGCTGACAAGGGGTTAACTTCTCCAATGTCCACAAGGTTGCTTTGTTCTAATCAAAATTTCTTGTAATAAGGTCACTTGGTTGTATTGATTGGTCATTCTGTTGGGTTAGTGTGGACAAGAAGATGCTTACTTGTAATGTAAAACGCTAAGAGGGATGCTTGTTCCAGGTCCCCTCTATTTTTTAGGAAATTTTTACAAATCACACCCTATATTTTACTCATTTTGTGATTCATCGTCTTTAAAGATTTTGTAACTCGACCCTTCTTTTTCTCCTATAATTTTCATTTAATACTCTAACATTATTTTGACTAACTAATATTAATAAAATTACTAAAATACCCCCACCATTCCCTATCCTTCCATATCTTCCCCACTTACCTCCTCCACTATTATCGTCGTGGCTACCATTACCTTTCCTCATCTTTCCCTCACCCTATCCTTCTCTCTTCCTTCTCATCTTCTTCTTCTTCTTCTTTTTTTTTGGAAGAGAGAATTAGGATGAAGAAAATAGGGGTAATTTAGGTATTTATAAATTTTCTTGTCTATTATAACATAATATTTCTTTTATAGTACTGTTGAAGTTAACTTATGGTGTTTGAGAATTATAGGGAAAAGAGGGGGTAACATAACAAAATTCTCAAAGACAGGGAGTGAATTATAAAATAGATAAAGTATAAGGTGTGATTTGTAAAAAAATTCTTATTTTTTATTTTGCTTGAGCACTTGTATCTTTGTTATGTATTTGATACCGTGATTTCATTATTGTTCAATCTGTACTCGCTAAGTGTGAGACTTATTTCAAGATGGCCATATATCAACATGGATATCTTTCGAGGCAAGGAGATTCTAATGATTTTGATTTGAGACATCTCTAGATTATTGATATATTTGAGTTTATTTCCTAATATTTTGGACAAGACTTACCATTGATAATTTTTAATACAAAATATGTCCAGAAATGGTGGTTAAGATTAGCCAAAAAAAATTTAGTGAGCTATTCGTTATGATGGAGAAATTATGTAACGACCAATACTGATCCTTTGCAATAGGATAATCGAGAGGAGAAGGAACGAGAAGTGTTTCACTTTTAAGTGCTAGAGTTGGTAAAGAATTCCGATCCCTCTAAAAGATATAAAATCCAATTTATTTTAGTTTTATTATTTTAGTTATTTTATAAATCATACTTTAAGATTCATAATTATCTTTAACGATTTTATAACCCGACCCTTCTTTTTCTCTAAAATTGTCATTTAACATCGTGATGTTATTTTGACTAACTAATATAGACTAAATTATTAAAATATTTTCACCACTATTTTTCTTCCTTTCTGCTCCTCTGAAGAAGACACAAACAATTTAGATATTTAAAAATTATTTTATATATTATAATAAAATATTTTTTATTAGTACCGTTTAAATTAACGGAGGGTGTTAAACGATAATTATAAGAAAAAAAATAGAGGTCTGATTAAATTTAAAAAAAAAAGAGGATCTGAATCATAAAATAAGTAAATATAGGGTATGATTTATAAAATTCCCTGTTAGATCTTATCTAGGTAAAATCAATTGAATTCCATAGAAAATTGATTCCAAACCTCATGATTTGTTATAGTCTTTGCTTGCAAGCGAACTCTTTTGCCAAGTCCACACTCTTTCATGACTTCTTTATCAATTATTACATCGTTCTGTTTGTTATATGATACTCATCATTCCTATTGGATAAGCCTCATCTTTTATATATATATATATATATATATATATATATATATATATATATATATATATATAATTGTCACCTATATCTATCTGCTTGGACCCATCACCTACTCTTATCAATAATTTAGTACCAAAAGGGAGGGCCTATCCGCAAATTTTACACTAAAAAAAGTCTTTTTTAAGAACAGATTAGTAAAATCACAAACTAAATAGAGGATTTTTATGCAAAAAGCTCTGTTTAAGGAAATTACATTTCGCACCCTATTTTGTTTCATAATTCTAGCGTTCGTAGTTACCTTTTTTAATTTTTTTACATTTTGAGCCTCTTATTCAGACTTTATTTATACTAAGTTTAATTCCATTGGAAGTGGAGTTTTCAAAAAATCATGTAAGGTGTGGAGCGTAAAATCATGAAATTCAGGGTGTGAAATATATATTTCTCTTACAAAACACTGTCCCTTTCACTTTTGTTTTCGAGCTCTGGGGATATCTATTTTTATATCGCTTCCGATCACCGAAGGCGACGAAGAGAGAGGAAGACAAGATGGATAGAAGGGATTATCTATGGTTCCGGCAAGGTTTTCGGCTTTCCACCATTGCCGTCGCCGTCGCCTTCGCCGTTTCGCTGCAACTGGCGGCGGCCTCCGCGGCGTTCTTCGAGCCGTTCAACGTGAGCTACGACCACAGGGCGCTCCTCATCGGCGGGAAACGTCGGATGCTAATCTCCGCTGGTATTCACTACCCTCGAGCCACTCCAGATGTATGGATCAGACCCAATTCCAGTTTTTGTTCATAACATTCGAGAATTCTCTGATAAATTATGGGGATTTCGTGTGCTTCTAAGTACAAATTTATCAGCACAGATGTATTTTCTACATATTTTACCTAAAATTTTCTTCTCTCCGACATGAATTCGCACTATGGTTTATCCCAGAAAAATTTGCTTCACGGGAAGGAGAACTACATATAACAACATTGATGAACGTTCTATGCTATTGATACTCCATCTTAGGATCACCAGTGATATGATTATAACTTCCTTTTCCCTGACAAAATGGTACAATCGCACTTTCATGGCGTTCTTTCAGATGAAAAGAAGCATTTTTAACGTTAGCATTAGAGAGGAAGGAAGGTCCCCATTGGAATATTTATTATTTAATTGAAGCAATGAATTCGTCGAGATCATCCTCAGCATCATGGAGAGTGCAAATGCATTGGCCAACTTTCTGAAGACGCGGCAAATATATGGAGTTTTTTTTTCTTTTTTTCTTCTGGTGGAAGTTAGTTCGTCGACTATTCTTACTTCGTCTTCCAAGTCGAATGGTAAGATTTTTTCTATGCTGCTAAGGATCTTTCACTGATATGTTGAAAGGGAAAAAAGAAACAAAATGCGATGTTAACTTATTAGGTGATCTGTAATCAATAGACATATACCATTTTTATTCAATTTGTTGCTCTGGCCTCTGCTTCCTTTCCTGTCTATGATATACTTTTCAAGCTTGCGCTTTTATTATCTAGTTACAAACAAGATCTCAATTGCCATCCTAATAGGGTGTCCATCTGGTCTATTGACATGGTTTGTTTCGATGTAAGGCCAGCCATGACAGTTTTTGTATGGCATCTTTCCAGTCTGGTATGTGATGAACAGCACAAATGACATCACCCGGCACATAAATATAAAACAATGGTTAAAAGTCACTAAATATTTGACAACTTTCATTCTCAATGTCATTAAAGTCGCCTTTTTCTTGTATAAATTGCAAGTATGCCCAAATTGTTTGGACTAAAGGCATTGTTGATGTTGTTGTATTCCTATTCTGTCAGATGTGGCCAGGTCTAATTGCAAAGAGCAAGGAGGGTGGCGCTGAAGTGATACAAACATATGTCTTTTGGAATGGGCATGAGCCAATCAGAGGTCAGGTAGCGTACATGTCTTTGGATGCCTTGTTAGAGGTTTTAACTTTTATTTTTTTCCACCATCTTTTTTTGTGTCCCTAACATTTGATACTTTCTATCCAGTACTATTTTGAAGGAAGATATGATCTTGTGAAATTTGCAAAGTTGGTCGCTATGGAAGGGCTATATCTTCATCTTCGTATTGGTCCCTATGTTTGTGCAGAGTGGAATTTTGGGTCTGTCCTTTCTTTCTTTCTTTTAATTTTTTCTTACATCTTGCTATCAAAATATTATAATGATATTTTGGTTTAAATTGTAGTTTCATGTCTAGTTATTAAGCATATTAACGGGGATTTAGGTAACCATTTTGTTTGATACTTTGCCTATCTTATCACAATTGCTTGGTTTTTTCAGTTTTTTAAGGACATCTCTTCTTTCGATTTTAGGGACTACTTGGCACTTCTCTTGCTGATAAGATTGTGGCAGGCCCTCGTGCCACAACTCTTGAAATCTTCTTGAGATAGCGAATTTGATGCATCTCTGTTTAGGACTGGCCTGGGTGAATTTTCTATGCTCTTGCTTCATGGAAGTTCATGACAGTTTGATGCTGTCCAGTTTGTCAGTATTCTTGTGCACATACGTTTGGATCAAAGGTCTTGTATTGGTTTATTAGTTGAATGTTTATTTCATCAAGTTATTACTGGTTGAAGGCAATGCTGAATTTCTTTCTTCCTACTATAATCTAGAGTGGCTAGAAATTCTGTAAACATATGTCTTCTATATATTTTCTATATGTGGCTTATCCTCCCTCACTTCACCTCTCTCCCTCCCTTCCCCTCCCCACTCCATCTACTCTGCCCATTCTTTCATTGATTGTCCAAGAACTTCTACATGATTTTACAACAGAAGAAAATATATGATTATGCATATGGAAGGGTTGGATTATTGGAATCTAAAAGTCTTACAGTTGTCAGTTTCATCTTTGAATAGAACTTGAAAGAAAAAATATAGTGCATCTCACCAATTATTAGGCAAATTGATGACAAAAATCATTTTCAAATAATCAGGGTAATTTATGTCTGATAAGAAGTATTTAGGAAAAAGTTTAATGTATGAGTAGCCAATGATTTATGCAAGATTACTTACTTGCTTGCATCATGTTTTTTTTATACTGTTTTAGATGCCCAGTTGTTAGATCGATGGAAGTTCATCTTCTACGTAACTGTCTTCAGGAAGATCATTTGCTGCCATAGTACATGTAACAGAAAGAGGAAATGGAAAGAATTATTGATGAAGGAATTTTTTTGTTAATAGATATCAGGAGATAGGCTAGCGGAAAGTTACTGTAACTATATCTTGATAACTTGTACTTATTTTATTAGACTCATGCACTTACTTGATTCATATTTACGAGTGACTCAGCATTCTTACTTAATGATGATGACCATTTGTTTTTGTTTTTTCTTTTTCTCTTTTCTGTTTATTCTCTTCTCAAATCCTGCAATAGTTTTAGATCTTTATGGAACTATGCTATCTTGTGTATAGGCAGGTCCATGCTTAATATCTCATTTGTTTACTGTGATCCTTTAGTGGAGATGATCTGAATAGTATTACCATACAGTCGCAATCTGAACTATTTGCATGTACTTTTTATAGGGGTTTCCCAGTTTGGTTACGTGATATTCCTGATGTGGAATTTCGAACTGACAATGAACCATTCAAGGTACAATAAGATGCTAGTGAATGGTTTTGTGATCGTCCTTCTTCTGTATTGCCATCTTTCTTATTGCATGCTGGATTAGACTGTTGTCAATAACTATGTAATTACTCAACATTCCAGTATGCTCAGATATGAGTACTGCTAAAGTAAAGAAGCTTACTAATGTAACTCAAACTGATGGTCTTTTCTATCTTAGTAAAGAAAAGGAAAAAGAAAAACATCGTTGTCTCATAATAGTGACTATTATAGTTTTATAGATTGTTGTATAAAACAACTGTCAACCTGAAATTGTGGGAACTGTTGTATCATTGTACACGGTAAGGATCAATCTGGATACTTTTTTATTCCACATATTAGTATTACACTATGAGAACCCCGTTCCTGATGACATCCATTTTCTCTCTAGTTAACCATTGTATCAGCATCTCCTGCGTGAATTATCCAACCCTCCAATAGTTGCAACTGATGCAATGAGATTTTATAATGGTACATAAAATTAAAATATGCGAGGTTGTGCATAATGAAGTACGTGGTGGTCTAACATATAAACCATAAAGCCACTATAGATAATTCATAGTATATTAATATTGAATATTTGATTAATCATATAAAAATATGAGTGGAGATAACCAACTTATATTATCACCTAAAATCTAATCCATGAATAGAATAATACTTTATATTCATATGATCGCCTAACTTACCAAGCCAATGTTTCTCAAAATTTTAATATGTAGAACTAACAAAATGTTAATTACCAAAAACATAGTACAGAGAAGCAATAAGTATATTTAAAATCAATGTGAGTCATAATCACCAAACAACCATAAAGGCATAAACTATGGATTGGAGATATATGAACATATCAAATAAGTTTTAGTCATTAAAACAACATTGTAACTAACAGTTATCATCATGGATCCCAAAATCGGCTGATCCAAATCGGGATCAGCTATAACTGATCCCGATCAGACCGGTTTCGACCAATTTCGACCGTATCGGCCAAATTTGGCTGAAAACAATAATATCGGCTGAAATTAAATTTTTAAAGATTTAAGTTGAATCTAAAATGTATTTAATTTAGTAGATATTAATAATTGATATCGTCAACTGCTTTCTTTTCAAGCTTTTAGTTACTCTCTATCTTTCACACACACTCTCCTCTCACTCTCACACTTTACTGACTTTATTTGGCAGCCGATTTGGTGGGCCCCTCTAGTTAGTCCACACTTTGGTAAACTTGGATGAGTTTTTTTCTCATTTTTTTCTTCTTACTTTTTAACTTTGCTTTGCTTACTGTTATAGAACAATAGTAAAGAGATATCTCTCTTCATGTTGTTCTGCAATAATAATTTACGAGTATAAAAAATTATCTAATTTAAGTTAAAATTCATTATTGTTTTGAGCAAGGTTCCAAAAATCGGTATCGGGATCGGGATCGGCCGTCCGAAAAAACGATACGTATCGGCTGTATCGGCCGTATCGGCTGCCTGTATCGGATCGGATTATTTTAATTAAATAAAATTCTAAATATTATTAAAAATGTTAGAGAAATTTCTAAAAATTTAGAAAAAATTATAAGAAAATAAGAAATAATAATTACTCACATATAAAACCTAAAAAGTAAAAATATCTTTTTCTCCTTCTCTTCTTTTCTATTCATTCTCTCCCATATTCTTTTTTTTTATCTTTTTCTCTCTTTCTTTCTCACCTTTTTTTTTAATCTTTCCCTCTCCCACACTCTCTCTTCCATTTTCTCTCTCTCATGCCCAATTTTTTTTAATCTTTCCTCTCTCTCTCACTCTCTCTCTTGCTCTTTCCCTCTCTCTCTCCTTTTCTCTCCCTTCCTCTCTCTCCCTCACTCTCTCTCTCCCTCTCTCTCTACTGCTGCTGACAGCAGCAGCTGTCAGCAGACAGCTGTCTGCTGCCTGCTGCAGCCACCTGCAGCAGGCCAGGCTGGATCGGGATCGGCCAAAACTCAAATCCTTGGTTTTGAGTGAGTTTTTTCTTTAGTTTTTAAAGATCATGTGTGACTAATTTTTATTTCTTATTTTTCTGATATTTTTTTATAACTTTTTAGAAAATTTTCTACATTTTAAATAATATTTAAAATTTTATGTAATAAAAAATAGTCCGACCCGATACAGACGGCGATACGATCGATATAGTTGATATATATTATTTTTTCTAACAGTTGATCCCGATCTCGATACCGAGTTTTGGAACCTTGTTCCACACGTAAGCTCATTTATAATTTTACTCTTGATTTGACTAAGTACCCACTTATCTCATTTTACAAAGTACAAACCAAAAGTTTCTACTCAATTTTAATGCCTAATTTTTCCGCTCAAGTTTTTCACCTATCTCTTCTCTCCTACCATCCATATATCTCATTGCGTATTTACAAGTTTGCATTACATACCTATAATTAAGCAATGCATACCTATAAGCAACAATGGCCGTGCCAGTGACACGTGCCTTGCTGTGCCATCATCAGCACAACACGCCTTGCCATGCCCCATCGTGCTAGTGGCACTCTCTTACGTGCCACTGATATGCATTTGTAATATTTTTAATAAACTTTTTAGGATATTTAAAAATATTAGATCTTTGATATATTAATTTTTAGTTTTTGGTTTAAATATATGTATTAAAAGTTCAAAACCTACATTATAATGCTTTATTTTAGATTATTTTTGTAAATGACCTATTTTAGAAAAAATTCGGAGGTTATTTGTATTCCTTAGAAAGCCCCGCCCATATCACCGTTTAATATTTTTTGACCTACTATTAGCTAAACTACCTAAGTACTAGGTTCAATGTGAGTAGGATGAGAGGTAGATCAGGATAGCAAGTTACAAATTCTATCTCGGTAGAACATGTATTTCTATTACTATGAAATTAATTAATGAAAATGAACTATTAATGGTAGGGTTATTATTATTCTTCAAGATAAAGCAACAGTTAAATATAAATATCATTCAATACATACTATGATTAAAGATATTTATTAAAACTAATATTAATGATTGAACACTATAATATAATTGAATACTCCATAATATCATTGAATTAATAATATTAATCAATAATTATTTAATAATTAAAATTAATATCTAGTTAAACGTAAAATGATGAGAAGAATCAAAGATTTCATTTGCTGGCATAAGAATAATATGAGAATGTTGCATTAAATACTATCGATATTCTTTAAAATTTATTCACTAATAGTATTGCTTGTTGTAATGTCTCACATATTTTTCGTACAAATAGAAATTTTATAATTCTCCTATGATATAATATAGATATTGAACATGCATGGGAGTGGATAGCACTAGATATGCACAAATACACCATAAGCATATGCAAATTATTGATATAGAATATAATAAGGATGTTCTGGCTATGGTAGGTGTGATTAATATAATGGTAATTATGATGAACTCATATTATTCTGTGGGTGTACCTCTCCTAATATTCTGCTACCTACAGACGCAAGTCTTTTGTAAAAGTAATACATCTTTGAGAAGATTGTATAACAGGAACGTATGCCTTATCTTTATTATCACTGCCATTAGACTGAGTTGTTATTATCACCATCACCATCACCATTACTATCATCATTGTCATCTCTAGTCTCATTATCATTAATTTTATCTAAGCCTTCTAAATGATTAACTAATCAGTTGATCTGATAATAATTAATAAAAATAAGAAATTAAAAACAAAGGCTTCACATGGCACAATGACTTTCACGCGGGCGTGCCTGACGGCATATAGCTGTGCCGGATCGGCATGACTCGGTACGACACATGTGCTGGTTGGCACGCACTCGAGCCGATCTTTATGGGGGTGTGCCAATGGCACACCTTGTGCCAAGTGCCATGCCATTACCGGCACGGCCATTCATGCCTATAATTATGCATTACATACCTATAATAAATGAGAATACTTTAATTTAAATTTATATGTCAAATTAAAGGTATTTTAGTCAACTTTTACTTCTTATTTATGCTTACTTTAACTTTATGTCACATAAAATGTAACTATTACACCGCTATTCTAGATTATAAGTAAACATTAAAATACCCTACTTAAAACTAGAGGTACAATTTTAGGGATAAGAATCTAGAATAGCTATTCTAGATTTTCTTTTAATCTTAAGGTACATGAGGCCTTAGCTAATTACCATTGCTTGTTCTGTGTGAATTTCTGTAATCTTTTACTTGGCCTGAACTTTTATCTAATTATTGTTATTTGGATGCTGTGAGGGCATGCTTTATGATATGCTCTTGTTGTACATCTTGAAATTATTCTTGCAGGATATCTTTTACAGGACAAATAGTGGTGACCTTCTGGCCAGTGTTTGAAATTTCAGTTATTCAGAAAGTATTAATACTTATAAGTGGATCAATATTTTAGTGTCTTTTTTTCCTTGTCTTCCTCTCTAGTAAACTTCAAATGCTCGAAGTTTTCTCTATTCAATAGTTCGAGAAATGAGTTTTCAAAATGCTTGTTCTTATGCTCCTAGGTTATTTCTTTTTTTAGTAATTATAAGAACAATTTTTTAACCAAAGGTTCTTATGTTAAGAATGCTGTAGTAAATTGCAAAACTCTAGATCTATTAGTATCCTCAGGATTGCAGTTTGGGCTTCTAACAATATATCAAAATTTTGCAGGATGAGATGCAAAGGTTTGTAAGAAAGATTGTAGATATGATGAAAGAGGAAATGCTTTTTTCATGGCAAGGTGGTCCAATCATACTAGCGCAGGTTGCATGACTGTTTGCTTAACACTTGAGCTATAATTTCATTGTTCATTGATTAATTTATGAAAGAAAGCTATAACTGTTAGTTCCTTTTCTTGACAAGGATATATTCTACTCTAAAATTGTAGGATAAAGTAACCAAGGATTTTATATGAAAATTACAAACCATATTTTCCTTTATACATGCTCAAAGTTCTAATATTTGATCATTCAAATGATGGCGCATAGTATGCAATTGACTAATAGTTTGGATTTTTCCCAATCTAATAATATCAAGGAGCTACAAGTCATGCACGCATACTTCAAAGTTCAAACGCACTACTTCAAGGAGCTAACAATACTATTTCTGCTATTTAGCCCCTCCTTTTTCGTAAACTTGGTGTACATATGTGTGGGATCAACTTGATCCAGCTTATAATGGCAAAGCAAACTACTTCTTATTGGGATTTTGGACACGAGGTGACACATGTCATTTTCATTGATCTATCATCTATATGAACCTTTATATCGTTGCATGCATTTCCTGTTTCTTCTCCTCGTAGAAGATGACCTAAACCTACACACTTTGATCATGTATCTTGATAAACATTAGCCCTAGTGATGGTTATATTCTTCTAGCAGGTCTTGACTCTTGGCTAGGACTTTCTACAAACTGTTCCAGGCTAAATAGCTGCCTTCCAAGATAGTGCTATCATAAAAGGGGTGTGTGTGTGTGTGTTACTTCATATTGGTCAAAAACTGCTGGAGAAAGTTGAAGTTTCCTTATCTCCTAACTTTTTTCTCCAAAGTCGAACCAACTGAACCTCTTAAACACACTGAATCTGAACAATGCATAATTGTCTTAAAGTGATAAGAACATATCTGAGGACAAATCTTGAACAAGCCACATCTTTTCTTTGTGTTCTTTGGGTATGCTTGGAGAAGTAATGCAAATTTGGTATTAACTGGAATCATATTCGGCAGATTGAGAATGAATATGGAAATATAGAAGGCCGGTATGGTCAAAGTGGTAAATCATATGTCCAGTGGGCTGCTCAGATGGCACTTGGGCTCGGTGCTGGTGTACCCTGGGTCATGTGCAGACAAACTGATGCTCCCGAAACTATTGTAAGTGTCTTTTCGCTACCATTTCCCCTTTTCTGCTTTGGGTAGGATTTCTCTCTTTCCCCATTCATTAGTATCCTATTCAGTATTACAATTCAGAATGTAACCAAGCTTGACTTTTCTTTCTCTATTGTTTGCTTGGTTTATTCTATAGTTTGTTTATGACCAACTAGATATGTGAAATAGCTAACTTCTCTTTTTCTTATTTCTGACAGATTGATTCCTGCAATGCATTCTATTGTGATGGTTTTAAGCCGAACTCTTATAAGAAGCCAATACTTTGGACAGAGGATTGGAATGGATGGTATGTTGATACTTTGCATATTGGTGCACGGTGTCCCACTCTGTGTAACAGTGTTTTTATATATTTTAAATTTTAACACTTCACCCTCACTTTGGGACTTGAGACATTTTAATAAGCTCAAGAAGTGAACTTGATTTAAAATTTCTAATAAGTGGAGTCTTTATATTTTAAATGACAAATAAGCCTGACGGGATTTGAACACAAAACCTCTGCCCTGATACCATGTGAACTAATCATTTTCTCTAAAAGCTTACACTATTAAAGAACAACAGTTTTTTTTTTTTTTAATATTTCATATTCCAACACTAGCTAAAAATGAAACTATCAATTAACTACCAATCCTTATGAAGTAGGGTATCATAAGAAGTAAGATATTGCCGATCATTGGCACTCCCTCTGGTTCTGGGACCCTTCTTTGTCCAGTCAATGTCTTATCATGTCTCCTTAAAGATATCATACAAAAACTTCTAGAAGGAACTATTTTTTCACTCTTTTAATAAATAATGTGTAGAAATTTGTAGAATATAGTACTTCTAAAGTTAACTTTGTGAATTACTTGCAATTCTAATAATCCTCCAGGCTTCAGTCATGCCATGCAAATTACGTCAAAAAGGATACAAAGTTAAGATTGTTTCTTCTATTTGTTGGATACTGGATCATTTCAATAAGTTATCTCTCTGCTTTCTTAACAAGGTGTAAAAGTGATAGTGTTGAACTTATTCTGTATGCAATGTGTCACAAGTTCAGATGGATAGACATTTGTTATCTCATTTGATATATGCAATAGTGCAATTGCTCCTATTGGAGCATAGCATGTTTTATTTGAACAAACTTAACATAGTGCCAAATTCTCTTTTAAAGGTTTGCCTCTTGGGGTGGAAGGCTGCCTCATAGACCTGTAAGAGATAATGCATTTGCTGTTGCTCGTTTCTTTCAACGTGGAGGATGCTTTCACAATTATTACATGGTAATATGGCTCTCCAAGTTAAGAATTACTTACTGTAATTTTTCATTGTTTCTACTACAACATATAATTCTATGAGGTTTTTGTGCTTTGGAGAAAAATTTTAGATGTGTGTAGGATGACTTGTATGGTTTGTCAGTTCAGTGTTTGGATTAACTGTGTGTAGATAACCAGTTTACCAAAAAGCTGAAGCTGTTAACTAATGGACTAATAATGTATATCACGCTTTTAACACATCCCTTCACGTGTAGCACCTAATTCGGCATGTGGATAGATGATATGTGCGGCCTATCATATCGCACTGAAATAGATACTGGAAATTAGGGAATAAAGCAGGATGATGAGATTTGAACCCATAGCCTCCAGAAAAAACTTGCTTTTATACCTTGTTAGATAACCAATTGATCTAAAAGTTTAAGTTATTAGGTATACAATATATATCATAACTTTAACAAAGTATATTTGAGATATAACATCTCATGCTTCTCAAGTTCCTCAATATACTAGTGTTTAATGTGAAAGCATCAACCGGTGCAAGCAGCATGTTGATCAACACATTCCCCTATCGTGTTTTATTACTAATATTATTTGCACAAGTTTGAAGCTAGAGTCGCATTTAGAAGTCTCATCTTGCACTCTTGTTTTGGCTTGCATAGTTGCATAAAGAGCCAGGAAGATATCTGATTCTTAATTTCTTCTGTAAAGCAGTTAAACCAACAGATAGGCTCCTTTAGAAATTTGAAGATCATTAAATTGGCCTACACTTGAAAGCTCAACTATCAGAACAAGTCTTTATTATCGTTTATTTTTTTTACCTTGAAGAAGACTTCAACTTTATATTTAATTGGAACTTGAATAAACACTGGTATATATAGCCCCATTGAATATTGCTGAACCAGTTTAGTACATTACCTCATCAACAACTTAGGAATCAAATGAACTCCATTTTACGTTTGCTTAATTTTTTTCAGAAAAAAAGTTGGGCTATATATCAAATCTTGCTGTGCTGGATAAACTTGAATTTTTTCTGAAAAATGGTTGGGCTATATATCCACTTCACCTTGTCGACAATATTTTCACAATTTGAAGAAACACTTGCCCTGCGGGAGCAGTATTGGCACATGGCATGATGGCACCCCTCCTCTTGCCTCATAGCACCGAAAGGCAGTTAATGATGAAGGCCTGAAGGGTGGTTGGAGGAGGTGTTTCTAGCCGGCAAACAGGTGGAGGAGATGATGGTGAAGGGGATTGAGAAGGTGGTAATGGTGTCGAGCAAGAGGAGGAAGATGATCAGCTTAAGCGGATCGTTTCCTAAGTTAGATACACCCTAAGTGGATCCTAACTTAAATCCACTTGAATCATTATATTCTATGATCTGCTACAGTTCATTCATCTTCTCCACCAAGGCTAGGGCACCGCAGTGTGGTGATGACGACAATGACGGCAAAGGCTTTCGACGGGAATAGGCCCCCTCTCTCTTTCTCTCTATCCCGCTTTCTCTCCCTCTCCCAAAACTCTCTCCGCCTTATTTTTTTTTCCAATTTTTATGCTGTCACGATGCATCAGCACGACACGTGCCGCCGACACTGCCATCGTTGGATTAAACTTCTTGTCTCCATTCTAAAATCTTTTTCTTTTGTGTCTTGCATATGTTGGACAATCCATTTTAAAGAACTTGCATATTATAAATAATGCACAATTATTTCAAATGATGCAGTTTTTTGGTGGAACAAATTTTGGCCGAACTTCTGGAGGTCCATACCAGATAACTAGTTATGATTATGATGCCCCTATTGATGAATATGGTATGTAAAATCTTCAATTTGAACATGCATATACCTTTCTAGTAGCTAATCTAAAAGCATTTAATATCACTTGTCTATCAGGTCTCTTATCACAGCCTAAGTGGGGGCATTTAAAGGATTTACATGCAGCTATAAAACTATGTGAGCCAGCTCTTACTGTTGTTGATGATGGACCACAATATGTAAAATTGGGACCAATGCAAGAGGTTAGCAATGGCTATCTGCATATCTTTTTTTGCTCTAGCTGCTGTGCTGTTCTTGCTAATTGATGGTTACAAATTGACATTTATACTCTGTGATTTGGCTTCTTTATTCCTTTCTAGATCGATGCATGATCTGTCAAAATTATTCTCTTGAATAGTTAGCCAGAATAGTCTGACAATAAGGTCATATATATATATATATACATCGGGAAGGAAAGGAAAGTTAAATCCATAGTTTCATCTTATTCAGTCACTGCAATCACTTGTGTGGTCATATTTTTGTACATCTTGATAATCATGCCATTGAAAAAACATTTATCAGGTTATCTATATCAAGTGATCAACCATGGCAAATTATGGTGCTTGTAGTCTTGTAGATGATGGCTTGTCCATATCAATTGGTAGATTTTCGCAGAGATATATCTACTGTTATTATTTATTTCTTAATGTTTCCTGACAAGAAGAAAGAGTTTTGACTAATATGAACAAGTACAATCCCTTTAGGTTTCTGAATGGGCTCTGATGACCAGGCATGTGGCCAGATGGTTTGCATATTGCATGTTTGATTTTCGGAGTTAATTTTATCATCTTTCTTAGTTAACTTTTATTTATTCATTACATTTGAAACGTGCAATATGCGACAGCTTAATTTTGGGATCTTTCAGTTTATTATTTCAGAAGCTAACTTGTCACTGCAAACAATTTCTTATTAGTTTTCAATCTAGTATTAGGTTGTTTAGGAAAGTGTTCACTTTGTTTCTAATACCAGAACAGACTGGAAAGATCAGTTGTTCTCTTCCTGTTCTTTGGTTGGTGAAATCAAGAAATCCTCCTTTTCTTTTGGTCCTTTTTGCCTTTATTCCTCTTCGGTCAGTCTGATTTATTGTTCTCCCTCCCTTTTGGCACTTGGCAGTAGGATAAGAATTACCCACCCATCCTAGTAGACTATTTATGATAGTTACAATTTGCTTCACTTGCTATTTGTAATTATATAGTACCGAAAAAAAGAATGTCTGCTATTTTCACTGTTTTAAAATATTTTTAACTATTCTTTGATTAATCTATATGTAGTTGCTTACCTTTTCATTGCGTGCAGGCACATATATATGCTAGTCACAAGGTAGATACAAGTAAAAGCCTTCCAGATAATGTGAGCATTTGCTCAGCATTTCTTGCGAACATAGATGAACATAAATCAGTTTCAGTCGCAATATTTGGCAAAGTTTATAATCTACCACCATGGTCTGTGAGCATATTACCAGATTGTAGAAATGTCGCTTTTAACACTGCCAAGGTAAAATTAAGTGTAATTTTTTTATATAGCATTTCTTTGAATGTACAAACTTTTTTCTGAATCAGAGTTCAACCATTTGAAGAGTTCTATTACTTCTATGCATGCCAAATTTGAAGGTAATCTAAGAAAAGCAAATTGGATAATAATCATGAATGTGAAATAAAATGAAAAGAAAATTAATCCAATAAAAATACCCAATGCAAGATATAAAGATTAAATCTGGACTTACCTTTTACAAAATACCAATAACATTTTAGGATTATTGGACTATCGAAAGATACATGGTTTTGACTTTTTTTTGAAGGAAAGCTTGTCATTCTCATTTAGAGTTGAGTTAATTACTTAATTTTCTTATGTTTTTTGAGCATGTCGCTAGATAAAGTTACAAGTGACATGGTGATCTATATTCTGTAATATGTCACTTTCTGCTTAATCAGAGTTACATTTCACTAGTTTTGTCAAATACTAGTTAGGGTGTATATGGGATTCACGCTGTCAAATGAGCTCCTATTGGACCTACTCAACATGTTATACCAATTAGCAAATAGAATATGGGATTGAAATCCATATCTATCATACATCAAACCAACGATGGCCGTGCCACAGGCACTTGCCGACCGGCACGGCACTTGCCGACCGTACTGTAAGAGGAGAAGAAAAAAAAACGA
This sequence comes from Typha angustifolia, assembly GCF_048772165.1. Taxonomy (NCBI): domain Eukaryota; kingdom Viridiplantae; phylum Streptophyta; class Magnoliopsida; order Poales; family Typhaceae; genus Typha; species Typha angustifolia. The sequence goes on along the minus strand of NC_133239.1, from coordinate 10,089,324 downwards.
GATATTCACCTTCGTTGTTGCTAACCGCTGCTCGCCGCTCACCTGCCGTCGTCGCTCGCTGTTGCCGTCGCCGTCGCCCGAGCGCGTCGGTGCCCTAGCCCGAGGGAGAGATGAGATCGATATATATATATATATATATATATAAGGTTATCGGTTAAAACTTAAGTTGCGGATCCGGATTCGGATCCGCCCGACGACAATGACGGCGACGGAGACGGAGACGGCGGCGGTGATCGGCAACGGGTAGCTTGATGGCGAGCAGCAAAACTATTAGGAGGGGTGCCGCCCCCCATGCCATGTGCTAGTACGCTGCCGGCACGGCCATCCATGCATAAAACTGAATTTGAGCTGCCATTGGATTGGATAATCGAGACCATGGTATAACCTGTCAACGCTAATTGATCTCATATCCGCATTTAAGCCCCATTTTGAAAACCCATCTGATAGGTTGAAAACATGAAGGCATCTTCTGCAGACCGTAATCAACCCATGCCATATTGACAGCAATATTTCCTTGCTGTTAGCATGGATGTGTTGGTCAATGCTGGCACAACATGCCTTGCCGACCTTGTATTTTTTTGTCTTGCTGTTGGAATCGCAGAGAGCATGCTGGTCGGCATGGCAATCCATGATCGACAATTGATATGAGTCTATAGGAGTTACGACAACTTGATTCTAGGACTTGTAATGTTCAATCATGCTAGCACACATAGCCAGCCAATATGACCAGCATGACCTCATATTCTGTCTCTTTTGGGACACCAATGTGAAAACTTTCTTGCCATTTCCTTAGTGTCACATTCTTCATTGATTCAAGGGTTCATGCCTTCTGTCATAGTCTCATCAATAACAGTGATCTATAATATGCTATCTACTTGAAAGAAATAATCATAATTATCCAATCCTTCGTGCAAAACAATATTGGAGTTGCCTCGATCCAATCTGAAGAGTCTCTTGGAGAGTTGTCTTATCTAATAGAATAGAAAATAAAGAAAGTTTATTCATGAGATTTTGTGGAGATTGAAATTCTCCTTCTGTAATAAGAAATTCTGTACATTTCTTCTTTAAACAAGCCTTTAGTATCCAATTATTTGGGGTCTGCTAAGAGAATACTTAAATGAACATTATTTTGAATCTTGAAAGCTCAATATGGTACAAAACAAGGATTGTTGTGCCCGTGCCAGTGCAGTACCGGCACGTGGCACAAGGAATACACATGACACCCCGCCTCTCAGGCTCTCACCTCCTAATAGTGGTCTGTCGCTGCAAACTGGCCAGAGGAGATGAGTAATGTTGGAGAGCATCGTGCGAAGCCATCGCTCTCCTCTCTCCTCATTGCGTGCCCTAGCCGGATCTGCTCTTGTCATACAAAGTGAAAGCAGGAGATTGTCTGAATCTTAAGGGATTAAAAATACTTGGTTTTCACCAAGGTTGCTAATTAGAAATATGATGGAATTGAACCACTCTCATCAAGTTGTCAGATATTTCATCAGTATTATATGTGAGATCATTAGATCATAGGATTAAAGTTAATTAGATAGACTAGAAACTATTAGTTGTTATATCTGCCATTATCTTTTTGTAAAAATGTTATATAATGTGTGCAATTATACTAATGTGGCACTACTTTGTAATATATGACACTAGGGTAGCATTTCTTTGAGACTTTCTGTCATTGCTAAATATTGGACAAATGGTTCTTCATAAGTATAAATATCAACTACACATTTATTCTATATCTTTCTCTTGAATGCCTTTACTCCATGCTCTTCTCTTGCTAGGTTGGGGCGCAGGTTTCAATAAAAACAGTAGAATCTGGATCCCCCAGTTTTTCAAATGCATCAGAACCTGGTCATTTACTACTACATGAGAAAAAGTTCCATCTAAATACTTGGTTGACTCTCAGAGAGCCAGTTGGTACTTGGGCTGATAATAGCTTTACAGCTCAAGGCATATTAGAGCATTTAAATGTGACAAAGGACACTTCTGACTATTTGTGGTATATTACCAGGTAAATCATCATCTAGTTTCTCTTCTATGCCAGCTAGGAAAAGGAATTGTCTTGCAAATTACTTTAACATACATATGTTTGACATGAGACACTCAGATCTCAAAAATAGGCTCCCCTTTCCAGCTCTTGTTCTATCCTGCTGCATTCTCCAGATACTAGGTAAATGCTGACAAATGTTTATTACCAAACATTGTTATGTAAATGTGTGCCACTCAATTAGCCCATACTATTCCTAATGTGATAAAATTTTCATTCTTTGGCATTTAAAGCCTTTGGTTCCTTACCTGAAGCCCTATTTGCATGATCATTGACAGTTGTAACTCAGTCCTTTTTCATCTTCATAAGTTGAATATATTTGCAATTGTTAGTAAAGAAAGATCGATGTCTGGCAGCTACTTAAGCCATCTTTGATTGTATACAAGTCGGGTTAAGACGTTTTGTATTAACAAGGAGAGAAGAGAGGCTCGCGAAAAATAAACAATATCCCTCTTTCTGTTACTACTTTCTTCATTAGCTGCCTGATCAACTGAACTTGAAGATCTAACACAGAAGTTCCATAATATGAAAATGATGCTCCTTCTAGTCATATTGTCTGGATTTAGAGCTCTTAAGAAAAATTGGTTGGAACATCTTTTTGAGGTACAACTACTTCTTGAGTGGCAGGTGACATTCTTTGAATTGGGCCACCTGCAATTCTCATGGACACATTTTGTTATGAGAAATCTTTCCTCGATTGTGACTGCCTCAGTATACACAAGTGTTAGGTCGAGATTGTTTTCCAAGGTGACATAAGTAGTATACCTTCTCAACCCATAGGAATATCCATCTGTTATCTCATTTGTCATGCAAGTCAAAGTTTCGTACTATTAGCACATACATATATAGAATGTTGATGTTGATATGAAGGATCACACTATCAAAATTCTCTCTTATTGTTCACTGCATATATTATTCCCACCAGTATATGTTCTCATTGAGTATTGACTGATAGCCACCTAACTCTGGATTCAATTCAGCATTGATATTTCTGATGAGGATATCGCATTTTGGGAAGGAAAAGGTGCCCTTCCACTGCTAACAATTAACAAAACGCGTGATGTGGCTCGCGTTTTCGTAAATGGCGACCTTTCAGGTACAACATATGGCATGCTACCTTCCAATCTGCTACTTTTATTTAAAAATGCTGTGTACTGCAATTAGGCTTATAATGTTGCTTGTCATATTTCTAGTTTTTTCCATTGCCTCTTATGATATTATTTGTTAAACTGAAGGTAGTAAAGTTGGTAAATGGGTCCCAGTGGAGCAGCCTGTCCAATTGGTTCAGGGATATAATGAACTGGCTTTATTATCGGAGACTGTGGGCTTGCAGGTATTCTAAGTTTGGTTCAAATTAAAATTCCCTTTAATGTATTTTTCTCTGTACAAACATGAATTTCTTTTGAGTTACACATATACTTGCCATCCTGAAGATCCAGAAAAGAATTTGTATTTAAGGGAAAAGGCTATTAGTAGGCTAAAAAAGAAGTAAGCAATATGCTGGAACTTAATTCAGATCCACTTTTTCCCTTCAAATATAGATTTTTTGGTTTTACTCATGGATGGCCGTGCCATAGGCACGTGTCACGGCACTTGCCGACCGTTGCTCGCTGAAAAGATGAGGGACTATTCACCTTCACTCTTCGTTGCTTGCTACGGTACTTGCCGGCTGTCGCTCGTCGAAAAGATGAGGAAGACTACTCACCTTCACCCTTTGCCGCTCGTTGTTAGCCGTCGACTAGCCGTCGCTACTCCCCATCGACCTCATAGTCATTGTTCGCCAACTACTGTCTCGTCAACCCTGAGCTCGAGCTGCCAATCACACGCCACAGGATGCCCTATTAGATTGAAGCGGAAGGAGTGGCTGGTCGGGTTGGATTGGGTGAAATAAAAACTTAAGTTGCAGATCCGTAGCGTGCAATTGGTGGCTCTAGCTTGGGGGTGACAAGACAGCGGTTAGCAAATGACGACGATGAAGTCGGCGGGGAGTGGCATTGGCTGGTTGACGGCGAGCGGCCAGCGGCCAGCATGACCATCGTTGAGTTTACTTATATCTTGATTTACTTAATGACATTGACATCTCCTTCCTCCTTTAGCCCTTTAGTTAGGTACATTTTTCTTTTATACGAAGGTCATCTTCAATTGATGCCTCATTCAATCTTTGGACTCCGGTTATGGATCACGTTGGAAAATGCTTTTCTTCATTCTCCTACTCTAGGATATTTCGTTTCCCCAGGGAAACCTTAATCTTATAAAGCCATGTGGCAACTATTAAGCTTTGCAAAGGAAGATCCTTGGGTGGGAAGAGCTGTCTCTCATCACTAAAAGGTTTATTGATGAAGACGTTTAGGAAAGCAAGCTCCATACCAAGCTAGAAGCTATATGATTTTAGGATTCTAGTTGAACTTTCCCCTTGGATACTATATCAGCAACATTCAGATTACTCTCTAATTTATTATATATGGCATGTCTAAATCTACAGATCATATAATTTAGCACCTCATTTACAAGCATATTTGTCAAGCATTGCCTTCTTATAAGCATCCTCCTTCTGAAATGAATAAAGTGCAATTTATTTCTGCAAATAATCTGTTCGAAAGAGGAGACTATTTGCAAATATATACACAAATAGAAATAAAGAGGATTTTGTTTTTCTGTCCAATTCCAAGTGCACCAGTGTGCTAGCTGCTTTTTTTTTTTGCTTACAACTATAGCTGCCCATGTATGAAATGATTGGCCTCTTTGATTATATTAGTCATTGTAAGTTATTGTGTAGGTGTGATGAACTTCCTAGTGTAATGTACTTGTAAATATTAGAAAAGTCCTGCATCTAGAAATGTAATATAATTTCAAATACCTGCTTATAGAAATGCATGTAAAAACATAATTACCATAATTTGACTTCCATGCACTAGAAGCTGCGAAATGTTCTATGCTATATTCAGATTCTGCAACTGAATCAGGTTGAAGGGAAAATGATACTTTCGAAAAACATGCTATAGATTTTCTGCTCGAACTTGCAAATTTTTTTCTCTTATTATCAACAGAAAGGAATTGGGTGCAAGTGGTATCCGTATCTCCTAAAATGTGCTACAGTTCTATGTTCAGACTTTGACTAACTGACTGATACCTAGGATCATTCAGTAAAATTTTCTTCCAAAATCATTTCCAAACTTTTTACAGTGTCCTACTTGTAGTTGATATCCATCGTATATAGAATTTCTGATTATTTATTTGTAAAAAAAAGAATTTTTGATTAATTTACTTTGTTAGAACATTTGCACAATAGATGACGGAGGTATAGTCACATAATTAATCTTTTGTATCAAAGACCTCTATTGATATGTATGCTATTTGATGAGAATATGTTAATTTAAACTTTGTTTTATGTGGCGTATGGTTGAAAAGCTTCCAGCTCTGTGATACTTTCTAGTCCCTTTAGAAGTTTTATGATCTTTGAGGAAGCTAAAATAATCTTTCTACTCTCTCTCCCTCGTAGAACTATGGTGCTTTCCTTGAGAAGGATGGAGCTGGATTTAGAGGTCAAATAAAGCTGACTGGCCTTAAAGATGGGGAGATTGACCTCTCTGATTCTCTGTGGACATATCAGGTATATTTTAAACCATAAAACTTGTGAGTAATTAATACCTGTTATTTTGCTTTAAAAGGTTTATTTCCAAAATTTCTGTCAGAACGTGGTGAAACTGGATGTTTTTAGTGTCTTTTCTGATGTTCATAATGTAGCATATTACCCATGATATCCATCTTGTTCTTGGCTGATGATATCTTGTAATACAAGAAAATGGGTGATAAGCACTTAAATACAACTTTGCATGAAAATATTGGATACTAAGGTGCTTAGAATCAAGCAGGTTTACGCTAAGAGTATAGGAATGTACCTCTCACCTAAGCTATGCTACAAACTAAAGAAAATGCTCTCTAGTGGTCATATATGTATAGAAAGAGAGATTGAACGAATATTACTAAGCCAAAGTAGGGATGGAGAAATTGGAAAACTGTTTCTGTTTCAGCTCTTCATATAATGAGATTTTATGCTAGATGGCTTTTAGACTGACTAAGGTTTGTTGTAAAAAGGTATTCAATCAGAGACAAGTCAGCTAGAAGAGAATGTTGTCCTCCTCTGGTTTAGGGTTTTAAATTTTAGGGCTTTAGAGTTTAGGGCTTAGGGTTTCGAGAGATTTCTACCAGATGGCTTTTAGACCAACTAAGATTTGTTGTGAAAAGGTAACTCAAATAGAGGTAAGTCAGCTAGAAGAAAACTTGTTAAAGAAGTGTAGAAAGGAGTGCACCTGTAGCAAGTTAATACCGGTCCAAATTGGGGGTGAAAAAGGAGAAATTTGTAACTTGGTTTTGCCTCCATGGAGACCACCTAGTAACATTTAATGAGCATAGACTCGGTTCAATTAAAGACCATCTGTTGGGAGAAGAGACTGGTGAAAGACTGTCAGTACTAGCATGGGTTAATCATTCCTAGTTAAATGGAGGGACATTGCCCCTGAATGACCAAAACATGTAGCTGGTCCTAGTTAATTGTGTTATGAGACTTTACTGTTGCTAATTTTCTTCTTTCACATATTTCATTTAAATCCATTGTTGGCTTTGGCCACTCAGGCTTCCTATTATTTGGTCATTGACCATGTTATTGCATCATGACTTCCAATGAATATGATTAATGGAAATTGAAATGAATGCTCTGTCAAAATGTTCAAGAGCATTTTCAGCAAAGCCACGTTGATATTCATGCTATACTGTGTTGCAAGATTGGAGTACTAGAAGCTTGTGGAATTAACTTTCATTAGTTCTAACTCCCACCTTCCATGATCCTTGTATATAAAGAGATCTTTTGGTGGGATAAACTTAGTTGTATGAAATGAAATCTTAATTCTTATTAGTGAAGAGAACAATAATGTAAGTCCCGAGTGTGAAACTCAACATTAAGAATGATGCTTGATAATTGCTTAGTATCCTCCAAGATGATGGAGGGAAGCCTCAAAAAAGATATGCAAACTTCAATCCGTTGATCCACGAAGGAATATCAGAAGGAAGAAGAAATATACTTTAATCAGTTGATTTGAGAACAATACTGGAAGGAAAAAGATAAAATAAACTTAAATCAATGGATTCGAGAATGATACCGGAAGGAAGAAAATAAACCAAAGTTCAATTAGTTGATTGGAGAATGATATCAGAATGGAGAAGATAAAAGAAACTTCAATCTGTTGATTGGAGAACAAATACTAGATCAAAAGTATCCACTTTTAGGAAACACAAAAGTCGAAAATTGAGAAAATCTCTTGAAATTTTATTGATAATAAAATGAACTACATCGACCACAGACCTACAGTACTACGTACACAGACACATAATGATGGTAGTGCAGATGAAGTATCGGCACTCAGCACGATTCATTTTTTGCTTTATACTTTAAAACTAATTTAGGGTGTACAAATAAAATATAGATCTATTATTTGTATGGGTCTTTCTACATAGATCTAGTATTTTTGTGCTAGATTTATAAAAATTACTCTTCAGAATGTAAGATCAAAAAAGAAAATTCAATTTTCCCCAAATCTTAAAATATTTAAAATTAATATGTCAAATTCATTCTAATTAGGTCAAAATTGATATAGGGATTAACTACATTCAACTAGGTTCTGATTTTAATTATTGAACTATTGTTAATGAATGCATATATTCAATCATATTACGTATTGAATCATATTTCTATTTGACTATTACTATATCTTTAATAAAATATGTTACAATATTATCTAAGACTAAAGACTCTGATGTAGGTTTTAATGCGTATATTCAAAATATAAACATGTATAAAGACAATAAAAAGTATATTAGAAGCATGCCAAAGGTGTGCCTCTGGCACGTAGGGACATGTTGGTCCGCACGTGCCATGCCAGCTGGGTATCGACATGGTGCGGCCATCCTTGTATATATATATTACACACACACACACACACACACACACACACACACACACACACACACACACACACACACACATATATATATATATATATATATATAGAGAGAGAGAGAGAGAGAGAGAGAGAGAGAGAATAATATGAGTTGAATTTTGGTAAAAAATTTCCCTAAATTTTAGAAATTTTAATATTAATATGTCAAATTCATTCAAATTAGGTCCAAATTGATATAGAGACATATTAGATTAACTACATCCAACTAGGTTTTGATTTTAATTATTGAACTATTGTTAATGAATGAAGGTATTCAATCATATTATGTGTTAAATCATAATCTACTTGACTATTGCTATATGTTTAATAAAATAGGTTATTTGCAAGTTGCAACATTATCTAAGATTAAAGAATCTAATGTAGGTTTTAATACGTATATTCAAAATAAAAACATATATAAAGACCCTAAAAGTTATATTAGAAATGTGCCAAAAGTGTGTCGTGTTGAGACTGGGTATCAGCATGGTGCGGCCATCCTCGTATATATATATATATATATATAGAAAGAGAGACTAATATGAGACTCAAAACCCTATTATGACAAAAGTGCACTTTTTTTAAATGGAAAGTTTTCGATGTGGACTCAACGACACCTGCCTTAACTTGACCCAAACAAACTGGAACAAATGATAATAGAATTTTGAGTTTTACATGATAAAGATATAAGCAAAATAAAACTTTTCTAAAATGGCAAAATATTGCTAATTTTGATTACAAAACGATGGATTTTAACTTCATAATATTTGGTTGAGATGAAGAGAATCGCTTCCCTTGGAATACTAAATCATAGCCTCCTTTCCTATTCAAAATCTAATTTTTTTTTTCCTTTCAAGTACTGATATCTTATCAAGATATATTTTTGTGCCCTTTTTAGAGGGTTTCTGATCATTATTTTTTTGAAGAGAGTAGTAAATAAAATTTTAATCATGGATCCTTTAAATAGATCTGTTTACTCGTTTTGTTAACTCACCAATTGTTCTAAAAGCTTAAATTGTTAGATAATAACGATTTTTATGTTTTATATTCTACCACTACCCTCACATATGTGCTTGAGATATTTGATATGCCCAAGAAGTAGAATTGACTTAAATGGGTGGAGCTTTTATATCTTAAGGAAATATAAGCATGATAGGATTTAATCCCGTGATCTCTTATTCTGATATCATGTTAACACACCAACTATAATAAGAGCTTAAATTGTTAGAGAACGTTTTGATTTTTATATTTTATATTCTAACACCTCCATCATCATAGGACCTTCACTATAGAAGATGATTCAAGATTTGCATTGTAAAATCTAACCGTGATAAAGCTTTGTCATGTAAAAAAGTAGGTTAAATTTTGAATTTTTGAGTTAATTCTTGTGAGAAGGAAAAGAAAGAAGGAAAGTAAGGATGGGCGCGCCGATCCCTACTTGGCATGCCCTCGGCACTCGTCTACATGTGCCACTAGCATGCATTGGCACATTTTAAAAAAAAAATTTAGAATATTTAGAGATGTTTTTATTGTCTTTGGCATGACAATCTTAGTTTTTTGGTTGAATATATGTATCAAAGCCTACATTAGAGTCTTTCATCCTTGGATAATATTGTAAATGACATATTTTATTAAAAATATAGTGACAATCAACTAGAAATATGATTCAATATATAATATAATTGAATACATTCATTAACTGACAACAGTTTAATAACTAAACTCAAAACATAGTTGAACGTAATTAATCTAATATGCACCTATATCAATTTTGACTCAATTTGAATGAATTTAGCATATTAATTTTGAATTTTTTGAAATTTGGGAAAATTTTGGGGAATATAAATATACTGAAATTTTAGCTAAAGATTATAATGTTTGGGTTCAAATCAACTTATATGGAGTTAATCTAACATGTTTCTATACTAATTTGACTTAATTTAAATGAAGTTGACATATTAATTTCAGATTTTTTAAAATTTGGGAAAGATTTTGGGGGAAATAAAAATTTTCTTTTGATTCCTACATTTTAAAGAGTAATTTTCTGTTCTTGATCTATGTGGAAATTAGAAAGACCTTTACAAATAATTGATTTAGCAAATTAAGCTACATCTATCATTTGTATGCCCCAAATTAGTTTTTATAGTATAAAAGTTAAAAATTGAAAACCCGCACCCACTGGTATGGCCATCCTTAAAAGAAACTCATTTGTTTGAAGAAAATTTCTGCTCCTTACGTAATCTGTTCTTCACATCGAAGAGAATTTTATTTGAAGAAAATTTCTGCTCCTTAGGTAATCTGTTCTTCACATCGAAGAGAATTTCATCTGAAATCATGAATGTTCCAAATATAGAACACACCATTCATAAATTACTGTCAGGGCAAATTGATAAGAAATCCGCTGGTGAGATTGTGTCTACTCTCTAGTGTATGCAATAGTATTCAGGAGACATTTACATGCTTTTCACCAGTGTAGTCCTATCTTTTTGCTAATTGATTTATTGAATCAGCATGTTGAGCTCAATTTATTGTCTCGGATATATTAGCTGCTAAATGATTTTGCTTAGTGTAACAGATGTACTCTTCCACAGTAATTATTTCATTTCCTTTTTTAATTAAAATAACATTTTTGGAATAATCAGATAGTGCATAATCTTCTTTTCCGTTATATAGGTAGGGTTGAAAGGGGAGTCTTCTAAGCTATATGATCCAGAGGAACAGGAAAATGCAGATTGGACTGACTTGCAGGTTGATAATGTGCAATCTGCCTTTACATGGTACAAGGTAAGCTAAATATATAGCTGCACTGGGTCGCCATAAATTTTGTATGAGTAACAATAGCTTTCTAAGTTTAGTTTAAGCATAACTTCTTTTCCCTCTTGTACCTGTTCAATTATTTACATTAATTTGGGATTGTCGCATCAAGATTACATTGATGCACAGTATAACATACTTCACTAGTTTGACATATCATAATCATATTTTGTAATTGGTAATAATGTGCTGATACCGTTATCTCTTTTGATTTACATACATGATTAGCATTATGTCATCATTTTATTCTTATGATATCTGAATCAGGCTTTCTTTTAGTTCATCTGTGCTTTGGGAGCAGGCAGAGACTTTCCTAGAAGCTCTTTTATTGTGTTCTTTTTGGAACAGCTACATGCTTCAGATGAAATATAGTAATAATACATGCAGTCCATTTGAAAACTGGAAACCTCTCTATCTCCTAGGTTTAGTATGATAGCTGATCTTCTAATAGTTATATTTTTTAAACTTTTGTTTTCAGCTTTCTCAAAGGTTTGCTTCAATCTTAAGTTTCTTTTTATATCTTCGTACTCATTTCTGAAAGATATTTTCTATTTAATTGTTTCTTACTTGTCTCATGGCTAGGTTGTTTCTTGCAGACTCTCTTTGATGCCCCTGAAGGTAATGACCCTGTTGCTCTTTATCTGGGCAGCATGGGGAAGGGCCAAGCATGGGTGAATGGTCATGGAATTGGACGTTACTGGTCATTAGTAGCCCCAGAAACTGGATGCTCCAAATCTTGTAACTACCCGGGCGCTTATAATGAAAACAAGTGCACAACAAATTGTGGACTGCCTACTCAAAGCTGGTAAATTTGGTTAAGGGAAATTCATCTGAGGAAGTAGAAATATTAAGGCAAATTTTTATCTTCTTATCTTATTGCAGGTTATCTTAAAGGCTTTTAACATTTACTAAACTTAATTATGAAGAGAGATTTCAGTGAAAAATATATATTGTTCTGTTAGCTCAACAGCACAAGGATGATCTCAAAATCAATTCACTGGTGAATTGGTAATAAGTTTTGCAGCTATTGAGAATTAATAGGAACAATAGGTGTACTTCTCAAGTTTTCTAGAATCATTTGAATGACGTAGGGTAATAGTTTTCTGATTCTGTAAAACAACAAAGTTTAAACAATTTTTCTTCGTTATTTCTAATGGTTTTCCATTCCTAGCCTCAGAATGAAATATTAATGTGAATCTTGCTAACTGTTATCTAACAGTTTTAACTTGGTATCTTGCTTATCATCAATTCCAAATGTTTTTCCAAGAGAGCATATGTAGATGGCAAACAATCTTTAAGTTTCTGGTTATATTGCCAAACTATCTTCTAAAGTATATATTGCAAAAACTTAACTGTTCTATAATAACAGGTACCATATTCCAAGAGCGTGGTTACAAGAATCAGACAACCTGCTTGTAATCTTTGAAGAAACAGGGGGGGACCCATTGAAGATATCATTGATGGTGCACTCTACAAAAACAATCTGCGGGACAGTGTCAGAAACCTACTATCCTCCTCTCTCTGCCTGGTCCAATGCAGATTTTATCAATGATATAGCACCAGAAATGCACTTACGTTGCGATGATGGGCATATTATCTCAAGTGTAGCATTTGCAAGCTATGGAAATCCATCTGGAAGTTGCCAAAAGTTCTCTGAAGGCAAATGTCATGCACTGAGTTCATTATCCGTTGTGTCAGAGGTAGGGAATAGCATGTATCCAGTTTTGCTTTACATTTTCCTGTCCTCCTGGTACTTGTACTTGACTACAGTTTTCCTTTCCCTTAGGCATGTGAGGGAAAAAATAATTGCACGATAGCTGTCTCAAATGCCAAATTTGGTGATCCATGTCGTGGCACCGTCAAGACCTTAGCAGTTGAAGCAGAGTGCTCACCGTTGTTAGATGCCAAGAAGCTTATTAACGTGAGCTAGTCATGATAATAGAAAAGTTTAGTGGAGGGTGCACCTGTCCTACCACAGCAATCATGTTCATTAAGCTGAACATTTGCAGGTGGGCATTTCCATCCTCTATCGACCATATTGTAAATGAACTTATTGCCATCCAACTCTGGAGTAAGAAATGCTGGAACTCTTGTCTTCTGTTCACCATACTTGTGTGTTTTTTAACCACCAGACAGTGGAGTAATGCAAATATATCACAGCCTCAAAATTGCAGAAAATTTGTTGGTGGATAGAGATAACAGTGAATAATTCAACAAAGCTTCCTAATGTTTCTTGTGGACAAAGTATTAACTTAAACATCAATCTTTTTTTGAATATTTCACAGAAATACTTACCTAAATGGTAAAGACACTTGCTATCCTGCTAGGCGGTTAAAGATTTAATGCTTAACTATGGTGTTGTGGAAACTCACAAGTTAATTGAATGTTCCAATAGGGATATATGTAAAAGTATATCAATCAGGTTAGTTTATACTATTTCGAGTGTGACTGGCAAGCCCTTGCAGTGTTCTTGAGATTGCATCGCTTAATTTGTAACTGCAATTTGTTCTTTGAAAGTGAAAGCTTTGGATTTCAAGATGATAGAATTGGGTCATCAAAATTAACCCGTGCGTGGATTTCAGGTTGTTTGATGCTATTATAACTATTAATTGGGGTTGTAATATATCAAGCAACATTCAGTCTGTTCATGTTCTTGTCTACAGAATCTTTGAACACTTCTGAAGGTTTCCACTGAGGGTGGCTGCAATAACTTTTTCGGAAATGTGAGATCAATCAAGTTAAATGCATGAGAAGAGAAGGTTACAAATTCATTAGAAAGTGGGTGGCAGTATATTTAACAGAAGTTGCCGCCGAAGGCTAATGAGATTGTGCTTAGATAGTTAAAAGAGCTCGTATTGTATGAATATTCTCGAACATCAGTTTAAATAATAATAATAATAATAATAGTAAAATTCTCAAAAGAGTAAAATAAAATAAATTGGGATATGATTAAGTTTTTCATTTCTCGCGCAAAAATAATAGTTGTCAAGGAAGGAAGTCTAAAATGGACTTCCCAGCAAATCAGCAACCCTAATATTCACTTCTATCACAAAGAACATTTTATTACCCAAATTGCACAATCCAAAGAATGAAGCGAATTTCTCAATGATAAACTTGTGTGCCATTACAATTTCTAAAATGGTGTGAATATCATAGCAAATCTAATTTTGTCTCTCCTTTCAGAGCTAAATTACAATTTCTACATCAATTTCATCAAAAGAAAACGAAAGATATATAATGAGGGAACAGTGCATCCAAATGCACATAAATTCTCAGAAGGGTTGGCGATTAAAAATGTATATCCACTATACTGCCTTAAATGGAGCTTTTCACACCTTGAAGCTTAATAAGTTCTGCAGGGACACACTTCTCACCGTCCAAGCCAGCTGAAGCATGAGCATTTCTGAAACGGGAGAACATATTTTAGACTGCAGAAATATGATATTGCACAAATTAAAGGCAGAGTAAGCAATTCGTTGTAAAGAAAATCATAAGAAAGATTCACTACAACAAATACGTGGATTTTAAGAGTATGAGAACAAACAAGAATTCAGTTTAAACATTCAGATGATTTCTTATTCAGAAGCTTTCAAGTGTGACAAGAATCCATATGGAGTTCTTCAAATTTGGATGATCACAATATTTTCTAACAGAGATTTTAGTTCAGGAAGAACTACATATTCAAATGCATAGAGATGAGCCTCGCACCTTGACTTGAGGGCTTTTATTCTTTTCATGACTGGTAGGGTACGGTGACCTGCCAGGAACCGTTGGCGATGCTCGATCCTCTCTCAGCTTCTTGAAGATGCCAGTATAACTGTCACCTGATTCAGCCTTATTGTCATCCCAGCCACCAAATGGCGGCACTGCCAAGTCTTGTTCTGGCTGTTATGTTAAAGAAAGCAAGACCATCTTATTAGTAACTACATCTCTGTGTATTTATGCATGAAAATATTAAATGAGAGTAATAAGCCAAGACTCTACAGATTCATTCCCTCGTCCACCGTGCTTCCTTCCAACTTTTCCTGGGGCATTTGAAGCATGCTTATCAGATGAAGTTCTTCTTTCAGAAGAATGATTTGATTCACCTCTATATGTAGGCTTTGATTGATGAATTGGATTGAGTGGAGATTGGTTAACACTCATTCTGTTTGGCCTCCTTTCAGGAGTGGCATTGTTTGCTTGGCCCTTGTATTGCTGTTCGTGACGAAGAGAAGGTCCTGCTGATCGTCGGGAATCAGTTTCTTGCCTCCTCACAGATGCTACATCCTTCGGTTTTGGATTTCCAGTCTCAATTCTAGGTGCAGATGCATCAGCAGGTTTTGAATTAGTTTCAGCATTTTGATCAGTATCTTTCGGATTGATCACCATGCCAGTGTTTCTTTTTTTTCGAGCGTCGTCAAAGTATTGTGTGTAAGGGACATTGCCAGAATCCCATTTGCCAAACTCAGGAACATTAGCTTGCTGTTCAAACAAAGTTAATTTAGCAATTTGTTATTTCACTGATGAAGAGGAGTTAAAGACCAAAAGAAACATAAAGAAATCATCGGAAGACATTGCTATTTCAGACATGTTGGGTGGTCTCACTCCAAATTCAGATTAAATGCACCAGCAAGTTTCATTCATTCCAGTTCATTTGATAATGAAGCAGCACAGTTATATTCTATTTCCTGCATTGAGTTTTTGATCAAATGCAAAGCAAATAAGGTTCCCAATGAGTTCATTATTGATTTTTAACATTCATAAAGTCATCGATAAGGAAGAAAGCTAATAAAAAATCTTGATTGACTGATTCTAACATTTGTTACTAATCAACGCAAAAACTTCAGATGCCATACTTCCACCTCCCTATCTTCAATCTAATTGATGCCAAACCATTGGAAAAGAAGTCCTCTCATGTTGTCCACTATATCTGCTACAGCCGAACTTTATCAGATTTCTCTCGAGTTATTGAACCATGACATTGAAGATAACTCTTCTCTAAATAATTTTTTCTGTAACTCTTAGTCATCATTAGTCTTGTTCTTATCCAGACCCCCTCTTTTCGCAGAATGAATTTTTCTGATAAAAAAGGGCCTGCAAGGAATGATTTCATTGAACAATACTATGTTCAAATGTTTACTGACACTAGAAATAACTTCTCCATGAAGATCTTTTAGAATTGCTGGGCCATAAGAATATAAAAACTATACCAACTCAATATCTAAACAACAACAAAACTCTAAGGTGATGTTTACTTGGCACATAAGGGGAAGGGGTACTTAATAGTGAATTATGCCTCCCTTATATATTTAAACAAACGGCCACTTATACGCATTTTGGCCAAGTCTTACATAAAGTAGGCCATGCGAAAGTTTATACATGAAATCTTATCTCAGGCGAAAGAAATGTGATAAGGATATGTGAACAAGGATAAGAGAGATATTTACCAATTTACCCTTTTACACTATTCAAAATAACGATATTTCCTTATAAAATAACAAGCATAATATCTTACTATAAACCAATAATAATTATTATATTATTATAGAATAAATAATATTCCCTCTACCAAAATAACTTTTCTAATATTTTTAAGCACAAAAATCTGAGAAGTAATTATCTATTTTATATAACGAAAATTTCTGATAATAATTTTAAAAAACATATGATATTTTATGATTATATTGTATAAGTTAATTTTATTTGTTTAGTTATATTAAATATATTATAACTAATACACTCAGATGGGCATCATGGTAATTGACATGGAAAATTATCAACAGTACCAGTATGCATAAATGTAAACAGTTAACCTAATTTACATATAAAAACGTCAACAAACTTATCCAACTTATTCTTGATTAACTTTACTCACCAACCAAACAAGGTATCAAAGTATTAGTTGTTTATGTCCAGCTCCAATTCAAGCAGTATATATAATACATAATTCAGAGAAAAGAAGGATTTGATTCTAAAAAGAACAAGATTAACAGGAAAATGAGAAGAACCTAAAAGATTACAAGCAGATAATTTAGCAAGGATTTCTACCATACTCTAAAACTCTCTCTCTGAAACCAAACAAAGGAACCATGGCCACTTTGGCCAGGGCATGGGTCAACAAACACAAATATGGGCAATTTTTCTCCTAATTATATTGCATCTTAATCCAGGTTACCACCAATCTCTTCTCCTTAACCCTCTACAACTTATTCAAGATTCTATTCGCTCTAATCGAGAATTCTCGAATCAAAACCCAAACCCAGACAATCTGTCTGAGAACAGCAGAGTTGAAGTCTCCAGCACAATCTAATCAATAATAAACATCAAATATTCATATGCCAAGAAGAATCAAAGAAACAAAAGAGGAATAAAGAACCAGATGCCCAAAGAATCTAACTTTTTCTTTCTTTCTTTCCTTTTATTCGGATAAAAACCTCAGAAAGAAAAGGCTTCAACTTTCTTGGCAGTAACCAAAAAGTTCACATCCGAACGCATGCAGTTCAATGTGAAGAGAAAGCACTCACCGCCATCAGAAGATGATAGTTTTTCCTCCCAAAAGGACTAAAGATGCCTCCTTTCTCCTTCCAACTACTTCTTCCTCTCCTTTCCCGGTATAAAAAGAAGTCGCCTTCTCCTTAGACGCGGAACCGAAGACTTATTTGGAGCCCCCCAGACGAGAGAGAGAGAGAGAGGGGGGGGGGGGGGGGGATAGAGAAGGGAAAGAAGACCGTTGACTCGCGCCACCCAGCCGTGTTTGATGTCTTCAAAGTTCAAACGTATTCAAAAACGTGCTGATATCTACATACATACATAAATACAGACATGCATGCATTTCATACATATATAGTGTTAGGAAATTTCTATTTCAACCCCTCCATTGTTTTCTTATTTATAATCCAACCCTCTGTTTTTTTGGGGGGCTATCTAAAACACCCTTCTCTGTTAGTTTTCTTCATGGAAGATCATTCTATTAGTAGTGTTTATCTTAACATACTTCTGTACGAGATTAAATATGATCCAAGGTGTTCTCTCAGATAAGAAATTGATAATGGGTAAACAGAAGGGTCTAATTGGCTAATGCCAAAAGCAAATTTGGGGTGGAATGAAAATAATAGAAAAAATAAATAAAAGAAGGGGTAAAATAAAATATTTCCTGTGGTGTACTCCTTAATGGATAGCCACTATCTTTCCCAAACCTAACCCTATATTTGGGTGACCCAATTTTGATTTCCAAAGGCCATGTTGGAATGCTGTATAATGATTTTTAAATCATACCCATAGAGTAATGTTATAAGTTTATTTGTCTTATTTTGTTTAAATTAATTACTTATTATCATTAAAATTAAATATTAAACTATTAAAACTATAGGGCTATTTATTTATTTGAGAAATAACGGGCATGGTCCGATTATGAAATTAAGGAGAAGAATTTACAAAGTTAAATATTATAAACGAAGGAGAATGCGAAAAAGGAAATAGGACAAGAGTGGGTAATATGACTCCCAGTTTTGCCATAGATTAGCAAATTCTAGATAGAAGCCAACCGGAGCCGAGAGATTTAAATTTGAAGATTCTATTGTTGCACACTCGTCAAATTTTCTATCTGATAAAGACAAGGAATTCATAAGTCTTATGAAGGGATGGAGAGGTCGCGAGATCCTGATAGAGTTGACTACTAGTGTGAACCTGATCTTCAAGCTGATGTTGTTTGTTAGAGTATAGGGAAAATGTAAGAAAATGTTCCCACTAATTAGATCTCCATATCAAAAATGCATAGGAGATAGGTTATGAGAAATTTTTTCTAGCTAAATTAGATCTAGTATGAAGCTTGTATAGTCTAACTAACCAGAGAAAAAAAATTTAAGCTTCGAAAGAAGATGGGATCACCGAATTATATAGAAGTTAGCAAATTTCACAACTAAGAAGTTGAGAAGAAGGTAGTGAGATTTAATCGAATAAGTGCTGTTGGTGTTGATTCTTCGCCGGATCTTATCATGAGATTCTTTAAGAAAAAACACTATAAATTTAACTTTTGATAGCCAATAGCTTATGAGCGACAATCAAATTAGAGCTTCTAAGTTCCAAAAATAAGAGTGAAAGATCCTAGATGACCGCTCTTCTAAGTCCTTTAGCAATGGTGAAATTTGAATATCTAGTCGCACGAAAGGCTCATATGGTTGAATATGGAGTTATCTGGTGTATAAGCTTTCTTATTTTTTTCGTTCATGTTTATAGTTGTGGCTATCTTCAACCTGTTTATTTCATCGAATAATTTGTCGTCAACAATTTGAAGATTGGTGCCTGTATTCCATTTTGATAACACCTCTTAGGAGTGAGCCTGAGAGGTTTCATTCAACTAGAAGTTTGGAAGGAGCTGAAGTGTTTATTAACATCATTCATCATCAACACACTTGCATTTAGGTTTGATCTGTTGTTCAGGTGCTCATTAAAGAGACTTGTTATTTTAGAAGAGTAGTAAATCATTTATTATTCAAGGGATTATTTAAACACTACGATAACTTCTAAAGGGATACTTAAGTAAAAACCGATTAACTAGAATTTTTAAAGGGATAAAAAAAATATTCAGACAAAATTTAAGAAGATATTATTATAAAAACTAGTTAAGGAATATTATTTTACATTCTTATGGAATTAATTATTCATAACTCCTTAGGACCTTATCATAACTCCTACTTGGATGATGCACAAGTATTTATGTCATTTAGTGTTTATGGTTAAGTTCAAATAATTCATAGTCACCCATTGTGAGGCCCTAATTTGAAACCAATATCATAGTATCCTACACCTACACATTGAATCTGACTTTATACTCCTATATTTATATGTTGTGACCTTAGCTGAAAATTACTGATTCTTCATCTCCTCTATTTATATGTATTATTTATCGCAAAGCCAATAAATATATATATTAGCTAACGAACTTTGTTTTATTTGAGTAATAAGTTATAATACTAAAGGAATTTTAAAAATATCCTCAACCGAGTTATACTAAGGATATTTTAGTCATTTTAAAAATAAGAGTATTTTAATTATTTTAGAAATAAAATATTTTTACTTCATGAAATATTCTCACGGTTCTGCACATATTCGCTAAATCATAGGACTCGATTTATAAATAGTGATAGGATGTAAACCGTAATTTTATTAAAACGTAGGGTGTTATATATAAATTTTCCTAAATAAAAACATAATTACATCTTAAAACCCCCTAAACTTACACCAAACAATAAAAATGACCTCCAAAAATGTCTCTTTCATTAGTCATTTATGATAATCTCCTATATTTTAGGAAAGAAAAAGAAAAGTTGAAAGCAAAATGGTTACTTAATATATATTTTTTTATAAATATAGTCAAAGAAAGAGATATTTTCTTATATTTATATATTATAATATTATGATGGGTAGATTAGTTGATGTGGAATGGATATGATTGATGGTGCTGTGATGGATAGATTGATCGAATGAATACATTAATAATCATTGAACTGATCTCAACACTCCAATTTTAATAACATGAAGATAAGATATAAAATTTGGTGTTGGAATTATTTCCCAGAGTTGATCAATAATTTTAATTATGAAAATGATAGAGGTCATGATCTCATTTCAACACTATAATTATATTAAAATATATGTTAACCAATTACCAAGTCTTAATCAATATTATGCCAGTCTTTGGTGCTATTGAGTCTTATATGTGCAAAGGAAAAATTTTAAATAGCAAATTATATTTTAGTCATTTCCAGATTAACAACACCTCATCTTTGATCTATTTGTTGTTAAGCTCTTCTATTTTGTTAATAATACTTAGATGACACTCTTACTAACTATTTTTAATGCCGGATTAGGAATTGTTTAATAAGATAATTATATTTAAACTCCTAAATCATCACTGTTTTCACATACTAAATCTCTTTAGCTTCCTTTCTTGTTACACGTAAAACTCTTGAACTATTAAAAATCGCTCATTCTTTTAACGTCATAGATAAAATTTTGAGAAATTTTCTCTAAAGTATAAGAGTAAACATGCCATATAATCGATGCACGTGACTCGTACGTGATAATTTCTATATGGAAAAGAAAATAGAAACCTATCTGAATAAGTGTTTGAGATGTTTTTAATAGTACAGTGAATTTATGTATCACAAGAAAACATTTAAAGAGATATGTAAAAACCTGTGGAAGTTTAAGACTCTAAGTATAATTAACCTTTATTTAATTCTATAAATAAAGTTATAAAATACCACTGGGGCATGAATATTATTGCTTACTAATTACAATAACAATCAATAGTTAATAATTTCTACAACTTGTAAGTTCCCAAGTCCCTTTTTGTATACATTTTTGAGATAATTATACTTAGTCTTTATATTTTTATATACATTTCTAATCACTTTTATTATCTACATAAATCCTCCTAAACTAAGAAAAATATCTACGTAGACCTCTCAACTAAGAAAAAAAAATAATTACGTAGGAAGGACGGATTTTCTCAAGTCAGAAATTCTACCCGATAAAAAAAAAATAGAAAGTGTATATAAAAAATAAATATTAATTTATGTAGGCTAAACATATATATTTTTTACTTCTAAAATAAATATCCCTTAAATCTTTAACTAAATTAGGAGGAGCTTTTTACAAAGTATATTTTTTCCGACGCTTATAAATACCCGTCGGCGGCTCATGAGCCGAACAAAAAATCTAAATTCAAATCTTCAATTCGATACCTCTCTCTAATTTATTAATCGTAATATAATATCTCTTTCTATTTTATTCAATTATATTATATTAAACTTTGTTTTATGCATGGTATAAAGCATATTAGCATTTTAAATTCAACAAAAAATATATTAAGAGATATCAGAATAATGTTTTATCTCCATTCTTAAATTATATTATTCCACTATGAATTCTTTGGTCAAGTTCATCGAAGATTTTGACTAATCCAATCATAGTTTTGAATTTGAATTCATTCTTTGGTCTCCCAATAAACACTGGAGTCAATTATTAGGTAGAGGTTTAATTCATCGGGTGAACGAATAAAAATAGGGTTGATTTGAGTTGGTATAATTAATTATTTATCCAATTATCTCTTTCTCACAGGAAAAAAATAAAGACTATGATTTCTAAATATTTGGAGTATGGAAAAGAAGAAGGAATTAGAAATAATATTGTATTAAAAGCTTATTAATATTAGAAATATATTATGAGGCTCATATTAAATAGATTAAAAAGAATTATATTCAAAGAAATTCTTTTTATGCAATATAAATCCACTGCTTTCTTTGTAAAGTCAAAAATAATTTCTGAAGAAAAAGTCAAACATTGGCACACTTGCTTTGACAAAGATAGCTTATGCCCTAACATACTATATATATATATGCTTGACTTACCCAAGACAATGCTTGGGCAGATGGTGTTAGGATTTCCAATCTTTTAACAAGTCAACTATGCTTACATTAACCATATAATTATATTTTTAATTAGGTGTCATATTTGGATAGATTAATTTTATTACTAACTCCCTACTTTTTTTATTTTTTAGTATAGAAATTTTTACAAATCAAATATTACATTTTACTTATTTTATGATTCGTAATCTCTAAGGATTTTGTAATCTGACTCTTATTTTCTTCTATAATTCTCATTTAACACCTTGATATTATTTTGGCTAACCAATATTGATTAAATTACTAAAATACCCCCAATATTCTCTGTTTTTTTTTTATATCTCTCCACCATCTTCCTCACCTACCTTATCCACTGTCCTCATCGTCGTCGTCGCCGTCGCCATTACCTTTCCTTATCTTTCCCCCTCCCCCGTCTCTCTCTCCTTAGAAAAAGAAGACGAAGAAGATAGGGATAATTTAGGTATTTATCAATTATTTTATATATTATAGTATAATATTTATTTTTTCCTTCTTCTTCTTTGGTAAGAGAATTAGGTATTTATAAATTATTTTATATATTATAATATAATATTTATTTTTGGGAAAGAGAAAAAGCAGATGAAGAAGATAGGGGTAATTTAAGTATTTATAAATTATTCTATATATTATAATATAATATTTATTTTCTAGTACCGTCTAAATTAATCAACAGTATTAAATGAGAATTATAACAAAAAAAAAGTCAGGGTTACAAAATCGTATTAGATGAGTATGAATCATAAAATAGATAAAATACAGGGTGTTATTTGTAAAATCTCATTCTTATAATTTATATTTTATGATATGAATATTTATTATTCTGCCTCAAAATATTAGTGTCTAGGTGAGTTAACTTAATCATAGATGAAAAATAATATAATATCTTTGAATACGTTTATTAGATTAAGACACAATTAAATGGAGAATTAGATTTTTTATATTTTAGGTATATTAGTTTTTTATTTTTAAAGGTAGCAAGATATTCTATAACGTAGGGTCCAATAAGAAAAATATCCATACAGTAGGATGTGAATAATAATAAAAATAAAATCTAGGATGTTTTTGATTAATTTGTTTTAATAATTAATACTACCTTTGAATAGATCAAAGGAAGGCATTTGGAAGAAAATTTGAATGTTAGGTTTGACTTTGCGTATGACCTTAGAAAAATAATTAAGTCAAGTACGATTTGAATTAATTAGGACTAATGATGTCGGCAAGTCTTATTAAGGCCATGATAATAATTATTTAGTTATATATATCCATCAGTAAGGAAAGGGTCAAGCTTAGACTAGTTGTGCTTGAAAATTTATCAATAACCCCATACATTTTGCCTTAATTATTATGAACTCCCACTGTATAGATATTTATCAATCGATTTCTCTATTTTATTTTTATTATCTCAAAAAATAATCAGAAATTAAAATAGAGAATATTTCATTACTTTTAAAAACAAAGAAATAGAATACATAAATACCTTATTTGACTTTAAGTTTAAATAATTTCTCAATAATATATAGTTAATTTAAAAAATTGGGTGATTAAATTTTTTTTTGAAATTTAATACCAAAATCTGCTCCATTTGGTTTGAGTCTTATCCTTAAAAATATTGCTTCTTTGATTATGAACTATGTTAAGAGTGTTATTATTTTTTGATATAAAAAAATGAAAAAAAATATTAGTTTTGAAGGGAAAATAAAAGATATGTAGGAAAAATGAACCAAAATGCCCTTTGACCATTTGATTTTAAAATTAATATTGTGATTAATTTTTTTATTCTATAAGAAATTAGTATGATTAAAAATCTTATAAACTTTAAGTTTTCAACCACCGTGGCTTGTGAGTTTGCGACTATTAAAAAGATATTTTATTTTAATTTTTTATTAATTTTTAAAGGTTTATTGACTTACAAGTTTTGCGTCTGTATGGTTGCAGGCTTAAGACTTGTTAAGCCCACGACCGCAAAATTTAAGCCTCCATATAGTTAATAAATTTTTTAGGGATTTTTACCTATCATGCTTTATAGTTTACTTATTCTATGATTCACACTTCGTCTTTTAAGATTTTATAACCCAACTCTCTTTTACCCATAGATGGTACTAAAAAAAATATTCAATTATAATATATAAAATAATTTATAAATATTTAAATTACTCCTATTTTCTTCATCTTCTTAACGAAGAGGTGGAGGGAAGGAAATAAGATAAGGAAATGTGATGGCTGCGGCGACGACGACGACAACGATAATAGAGGAGATAGATGAAAAAAATAGTCGAGGAATATGAAAAATAAAAAAAAAATGGTGGGAATATTTTAGTAATTTGATTAATTTTAGTTAGTTAAAGTAATGTTAGAATGTTAAATAAGAATTATAAGAGAAAATAAGAAGTCGAGTTACAAAATCCTCAAAGACGAAATATGAATCACAAAATAGGTAAAATATAAAATATAATTTATAAAAATCCTAATTTTTGTAACTATTTTATTTATTTATATTTTTTAAGCCTGGTTGCAGTTACTATTGGTTATAGTCTTACAAAATTATAAACCCACATATAAAATTATTAGAAGTACATAACTCATATTTTTTTGGGAAAAATAAAATAAAAGGTAAATATTATTTTTCAGAAAATTTAAATAAAAGGTCCTCAAATATCATTATTAAATTTGTAAAATATGAATGGTAACAATTTTACGAGTAAAATAAAATATAATTTGGACCAAATAAAAAACTTAGATTCAATTGTATTTTCTCTCTCCTTCCTCACCTCACCTCTTTGAACATGGCTATAGAAAAGAAAGATTAATATTTAGTTTACTAAATAACTAAGAGCCGTTGACCAAGTCCAAACTCAAACTAGACGCCACACTAAAGTTTGGGGCCATTGTCAAAATCTCCGGCTGTCAAATGATGGAGTTAGGGGGAGAATATTACTAAAATATAAAAGATTTACGAAACTAAATTATTGTTTAAATTATTTCTCAAATTAGTACTACAGTAAAATCGCTATCTCAAACAACGATTTTTAGTTGTTTCTAATATATTAGAAAACTATTAGAAAAATTATTGTCTTAGACAACAAATTTTTTTTACTATTGTTTCTATATAAATCACTTTCGGACTAACAATTGTTATATGAGACGGTGATTTTATTATAGTACTAGTTTGGAAAATAATTTGAACTATATTATATTGTAGTAATATTTTGGTCAAGAGTTAAGGCCCACTATAGAAATCTTTACAAATGTCCTTAGTCGGGGGCTCAACGGTATGGAAATTTATACTGTATGATGCAGAGTGTCCCTAGTTGCCTTTTTTTATGTTAAGAATATATTAAAGAAATTTAGATTAAAAAAAAGTAATTTTAACTATGAAAAAATATAGTAGAAGAATGTTTAAATAAAATATTTTACCGTTACTTATTGTTTACTGCCCTCAAAGACAAATTCTAGGCTAAGCCCGCTCGGTCTATTGAGGCTATCTTCGAAGATATCAAATTTCTCACTTATAATTATCAAAATTGTAAAGTTCGATACGTCTTTAGAGAAGCTAATTGTACCGCTAATTGGCTAGCAAATCATGGTAGAACTATAAATCGTGGTTGTATTTAAGACGGGGGCTTTTTTTTTTTTTCTAATCTTTCACAGCTTTTGGTCTCATATTCTAATAGGGGATTTTGTAACTCGGGCTAGGCCTAATCCTATTCATATAGAGAAATTATTAGGGATTTATGGAAATAAATTAGCTATTAATCAGATGATGTCGAGATTCGAACCTAGAACATGAGATGACAGTCACATAGAAAGTAAAATTGAAATTGATTTTGGAATGAATTTTTGTGGATCCAATAAGGAAGGATAGATAGTGTTTTAACTGATTTTGGATTAGGCCCAACCCAAGTTATGCTACAAATTTGTAGGCCCAAACCTGATCCAATATGTTTGAATTTATACTATTGTTTGGTTAGGAGTATTGAGTAATATAATATTAAAAAATTTTAAGCTACTAGTTTAGCTCAATGGCGAGTCTTACCAACTAATGGCGGAGGTCATAATATTAAGTCCCTCGGTAGATATTAGGGTTAATATTTGATGGGTCTTTTTTCGGACCGTTGATTGCATCTTAGCTGTGACCCGATCTTCTTATGTTTTTTTACTTTAGATAAATTTAAACTAATTAATTCTGAACAAATCAGTATTTAAGAATGAATTCCCTTAGGGATACTAAAATTATCTTTTAAAATATTTAAAATAAATATCTAAAATACATGTCTTTCTTTCTCCCTTTCTCTTAACTTCTAAGCTGTGCTTGCCTAAATTTCCATCACAAAATCCAAATTAACATTTCTCTAAAAAAAAGAATTTTAGTAGATTTGGTTAGTGTCGTTCTAGGTTAGAAAGTGTCTGGAGGGTCTATTAGTAATTTCTAGTGGAGTTAGATAAATTATATACTAGGGTTAAAGGTGGTTAGCCAAGGTAATAATAAAGTGCTATAAAAATGGTTATTATAGGAAAAATAGAGGAATTGGATTATAAAACGATTCAGTATATATTGGCTCCACTCGTGATATTGGGTTCATTGGGATGAGCCTATTTATCCAGTTGATTTTCGTTTGAAGAAATAAAAAGATTTTGTGCGTTTGAACGCGTTCAAACGAGCCATGCGAATGCCTGCATGTGTTCACAAAAACAGAGAACGCAAATTGTGCGTTCAAACGCCTGCACACGTTTGCAATGACAGAGAACTGTAATTCTACGTTTGAACGCGATAAGGCGCGTTCGAACGTACAACGACAAAAATTGTTGGTTTATTAGGATTTTTAACTTATAAATCAAATAATCTGCATGTGGATATGATTTGCTAGTATTTTTACTCCTATAAATATGAGTAGATATGTGTTGATAATAATCATAGAATAAATCTAAGTTCGGCTAAATATTTCTTTTTATTTTTATCTTTTTCATATAGCTATTAGATCGTCATTATCTTTCTAAGAGTAAATCATAATCGTAAAAGCCTTCTTAGTTTTCAAACTCTCGCCACCATATGTTCCTCTAGCAGCTATCTTACCTTACTCTACCACCATTCTTGATCGTCTGTCACCCTCCGATGACTGCTGCAACTTTGAATATTTACTGTTTTATCCCATTCTAACCTTGTTCTACTATTTTATTTATATATTTTTATCGTGACATGCGATTTACATGAAAGGAAAACCAATCTATAACTCGTGAAGCTACCACCATGTAAATTTTCACAATTTTTTTTACTTCTTGATCTGTCCAAATCTAGTTTGTAATAGCAACTGAGTCACTAACTAGTCGGACTCTGTTATGGTCCGACGTCTGCTTCTCGATCTAGATTGATTGTAGGAAAGTAGCTCGCACAGTAGAGGAAGAATATTCACTAGATATTATTCTGTAGTCAAAATATTACGAAACTAAGGGTGGTCGATCCGTAGCTTTCTTATCTAGGTTTTTGGTATTTATGCCCTTTGCATATTTTGACTGAAACTGAGACAAAAATACACAAAAGTGGGGGGATGATGGTGGTGGTAATGATAAGGTTAGGGATGATAATGTCGATGAGGGTGAATGTTTTGTGGAGTTTAGATGATAAAGATGGAGGGTGAGAAGGGGCCGAGATCCCAAGGAGGGGGGAGGACTCGACAGACGAGGGAGGTTAGAAGATCACCGTCGTCAAGATAGCGCACAGTTAGGGCTTGGATGAAGAAGGAGAGATTAGGGTAGAGAGACAAGAGAGAGGATAGAACTCAATACTCATTCATCATAATCTTTTTGGTTGCCATCCATACCTTAATAGACTAACCAAATAAGCCAAAAAAGACAATTATTAACCCTAGAAATAATGAATTCTCACCAATCGCATTCAAACAGGGTCGAGCGCGTTCGAACGCATATTTCGCGTTTTTTGTCAATGCGAATGTATGTAGATGTTTGCACGCGGGCGTTCAAATGGAGTTTGCACGTTTGAATGCACAAATTGTGTTCTTTGTCGATGTGAACGCTTGTAGGTGTTCACAAGGGAGTTCGAACGCATCTCGTTCTGCGTTCGAATGCGACATACAAAATCCTTCTTTTTCTGAAATAAATAACTAAACACAATAAGAAAAGACTCTCATAGGGTGTTTCCATGCTCGAGACGACTTGGTGATGTCCGAATTACATCAGACTCGGCCATGAAGAGTACCTTTATTAGTGGGCTCAGACTTGACATTTAGGCTGTGGTCATGGTTTTGAGGCCTACTACTTCTAAAGAGGCATTCTCTTGGCAGTTCTGGTGGAGTTCAAATTGGAGCAGCTGAACTAGATTCGTAAGGAGAAGAAGGAAGATGGCCCGAGCTTACAACCTATTAGAGATTGCACCTACCTCGCTCTAGTTTGCACAGATGGCTTAGCCCAACTGCTAATAGATCTTACGTCGCTTTCTGCCCAATGACTTGGAGGAGCGTAGAAAGGCTTGTGTTTTTACTGTGATAACTATTTTACCCTAGCCATAAATACAAGTGTTAGCCAACCCACATTATGTTCTTAGGTGGTCTTGAAGAAGAAGACCAGAGTCTTCCAATTGATATGACAAGTTGTACAAGTACAAGAACGCGAGAGATTGCCACCTTGATAACAAGGTGTTAGAAGCGTGGTGGATTGATATGATCTGACTATGTGGGTCGAGTAAGTTGAGTTGAGTCTAGTTAGTCTAATTTACTTATTGCCTTAATTTTAAATTGAAGTGGATAATCCGCATCTATAAATGGGTTGACTATTATCGTGGAATGATTATTGAGTTTAGTCAACTTTATTATTTGTCTATATTTTTTTATTGTAGCCGTTATATTGTCCTTATCTTTGTAGAAGTAGACCATAACTCTAGATCCATTTAAAGCACCTGAAACCCTAGCCAACATCTTCCTCCACGAGCCACGCTACCTTGCTGTCCACCACCACCTTTGGCCGCCTGCCACCCTCCAACAATTGCTGCAAAGTCAAATATTTACAATTTGGTCCAAACTCGACATTTCCTCACTATTTTATCTTTAACTTTTCACCTTGAGCTCGGATTGACGTGAAACTAAAGTCATTAGATTCGTATTCGTGAGCCTACCGCCCATAAAAATCTCACAATTTTATTACGTCTGAATCAGTCCAAATCTAATTCGTAACATTCATTTTAAGTTTGCAATAATTTTTGGCCTAATACAATAAACTAACACAAACCTAAAAAACTTTAAATGAGTTTACATAAATGATCAGATTTCGGTCGTTTATTGACCCATTTAACCTGCTATATTAAATAGGTTTTGTTCATGTTTGTTCTTTCAACCCGTTAAGCTTAAGATCAATCTATCATCGTTAAACTTGGGTCGTGTCAACATATAACCTATTAATATTTAACTGATTTGATCTATTTATTAAACAAATTATATGAGCTATCTTATAACGGGCTTTTTTTGCAACTTAATTGCTTTTCTCTTTTAAATTGGAAGTATGAGATTTAAAATCCTTTGCGTGTATAGGCTTTTTTTTATTCTAAAATATAACTCCTTATTCTAGAATAACAATTAAATATTAAAAAATTCTATTATAAAATATAAATATTATTTATTAAAATTATATTTTATATTACAACCTAATTACTAATTTACTCTTGAAATTTATCGCAGTAATCTATTTTATATTAAATTAAAAAACATTTATTATAATTTTATAAAAAAGAAAAAATATTTTTCCTTGCGAAAAAGGCATAATTAGAAGAGTATAGCAATCAGGAAAATTCTAAAGCCTTGTTTACTTTAAGAATAATGTTAATTTTATCATTTTCAAAATGAGATTTTTATTCTAGGAATAATTATTTCTGTGTTTACTTATATTCTAGAATAAAAGTGTAATAGTTATTTTTGATGTGATAAAGTGAAGGAAAAGATGAGGAAAATGTGTTTTATTTTTTATGAAATTACTATGGATATCCTTTGATTTGATATAAAGTAGGTTAATGGGATAGATATCAAAGATAATTTAGTAATTAGGTTAGTATATAGTATAAGCTGTAATTTTGATGAATAGTATTTGTATTATAGAATATGATTATTATGTTGTTCTGTTGTTATTCTGGAATAAGAAATTATGTTTTAGAATAAGAAAAAATTATTCCTAAAGTGAATAAGGGCTACTATAGTAGTATCTTGATAGGAGTTACACAAAGGAGACCAGTGGACAAGTAATCAAACTTAGCAACTGAGAATGATGCACTCTGATCAAGTGGCTTAACAGGAGATGAGTAGTCCACACAATATATGAAAGATAAAGGATAAACACCAAAATCCATTGGATTAGTATATTAGTTGCATTTGAGTATTCAAGACACTTGTACCATTATAGAGATTTCCAAAACAATATAAAGTATAACTATACAACAAAACTAGGATATGGAATGATAAATTGCAAGAAAACCCTAGAAAATCGTCATAGTAATCATCAAACTTATAAACAAAAAAAGCTTATCCAAAACATAAATTCATTTATGACAAGCATATTGTAGCCATGATAAAATTTTTTGAGAAGCAAGATGGGATCAAGCGAAACCCCCTAGAGTAAAATGGTATTGTGGTTGGTCTCCTTCGTTCCTTTCCGCGTGCATAGCGACGCGACATTAGTAGCCCCGTTGGCCGGCAACCACTCGAAGATCCCACCAAAGTGCTCTATCCTATTGGATTCCACCAACCTCCTCCCTCATCTCCTCTGTCATACACTGGCTGCCAGCACCGGAGAAGTGACAACGCCAACAAGCAAGAATCCATCTTAAGAGCCTGATAATATTAAACAGGCAATTTGGACCCAAAAAATATCTTTGGCCGCTAGTGTCACCAATGCTGTTATCGAAAGCCAATGCTGTCCTTCCTTTCCTTCCCTGACTATCGAAAGCCATGAAAGTCCCGCATGTAGAAAAAAGTTTAGTCGCCGCGGCATGATCACCACCCAGAACAAGCCAAATTCTATTCTGAATTAAAAATAATAATTACATCCTTAATTTAAAATACATATATTGACATTATTTATAAATGAAAAAAAACATTATTTCTAAACTATGTTGATTTCAGAAAATTAGTTTATTGAAATCTGTCACTTTATTTCAACCAAATAAGTGCACAATATTTTTTTTAGGCTAAGTTGCTCCAAAATAGGCGAAGCCAAAGCAACGGCCAACTTGTGGATTGATCTCAGTGGCGGTTCAATTTCCCAAAAACACCCTTACCTTTTAGCTTTTATTCCTTTCTCGTCCTTCCCCAGCCTCGGACTCTCTCCAATCCGACTCCATCCACCTCCTTCTCCCCCATTTCGCATTAAAATAAAACCCTAGCTCTCCTCTCTTCTCCTCCTCCCTCGCAGGGAACCAACGGCGAAAGATGTACGCCGACCAGATCGCCACGGGCCGCAAGAGATCCATCAGGGACCGCCTCGACGGTGATCTGCCCGACGACTTGGGCCGGAGTAGAGCTGGGAGCGGGAAAAGGTCCGAACTTTTGTCTCTCTCCATCTATGCACTTCAATTCCTCGCTTAGGGTTTCGGATAGAGTTTTTTCTTTAGTTCATGAAGTAGCCCTTTTATGTATGGTTAAAAGGTTAGATTTGATCAGTTAGGAATAGTCAAGAATGTGGAAGATTGCTTAGTGACATGCACGGAGATGAATATTTCCGTCATCCAAAAGATAGTTCAGGGCGTTAAGTGATTTTCTTCCTCCCATACTTTCTTTTCACATTTAATGTCAATAAATGAGGTTCCTTTACTTTAGCTTGGTTCTGATTGCACGGTCTTGACACTTTTGGATCTGTCAAGAAAAATATTAGATTTAGGATTGGTCTACTATGTTTAAGTATGTTTACTATCCTGATATTTCCTTAACGTGAATATTATTTTACTAATTGGTTGGGGTACTTCTTAGTGATCAAATGATACATAAGAATGCATTGTTGATGTTCTTATATTAGCGAAGTGCTGGACATCTCAGTGTTAGTTCCATTTCCTACATAATTATCATTTTTTGATGTTCAGTTGTATGGGATAATAGAAACATAACAGTTGAAGTTTAAACACTGAAAGCTGTTATTATGTTGAATATTAATGCTTTAAGGGTTGCGAAGCAGTGTGATAAGAACACACCTTAGAAGCTCCTTTCTCTCCTCTTCGGTTTTTCATATGTTTCTATTATGTTTAAATGTGTGGACTGTAGAGATTGGCCTTTCTAGAAGGAGTTTTTTTTTTGGTAACCTTCAAGGAATCTACAGTTATATAGTTGGCCATGACCATGAGATAGAGACATCAAATGTGGAAAATCTAGTTTTATCTTTATTGAAATAAGTAGTACCTTGGTTAGTTGCTCTATATATTTCTCTTGTGGTGGGTAGAAATATGAGTTTAGATCCTCCCTAGTAATCAGGGATGTCTAGAGACTCCATCTAACAGCACCTCTATTTCTGCTACATGAGTGCGAGCTATGATAATGAGTAAGTGTGATGGGGTTGTCAGATGAAGTTTGACCTCTTCATATGAATGAAAATTTAGTTGGCAGCTCACTTTATCCTTTTATGTATTGTTTTACTAGGTGCTCGTCTGTATGAACTCGTTTATCCTTCACTCTTTGGTAATTGAAGGTCCTTTTTGGTGCAACTATTGATAGCCCTAGGCAAAAGAGCAAGAAATAATTTGGCTAAGTGATGTTGCTTGTTCCACTCAGTTGCCTGTGTTGCTGGCACTTCCATAGGCTAAGTTCTCATCTTATTGAAAGAATGCACTTATGCACATCTCTGATAATTTGTAAGTGGGTGGAGGCATGCAATGTGCCTAACATTTGGTTTTATTGTATTATAAACTTAAATCTCATAAAATTTATGGGCTGCTGGTATGTTGTCTCCTTTACTCTCCATTTCTTTATGTTTTTTTAATGGATATCTCTCTTCAATTTGCTCATCCATTCTCACTTATCGTCCAACTCTTTGGTTCTGCAATTAAGATCACGATAATAGAAAACAATGACTGTCAAACTAGTTGCTCTTTTACTTTTCAATTTATTATGATATGCTTTTGAAAGGACTCCTTTTCTTTTGTTTCTGTAGAAGCTAGGCTATTGGAGGTGTAAATCTATTAAAAGAAAAAGTGGACAAGAATGTAGTCTTAGATGTTTGCTGTAGTATTGACCTTCAATCTGCTTAACTTTGTTTTACAACAGAAAAGTTTAAGCTAAGTTTCTACTGCACTAGAGATTTCTGGAATATCTTTTAAATTTTTTAAGAGTGTCTTTTGATAGTCTTTGACTGTACCTTTCTCTATTCCTCTATGGTTTGATTCTTGATCGATTATATCTATCTTTCACATCTTTCACATCATACGCTATATCCTTCACTTGAAATGGTAATGTGGCAATTTGGGAATACTGGCCAGTTATAGATGCTATACTTGACTACCTTTTTGACTTTAATTAATTTTATTGTCCTGCAGGCAACGCCAGAGTGATGACAAGTGGAAACATGATCTCTATCAGGAGGATGGAGAACCTCAAGCTTCAAGTATAGATTGTTGAAGTATCTTCAATCATGATGAGAAATATGTCTCTATTTATTATGATTCCCTAATGACTTTTAATGTCTATGGCTCTATCTTAAGAATCCATTGGACCAAGAGATTTACGATTGAAGCTTCAGAGGAAAGGCTCACAGCAAGTAAATAGTGGTGGAAGGGCTCGAGGAGTCCGAGATCTTCGTGAGAAGTTATCAGGTACAATGCACACTCAACCGCCAAGTAAGGATATCACAAAAGCTAAGTCAGCATCACAGGTTGCCAAACCATTGAGATATGATCCTCCTATTGAAGCACCTATAGTAGAATCTAAAAAAATCTCCAAACCGACTTCTTCTAAGAAGTCTCAGCAGAAGGTAGTAACTTCTCTGTAGACAAATATTGCACAGTTTCCACTCTTGGTACTTCTATTTTTTGTATGGATTTGCATTACCATGAGCTTTAGCACTATAACTGTTGGCTAATGCTCACTGTAGATAAAATTACAATTGATTTGTTCTTTTTTAATCTTTGAACTTTTTTGCTTGCTTATTTTTTTAGGTATGATTACATTGATTTGCACTGTTTTGGAAGAGATTTACTATACACTATTTCTGTATGGTAACCCGTAGTGCAGTATATATATATACACGTGGTGCTAAATTGGCTTTCGCCCAGAGCGCTGTAAGCTCTTCTATATGGAAGATATTAATGTTTATGTAACCGGATGACAAAAAATTATGTACGTATAGGTGTGTAACATGTGTTCTAGCAATCACATAGGATCATGGTTGACACATTCTCCCATTAGTAGAGGTGGTAAATAGGTTAAAGAGGGCATACATTAACTATCCAAACTTAATTTCCCTTCACCAACAGTAACAATTTTAAAGAGACAACACAGTTTATTGAACGATACCTAGTTAATATTTGTAATTGTGATATTCATAAGCCCTTGATTCTCCTGATCTCAGTTCTATCTTCTTCCTGAGAAATCTCAGATGATATCAAACTCCGGTTATATTTCTTGTAGATGTCCTTATCCTTCTATAAGGGTAAGTGAAGAAATTACATAGCGCTTGATTTGAAATTGTTAAAGGTGGATTCTCTTTGCATAGGATGAATTTGTCATTGTGCAAGCATTTGTAGGATACTAGGATCACAAGTGTAATCCATTTGCAGGATCACACTTGTAGTACAGTTATGGGAAGCAGCCTTTCTAGCCAGGAAGGAAAACTAAATAAATTAGACTTGATATCTGATGTAATCCTAATTGGAGGAGCTTGAATGAAAAGTAAAGCCTTTATACTATAGAAGTCATGCTTATGTGAGGCTTGTAAAAGTGTAGATAGTGATAGTCTGGGATGGCTAGAGATTTAGCAGGAAAAAGGAAACTGAAATTTTTTATTGTTGGAAGAGACCTTTGAATATTACCTTAATCAGGTTAGAGTTCCTTGTTTAGCTTCATGTGTTGGAATAACTTGTATAAGATGGACCAAATAGTTGATTTACTCTAGTTGGACAAGAAAATCTGGAAATTCAGTCCGAGCAGGGCTTTCCAGATCATTGCCGTCTTTGCGATTTTTGACTCAATTTGACATCATAAGCTTTGTATGTCGAAAACATTTGTCTAGTAGACATACCTCACAATGATGGGACAATCCATAAATCAGCAGCCAATCATTTTGTGGCGATATAATTGCTTAACTTATCAGGCAACTTCATTTCCCTTTGTTTGATATATTGTATAGAGTATTAAAAGAATAGGCAAATGTTTTGCTGAAGCCCACAATGTTGCTGGCTTGCTGCACTATTTTAGCTTTGGAGCAAATTAAGAAACTAGAAATCTTTTTTCAAGAATATTATGGCTTCATCGTTGGTATATTTTAGTGCTTTTCGGAATAAAGCTCCAAAGTTCAAGTACTATAAGAACCAGTGAAATAGTATGCATAAGATGCTGAATTTTTTCTCATCGTTGGCTTTTGTTTTTTAATTGTGCCAGGATTAAGTTATGTCCTTCCATTAGAATAATGGTCATAGCGTACTCTTTATTATACATGTGCATACACCTGTCAGTGTGGATTAGATCTTGTAGTTTCTCAGAAACTATTCTTATCCTTGCTATAGTTCAACATGTTCGGATATCTAGTAAATGAGTTTGTTCTGTATGATCTGTCAGTTTTAGCATTATCCATTTTAAGGTCAAATTACAGAGGATGGACTATTTAGTCCTTCCTGGAACTCTTACTTTGCAATTACTTATTTATGGTTATGGAAATATTATGTATTCTCTTACAAGTACTTGCTATCCTATTTCCTTTTGGAAGCTTCTGAAGTATTTAAAATCTCAACATCTTCTTTTACACTGTGCAGCCTGAATCATCGGTTGATGGTTTCCTGAGGTCTCTAGGCCTTGAGAAGTATCTAATAATTTTCCAGGCAGAGGAGGTCTGGCTATTTTGTGATATATGCTCTTTCCTCTCCAGCATTATTTAGCTTTTGTTGTGTGACTATTTACAAACCTGATGCATTATCAGGTTGACATGACAGCTCTGATGCACATGACAGATGAGGATCTCAAGGCTCTAGGAGTTCCAATGGTATGCTTGTACCTCTTGAAATCTTCATTTTGCTTCCCTTAGGATCCCAAACAATGCTATATTGCAGCCAGTGAATTGAGTTTTAATGAAATACTTTTGCATAGCTTAACTCCCTTTCACCTTACCAAAGATTTCATGTAGTGGAACATTTTCTCCATCGCTTAGTATGTACATATATTTATATACATTTTCTAGGTAATCGGCCAGATAAGATTAATTTCAAAAATGACCTCTAGACCTACATTTCTATGAGATTATGAGATTAATTTTAATGAAGAATCACCCTGTTATGTGTTTGCTACTTGCAACCCAGAATTTTCGTGCTGGGGCCACTATAAAGTTTGGTTTCTTGTTCCAGTTTGACTGGTGGGGAACAACGTGGTTCAACATGCCTCAAACACTTCTTTCTAAATGTCCTTTTTAATTCACAATTATTATATAAAGCTAGCAGATGTGCTTTAACAAAAATACACTCTCATTTGATACTCTTACTTTTTCATTAGTTTATGCTGGTTGTTTTGCCAGTGCACTGTCAATTGAGAAGGTCCAGTTTTCCCATTTCATCTCAAGAGTTTTGCACAAATTAGACGGAATTTGTATTAGACATGGATATCGATCTACAAGATCCATTCTCTATGATCATCAAGTATAATTTCTTATGCTTCTGTTGGAATTTGGATTGGAGAATGACACATGGACATGGTCCTTGAGAAAAGCTTTCCTGCTTCTAGATGTTCCTTTTTAATGATACTGGTGCATGCCTGTTATTAAATAAAAAGGTATCCCAGTATCCCACTATACATGGTTCTGAGAGTTTTACTAGGACAAGAAATGACCAGCTTTAGACCCTTGTTACTGGAGAGGTTGCTTGCATCATATCATTATTAAATGTGAATTATCAATATACTATTAAGATGTCTAAAAGCATAACTCAGTTGCATTTAATTTCTTCATTTTAATTGTAGAAAAAATTTCTTCAGTCAAAGACAATATTATTCCTCTGTCTCTGTCTTTATTTTGTTATTTTGGGGGTTTTTTCAGGGTCCAAGGAAAAAGATACTTCTGGCACTGGAATCCAAGCCCTAGCATTTGACTGAATTAAACTAGCAAGAAGCTGAGAGTTATTAATTCTCATCTATGGAGCTTGACAGCTCCAATATGTTTGAGTAATGTCCGCCCTTAACTGGAGTATAAGATTAAGCTGCTGTTATTGCTGTTATCTCAGCTTATGCCTGGTATGCAATGCTGAGGGTTCTACTAATCAGTCATGAGATATTGCAGAAAGTGTTCATGTGCTAATGCAGCATTTTTTTTTTCTTTTTTCTTTTGCTTGGCAAAACACCTGTGGTTCATCCAACTGATCGAGTGACTTTTGCTTATGTAAATTTGACTTGACTGAGGTGGGTTAGATGTTCCCTGTTAGCAAGAAAACTGGTCTCTCTTTTCTTTTCCCTTTAGGAGTGCTATATTTATTGGCTTGTATGAAGGAAAACTACTTATTTAATGCTTTTATGCTCATAACTGCCAATACATGCAAATTCTAATTTTCATTTTTTGGGTATTTGAAAGGTATGCTTTTGTGGTTAGTGAAATACAAATGAATGAAC
The DNA here is from genome assembly GCF_048772165.1 of Typha angustifolia. Classification (NCBI taxonomy): domain Eukaryota; kingdom Viridiplantae; phylum Streptophyta; class Magnoliopsida; order Poales; family Typhaceae; genus Typha; species Typha angustifolia. Next base: position 10,051,265 of record NC_133239.1, on the reverse strand, counting down.
TTGTGGAGATGGTGGGAAAGCAGGGCATGTTTTATGTTTAGATCATCAAAATGCCTCATATTTGCATGTATAGTCTTTAAAACCCATAAATTTTTGTGTATACCCCTCTAAACTTATACCTGCCCTTCGAGCATTTTGCATGGAGTTCGTTGTCATAATTCAAATTCTCATCAGTTGCATTTTTCATTACAGAATTACTCAATTGTATTGTTTTTCAGATCAAAGTGTCCTTGTTTTATTTTCTGGGAGAGAAACCTCTACTTTTTATAGTTCATCCTTTTAGAGAAGATTATCACTTTAAATCCAACGAATTAATTGTTTTTCATCTTCTCTTTCTATTATAATATTTTATCTAAATCAATTTGTAATTACTGTTTTACAACTCATATGCTCAGTTGCTCACTATTTTTTTTAACATATTAAATAAACTTATGTTTTTTTTATAGCAGCGGATCACAATACTCAAGAATATAAGTCTTTTTGGTGTTATAGTTCAAATCTTTATGATATGAACTTCCATTGGTATTATTTCAGATAGTTTACAATTTTGAATAACTTTATTTCTCACAATGATATTTACATTCAATCTTACTGAGGACTAACAATTATTCTGATCATATTTTTATTATCTCTAACTCGGGTCGATATTATTTAAGTGCCTAGTTCTCATTGTATGTGTCATAGTTGTGACCGGAGCCGGTGATCTTCCTCATCCTCCTTTTCGCTGGCTGAGGACCGCCGGCCGGCCAAAAATCCTTAGCTAAGGTGATGACAAGGGAAAACTAAAAAAAGTCACATAACTCGTTCCAAATGTAAAATTGATCAACTAAAGAGAGAAGGAGACCTCACCGACGGAAAAGGAGTATAAGGAACACCTATAGCTCCTATCACAGTCGAGGGAGAAAAATGAGAGAAGATAAATAGCATGGTGTGCGTGAACTATCTTTTTTGCGTGAACTATCTTTTTTTAAAGAACAATTTGCATATAACACTCTGTCTTTTAGTAAAATTATAAATTAAATATTATATTTTTACTATTTACGAATCATGCTGTATTTTAACGCTTAAGTTAACTATGCTAAAATTATTGTGCAAATATCCTTAGAAATAGAAAAATTTTAGTCATTTTAAAATTAAAATATGTCTACTTAATAGAATATTTTCTATGTACGTACATCTTTATTAAATTATAAAACTCGATTTATAAATAATAAAAATATAGGGTTTAGTCGTAAATTCGTTAAATGCAGGGTGTTATATGCAAATTTCCGTGGAATAAACTCTTCCTTCTTGACAAACGCCACCTTCGTTGGTACGACGTCGTCACTCCCCCACTTGGCGACCCACCCACCGTCAAGCTCTTTCCTCTTCTCTTCCTGTCCTCTCTCCTCCATCCCACTCCTTCCTCTCAAGTCTCATCCACCTCTAACCCTTGGAATTAGGGTTAGGGTGTTGGTTTCTGTAACGTTATGGCGTATATTCCACCCCACAAGCGCCACTCCAAGACCTCCGATACCGCCACACCCATCCCCGACTCCCTCTCTCCCCGCTTCAAGCAAACCCTAACTCTATCCGGCGGCAACCGCCGGAGAAACCACTCTGCCTCCTCCTCCTCCTCCGCGTCACCCCAAGCCGGCAAGATTCACTACGCCGCCCACTCCATCTCACGGTGGTGGTCTTCTCCCACCGGGATCCCGGAATCTTTCCGCTTGGAGCCCTTCTCCTGCGAGTTAATCGAGCGGAACAGTGGCGGGAAGCCTCTGATTCTTGCGTGCGGTGGTGGCGAAGCGGAATTTGGAGAGGAGGGGGAGATGCCGTGGGTGGAGATTGCGCGTAGGATTGAGACGGATATTGTTGCGGCTGCTAGGAGGGCGAGGGAGGAGGTGGTGGATTCGAGGGGCGAGGAGGTTAAGATGTCGTTTGTGGCTCGATTTGGTAAAGTTCTCTTTCATGGGTATGCGTCTTTCTTCTTTGCTAGTACTGTTGACTGTTGATAGACTAGTTTTGAAAGAAACGCCATTTCTTCAAGTTGGAAAGAGGCGCATTTTGTAGCTTTTAGGCATTTTTTTTTGGCTATGTTGATAGTCTTCTTCAGTTCAACTTACAGTTTGGTAGGTACTTTGATGTCAAATGTGCTTTCCCATAATATAGGGACTCTTCTGTTTGCTTAAACTCCATCAAAAAAGCTGCTTCAGCTGGAGAAGGTACGAAGAATCGAGTCCATAAAACATTCTATACAAATGTGTCTGATGAGTACGTGAAAGATATTGAGCGATTGGTTATAAAGAAAGTCGGACTTGAATTTGCGTTGGAGAAAGAGCATTACCACGTTAAGGTACTAAATTGCTTGCCAAGTTTTATATCCTCAATCTAGATGGAGAAAACTTATTTCATGTAGTTGCTTTCTCATCAGCGTTCACCTTTCTTTCTTTCAATATTAGGTACTTGACAAGCATCAACCTGATTCAACTATATCATGCAAGTGTACAGTGCAAAAAGATGGAAAACTTAAAGCTTATAAGGTACACACACTTTCTGTTAGATTACCAACGACTCTATTTCTTGCTTCTACTCTATATAGTAAACATATTAGTGGTATTAGGTATTCCAGTAAGCTAGTAGGTAGTGATTCGTATTTTCTTCTTTCAATATTACTGTTTTCTTCTTTCTACATGCTCTTGGAGAATCTGATGATATTTCTACCTAACTACCTACCGCTTTCCCCTTCGCTCGACTAGCTCCCTTCGTGAAAGGACCTCCGCTCGCCTACCGCGCAACGGCTTTCGCCTGAGACAAGACTTGACACCTTGGAATTCATGTCCCAACCAAGACCTTAAGAAGTTAGCAAACCCTAGTGGTCCATAACAATCCTTTTCCTTTTTTTACTTCAGCTTGACTTTCCATATGGGACTATTCCTCTTGCATGTGATATGTAATATGCCTTTTTCTTCAGCTTACTGTTTCTTATGTTAAATCAGTATTAGATGAAAGTAGTTCTGCTGCCTAGTAGGTGTTGATGGATCCTCACTCACTATAAGGGAATAATTATTGTTAATGTTATCCATTAATGGATATTTGTATCACTGGTGTTTATGGATCCTTATTCGTATCTATCTAAGAAAGTAAAAGTTCGTCTGTGCAATTGTTGTGAAGTGAAAATTGTTTGGCAAGGATAGCATAGATAAGTGCTTCATCCCACATTTACCTCATGAGTCATGCCTTGTAGGGCCTAACTGCCTATATCTACACTTGAATCTCTAGCATTCTTCATGATCGGAGTATCTACATATTGTTTGACCCATGGAATAAAATTTAAACTCATTATATTCACTGATTATACAGTGGTTTGTAAAATCTCATCCTTATGTTTACTTCTTTAATCACCTATAAGTTATTTCATCTTGTCCTTTATGCCCCACTTGCTTACAATCTTGAACATTGTTGTTTTGTAACATTAATCTGTATATTTATTGTAAACTGCATGTTCTTTATGTGAGGAAAAGGCAGATGTAGCAGTTTACCATTTTGTCCTTTATTAGTGTTCATTTCGTCCCGTATAAGTTCCTACCTTATCGACGTAGTTCTTTCTTGAATTTGTTTCATATACATTATTACACTTTCATTTTCTCAAGTAATTTATTGTACATTTAAGGAGCAAAATTACAGGACATCACTAATTACTTATTTATGCCCTTCTGGTTCTTTGTAGATTGAACTAAACCAAGTGCGACACATGGTGGTAGATATATCTTGTCTTTATAAGGACTTGGACCTCAGACTGATGTTGGTTACTAAGAAAATGTTGAAAAATTTGGATGTAAGTTCTCATGTATTGTACCTTAGATGTGTACTGTTCCATTTTTATTCTAACTTTTCTACTAAATACATTTTCTCCAGGATGAAGTGGAAAACGGCATGAATAAACTAATTTCTTCAGCAGTTATTGATTCAGATGTTAAAGGGGGGCTTCGATGGCCTTTGGGGCAGGAGTCTGCTACTGAAAGGTTCAACATTATTGGAGTATGGCATACAAAATATAAACTTTTTAGATGTCAAACATTGAAGCTTAAGGTGAGACATGCAGACCGATTTGACTATAGGACTTCGACTGGGGAAGTGGCCAATGAGGTTACATTGACGCCTACTGAGATAGGTGACCAATTAAGGGTAATTATCTTCTCTCTCGATAATACATTAAGATGTTATGAACTTTATCCAAGTTGGTCAAAATTAAATTGCAATTTTTTCCAGTACTGAGGTTATTTTTTATTCCATATAAGTTAAATGATATTTCCTATTAGTAGATATTTGCCTTTTGTTTTGTGAATTCAAAAGAGATGAATTTCCAGATGCATCAGGTGGCCTATTACTTTATTTATTCAGACAAGCTTATAAGAATAAAGTTTTATTATGAACGGCAACTAGAAAATAAACTGTTTGATTCAGTGTGATTTCTGGGCTTCTGATCATTGCAACTTGTCTTTTGAGAGATAATATTTTCGGCATGTGGCCATACACAAGGTTGCCAGTTTTGGCCCTTGATCCTATCTCAAAGCCAATCAGTTTTTGGTTGGTTTCGGCTGAATCAGTCGAAACCCAATCCGTATCGCATGCATTTTGGCAGAAACAAATTAATGTGGGTTATCTAAATAGATTGGAGACGGACCTTATGGTTGGACCTCATCCTCGATGAAGTCCCCTGACACTAGTCCTTAAAAATAGAAGGCCGGTGAGTTTGAATAGTGGGAGAGAGATAGAGAGTGAGTTTCCTTTTAGGCTTACTATTTAAATAATTAATAACTTATATTTTTTGTTATTTTGTAATTATAAGATTTTTCTGTATTTTAAAATAATGTTTAGAAGTTTTGGGTGATTAATTGAAATCCAATACTGGCAGCTGAAACAGATGTATACGACCAATTCCAATTCTGATTCTGATATTTTGAACCTTAGTCATACATAATTATCATAATTAGATCTGATATCTGGTCCTAATACTTCAATATTTGCCTGGTACTCAGTAACTATGTAATTTGTGCTTGCATTTCATTGCAGAGTGGCAATCTGGAGACAAGCAATCTTGCAGATATGGTTCAGGCAGCCTTAAAAATGATATGGGGTAATTTTCTGAGCTACACTATGACCCCTTAGCTGTTCATATATAGAAGCTTTCTTCTGTATCTTTCTGTAAACAATATTATCTTTGATTCAAGAGGCCAATTGCGTGTAAAATATGTGTGTGGTGCTTGTATTACATCCAATTGGATGTCTGGTACGTTTATATATTGTCATGTTATCCTGAAAGGAAAGAATAGAAGAAATTGCTTATGATGATTTCATTTTCCATTGTCTTTTCTGTTATCAATGGGCAATGGCTTGAGCGATTTTGAGTTTTTGACCAAAGTACTACTAAGAGAAAAATAATTCCTGCAGTATAGCACTGATCAAACTATTTTCAAAACTACTATAATTTTTGCCAGCTCAGTAAATCAGTGTTTGTATATATGTGTATTACATATGAACCATTTTTTTAGAAAGAGGTTTATAAATCACTTTCTAGGAGAGCAATTTTCTAATCGCTTTTCTTGACAGTTTTTTAGCATAGTGGCATAGTGATTAATCAAATAAGAATTGCTGTGGAAGATATTGATTTGTTGAGCTGGCAAAAGTTACATTAGATTGAGAAATAGATTAAATAGTGATGTACTGTGAGAATTATCTTCTCTGTAGTACTTTAGTCAAAAACTAGAGTGATTACCGAGTAGATTCTACTGTATAGGTAACAAAATTGAGTTTAGATTTATTTAATAACAATAAACAAACTATCCAATTATGCATTACATGTGTACTCATACATATTTTTATTTTTTGTGAAAATATATGTAAAATAGCAGATCTAATTAGAAAACAGGTTACAAATCGGCTAGCTTTCTGAAAGAATAGTCCATCTTAATATTTTGCTTCACAGATATTCCATTTTAAAATGAAATTGCATTACTTAAGAACTTTGAGTACAAAAGGAGCCGCTAACATTATCTTAATAGTAAGAGGGTAGAAACTTTTTCTCTCAATCTGTGTTAGCTAGCTAATCTGCACCATGGTAAACATGATTCATTATATATATATATATATATATACATATATATCTGAGTGTGTGTGTGTTGGTATTGATGTTTGCCTTTATGGACTTCCTCTCTTTTTACAGGGTTGGGCTATCAAAAGTATTTCGATTTAGTTTGAAATTATGCTCAGCTTGAATCTAAATAAGTCTAGGATATATATATATATATATATATATATATATATATTCATTTATTTATTTATATATAATATTCAGGGTTGGGCTGTCAATAGTATTTCGATTTAGTGTGACATTATGCTCAGCTTGAATCTAAATAAGTCTAGGCTTGATCAGTCTTCTCAAGCTCGAAAATATTTCTCGTCGTTATGCCACAGTTCTCCCCAAAGTTTTATTTACGTCACTTAACCTTTTCATATTTTTTAATTTATACGTAAGTAATTAATTTTAATCTACAAAATAGAATATCTTTTTCGGTTCTCAACAAAAAGTATAACAATATTATGTTTTATCTCCATCTCAATCTTCTTCACTTTTATATTTTAAACGTGACAATCTTAAAAAAAAAGAAGATAATATAAAGAGCAAATTGGTTAAGAGTTTAACAGCTTTAAATGTAGTGCTACCTTTATTGTTAGTTTTGAATTAAAAAAATTAATGATTGCAACTAGATCAAAACCATGGAGAGTAACACAAGTTAAAATTCAGAAGTGTACTTTAAATTTTAGCCAAAACTACTACGTAAAATATATATTATTAAAAGAGAAAACTTTACAACGATAAAATAATTATATATTGAGCAAGATTGAAGTCCAACCTTGGCACAAGTAGTTTGCTTTGGTTTCAACCTAAGTTCTAAGCCACTAATGTTACACCCGTTGTGGCATTATCTACCCAAATAGCCCACCAAATTAAACCAAACTTGTCGATCACCCCCAACTCTACTTCATGGCTCCCTACATAAACCTATCCATTCGCTTCTCTTCCATGCAAATATAGTCTTGGTCAATATTAATAGCCGATCGGGTCAAATTATATCTAACAACCTACCTCTCAAGTTGCTCGACCTCAAAGTTTACCGACAGAGGATTGGCGATCGATTAAAAATCCCTAACTAAGACAGCAACAAGTGAAAACAAAAAAAATTAGTTTACGTAACTCAGTTCAAACGTAAAACCAACCAAATAAAAGGAATAAGATCTCACTAATAAAGGGGAGGATGAGAAAAATCACTAGCTCCGATCGTAACAATGATGCAAATAGAGGAGAGAGAATTAGTGAGAGCTTGCGCGAAGAAGAATACATTGAGTGAGATAGAAGAGAGGGAGAAGATAAAAGAGTGAGGGGTAGGGCATATACACTAACATGCGCCAACCTTTCCCTTTTCTTTCTTTGTGTATGTAATAAAATTACTTATAAATTTACTATTTTATTAATAGGTACAATAAAATGGGCTGTTTCGTAATTAAGTTTGAGGTGAGGTCCATTTGTATAAATAAAGTTTGCGAGAACGCTAGTTCTTAGTGAAGAAGAGCTCAGTATGCACCACCTTCCTTCGTTCGACGTCGTCACTCCCAACTCAACGACCCATCGTCAAGCTCCTCCCTCTGCTGCTCTCTCCTCCTCTCTCTCATCCACCTCTAACCCTTAGAACTAGGGTTAGGGTTTCGGTTTCTGTAATGCTATGGCGTACATTCCACCCCACAAACGCCACTCCAAGAACTCCGATACCCCCACACCCATCCCCGACTCCCTCTCTCCCCACTTCAAGCAAACCCTAACTCTAACCGGCGGCAACCGCCGGAGAAAGTACTCTGCCTCCCCCTCCTCCGCATCACCCCAAGGCGGCAAGATTCGCTACGCCGCCCACTCCATCTCACGGTGGTTGTCTTATCCCGCCGCGATCCCTGAATCTTTCCGCTTGGAGCCCTTCTCCTGCGAGTTAATCGAGCGGAAGAGTGGAGGGAAGCCTCTGATTCTTGCCTGCGGTGGTGGCAAAGCGGAAATTGGCGAGGAGGATGATGGGGAGATGCCGTGGGTGGAGATTGCGCGTAGGATTGAGACAGATATTGTTGTGGCTGCTTGGAGTGCGAGGGAGGAGGTGGTGGATTCGGTGGGCGAGGAGGCTAAGATGTCATTTGTGGCTCGATTTGGTAAAGTTCTCTTTCATGGGTATGGGTCTTTCTTCTTTGCTAGTACTGTTGACTGTTGATAGACTAGTTTTGAAAGAAACCCCATTTCTTCTTTTAGGCATTTTTTTTGGCTATATTGATGGTCTTCTTCAATTCTTCATAATATAGGGACTCTTCTGCTAGCTTAAACTCCATTAGAAAGGCTGCTTCAGCTGAAGAAGGTGCGAAGAATCAAGTCCATAAGACATTCTATGCAAATGTTCCTGATGAGTACATGAAAGAGATTGAGCTATTGGTTGTAAAGAAAGTTGGACTTGAATTTGCGTTCGAGAAAGAGCATTACCACGTTGAGGTACTAAATTGCTTGCCATAGGTGTATTTCCTCCAGTAGATGGAGAAAACTTATTGCATGTAGCTGCTTTCGCATCAGCGTTCACCTTTTTTTTTTCTTTCAATATTAGTTACTTGACAAGCATCAACCGGATTCAACTATATCATGCAAGTGTTCAGTGCAAAGAGATGGAAAACTTCAAGTTTATAAGGTACACACTTTCTGTTAGATTACTAATGACTCTATTTCTTGCTTCTACTCTATATTTTTGACATATCAGTAGTATAGGTATTCTAGTAAGCTGTTACGATCCGACCATATGGATTAGGTTTAGTCAAATCGAGTCGAGTCAAGTTACTTAGTTAGATTTATCTTATTGCTTTGAATTTTAAATAAATTAGATATTTTGCATGTGGATCCGATCCGCTAGATTGGACCTATCTAGCGGAGTAGTTTTTTATGTACCATGGCACGCTCGACCACTAGAAGGTCTAGCTAGTTTCATTCTACTTGGAGAGTGTGGCGATTAGATGGTACCAGTTGGCTGAGCGGACTCGACCATTTAAGTCTTGGCAGGACTTTGCGGATGCAATCTGTGCTTGGTTTGATCCGACCCAATACGAAGATTTTTAGGCCATGGTGACTAAGTTGACTTAGTCAACAACAGTTTGAGCTTATTAGGAGGAGTTCGGGCGGAATTACACCCGAGTCACTAACTGGTCTGACTCGGCTCTAAAGAGTACCTTCATTAGTGGGTTCATGCCTAATATTCAAGTTAAGGTCAAGACTTTGAGGCCCACTACTTTTGACGAGTTATTCTCTTTAGTTGTTCTAACGGAGTCCAAGTTGGATTAGTTAAACCAAATCTACAAAGAGGAGAGAAGAAGATGGCCCAAGCCCACGGCCTACTCGAGATGGCATCTGCCTTGACTTAGCCTACGCCGACGGTTTAGCCTAACCGACAGATGATCTCGCGTCGCTTTGTACTTAATGACTTAGATGAGTGTCGAAGAAAAGACTTGTTTTTTTACTGTGACTACCAATTTATCCCCGGTTATAAATGCAGGCGCCAACCATCCCACATTATATTTCTAGGTAGACTCAAGGAGGATAAACTTGAATTCACTGATTGGCACGACAAACTGTACGAGTACAATGATGTAAGAGAGTAGTTACCTTGAAAGTAAGGTATCAGAGCCGTGGTGGATTGTGACGATCCAACCATATGAGTCAAATCGAGTCGAGTCAAGTTAGTTAGTTAGATTTATCTTATTGTTTTGAATTTTAAATACGGATAATTCGCATGGGATCCGATTCGTTAGGGATTTTTAGTCCTATAAATAGGAGGGGACATGTGTTGATAATTATCATGGAATAAATATGAGTTTATCAAGTTAATATTTTCGTTTTTATCTTTTACCGTAGCCGTTAGATTGCCTTTATCTTTCTAAGAGTAGATTATAGCCCTAGAAGCATTCTGACCTTTCAAACTTTAACCATCTTCCTCCACCAGTAGCCACCCTACCTTATGGCCGTCCACCATTACTCTTGGCCAACTGCCACAACATCAGATATTTCTTGTTTTGCCCTATTTTACACTACTCTACTATTTTACTAATATCTTTTCATTCAGACATCAAATTCGCGTGAAACCAGATCTATTAGAATCCTAACTTCCGAGACTAGCTCCATATAAATTTTCGTAATTTTCTTACATTTAGATCGGTCCAGATCGGGTTTGTAACATAAGCTTGTAGGTAGTGATTCTTATTTTCTTCTTTTAATATTACTGCTTTCTTCTTTCTACATGCTCTTGGAGATTCCGATGATATTTCTATATCAAAGTTGGTTCCTGGATTAACCATTGTATTCTTCAGTTCTCCTTTCAGATTTTTGACAACTACTAAGGTGATCAATTTTCTTTGTCAATTGAATCCCTTAGGAGAGTAGCCTGGGATCTTCAGTTTATTAATTTGATACCGATTTTTAGAAAGATAAGAGTTCATTCCATGGAGAAAAGACATGACACCTTGGAATTCATGTCCCAACCAAGACCTTAAGAAATAAGCAAATTCTAGTGGTCCATAGCAATCCTTTTTCTTTTTTTACTTCAGCTTGCATTTCCACGTGGGATATTCCTCTTGCATATGATATGTAACATTCATTTTCTTCATCTTCCTGTTTCTTATGTTAAACTAATATTAGATGAAAGTAGTTCTGCTGCCTACTAGATGTCGACGGATCCTCACTCATTATACAAGAATAAGTAATGTTATCCAGTAACAGATATTTGTATCACTGGTGTTTATGGATCCTTATTCCTATCTAAGAATGTAAAAGTTCGTTTGTGCAATTGTTGTGAACTGAAACTTGCTTAGCAAGGATAGCATAGATAAGTACATTCATCTCACATTTACCTCATGACTCATGCCTTGTAGGGCGTAACCATCTATATCTATGCTTGAATCTCTGGCATTCATGATTGGAGTATCTATCATTTCAAATTGTTTGACCCATTGATTAAAAAATTTAAACTCATTATATTCACTGATTGTACAGTGGTTTGTAAAATCTCATGCTTATGTGTACTTCGTTAATCACCTACTTAGAATCTTGAATATTGTTGTTTTGTAACTACAATTATGTATTGTAAATTGCATGTTCTTTAAATGAGGAAAAGGCAGCCGTAGTAGTTTTACCATTTTGTCCCTTATTAGTGTTCATGTATGTTCTTTATATGAGGAAAAGGTAGACATAGTAATCTACCATTTTGTCCCTTATTAGTGTTCATGGAAGTAGAGACTTGACTTCCTAGTTCCTACTTTACCAACATAGTTTTTTCTTGAATTTGGTTCATATACATTTTCATTTTATCATGTAACTTATTGTACCTTGAAGGAGCAAAAATACAGGACATCACTAAGTACGTATTTCTGTCCTGGTTCTTTGTAGATTGAACTAAACCAAGTGCGACACATGGTGGTAGATGTATCTTGTCTTTATAAGGACTTGGACCTGAGAATGATGTTGGGTACCAAGAAAATGTTGAAAAATTTGGATGTAAGTTCTCATGTATTATACTTTATACTGTTCCTTCTTTTTTTTTCCAACTTTCCAACTGAAATACATTTTCTCCAGGATGAAGTGGAAAATGGCATAAATAAACTAATTTCTTCAGCAGTTATTGATTCAGATGTTAAAGGAGGGCTTCGTTGGCCTTTGGGACAGGAGTCTGCTACTGAAAGGTTCAATATCATTGGAGTGTGGCATACAAAATATAAATCTTTTAGATGTCAAACATTGAGGCTTAGGGTGAGACATGCAGACCGATTTAACTATAGGACTTTGACTGGGGAAGTGGCCAATGAGGTTACATTGAAGCTGACTGAGATAGGTGACCATTTAAGGGTAATTATCTTCTTTCTCGATGTTACATTAAGATGTTATGAACTTTATCCAAGTTGGTCAAAATTAAATTGCAGTCTTCTTCCAACGGTGAGGTTATTTATTATTCCATATAAGTCAAACGATATTTCCTATTTGTAGATATTTGCCTTTTGTTTTGTGAATTCAAAAGAGATGAAATTTGCAGGTGCATCAGGTGGCCTATTACATTATTTATTGTCAGACAAGCTTATTGAAATGAAAGTTTTTTTTATTATGAATGGCAATTAGAAAATGAACTGTTTGATTCAGTCTGATTTCTGGGCTTCTGATCATTTGCAACTTGTCTTCTGAGAGAAGTGCCAGCAGCCATGGAAAAGGCAACATTCATTGTGGATGATATTTGTCTGCATGTTGTCATACACAAGATTAAGGTTTTCAGTTTCGGCTGATCTCGATTCTGATCCTAATATTTCGAACCTTAGTCATACATAATTATTATAATTAGATCTGATATCCCGATTCTGATACTTCAATATTTGCCTCATGCTCATTACCTATGCAATTTGTGCTTGCATTTCTTTGCAGAGTTGCAATCTGGAGACAAGCAGTCTTGCAGATATGGTTCAGGCAGCCTTAAAAATGATATGGGGTAATTTTCTGAGCTACACCATTGCCTCAGCTGTTCATATATAGAAGCTGTTTTCTGTATCTTTCTGTAAACAGTATTATCTTTTGATTCAAGAGTCCAATTGCATGTAAAGTGTGAGCTGCTCGTATTACAATTGGAGGTCTTGTTGCCATTTTATCCGGAGAGGGAAAGGCTAAAAGAAATTGCTCCTGATGCTTTCATTTTCCATTCTCTTTTCTGTTATCATGGGCAAAGGCTCCACTGATTAGTGAGTATAAAGTGCTGTCTACAGGAAAAATAATTTCTACAGCATGACACTGTTCAAATAATTTCAAGTACTGGGTATCATTTGCTTTAGAAATAAGATTAATTCTAGAATATGTAATCCAATTTATTATTTCTAAAATAAGGTCTTTATTCTATGAATAATTATTTTTATGTTTAGTTATATAAAAGTATAAAGTGAAAAAAAAGATAGAAAAAAGAGTTTTATTTTTTATGAAATTATTATGAATACTTTTTGATTTGATATAAATTAGGTTGGTGTGATAGATATTAATGGTAAATTAGTAATCAGATTAATGTGATATAATTTTGATGAATAGTATTTATATTCTAGAATAAAGTTATTATTATATTAGTTGTTATTATAAAACAAAGAGCTCTATTTCAGAATAAAAAAAAATTATATTCCTAAAATGAATAGGGCTTATGCTTTTTGATCGCAGTCACAGCAATTTACTGAACCATCTTATTTTTCATCTCAATAAATATCGTAATAGTGTTTTGTTTTTTCTTTTCATCTCAATCTTTTTCACTTTTATATTTTAGACGTGACAAATATTAAGAAAGAAAAGATAATATAAAGAGAAAATTGGTTGAGAGTTTAACTGTTTTAATGTAATGCTACCTTTGTGTTAGTTTTGGATAGAAAAATTAATGATCGCATTAGATCGTTACTAGGGTTAAGTAACACGAATTAAAATTCAGAAATGTACTTTAAATTTCGGCCAAATCACTACGTAAATTCAGAAATGCATTAGCTACCCAACTAGCCTACCAAATTGAACCCAAATTCAACGTTTAACCCTAACCCTACCTCATGGCTCCCGATATAAACCCATCCATATACTTCGCTATCACTCCCTTTTATTCCTTCCCTTCCCTTTCCTTCCCTTTCCTTCTCGCATCTCTGCAATCTGAAGCTGGTAAAGCGGCGCCGGCGGTATCCTCCATCGCCGAACGCCTCCTGAGGCCAGCCAGATCAGAGCCGTCGATCATCCGACCGAGCAGATCCCTAATCCTCCCACGGATCCCGCTCTTGTCAAGATCCGATACATCTTACTTCCCCGTTATTCTTATTCTCCTTCTTCTCTTAGTTTATTCATTCCTTTCCCGTATAAAAATCCTGCTTTTCCGAGATCGCTGGTGATGTGGTGCTGAGAATTGTTTCTAGGGTTTCTTTGCACCTCCCATAACCAGCAAGATCGATTCTAGCCTTACGCTAGCGGGTGGTTTTGGTTGGATTCTTCACCCCGTATCACCCATGCCCAGGTTAGAACAAAATCATATATATATATATATATATATATATATATATATATATATAGATATATATATTGCTGATTACCTGAGAAATTATAGAAATTTCAATGGTGTTTGTTATTCTTATTTTTACCAATTTATTTGGGGGTACCAGGCATAGTCAGGTGTCTGCCCTAGATCCGATGGCTGATACAGTTACATGCCTGGGAGATCAACGGTGGCTATCGTTACGCGCGCTGCGTACCTCAATCATGGCTCGCGTACATCATGGCCTCACATTCTGAGTAATAAAAATATATATAGGAAAAAAAATTATTTTACCCCCTTTTTTTTGGTATTATTTTTATAGTTTATCCTCTGTTTATTTGGGCTAATCCAATGCATTCTTGTTTTTTTATTGTGTCATATTGAACTTTCAATAGTACCAAATAATCTAGCTAAAATTAGATCACAGTAACTAATGGAGACAAACAAAATTTTAATTATTGAATCTTGTTTGGTTGCTAATGACCATTGGTTTTGAACAATATATGTGTTAAAGATCTCCTTCCCTTCTTCGTGGTGTCCATGACCACGAATCTTGTCACTCAAAAAACGGGGATGTAAGAAAGTCCTTACTCCTAAGGAGTAAAAAAAGAAAACTAGAGAATTCTGAATTCTAAGAAACTTCTTTTAGAGGTCGTCACATACCTAATATTTTCTAGGTAAATTACATTTTATCTTGTTTGGTTTAGATTAATTTTATAAAATCTGTGTACTTTCAATTTAAAATTTTAATATTTTTTAGTGTTAATTAAAGAACGATTGTTGTATTTTCTTATCATAATTGTTCATACCATTAGTTGAATTTAAAAATCTTTATTAGAGATAAAATTTTAGAAGATTATGTAAGTTCTTTTAGATTGATTTTCGATAAAATTATAAGAAAAATTTTGAATGTATATATGTTTTTATTATATTTTTTGTTATTTAAAATTTGATTGATATTATTTAGATATGTTAGAAAGTCATATCTAATTTTTTATAATTGTCTCTAATTAGGATTTTAAAATTTGACCAATAATTTTATAAACCATTATGAAAAAGATAATAATTTTATTTTAGTTAAGAACATATTCGTGTTAAGTGCTTAAGTTGAAAATATATATAAAGTTTTCATTAAAATAATAAGAGATTTATTGTATTTGTAATAATGTCTTCTCTTAGTGTCTTTCTTAAGTTTTAGGTTGCACTTCTTTCTATTTAATGTTTTCATTGTAAATTCTCCATATTTTACTATTTTTTGATCAATTTGCACTCGTCTTTCTTTTTAAAAGTTTTGATAATTTTGTTTTTAAAATTTTTTCAATAACTAAGAAATATGTTGGTCTAACAACAAGTTACATTGGTGTAATGAAATGAATAAGTTTTCTAACGTATATAAAATAATATAGATTAGAGTTTATACGAAAAAGATACGAGTTAAATAATATTATTTAATATTTTACTTATTTTTTTATATAATTTTGATAAATAATATTTTATGTTTGTTGGAAAACTTCAGTTAAAATTTGAATTTCTTCGGTTAAAGTATTATCAAATTGATCATTTCTAGCCTTTATATAATTTCAGTTAAATTTTTTTTATATAATTTAAGTTAAAAATTGTTTGTAAAATATTATTGTTCGAAGTTAATATGAAAACATTTATATGAAAGAGTGAATAAAATAATTTTGTTCATATCTTTTTAGTATAAACTTTGATTGACATTATTTTATATGCGTTAGAGAATTTATTCAGAAATTTATAATTTTATCTATAATGAGTATATTTGAATTCAATCATTTTGATAAATTAAAATTATTTTAAACATTATAACTTAAAAAAAGGTCTCTTTTATCGGTGTCCTCATCCTCATCCTTTTTCATCCTCCTCCGGCCTTTGCAACCTTTATCAAGAAATCGTCGTTGTTGCCTCCTCCTTTATCACCTACAAGCTGGTGTTATCGCTGCCACCTCCTCTAATTGGGCTCAGCTCGGGCTAGGTTTGGCTTAGCTCAAACTCGACTCAAGATAAGCTGAGCTTAAATCCCAAACTCGCTCAAAATTAATTACAAATTGAGCTTGAGCTAAAGCTGGCTCACTCGAGCTCGCTCGGTTGGACTCACACTCTTAGTGAAAATATCATTTTAATGCCCTTCCATTTAATAAACTTGTAAATTCATAGAATTTGAGCTTTGGGAAAGAGAAATAAAAGATGGGGACCAGCGACAAACTCAAAATTTATAAGCTTAGCTAAATTGATATACAAGTATGTTTCATATACATTGCTGTACGACTACGATATTACATGATCATATTAATTATATGAAGTGAGGATAGGAGGTATCTAGAGAGTGGAGAGTGGATAGCTGTTGAGATACATGTTGCATTGTTTGCATTTTTGGTCGACTTAGTGGATTAGCTTTTAAACATTGAAGGGTTATATTGATTATAAGTAAGATTTAACTTACAACTTCAATTGTAGGTAGTGATAGACGTGGATCTAAAATATTCTCCAGAAGTGTGAGTTCAATGGCCGCAGATGATAATAGATGTAATCAAATCTTGAGGATGAGCTCCCACAAGCACGATAAGTGCGATCACTCCAAAACTTTACATGTTGCATTTCTCGATCACCATCATTGTATAGGCAAACTTTATAGAGTATCATAACATAAAGTTTCAGCAAATTAAACCTAATCATATTAAAACCCATAAGAAAAAAGTTTTGAAATATGATAGATAGTTTTACCCAACAACAATTATGATAACAACTTTAAGAATTAGGTTATGACACACAATTATATATTAATATTTTTAAGCTATAATATATGGGTCAAATAATAAATATTCATATGATAGAATAAATGACACATTACTTGTATCTTCATACTATGGAAAAGAAGTGACATATGATAATACATGGACTGTCTTAATTAGAATAAAATACAGCTATTTACCTGGTGAAATGTATCCCGCTGTTCCTACAACCATGGTCCAATTGGTTGAGTTAGACTTCAAAATTCTAGCTATTCCAAAGTCCGAACACAAGATCTAAATTTTGAATCAAGTAAAATATTGTTGCTTGTGATATCTTGATGAACTATGGAAGGATAACAATTGTGATGCAGGTAAGATAAAGCATGAGCTATGGTAAGACAATTGTATCCCGCTGTTCCTACAACCATGGTCCAATTGGTTGAGTTAGACTTCAAAATTCTAGATATTCTAAAGTCTTGACACACAAGCTCTAAATTTTGAATCAAGTAAAATATTGTTGCTTGTGATATCTTGATGAACTATGGGAGGACAACAATTGTGATGCAGGTAAGATAAAGCATGAGCAACATCTCTAATAATATTCAACTTTATAATCCATTCTAACTCAATGGCATATGCATAGACTTTCTCTCTCCAAGTGCTCACTAACAATAAGCTTGTATTGATCTATTGAACAATAGCTAGAAAGCTTCACAATATTCCGATGTTGCGTTTCAGATAGTATTTATATCTCATGATGAAAAGATTGGTTATCTATGGATCTTTCTTCTTTTATTTTATGGATTTTCTTCAGAGTAATTATTTTTCCTGTTGGTAGTGTAACTTCTCCTACTCTTACTTGTCTTAGTAGGGTGATTTTGTAGACAATTCCATATGCACTAGTGCAAATGCAAAACTTGTCATCAAAATTTTCTGTTGTCTCAATGACATTTTTATACAAATTTTTTCCATCAATGTTTCCTAGCAGAATATTATGAGTTTGTTTACTTTTAAAATCCTTCAATGTAGTTGAAGGGCTTGAACTCAAGGAGTCAAGCCAGGTAGCTCGTCGTATAGACCTTTATTATGGGTGAGCCACTCTATCGGTGCTTTCTTGAAAAGTTGGCTATCAGGAAGAGAGTTCCAAATCATTATATGATAAGTCTATCAATGATAAGCTAATCATATATTGAAAAGATGTTGGGATAGATCCGATTAATGCATTATGTGAGAGATTCAGAGCTTATAGCATAATTAGTCTACTTAATTGGGATGGTATACTTCTAGAAAATGAATTATAACTAAGATCTAGTAATTCTTGTAGATTTACTAGATCACCGATTTGAAGGGGGATGCTTCCATTTAAATGATTGTTGCTTAATTTTAAAAGCCAAAGTTTATAACAACCTCCAAATTTGCTATGAATCGGTCCACTTAGGTTGTTAGCTAATAGGTCTAAAATCTCTCTGACCTTTTCGTCTAATAAACTTGTAGATTTAAAGAATATGACATTCACCCTTTGGGAAAAAGAAATAAAAGATGGGGACTAGCAACAAACTTAAAATTTATAAGCTTAGCTAAATTGATATATAAGTATGTTTCCTATACATTGCTGTAGAATTACAATATTACATGATCATATTATTATATGAGCTATTCGGAGAGTAGATGGCTGCCGAGATACATGTTGCATTGTTGGTCGACTTGAAGGATTAGCTTCTAAACATTGAAGGATTATAATGTAAGATAAAGTTTTAGCAAATTAAGCCTAATTATATTAAAACCCATAAGAAAAATATTTTGAAATATTTTAGACAGTAATACCTAATGGCAAATATGACAATAACTTAAAATTTAGGATATGGCATTCAATTATATCTTAACATTTTTAAGCTATAATATATGGATCAAATGATAAATATCAGAATGGTAGAATAAATGACGTATTACTTGTATCTTCATACTATAGAAAAGAAATATATGACATATGATAATACACTTTAGAAAATATCAATGCAAAAATTTCTTAATTAGAATAAAATACAACCATTTACCTAGTGTGACGTGTCCCTTCGTTCGTGCAACCATGGTCCAATTGGATGAGTCAGGCTTTAAAATTCTAGCTATTCTAAAGTCTAACACATAAGCTCTAAATTCTAAATCAAGTAAAACATTATTGCTTGTGATATCTCAATGAACTATGGGAAGAGAATTGGAGTGAACAGATATAATCAAAATTGTGGAGGAAGGTTAGAACTGGATAAATTGGTAATTATCCGAGGTTGCGACGGTCGTTGGAGGATGTCAGACAGCTAAGGATGGTGGAGGATGACCATAAGATAGGGTGGCTTGTGGAGGAGAATGGTGGCTAGGGTTTGGAAAGATTTTAAAGTTAAGATCTACTCCTAAGATAAAGACGATCTAACAGCTACGGTAAAAAATAAAGGCAGAATAATAAATCAGCTAAACTCAATATTTATTCCACACCTAGAAATTGCCCTATTGTGCTCACATTCGTTTTATTTGAATTAAAAATAATAAGCAAATCTAACTAACTAATCGACTCAACTCGTCTCAACTTAACTCGATTGGCTCAACTCCATGTGATTGGATCATATTAATCTACCATGCTAGCGACACCTTATCCTCAAGGTAACTAATCCCCAAAGTCCTTATACTTGTCGGGTCGATTGTGCAAATTAGTGGACTCAAGTTCATCCTTTTCAAGCCTACCCAGGAACATGACGTAGGATGGCTGGCTTTCTGCATTTATGATTAGGGGTAAAACAGTCATTACATTAAAAACACAAGCATTTCTTTCTATACTCCAAGTCATTGGGTATAAAGCGAGCACGTGATCTGCAGGTGGTTAGGCTAAGTCGCTTGTGCAGGATGAGCTGGAACAAGGGAAGTTAGCTCAAGTGGGTCCTTGGTGTGAGTCGCCTTCCTTATCTCTTCTTCACAAAGCCTGTTTAGCTGGTGTTGTGACAAATTAAGTAATATTTATAAGTGCACGAATCTATGGAATAGATCGGCAAGTAAGATATCAATCCCACGAGGACTTGTTTGAAATTTTAAGTGCTTGAAAATCTTGAAAGTAATTTTAACATACTTGGAAAACGGGTTTAGGAGATTTATAGAAAAGGAAAATCTTTTTGTAGATTTTTTTTTAACAAGCATGAGACAAATAAGGTGTTGAAATTTACTTTGTAGACAACACATTCTATTTGGCTAACCTAAATCTCTTCTTTTCTATAATTCACCAAGAAATCAATCACCGGTGGATTGAAAGATTATCTTTGAATAAATAATTAAGTTATTCATTCATTTTTAGAAAATTTAGAGTAAGAATTTTAAATCATTAGATATATTCTTTTTAAGAAAAACAACTAATATCCAAATTCTAAATAACAAATTTAGGCTTTGTCCACGCTAGGAATAGAGTGAAATAGGAATAACAAAGTTTCTTCCTAAAATTTTTAGCTTGATAGAGATTTGATTGCTAAAAATTTATTGTTCGATAGAAAAAGAAAAGAATTTTGACATATTTTGATTTAGATATGGAAGAAAGTAATAGTAGATGTTGGTTTGATATAAGCATGACTTAAGAGATGCGAGGCAATTTGAGGTTAGTATTAACGAATTAAGTTAAGTGGCTAAGCCCAAATATAATTTGAGCCAAAATTTGACTATTTTTAGTGACTAAATGTGAGATTCAATTGATGACAACATATAACTAAATATTTTAATTAGTTAAAATAAAATATTAATAGTTCTAATGGCTACGGTAAAAGATAAAACCAAAATAATAAATTTACTAAACTTAATATTAATTGCACACCTAAAAATTGGCATATTGGGCTTACATCCATTTTATTTGAAATTGAAAACAAGTAACTCAGTCGACTCGACTTGACTCGATTGACTCAACCCCACCTGGAATTATCATATCATTTTTATATTTTTTTCTTTTAGACAAATAAAATTCAATCGGCTTCATGAATTGAAATATGAAAATATTTACATAATATAAGTATTTTTTAAAAATATTTGAGCATAATTTCATTGGTAGGTTCCAATGTCGAGATGGATGAAAAGAAGTCAATTCTCATGCGTGCGCTCGAGTGAGCCGATGTTAGCTCGAGCTTGGCTCGCTTTTCAAACGAGCTTGATTTTTGAGTTCGAGCTCAGTTCCATTATTGTGATTCGAGCACTACAAATGAGCCGGCATGCATGTCCAAGATAACAAAGTCAATTTGTTATTTCTGTCTACTCCTTCAAAACATCTAATGTAGATCCAAATAATATGACATTCATCCTTTGGGAAAAAGAAATAAAAGGTGGGGAGACCAGCAACAAACTCAAAATTTATAAACTTAGCTAAATTGATATACAAGACTGTTTCCTATACACTGCTGTAGGTCTACAATATTACATGATCATATTAATTATATCAACTGAGGATAGGAGGTATCCGGAGAGTAGATAGCTGTTGAGATACATGTTGCATTGTTGGTCGACTTAATGGATTAGCTTCTAAACATTGAAGGGTTATATTGACTACGAGTAAGATTTCCCTTGCAACTTCAATTGTAGGTAGTGTTAGACGTGGATCTAAAATGTCCTTCAGTAGTGTGAGTTCGATGGCAGCAGATGATAAAGATGTAATCAAATCTCCAGGATGAGCTCCCACAAGCACTTCAAGTGCCACAACTCCAAAACTATAAACGTCGCATTTCTCGGTCACTATCATTGTATACGCAAACTCTACATAGTATCATAAGATAAAGTTTTAGCAAATGAAGCCTAATTATATTAAAACCCATAAGAAAAATGTTTTGAAATATGATAGACAGTTATATTTAATGGCAAATATGACAACAACTTAAAAATTAGGTTATGGCATGCAATAAATATCCATAAGATAGAGTAAATGACATATCACTTATATCTTTATACTATAGAAAAGAAATATATGACATGAAAATATACTTTTGAAAATATCAATGCAAACTTTCTTAATTAGAATAAAATACAGCCATTTACCTGGTGCGACATATCCCTTTGTTCCTGCAACCATGGTCCAATTGGACGAGTCGGGCTTCAAAATTCTAGTTATTCCAAAGTCTGACACATAAGCTCTAAATTTTGAATCAAGTAAAACATTGTTGCTTGTGATATCTCGATGAACTATGGGAGGAGAACAATTGTGATGCAGGTAAGATAAAGCATGAGCAACATCTCTAATAACGTTCAACCTTCTGATCCATTCTAACTCAACGGCATAAGCATTATTTGTAAGAATGGCTGCTAGACTTCCTCTCTCCAAGTACTCACAAACAATAAGCCTATGTTGATCAGTTGAATAATAGCCATAAAGCTTCACAATATTTCGATGTTTGGTTTGAGATAGTGTTTGTATCTCGTGATGAAAAAGCTGGTTGTCTATCAATCTTTCTTCTTCCGTTTGATGAATTTTCTTCACAACAATTGTTTTTCCGATTGGTAGTGTAACTTCTCCTACTCTTACTCCTCTTGGTAAGGTAATTTTGTAAACACTTCCATGTGCACCGGTGCCAATGCAAAACTTGTCATCAAAATTCTTTGTTGTTTTAATGATATCCTTATATAAATCTTTTCCAACAATGTTTCCTAACAAGAACCCATTTTTATCAATCTCACTTGTATTGTGTTTAGAGTTTTTTTTCCTCTTCCATATGAATAAAGCAAACCCCACAAAAATAAGCAAGGATCCAAGAATAGGAAGAACAACTAACAAAATAATGTGACTTCGTTTACTTATAGAACCTCTCTTTGAAGGGCTTGAACTACATAAAATCAAGCCAGGCACCACGCCGCACAGATCTTTATTATGGGTGAACCACTCCATTGGAGCTTTCTTGAAAACTTGGCTATCAGGAAGAGGCCCCTCCAATTCATTATAAGATAAGTCTATCTTTGTTAAGCTAGCCATATCTTGAAAAGATGAGGGGATAGATCCAATCAATGCATTGTGTGAGAGATTTAGAACTTGTAGCATACTTAGTCTACTTAGTTGGGATGGTATGCTTCCAGAAAAAGAATTATGACTAAGATCTAGTAAATCTTGTAGATTCACTAGATCACCGATTTGAAGGGGGATGCTTCCATTTAAATGATTGTTGCTTAATTTTAAAGACCAAAGTTTATGATGGCCCCCAAACTTGCCTTCAATTGATCCACTCAGGTTGTTAGCTGATAGATCCAAAATCTCTATGTTGGGTAGGTTTCCAAGCTCTTGAGGTATCTCACCAGAGAGAAAGTTATTACTCAGACTCAAGTAGTACAATTGAGGTGACTTGCCTAATTCCTTTGGAATCTCCCCTTCCAGATTATTCGACGAAAGATCAAGCAGTCGCAGTTGAGATAATTGCCCAATGCTATGAGGTATTTCTCCGTTGAGCTTGTTGTTAGAGATTCTTAGGCTTGTCAAATTGTGGCATTGTCCCCAATACTGCGAGAGAGTACCAGAGAGCCTATTGAAGCTCAAATCAATGTATACCAAGTTGGGATACGCTCCGAAGTCAGAGATATCTCCCTCAAGCTGATTCCCATCAAGTCGAATTCTGACAAAGCTTGTGATATTTGCAAGTCCATGAGGTAAAGAACCACTTAAATGATTATTGTATAGTATAAAGTACTGGATGTTTCTCAAATTTCCAAATGATAGAGGGATGGGCCCAGAGAGCTGATTATCCCAAAGGATTAAGATAGTGAGCTTGGTCAAGTTTCCAAGGCTAGGTGGAATCTGGTTTGCTAGCCTATTATTGGAGATACTTCAATTAACCAGATTTGTTAACTTCCCTATTTCATGAGGAATAGAACCAGAGAGCTGATTACCCCAAAGGTTTAAGGTAGTGAGCTTGGTCAAGTTTCCAATACTTGGTGGAATATGGCTTGCTAGGCTATTATTGGAGATACTTAAAATAACCAGATTTGTTAACTTCCCTATTTCATGAGGAATGGAACCAGAGAGCTGATTACCCCAAACGTATAAATAATTGAGCTTGGTCAAGTTCCCCAAACTTGAAGGTATTGAACCTACTAGGCTATTGTCGTTGACTTCGAACTCAACCATATTTGTTAACTTTCCTATTTCATGAGGAATAGAACCAGAGAGCTGATTACCTCAAAGGTATAAATAATTGAGCTTGGTCAAGTTCCCTAAACTTCTTGGGATGGGACCTATAAGATAATTATGAGATAGGTCTAAGATTCTAAGTTTGGTCATGCTACCAAGAGAAGGAGATATGAAGCCACTTATTTGATTCATAGAAAGATCAAGAGCGGTGAGCTTAAAAAGAGCAATGATGGAAGCTGGAATGGATCCATGCAATTGGTTGAGGGTGAGGTTTAGACTTTTTACCGTTGCTAATTGCGAGAAATCGAGGACGTCGAGAGTCCCTACAAGACCCATCTGCGACAGAGATATCGTCGTGATTATGCTTCGCCCTCCATGATGCATGGCACTACTGCATGTGATGCCAGTCCAGTTGCATGGACTAGTCGTAAGATTCCATGAAGCTATGGCTTCATGGCTCTTAAGACTGGTTCTCCAATGGAGGAGAGCTCTCCCTTGTGAATCAAGTGATGCCAGTTTTGCACCACTTGGGAGAATTGGGAGTAGCAGTAGAACCGACAAGAGGAACGTTAGGACAGACAACAAAGAATTCATAGCTAGCTCTAACTGAAGACCAAAGGCAAAGCTTATTTTGTTGTTCTTAACCTAAAGTGTTCTATTGGTTTATATAGAAACTTTTTGTCACGACACACTTAGGGCATTATCCAACACTAATCGAATATTTTATTTTGTGTGTTCATATTGTCATAAACCTTCCGATACAAGTTGTGTGGTTAACAAGATGTCACACAATGTTACCAATAACCTATTCTATACATGTTATCTACGATGTTTTTGATAGTGAAGTGCTTTGGAATTCTCTAGTTTTGCCGAGAGAATTTCTGCACACTCCACCACACAATTAAGAGAAGACTTGTGTTGAGTCCCCAATTTCCACATGACTTAAGAGTTATCTCTCTACTCCATATAAAAAAGACCTTTCAATTCACCACAAACTTCTCTATTCATGATAAATCCAGAGAAGAGAAGATATTCATCCGTTGGAAAACCAGCAATAAGATTCAATAGTCGACATGTTAAAGTCATTCCCTCTAAATATATTGTAAAGGTGAGGATTAAATAACCCAGATGAGTCCAGCACTATTTCCAAATACTCTTACATTAGAGGATTTTAGTTATTTTAAAAATAAAATATCTTTAGTTAACAGTATATTCTCACGATGTTAGTTCTAAATCGTATGGTTTTATTTTGTAAATAGTAAAAATATAGAATATAAATCATAATTACATTATTATATACAAATTCCTTACACAAGTGAAATAAAATTAGGATATTTTACAAATCACACCATATATTTTATCTATTTTTTGATTTACGTGTCTTTGAGGTTTTTACAACCCAACTATTTTTTTTTCTTATAATCCTCATTTAACACCCTCTGTCAATTTAAACCATACTAGCAAAAATATCTTTCGTTATAATCTATGAACTAATTTATAAATATCTAATCTACTCATGCCTTTCTTCAAAGGAGGGATACTGAGGAGGAAAAATAGGTAAAATAAATATCTGAATAACGTCAGAGTGTCAAATAAAAATTATAGAGAAAAAGTAGGGATCAGATTATAAAATCATTAAACATAGGATGTGAATCACAAAATAGGTAAAAATATACGGTGTGATTTAATGAAACTATGGAGACATGTTCTTAGTGTAGAGTAAAACAATTTCTAGAAAATCCCATACATTATCAATGCATAAGTTGATATCTACATTAGGATATTTTTCTTTGTCTGATAATAAATTGTAGGTTTATAACTTTTAATCTGCAAGCCCGAACTCAATAAAACTTTATGTACATGCTATTGATATAGAGGATAATCATCTTCATATAATTTCATAAATTATCAATGACAAACAGATCTATATGAATGGATCTTTTCCTATGTCTGATAATAATTTACAGCAGGAATTCTGGGATAGCAGATTTCAAGGTCATATAACCTTTAGTCAGTAATTCCAAAATTGATGCCAACTTCACTAACATATTTTCGTCATAGAGAATAATCATCTTCAAAGAATTTCATAAATTATTTAGATCTATATTAATCTACATAATTAGATCTTTTACTATACTTGACAATGATAGTCTGTAACAGAAATTATAGAACAACGTATTTGATTCCTGAATATAAAACTGATCTTAGATATAACCCGTAATAATAAAATCATTATAAGAATTTTTAGATAATGATCTCCATGAAGTTCTCTTTTAGATACAGTAAAGTGTCTAAGAGTTATTGTTAATATCCATATCACTTATTTAAATGAATGGATTATTTGTAATAAGAAAACCATCTTAATCGTAGTCTCATTTGACATGTAATTTACTAGAATCTTTAAAAATTCTACAAAAGGGGGAATGTATAATCTCTTGTTCCTTAATTTATTTCCTATCGTTGATGAAAAAATATTTTCCTCTTAAAAGGTATATCTTTGCAAGGCGATCTTAGGGTTTCAAAGCGATGATTTAAGTACATATATATTTATGAGTGAATATTAGTTCATTCTCACTCTATACATCTTTTTTTTTCAATCCATAGAGCAAATCCTGGACCTCTTGAGATGGTGATGCTTAACAGATAGTAAAGCCCTGGACCTCTTGAGATGGCTTATGTAAAGCCCTTCTTGAATGGCTATTAGTAAAGCTCTCCTAGATTGAGATGTTTTGTTTTTGTCTCTTATACTAATTTACCTCAACTAGTTCCAAAAGATAAATTCAAAGCGAAAAAGACACTTTGAGAAAGTTATTTAAGTAATTCCGTTTGCCATTTAAATAACATTTTTTCCTTTATAAAAATGAAAATTTAACGGTGTCTCAACTAAACCTACGCTGAAAATTCAAATGAGCATATTCATATAAGATGAGGCTCTTTGACCATCTCAGCATAACCTCGCTGGTGGATCAATTTTGAGATGGATCGGCCCAATCTGATAAAACTCGTGATATCTGATGCACTAATATAGCTCATGCTTCTCTTTTGGTAGGCTTTATCATCATATCTAAGACATTTGTCATTGTGGACATTCTCAATATAAAATAAATTTCTTTCAAACACATCCCCTATTTAATGGTATCTCACATCAATATGCTTGATAGAACAATAGAAACTTGTATGCTTGCACAGACAATTTGACTAAAGCAGTGAAACTCTTCATCTAAAGCAACTCTTTATAAACTTCAGCGACAACAATGAATTCTGCTTCTATAGTAGGTCAAGACTATACACTTTTGCAACTTTGATTGCTATGAAATGGCTCTTCTTGCAAAAGTAATCAAGAAACTCAAAGTTTCTAGCCATATTCAAATAAGTTAGGTTTTTAGTGTTAGCAAATAACTATAAATATTCTAAGTATTTTTATTTATGTATATGAGCATATCTGCAAATTTTGATAAAATTTAGTTTAAAGAATTTCAAAATTTTGAAGACCTTAAATTTGCGCATTTAAATGCACCTTGGAAAGCATTTGAAGTCATTCATAAATATAGAAATAAGTTTAAAGTGCGACTATTCGAATACACTCTAGAAAGCTTTCAAAGATACAGAGAGGTGTTTCTGACCATTTGAAATGCACCTAGAATTCAAGTCAGGGCAGTTGGGACGAGAGGTCACCAAATAAAGCATAAAATTTTTACAAAATCTGAGATTCGGTGAAATCTGATTTGACTTGAATCTGTTCTTATCTTTACCAGCTATATAAGAATTAGGATGCCTTATTCCTAAGGATCATCGGTCATTGATTTGAAGAGAAGTCTTGAAGATATAATATTTTTTCACCAATAAGGGTTTAGCTCATCTTCTACATTGAAAGGATTCATCTTAAAATTCACCATCATGAAAGATCAATCTCGAGGGTTATTGAGATTGGAGATCAATCACGAGAAACAATAAATAGTGGGGTTTAGCAATAAAGATTATGTCAATCAAAGTCATGAAAATCGACGAGTTGTTTTATAAGTTGGTCTTATAAACTGCTGTGTTTTTTAGTGATTGATTTTATCTGAGTTTTGATTCATGGTGTTTTATCTGTTTGAGACTTTTTTATATAAAAATCTTTGTGTTCATCTTTGCTTTACTTGTTGGCTATTATTCCGTAATTTTTCTTAAGCAAGGGTTAGGAATCAGGTATAAGATTTAGATGCGTACGCGTACTAAGTATTTTCATAATATGTGTAACCTTCTAGTAAAGAATATCCTCCTCTGAAAGACAAACACATCCTATATGACCTTTTACGAGATCTAAGAATCCATTTTATCACCACTCAATGCTTTTTTTCCTAGATTTGAGAGATATTAACTAACAATGGCAACCACATCAGTGATATCGTGCCATGGCGTACATCAAACTTTCCATATTAGAAATAGAAGGAGTCTTCTTCATTTCAACCTTCTCTTTTTGACTTGAAGGACTTTATTTGGTACTTAATTTGAAATGAGTTGCTAATGGTGATCCAACAAATTTGGCAATGTAGATCCTAAATTTTTCTAGAACTTTTTCAATATATCTTTGTTGTGACAAATATAGCTTTCTAGCTTTCCGATCATGAAAGATCTTTCCTTGCTATCACGACATCATTCATATATAATAAAAGAATATGAAAATTTTCATTACCAAACACTTGTACATAGATAAAAAAATTTGAGGTAGATTTTTTGTAGCCATGATCCATTATGAAGGCATCAAACTTTTTATACCATTGTCTTGCTATTTGCTTCAAGCCGTAGAGACTTCTCCAATTTATAGACCAAATGTTCATTTGCTTTGATATTGAAATCTTCGTGTTGCTCTATATAGATCTCTTTTATCCAAATTTCCATGAAGAAAATTGTATTTATCTCTAATTGTTCAATGTGCAAATTCATAGTAGCTACTAACCCTAAGAGAATTTCTTCAAAGTATTTATATCTAATTGTTGAATGATATCTTCACTATGGATTAGAGAATTTCTTCAAAGTATGATTGTCATGCAAGGCATGAATTTTCTTTTGCATGGGTTCCATCCACTCCTTTTTTCACTTCACACAACCTCATGGTAGTTTTCCGACTCTCTCCCACCAATAAGTATTTAAAAATTTATTTTAATGAAACACAACTGAAAATAACATTTATTGCCTTGCTATTCCAGCCAACCTTTTTATAATTTGACTTTTCCTAAGCTAATCATATCTTAAAAAGATATAAAGATTGATCCATTCAATGCGTTGTGTGAGAGATTCAGAATTTGTAGCATAACTAGTCCACTTAGTAGGGTGGTATGGTTCTAGAAAATGAATTATGACTAAGATCTAATAATTCTTGTAGGTTTGTTAGATCTTCAATTTGAAGGGCGACGTTTACATTTAAATGTTTGTTGCTTAACTTAAAAAGAAAAGTTTATGACAACCCGAAACTTGCCATGAATCTATCCACTTAGGTTTTCAAGCTCTATGTTGTGTAGGTTTTCAAGCTTTTGAGGTATCTCACCAAAAAGTAAGTTATTACTAAGATTTAAGTTATACAATTGAGATGTCCTGTCTAATTCTCTTAGAATCTCCCCTTCCAAGTTATTGGACGAAAGATCAAGCAGCCGTAGCTAAGATAATTGTTCAATGCTATGAGATATTTCTCCATTGAGCTTATTATTAGAGAACTCAGTGATAAGAAACTTCTTTTAGAGGTCGTCACATACCTAATATTTTCTAGCTAAATTATATTTTATCTTGTTTGGTTTAGATTAATTTTATAAAATCTATGTACTTTCAATTTAAAATTTTAATATTTTTTAGTGTTAATTAAAGAATGATTGTTATATTTTCTTATCATAATTGATCATACCATTAGTTGAATTTAAAAATCTTTATTAGAGATAAAATTTTAGAAGATTATATAAGTTCTTTTAGATTGATTTTCAAATGATAAAATTATAACAAATATATTGAATGTATATATGTTTTTATTATATTTTTGTTATCTAAAATTTGATTGATATTATTTAGATATGTTAGAAAGTCATATCTAATTTTTTATAATCGTCTCTAATTAGGATTTTAAAATTTGACCAATAATTTTATAAACCATTATGGAAAAGATAATAATTTTATTTTAGTTAAGATCACATTCGTGTTAAATACTTAAGTTGAAAATATATATAAAGTTTTCATAAAAATAATTAGAGATTTATTGTATTTGTAATAATATCTTCTATTAGTGTCTTTCTTAAGTTTTAGGTTGCACTTCTTTCTATTTAACGTTTTCATTGTAAATTCTCCATATTTTACTACTTTTTTGATCAATTTGCACTCGTCTTTCTTTTTAAAAGTTTTGATAATTTTGTTTTTTAAATTTTTTCAATAACTAAGAAATATGTTGGTCTAACAACAAGTTACATTGGTGTAATGAAATGAATAAGTTTTCTAACGTATATACAATAATATATATTACAGTTGATACGAAAAAGATATGAGTAAAATAGTATTATTTAATATTTTACTTATTTTTTATATAATTTTGATAAATAATATTTTATATTCGTTGGAAAACTTCTTCAGTTAAAGTATATTCAAATTCGATCATTTCTAGCCCTTAAAATTCAGTTAAACATTATAACTTTAAAAATTTGTTTGTAAAATATTATTGTTCGAAGTTAATATGAAAACATTTATATGAAAGTGTGAATAAAATTATTTTGTTCATATCTTTTTAGTATAAACTTTGATTGACATTATTTTATATGCATTAGAAAATTTATTCAGTGATTTATAATTTTATCTATAATGAGTATATTTTAATTCAATTATTTTGATAAATTAAAATTATTTTAAACATTATAACATTAAAAAAGGTCTCTTTTATCGACGTCCTCATCCTCATCCTTTTTCATCCTCCTTCGGCCTCTACATCCTTTATCAAGAAACTGTCGTTGCCGCCACCTCCTTTATCACCTGCAAGCCGCTGTCACCGTCATCACCTCCTCTAATTGGGCTAAGCTCGGGCTAGGTTTGGCTTAGCTCAAGCTCGACTCAAGATAAGCTAAGCTTAAATCCCAAACTCGCTCAAAATTAATTACAAATCTAGATTGAGCTAGAGCTAGCTCGCTCAAGCTCAGCTCGGTTAGACTCATTTACACTCTTAGTGAAAATATCATTTGTAATGCCCTTCCATTTAATAAACTTGTAAATTCATAGAATTTGACATTCATCCTTTGGGAAAGAAAAATAAAAGGTGGGGATCAGCAACAAACTAAAAATTTATAAGCTTAGCTAAATTGATATACAAGTATATTTTATATACATTGCTGTACGACTACCATATTACATGATCATATTAATTATATCAACTGAGGATAGGAGGTACTTAGAGAGTGGAGGGTGGATAGCTGTTGAGATACATGTTGCATTGTTTGCATTTTTGGTCGACTTAATGAATTAGCTTCTAAACATTGAAGGGTTATATTGACTAGATAAGATTTAATTTGCAACTTCAATTGTAGGTAGTGATAGACGTGGATCTAAAATATTCTCCAGAAGTGTGAGTTCGATGGCTGCAGATGATAAAGATGTAATCAAATCTCCAGGATGAGCTCCCACAAGCACGTTAAGTGCCATCACTCCAAAACTTTACATGTTGCATTTCTTGATCACTATCATTGTATAGGCAAACTCTATAGAGTATCATAAGATAAAGTTTCAGCAAATTAAACCTAATCATATTAAAACCCATAAGAAAAAAGTTTTGAAATATGATAGACGGTTATACCCAAAGGCAATTATGGTAACAACTTTAAGAATTAGTTTATGGCACACAACTCATATGCTTTACCTTATTAGCTGTTGTAATTAATAGTAGGTGCTAAGCTTAAATTTTTTATTTTAATCAATTATACTATTTTTAGATAGTCTAGGTTATCTTCGTTGCTTCACGCATAGTATTTTTACTCTTGGGTTTATAAACTAGCAGTTACTACTTTTATTAATAATGTATATTATAATAATGGTAAAGGTAAAGGAAATTATTATTAAGAATTTTCGGATAATGTCTAAGAGTTATTGTCAATGTCTATATCGCTTATTTAAATGAATGAATTATTTGTAATAAGAAAAACCAGCTTAATCAGAGGTGGTCTCATTGAGATGTAATTAACTAGAATCTTTTAAGATCATAGGGAATGAGGAATGTATAGTCAATCTCCTGATCATTAAAATTTATTTCGTTTTGTTCATCAGACGAGGATAAAAAAATTTCCTCCTCAAACCAGTATATCTCTGCAAGGTTATGTAATGGTTCCATAGCAATGATTTGTGTACACATAGTTTTGTTACGAATCAGATTTGAAGTGGTCCATTTGTAAGAAAATTATAAAAATTTAGGTGGAGATAGCTCGTAAGTTCGAGTTCTAATCGCTCTAGTTTCACTTAAATTGGAGGTTGGGATGAAAATTTAAAAATAAAATAGTTGAGATAGGTCAGAGAGGGTAGAACGGTAGCGGTCGTCGGAGGGTGGCGGATGGCCAGGGTGTATTGTAAAGTGGCTGCTGGAGGTAGAAGGCGACTAAGGTAAAAAGATAAGGACGAAAATAATTACCGACTAAAAATCAGATTTCTCCCAATGATAATTATCAAGACCTGTCCACCCCTATTTATAGGAGTAAAATTTCTAACAGATCAAATCCACATACGTATTATCTTATTTATTTAAAATTTAAAATAGAAAGATAAAATTAAGTAACTAATTTGACTCGATTTGACTCAACTTAACATATGTAATCGAATAATAACAAGTTCCCTATTTTATGTTATTTTTAATTCATTCTCTCTATTTTACGTCTATTTCAATCCATACAGCAAAACCTGGACCTCTAGAGATAGCGATGTTTCTTATGCTAATTTACTTCCTCATTTACTACAACTAGTTCCAAAAAGAAAATTGAAGCGAATAGGTCACTTTGAGAAGGTTATTAAGTGATTCCACTTAACCTTTAAATAACATTTCTTTTCTTTAGACAAATTAAAACATTACAGTTCTAGCACAAGTCTCAATTTCATCTATCTGAGGGATCTTAATAGGTAACTCTATTAAGAAAATAAATCTTCGTTGCCTATACACAATCAAATTTGAGACAATAATTTCTTATAAAAAGCTAATGTGGAAGCAATCAATACAATGGAACAATAGCATCCCAAGAAAATAATCACTGAGAATTTTATGTGAAAAACCCAAAGTGGGTAAAACCATGGAGCCTTGCCCTAGCAAATTTCTTCACTATATGTAACGAAATATATATCTTCTCTAGATTATACTAAATGCAAGCACACTGATGCGAACCAGGTTAGATCAGATCGCATCATGAGGACATTGGGTTGGATGGATCGAGTTTATTTATATTTTAATTGATTAATATTTATCTCTTATGTAAGCTCTTAAAATAAGTCTAGTTAAGTCATGTAAGTCACTAAAGTAAGTTCAATTAAGTCACGTAAGCTACTAAGACAAGTCCTAGTTTAAGTCGTATAAGCCTTCAAGGCTAAATCTGAATATAACTCATTGTACCCAATCTCTATATATAGAGGAGCTAGGTTTCTTTGTTTATTCATCTAAGTATCTAGTGAAAAATTAAAAATTATATTTTAGCTATAGACTATCTTAAGAGTAAGAGTAAGATAATTAAGGAGTAGAAGTAAATTAATCATAGTCGTTTATTATCTTAGGAGTAGATCTAACCTAGAACCCTTATTTTACCTCTAACACATGGCCATCGTCTACCTCCATAAGCCACCTATTCATACTGCTGACTGCTACCATTCCACGGTTGTCCGCCACCCTCTAACGACCGCCACAACATTAAATATGTACCGTTCTGATATTGCTCCACTCTTTCATTTATATGTTTTTATTTCGACCTCCAATTTAGGTAAAATAAGAGCCATTAGAACCCCAAGTCAAGAGTTTACCATCACCTAAATTTTTATAATTTTCTCACTTTCGGATTGGTCAAGATCTGGTTCGTAAAATTGGTATTAGAGTAGACCCTCCGACTTTCATCCACTTTCCTGAAGATATCTTCTAATCTAGCCATCCGATCTTGTGATATCAGATTCATTAGAAAGATCTTTTTTAGGGCTATGACCTATCAATATTCCATATCAATCGAAAGCCAGATTTGACGAAAATTCTCTTGAAAGGTCCATACAAATTTCTGTCCAAAAACTGATTTGAATCAGGTGTAGCCAATTCATATCAAATTATAACATTGGTATCAGAGCCATTGTTTCTTAGTTGTTGGTGAACACGTGATCCAAGACAAATCCTAAACAAATCGCTGCCATAGAGGACCCAAGAACTCATCTCTCTACCGACTAGGTCTTCTCCAATGCCATCATCACCAACAACTATCGACGATGAACCATTCACGTGGACGAAGGCATTGATAGAATCATTGAAAGACGGCTTCGAATGGATCGAGAAGGATCTCCAAGGCTTGATGGTAGCTATCTGGGCTCGTTACCACACACCTACATCACCAATGCTATCAGCCATGTCGGAACTAGCTCAGCCATGACTAGATGGTTCCATCCATGAAGTAGATGGAGGAGAGCTTCAAATCGCCACAACCACTCCTCCTCCGGCTATAGTGGAGATCCCTCCACCTCTGCAAACTAAGCCCTCCTCCATAGCAACATTGGAGCATCCCCCAACGACGGCTCCGACGTGATGCAAATTAGGTTAGGCCGGATAGCATCATGAGAACATTGGGTTTGATGGATCGAGTCTATTTTTCTTTTAATTGATTTATGTTTATCTCTTATGTAAACCTTTAAAGCAAGTCTAGTTAAGTCATGTAAACTACTAAGGCAAGTTTAATTAAGTCACATAAGTCACTAAGGCGAGTTCAATTAAGTAATGTAAACCTCTAAGGCAAGTCCTAGTTCGAGTCGTATAAGCCTTTAGAGTTAAATCCGAGTAGGTTCATTATACCCGACTTTTATATATAGAGCGGCTAAGCTTCTTTGTTTATTTTATCCAAGTATCCAATGAAGAATTAAGAATTACGTTTAAGGGGTATGATTAAAGGGTAACATTGCAATGCCCGATTAGTTTAGGAGGTCTAATTACAACATTTTATATGATGGAAGGTCACTGCAATATTAGCCTATAGTTCAAGGGGTGTTAATGTAATTAATTTTTTTATAAATTATCAATGCCTAAATAGATCTTTATAATTGGATCATTTTCGATGTTCGACTATAATTTACAGCAAGAATTATATGATAGCAGATTTCAAGGGCTTATAAGTTTTAATTAGTAATTCTAAATGGCTTGCATGTTAAGAAGTTCTCAAAGGATCAGTAATGCATTGCAGAAAGAAAATTCTTAATATAACTTATATTAAGTAAATCACTGTAAGAATTTTTGAAGAATGATCTTCATAAAGTTCTCTTTTAGGTCTAGTAAACTGTTAAGAGTTGTTGTCAATATGTCTATATTGATAATGGATTATTTGTAATAAAAATATTAGCTTGATTGGAGAGAGTATCATTTCATATTGAGATTAAGGGAAATTTTGGATAGCTATTTTAGAGTTTTTATTCCTAAAATTATACATCTAATATAGATTTGGGTATTCTAATAATTACCTATAATCTAGAGTGTGGTGTAATAATTACTTTTAGTGTGATATTATGTTGAGGTAAAAATTGACTAGAATATCTTTGATTTGATATATAAATTAAAATTAAAGTATTCTTAATTATTTTAGGTATGCAATACATGTAGATATATAATAAAATATA
Organism: Typha angustifolia; assembly: GCF_048772165.1. Classification (NCBI taxonomy): domain Eukaryota; kingdom Viridiplantae; phylum Streptophyta; class Magnoliopsida; order Poales; family Typhaceae; genus Typha; species Typha angustifolia. The sequence goes on along the minus strand of NC_133239.1, from coordinate 10,015,434 downwards.
TAAATGGCAAGAGAGAATAGATAGATGAAATATTTTAAATACAACTTTTTGGTTTGTGGAATGAGATAAAATGAGCAGTGCTTAGAGAGGAGTGAGAATTTTTTTAAATTATAATTGGGCTTATATAGAATAATTTGAATAGTATCTCTAATCTAGAATAGAGATAATTTGATATTTATTTTCTTATTTGATACAGAAAGAAAAAATTAATGATTTCCCAATTAAATAATTCAATATTTATTTTCTAATTTAGAATATTATTTTCTAATCTAGAATAGGGAAAAAAATAATCCTGAAAGTGAATGGGATGCTTAGGGAATGAGAAACTTATAATCTTATAATCCTTAATTATTTCCTTGCGGTTCATCAGATTAATCTTAGTTTAAACTCATAAACTCTAACCTTATATCCAACTAATCCAAATAAGTTAAGTCTGAAATTTCGATTCCAAGTTAAGTTAATCAAATGTTAATCAAATGGTCAAAGACTTTGGTATACCTGATTACTGAGTTTTTGACCAAACTAGCCCTGATTCAATTTATTTTTACTGAAATTGTATAGTGATAAAAATGCTAAATTTATTAACGTTTTTTAAAATATTGATTAGTTTAATATTTTTGTTAGGGCTATAATAAATTAGACCCATTTGTTAATGAATTTAAGAGATAATCTATTTTGATAAAAAAAAAACCCTAATTACTTTTGCCTACTTTGGAGGAGACTAGTGTTGAGTCAATTCCACAAGACTCGAGTCAGCCACTAAGGGTATATATCCGACGTTGTGGCGATCGTCGAAGGGTGGCACATAGCCAAGGGTGATGGTGAACAGTCGTATTGTAGGGTAGTTGCTGGAGGTAGGGGTGGCTAGGGTTTGAATGCTTGAAAGGGACCTACGGTTATGATATACTCCTATGTAGATAAAGATAATCTAACAGCTAAGGTAAAAAGATAAGGACGAAAATAATAACTGGCTAAACTCAGATTTCTCTCAATGATCAATGATCATGATTAACATATGTCCACTCCTATTTATATGAGTAAAATCCCTAGCAGATCGGATCCACATGTGAATTATCCGATTTATTTAAAATTCAAAACAATAAGATAAACCTAAGTAACTAACTTGACTCGACTTAACCCATGTGGTTGGATTGTAACAAATCTGTCAAGCCCTATGTCATCATGAAGGTCTCGCTCACGTCGTGCTCAAGTTGCATGCTAGTCCAACTCAATCGATTAACATGGGCCCACCATATCATTCCAACAATCATTCTTAGGCTTGTACTTGGGCCCAAGGTCATGCACATGGGACCAAAACTGATTTGCATCATTGGCTAACAATGGGGCCGAGGAAGCCAGCCATGGCCATTAGTGGTCATAAAAGCATTGGAGAAACCATCGACTGATGAAAAGAGGCTCTGATACCACTGTTATAAACTAGATCTCGACCGATCTATTCATAAAAAAATTACAAAATTTTTATAGGTTGTATCATTAAAAGTGATCTTTTGGCTTTAGATTCACGTTAATCCGAAGTTGGAGTGAACCGATATAATCGAAATTGTGGAGGAAGGTTAGAATTGGACAAATTGGTAATTATCCGATGTTGATACGGTCGTCGGAGGATGGCAGACGGCTAAGGGTGGTGGAGGATGACCATAAGATAGGGTGGCTTGTGGAGGAAGATGGTGGCTAGGGTTTGGAAGGATTCTAGAGTTAAGATCTACTTCTACGAAGATAAAGACGATCTAATAGCTACGGTAAAAGATAAAGGCAGAATAATAAATCAACTAAACTCAATATTTATTTCACACCTAGAAATTGCCCTATTGTGCTCACATGCGCTTTATTTGAATTAAAAATAATAAGCAAATCTAACTAACTAATTGACTCAACTCGACTCAACTTAACTTGACTTGCTCAACTCCATGTGATTGGATCATATTAATCCACCATGCTAGCGACATCTTGTCCTCAAATTGACTAATCCCCGAAGTCCCTATACTTGCAGGGTCGATCGTGCAAATTAGTGAACTCAAGTTCATCCTTTTCAAGCCCACCCAAGAACACGACGTAGGCTGGCTAGCTTTCTACATTTATGATCAGGGGTAAAACAATCATCACATTAAAAACACAAGCATTTCTTTCTATACTCCTCCAAGTCACTAGGTATAAAGCGGACACGTGATCTGCAGGCGGTTAGGGTGAGTCGCTTGTGCAGGATGAGCTAGAACAAGAGAAGTTAGCTCAAGTGGTTCCTTGGTGTGAGTCGCCTTCCTTATCTCTACTTCACGAAGCTTGTTCAGCTGGTGTTGTGACAAATTAAGTAACATTTATAAGTGCATGAATCTATAGAATAGATCGGCAAGCAAGGTATCGATCTCACGAGGACTTGTTTGAAACTTTAAGTGCTTAAAAATCTTAAAAGTAATTTTAACATACTTGGAAAACGGGTTTAGGAGATTTATAGAAAAGGAAAATCATTTTGTAGATTTTTTTTTAACAAGCATGATAAATAAGGTCTTAAAATTCACTTTGTAGACAACACATTCTATTTGGCTAACCTAAATCTCTTCTTTTCTACAATTCACCAAGAAATCAATTACCGGTGCATTGAAAGATTATCTTTAAATAAATAATTCAATTTTTATAAAAATTAAGTTATTCATTCATTTTTAGAAAATTTGGAGTAACAATTTTAAATCATTAGATATATTCTTTTTAAGAAAAACAACTAATATCCAAATTCTAAACAACAAATTTAGACTTTGTCCACGCTGGGAATAGAGTGAAATAGGAATAACAAAGTTTCTTCCTAAAATTTTTAGCTTGATAGAGATTTGATTACTAAAAATTTGTTGCTCGATAGAAAAGAAAAGAATTTTGACATATTTTGATTTAGATAAGGAAGAAAGTAATAGTAGATCTTGGTTTGATATAAGCATGACTTGAGAGATGTGAGGTAATTTGAGGTTAGTATTGACGAATTAAGTTAAGTGGCCAAGCCCAAATATAATTTGAGCCAAAATTTGACTATTTTTAGTGACTAAATAAGATTCAATTGATCAAACGACTTCATATAACTAAACATATTAATTAGTTAAAATAAAATATTAATAGTTTTAACGGCTACGGTAAAAGATAAAGCCAAAATAATAAATTTACTAAACTCAGTGTAAATTCCACACCTAAAAATTACCATATTGGGCTTACATCTTTTTATTTGAAATTGAAAACAAGTAACTCAAGACAACTCGACTTGACTACATTGACTCAACCCCACCTAGAATTATCATATCATTTTAATACTTTTTCTTTTAGACAAATAAAAATTCAACCGGCTTCATGAATTGAAATATGAAAATATTTACATAATATAAGTCTTTTTTTAAAATATGTGAGCATAATTTCATTGGCAAGTTCCAATGTCGAGATGGATGAAAAGAAGTCAATCTCGTGCGTGCGCTCGAGTGAGCCGATGTTAGCTCGAGCTTGGCTCGCTTTTCAAACAAGCTTGATTTTTGAGTTTGAGCTCGGTTCGATTATTGTGATTCGAGCACTACAAATGAGTCGGCATGCATGTCCAAGATAACAAAGTCAATTTGTTATTTCTGTCTGACTCCTTCAAAACATCAAATGTAGATCCAAAGAATATGACATTCATCCTTTGGGAAAAAGAAATAAAAGGTGGGGGGACCAGTAACAAACTCAAAATTTATAAACTTAGCTAAATTGATATACAAGATTGTTTCCTATACATTGCTGTTGGTCTACAATATTACATGATCATATTAATTATATCAACTGAGGATAGGCGGTATCCGGAGAGTAGATAGCTGTTGAGATACATGTTGCATTGTTGGTCGACTTGATGGATTAGCTTCTAAACATTGAAGGGTTATATGGACTACGAGTAAGATTTCACTTGCAACTTCAATTGTAGGTAGTGTTAGACGTGGATCTAAAATATCCTTCAGTAGTGTGAGTTCGATGGCAGTTGATGATAAAGATGTAATCAAATTTCCAGGATGAGCTCCCACAAGCACTTCAAGTGCCACAACTCCAAAACTATATACGTCGCATTTCTCGGTCACTATCATTATATATGCAAACTCTACAGAGTATCATAAGATAAAGTTTTAGAAATGAAGCCTAATTATATTAAAACCCATAAAAAATATTTTTGAAATATGATAGACAGTTATACCTAATGGCAAATATGACAACAACTTAAAAATTAGGTTATGGCATGCAATTATCTCTTCACATTTTTAAACGATAATATATGGACCAAATGATAAATATCCATAAGGTAGAATAAATGAAATATCACTTATATCTTCATACTATAGAAAAGAAATATATGACATGAAAATACACTTTTGAAAATATCAATGCAAACTTTCTTAATTAGAATAAAATACATCCATTTACCTGGTGCGACGTATCCCTTTGTTCCAGCAACCATGGTCCAATTGGATGAGTCAGGCTTCAAAATTCTAGCTATTCCAAAGTCTGACACATAAGCTCTAAATTCTGAATCAAGTAAAACGTTGTTGCTTGTGATATCTCGATGAACTATGGGAGGAGAACAATTATGATGCAGGTAAGATAAAGCATGAGCAACATCTCTAATAACGCTCAACCTTCTGATCCATTCTAACTCAACGGCATAAGCATTATTTGTAAGAATGCTTGCTAGACTTCCTCTCTCCAAGTACTCACAAACAATAAGCCTATGTTGATCAGTTGAACAATAGCCATAAAGCTTCACAATATTCCGATGTTTGGTTTGAGATAGTGTTTGTATCTCGTGATGAAAAAGCTGGTTGTCTATCAATCTTTCTTCTTCCGTTTGATGAATTTTCTTCACAGCAATTGTTTTTCCGATTGGTAGTGTAATTTCTCCTACTCTTACTCCTCTTGGTAAGGTAATTTTGTAAACACTTCCATATGCACCGGTGCCAATGCAAAACTTGTCATCAAAATTCTCTGTTGTTTCAATGATATCCTTATATAAATCTTTTCCATCAATGTTTCCTAACAAGAACCCATTTTTATCAATCTCACTTGTATTGTGTTTAGTGTTTTTTTTCCTCTTCCATATGATTAAAGCAAACCCCACAAAAAGAAGCAAGGATCCAAGAATAGGAAGAACAACTAACAGAATAATGTGACTTCGTTTACTTGTAGAACCTCTCCTTGAAAAGCTTGAACTACATGGAGTCAAGCCAGGCACCTCGCCGCACAGATCTTTATTATGGGTGAACCACTCCATTGGAGCTTTCTTGAAAACCTGGCTACCAGGAAGAGGCCCCTCCAATTCATTATAGGATAAGTCTATCTTTATTAAGCTAGCCATATCTTGAAAAGAAGGGGGGATAGATCTAGTCAATGCATTGTGTGAGAGATTCAGAACTTGTAGCATAATTAGTCCACTTAGTTGGGATGGGATACTTCCAGAAAATGAATTATGACTAAGATCTAATTCTTGTAGATTCACTAGATCACCGATTTGAAGGGGGATGCTTCCATTTAAATGATTGTTGCTTAACTTTAAAAACCAAAGTTTATGATAGCCCCCAAACTTGCCTTCAATTGATCCACCCAGGTTGTTAGCTGATAGATCCAAAATCTCTATGTTGGGTAGGTTTCCAAGCTCTTGAGGTATCTCACCAGAGAGTAAGTTATTACTTAGACTCAAGTTATATAATTGAGATGACTTGCCTAATTCCTTTGGAATCTCCCCTTCCAGATTATTCGACGAAAGATCAAGCAGTTGCAGCTGAGATAATTGCCCAATGCTATGAGGTATTTCTCCGTTGAGCTTGTTGTTAGAGATTTTTAGGCTTGTCAAATTGTGGCATTGTCCCCAATAGTGTGAGAGAGTACCAGAGAGCCTATTGAAGCTCAAATCAATGTATACTAAGTTGGGATACGCTCCGAAATTAGAGATATCTCCCTCAAGCTGATTCCCATCAAGTTGAATTCTGACAAAGCTTGTGATATTTGCAAGTCCATGAGGTAAAGAACCACTTAAATGATTGTTATATATTAGAAGGTACTGGATGTTACTCAAATTTCCAAATGATAGAGGGATGGGCCCAGAGAGCTGATTATCCCAAAGGTTTAACAAAATGAGCTTGGTCAAGTTCCCTAGACTTGGTGGAATATGGCTTGCTAGGTTATTATTGGAGATACTTAAAATAATCAGATTTGTTAACTTCCCTATTTCATGAGGAATGGAACCAGAGAGCTGATTACCCCAAAGGTTTAACAAAATGAGGTTGGTCAAGTTCCCTAGACTTGGTGGAATATGGCTTGCTAGGTTATTATTGGAGATACTTAAAATAATCAGATTTGTTAACTTCCCTATTTCATGAGGAATAGAACCAGAGAGCTGATTACCCCAAAGAAGTAAGATATTGAGCTTGGTCAAGTTCCCAAAACTTCTCGGGATGGGTCCAGAGAGTTGATTGTTGTTGAATTCTAATTTGACCATATTTACCAACAGTCCTATTTCATGAGGAATGGAACCAGAGAGCTGATTACCCCAAAGAAGTAAGATATTGAGCTTGGTCAAGTTTCCTAAACTTCTTGGGATGGGACCTATAAGATAATTATGATATAGGTCTAAGATTCTAAGTTTGGTCATGCTAGCAAGAGAAGGAGGTATGAAGCCACTTATTTGATTCATAGAAAGATCAAGAGCGGTGAGCTTAAAAAGAGCAATGATGGAAGCTGGAATGGATCCATGCAATTGGTTGAGGGCGAGGTTAAGACTTTTTACCGTTGCTAATTGCGAGAAGTCGAGGACGTCGAGAGTCCCTACAAGACCCATCTGCGACAGAGATATCGCCGTGATTATGCTTCGCCCTCCATGATGCATGGCACTACTACATTTGATGCCAGTCCAATTGCATGGACTAATTGTAAGATTCCATGAAGTTATGGCTTCATGGCTCTTAAGACTGGTTCTCCAATGGAGGAGAGCTCTCCCTTGTGAATCAAGTGATGCCAGTTTTGCACCACTTGGGAGAATTGGGAGTAGCAGTAGAATCGACAAGAGGAACGTTAGGACAGACAACAAAGAATTCATAGCTAGCTCTAACTGAAGACCAAAGGCAGAGCTTATTTTGTTGTTCTTAACCTAAAGTGTTCAAGGGTTTATATAGAAACTTTTTGTCACGACACACTTAGGGCATTATCCAACACTAATCGAACATTTTATTTTGTGTGCTCATATTGTGATAAACCTTCGGATACAAGTTGTGTGGCTAACAAGAAGTCACACAATGTTACTAATAACCTCTTCTATACGTGTTATCTACGATGTTTTTGATAGTGAAATGCTGTGGAATTCTCTAGTTTTGCCAAGAGAATTTCTGCACACTCCACCACACAATTAAGAGAAGACTTGTGTTGAGTCCCCAATTTCCACATGACTCAAGAGTTATCTCTCTACTCCATATAAAAAAGACCTTTCAATTCACCACAAACTTCTCAATTCACATTCATCCGTGGTGGACACCACCAATAAGATTCAATAGTCTCCATGTTAAAGTCATTCCCTCTAAATATATTGTAAAGGTGAGGATTAAATAACCCAGACGAGTCCAGCACTATTTCCAAATACTCTTACATAAGAGTATTTTTGTTATTTTAAAAATAAAATATCTTTAGTTAACAGTATATTCTCACGATGTTAATTCTAAATCGTAATATTTTGTAAATAATAAAAATATACAATATAAATCATAATTATGTTATTATATACAAATTCTTTACACATGTAAATAAAATTAGGATATTTTACAAATCACACCGTATATTTTGTGATTTACGTGTCTTTGAGGTTTTTACAACCCAACTACTTTTTTTTTTACTTATAATCCTCATTTAACACCCTCTCTCAGTTTAAACGATACTAGCAAAAAAATCTTTCATTATAATCTATGAACTAATTTATAAATATCTAATCTACTCATGCCTTTCTTCAAAGGAGGGTTAGAGAGGAGGAAAAAAATAGGTAAAATAAATATCTGAATAACGTCAGAATGTCAAATAAAAATTATAGAGAAAAAGTAGGGATCAGATCGTTAAAAATAGAATGTGAATCACAAAATAGGTAAAACTATAGGGTGTGATTTAATGAAACTATGGAGACATGTTCTTAGTGTAGAGTAAAACTAGTTCTAGAAAATCCCATACATTATCAATGCATAAGTTGATATCTACATTAGGATATTTTTCTTGGTCTGATAATAAATTGTAGGTTTATAACTTTTAATCTGCAAGCCCAAACTCAATAAAACTTTATGTACATGCTATTGATATAGAGGATAATCATCTTCATATAATTTCATAAATTATCAATGCTAGACAGATCTATATGAATGGATCTTTTCCTATGTCTGATAATAATTTACAGCAGGAATTCTGGGATAGCAGATTTCAAGGTCATATAACCTTTAGTCAGTAATTCCAAAATTGATGCCAACTTCACTAACATATTTTCGTCATAGAGAATAATCATCTTCAAAGAATTTCATAAATTATTGAAATCTATATTAATCTACATAATTAGATCTTTTACTATACTTGACAATGATAGTCTGTAACAGAAATTATAGAACAACGTATTTGATTCCTGAATATAAAACTGATATTAGATATAACCCGTAATAAGAAAATCATTATAAGAATTTTTAGATAATGATCTCCATAAAGTTCTCTCTTTAGATACAGTAAAGTGTCTAAGTGTTATTGTTAATATCCATATCACTTATTTAAATGAATGGATTATTTGTAATAAGAAAACCATCTTAATCGTCTGTCTCATTTTCTAACGTATATAAAATAATATAGATTAGAGTTTATACGAAAAAGATATGAGTAAAATAGTATTATTTAATATTTTACTTATTTTTTTGTATAATTTTGATAAATAATATTTTATATTTGTTGGAAAACTTCTTCCGTTAAAGTATATTCAAATTCGATCATTTCTAGCCCTTAAAATTCGGTTAAACATTATAACTTTAAAAATTGTTTGTAAAATATTATTGTTCGAAGTTAATATGAAAACATTTATATGAAAGAGTGAATAAAATTATTTTTTCATATCTTTTTAGTATAAACTTTGATTGACATTATTTTATATGAGTTGGTAAATTTATTCAGTAATTTATAATTTTATCTATAATGAGTATATTTGAATTCAATTATTCTGATAAATTAAAATTATTTTAAACATTATAACTTTAAAAAAGGTCTCTTTAATCGGCGTCCTCATCCTCATCCTTTTTCACCCTCATCCTTTTTCATCCTTCTTCGGCCTCTGCATCCTTTATCAGGAAACTGTCGTTGCCGCCACCTCCTTTATCACCTACAAGCTGCTGTCGCCGCCGTCGCCTCCTCTAATTGGGCTAAGCTCGGGCTAGGTTTCGCTTTGCTCGGGCTAGGTTTCGCTTTGCTCAAGCTCAACTCAAGATAAGCTGAGCTTAAATCTTAAACTCGCTCAAAATTAATTACAAATCGAGCTTGAGCTAGCTCGGTTGGACTCATTTACACTCTTAGTGAAAATATCATTTGTAATTCCCTTTCATTTAATAAACTTGTAAATTCATAGAATTTGAAATTCATCCTTTGGGGAAGAGAAATAAAAGGTAGGGACTTGCAACAAACTAAAAATTTATAAGCTTAGCTAAATTGATATTACATGATCATATTAATTACATCAATTGAGGATAGGAGGTACCTAGAGAGTGGAGAGTGGATAGCTGTTGAGATACATGTTGCATTGTTTGCATTTTTGGTCGACTTAATGGATTAGCTTCTAAATATTGAAGGGTTATATTGACTATAAGTAAGATTTAATTTGCAACTTCAATTGTAGGTAGTGATAGACGTGAATCTAAAATATTCTCCAGAAGTGTGAGTTCGATAACTGCAGATGATAAAGATGTAATCAAATCTCCAGGATGAGCTCCCACAAGCACGTTAAGTGCCATCACTCCAAAACTTTACATGTTGCATTTTTGGTCACTATAATTGTATAGGCAAACTCTATAGAGTATCATAAGATAAAGTTTCAGCAAATTAAACCTAATCATATTAAAACCCATAAGAAAAAAGTTTTGAAATATGATAGACAGTTATACCCAAAGGCAATTATGGTAACAACTTTAAGAATTAGTTTATGGCACACAATTATATATTAATATTTTTAAGCTATAATATATGGGTTAAATAACAAATATTCATATGGTAGAATAAATGACACATTACTTGTATCTTCATACTATGGAAAAGAAGTGACATATGATAATACACGGACTGTCTCAATTAGAATTAAATACAGCCATTTTTCTGGTGAAATGTATCCCTTTGTTCTTGCAACCATGGTCCAATTGGTTGAGTCAGACTTCAAAATTCTAGCTATTCCAAAGTCCGACGCACAAGCTCTAAATTTTAAATCAAGTAAAACATTGTTGCTTGTGATATCTCGATGAACTATGGGAAGAGAACAATTATGATGCAGGTAAGATAAAGCATGAGCAACATCTCTAATAGCATTCAACCTTTTAATCCATTCTAACTCAACGGCATATGCATTATTTAGAATGGCTGTTAGACTTCCTCTCTCCAAGTACTCACTAACAATAAGCTTGTATTGATCAGTTGAACAATAGCTAGAAAGCTTTGCAATATTCCGATGTCGTGTTTCAGATAGTATTTATATCTCATGATGAAAAGATTGGTTATCTATGGATCTTTCTTCTTTCATTTCATGGATTTTCTTCAGAGTAATTATTTTTCCTGTTGGTAGTGTAACTTCTCCTACTCTTACTCATCTTAGTAGGGTGATATTGTAGACACTTCCATATGCACCAGTGCCAATGCAAAACTTGTCATCAAAATTCTCTGTTGTTTCGATGATATCCTTATACAAATTTTTACCATCAATGTTTCCTAACAATAACCCATTTTTATCAATCTCACTTGCATCATGTTTAGTGCTTTTCTTTCTCCATAAAAATAAAGCAAACCCAGCAAAAAGAAGCAAGGATCCAAGAATAGGAAGAATAACTAACAGAATAATGTGAGTTTGTTTGCTTTTAGAATCCTGCAATGTAGTTGAAGGGTTTGAACTACATGGAGTCAAGCTAGGCACCTCGCCGCATAGACCTTTATTATGGGTGAACCAGACTATCGGTGCTTTCTTGAAAAGTTGGCTATTAGGAAGAGAGCCTTCCAAATCATTATATGATAAGTCTATCAATGATAAGCTAATCATATAATTATATATATTGAAAAGATGTCGGGATAGATCCGATCAATACATTGTGTGAGAGATTTAGAGCTTGTAGCATAATTAGTCCACTCAGTTGGGATGGTATGCTTCTAGAAAATGAATTATGACTAATATCTAGTAATTCTTGTAGATTTACTAGATCACCGATTTGAAGGGGGATGCTTCCATTTAAATGATTGCTGCTTAACTTTAAAAACCAAAGTTTATAACAACCTCCAAACTTGCCATGAATCGGTCACTTAGGTTGTTAGCTCATAGATCCAATGTTTTTCTTATGCTAATTTACTTCCTCATTTACTTCAACTAGTTCCAAAAAGAAAATTGAAGCGAATAGGTCACTTTGAGAAGGTTATTAAGTGATTCCACTTAACCTTTAAATAACATTTCTTTTCTTTAGACAAAGTAAAACATTACAGTTCTAGCACAAGTCTCAATTTCATCTATTTGAGGGATCTTAATTGGTAACTCTATTAAGAAAATGAATCTTCCTTTCCTATACACAATCAAATTTGAGACAATAATTTCTTTTAGAAAGCTAATGTGGAAGCAATCAACACAATGGAACAATAGCATCCCAAGAAAATAATCACTCACTGATAATTTTATGTGAAAAACCCAAAGTGGGCAAAACCATGGAGCCTTGCCCTAGCAAATTTCTTCACTATATGTAACGAAATATAAATCTTCTCTAAATTATACTAGAAGCAAGCACACTAATGCGAACGTCAGATCGGATCGCATCATGAGGACATTGGGTTGGATGGATCGAGTTTATTTATATTTTAGTTGATTAATGTTTATCTCTTATATAAGCTCTTAAAATAAGTCTAGTTAAGTCATGTAAATCACTAAAGTAAGTTCAATTAAGTTACGTAAGCCACTAAGATTAGTTTAGTTAAGTAATGTAAGCATCTAAGATAAGTCTTAGTTCAAGTCGCATAAGTCTCATTTTACCCAACCATAGAGGGGCTAGGTTCTTTGTTTATTCATCTAAGTATCCAATAAAGAATTAAAAATTATATATTAGCTATAGACTATCCTAGGAGTAAGAGTAAGATAATTAGAGAGAAGAAGTAAATTTATCATAGTCATTTATTATCCTAAGAGTAGATTTAACTTAGAATCCTAATTTTACCTCCAACACATGGCCACTATCTACCTCCATGAGCCACCTACTTATACGATTGACCGCCACCATTCCACGACCGTCCGCCACCCTTTGATGACCGCCACAACATTGAATATTTATCGTTCTGACATTGCTCCACTCTTTTATTTATATATTTTCATCTTGACATCCAATTTAGGTGAAACGAGAGTAATTAGAACCCTAACTCAAGAATTTACCATCATCTAAATTTTCATAATTTTCTCACTTTCATCCACTTTCCTGAAAATATCTTCCAATCTAGCCATCCGATCTTGTGATATGAGATTCAGTAGAAAGATCTTTTCTCGGGCTACGACCTATCAACATTCCATATCGATCGAAAGCCAAATTTGTGAAAAATTCTCTCAAAAGGTCCATACAAATTTCTGTCCAAAAACTGATTCGAATTGGGTCTAGCCAGTTCATATCAAATTATAACATTGGTATTAGAGCCACCATTCCTCTGCCGTTAGTGAACACATGATCCAAGACAAATCCGAGGGAGATCGCTACCATGGAGGACCAAGAACTCATCTCCCTACCGACTAGCTAGGTCTTCTCCGACGCTATCATCACCAACAACCTTCGATGACGAACCATCCGCGTGGGCGAAAGCATTGATAGAATCATTGAAGGACGGCTTTGAACAGATCGAGAAGGCTCTCTAAGGCTTAATGGTAGCTATCTGGGCTCATTACCACACACCTGCATCACCAATACAATCAGCCATGTCGAAACTAGCTCAGCCATGACTAGATGGTTCCATCCATGAAGTTGATGGAGGAGACCTTCAAATTGCCACAACCGCTCCTCCTCCAATCACAGTGGAGATCCCTCTTCACTTGTAGACTAAACCCTCCACCACAGCAACACCGGAGCATCCCCCAGCGACGGCCCTGACGTGATGAAAATCGGGTTAGGTCGAATCGTATCATGAGGACATTGGGTTCGATGGATCGAGTGTATTTTTCTTTTAATTAATTTATGTTTCTCTTATGTAAGCCGTTAAAGCAAATTTAGTGAAGTCATGTAAGCCACTAAGGCAAATTCAATTAAGTCACATAAGTCACTAAAGTAAGTTCAATTAAGTCATGCAAACCTCTAAAGTAAGTCCCAGTTCGAGTCGTATAAGCATTTAGAGCTAAGTCCGAGTAGAATTCATTGTACCCGACCTTTATATATAAAATGCTGTGCTTCTTTGTTTATTTATCCAAGCATCCAATGAAGAATTAAAAATTATGTTTACGGGGTATGATGAAAGGGTAACATTGCAATGCTCGATTAGTTTAGGAGGTCTAACTGCAGTATTTTAAATGACGAAGGGTCACTGCAATATTAGCCTATAGTTTAGGGGGTGTTAATGTAACTAATTTTTTTTATAAATTATCAATGCCTAAATAGATCTTTACGATTGGATCACAGCAAGAATTCTAGGATAGCAGATTTCAAGGGCTTATAACTTTTAATTAATAATTATAAATGCCTTGCATGTTAAGAAGTTCTGGAAGGATCAGTAATGAATTGCAGAAAGCAAATTCCTAATATAACTTATATTAAGTAAATCACTGTAAGAATTTTTGAAGAATGATCTTCATAAAGTTCTCTTTTAGGTCTAGTAAACTGTCAAGAGTTGTTGTCAATATCTATATTGACAATGGATTATTTCTAATAAAAATACTAGCTTGATTGGAGAGAGTTTCATTTCATATTGAGATTAAGGGAAATTTTGGATAGGTATTTTAGAGTTTTTATTCCTAAAATTATACATCTAATATAGATTAGGGTATTCTAATATTTACCTATAATCTAGAGTGTGGTGTAATAATTACTTTTAATGTGATATTATGTTGAGGTAAAAATTGACTAGAATATCTTTGATTTGATATATAAATTTAAATTAAAGTATTCTTAATTATTTTAGGTATGCAATACATACTTGTAGATATATAATAAAATATAGGGATAATTCTTTTTTCACCTCGTGAACTATCACACATTTCCACATTGACCGCCTGAACTATTTTATAGTACACATTGACCCCATAAACTATCAAAAATACCTCACTTGACCCCTTCCGTTAGGGTTCCGTTACCCATTTCAGTCCAAAAGATATCATGTGATAATCACCGATAAATATATGACAATTTTACCCTCGTAAATGTGCAAGTCACATGCTAAGTCATGAGAAACTTTTAAGTGGACCAAAATACCCCTCATTCTCTCCCTCTATTACTGCGGCCTCAACCTAGCCCACCACAGCCTCCAATGCCATAACCACCGCATCCACGGTGTTGACCAACGTCGCCTCCTCCACAACCTACCGTCGTCTTCCTCTCCGACGTGCTCAAGCTCGAATACATCGCAAGATCCGCATTCTCGTTGGAGTTGGATCTTGGATCAGCATAGCTTCGGCCGCTACGCCGCCGCCTCCGGTGATTACAGCCGATCAAGGCGAGACAGATCCGCCCTCTTCTCGGAGCCCTTTCTCTGAGTCTGGCCTTGATGTTGCTGTCGCCCTCTTCTCTGAGCCCGGCGTCACCGTTGCCATCTTCTCCGAGCCCTTTCTCTTTCTCTAAATTCCTCCCCGTTGCCCTATTCTTAGAGCTCTCTCTCTCTCCAAATGCCTTACGCCATCATCTCCAAGCCTGGCGTCCCTTTTCTCCGAGTCTGGCGTCGCCATTGCCCTCTTCTCCGAGCGCGGCATCGCCAAAGAGCTCGCAAGAGCCGTTGGGGAGAATAGAGACTGGCGTCACCATTGCCCTCTTCTCCGAGCCCGGCATCACTGAAGAGATCACAAGAGGCGTTGAGGAGGAGGAGAGAGGGATCGGGATCGGGATTAAGGTAGAAGGAGAGGGTAATGAAGGAATTAAAAAAATTAAAATATTTAGAAAGAGAATTAAGGCAGTGGGAGAGGGTAATGAAGGAATTTAAAAAATTAAAATATTTAAAAAAGGGATTAAGGCAGAGGGAGAGGGTAATAAAGGAGTTTAAAAAGAATTAAAATATTTAATATTAGTTAAGCTACTTAATTATCTCGTCATTATAAGTGGAGGGGTAATTTAGTCAATTCATTAATTTTGTCAACGACGTCCGGGGATGAGGTATTTCTAATAGTTTAGGGGCGTGTGTACTTAAAAAATAATTTAGGGGGTCAATGCCGAAATGTGTGATAGTTTAGGGGGTGAAAAGAGAATTATCTCTAAAATATATAAATGGCAAGAGAGAATAGATAGATGAAATATTTTAAATAAAAATTTTTGGTTTGTGGAATGAGATAAAATGAGCGGTACTTAGACAGGAGTGAGAATTTTTTTAAATTGTAATTGGGCTTATATAGAATAATTTGAATAGTATCTCTAATCTAGAATAGAGATAATTTGATATTTATTTTCTTATTTGATACAGAAAAAAAAACTTAATGATATCCCAATTAAATAATTCAATATTTATTTTCTAATTTAGAATATTATTTTCTAATCTAGAATAGGGAAAAAAAATAATCTTGAAAGTGAATGGGATGCTTAGGGAACGAAAAACTTATAATCTTCTAATCCTTAATTATTTCCTTGCAGTTCATCAGATTAATCTTAATTTAAACTCATAAACTCTAACCTTGTATCCAACTAATCCAATAAGTTAAGTCTGAAATTTCGATTCCAAGTTAAGTTAATCAAATGGTCAAAGACATTGGCATACCTGATTACTGTGCTTTAGACCAAACTAGCCCTGATTCAATTTATTTTTACTAAAATAGACTACGCCTCAAATTTATTACAAAATGAGATCTAATTTACCTTAGCCCTAACAAAAATGCTGAACTAATCAGCTTTTTATCTCTAAGCAAAAATGCTAATCAGTTTAGCATTTTTGTCTGATCCTAAAATACTGAACAAAACTTATCAGTATTTTATGTATATAAATATCTTTAACTTAATCTTTCAGTAGTTAAAGAAAAAAAAATTGTATAGTGATAAAAATGCTAAATTTATTAACATTTTTAAAAATATTGATTAGTTTAATATTTTTGTTAGGGCTATAATTTTCTATTTGGCTAACCTAAATCTCTTTTTTTCTACAATTCACCAAGAAATCAGTTATCGGTGGATTAAAAGATTATCTTTGAATAAATAATTCAATTTTTATAAAAATTAAGTTATTCATTCATTTTTTAAAAATTTGGAGTAAGAATTTTAAATCATTAGATATATCCTTTTTAAGAAAAACAACTAATATCCAAATTATAAACAACAAATTTAGGCATTATTCACACTGGGAATAGAGTGAAATAGCAATAACAAAGTTTCTTCCTGAAATTTTTAGCTTGATAGAGATTTGATTGCTGAAAATTTATTCCTCGATATAAAAGAAAAGAATTTTGACATATTTTGATTTAGATAAGCAAGAAAGTAATAGTAGATCTTAGTTTGATATAAGCATGACTTGAGAGATGTGATGTAATTTGAGGTTAGTATTAACCAATTAAGTTAAGTGGCTAAGCCCAAATATAATTTGAGCCAAAATTTGACTATTTTTAATGACTAAATGAGATTCAATTGATCAAATGACTACATATAACTAAACATATTAATTAGTTAAAATAAAATATTAACAGTTCTAACAATAAAGCCAAAATAATAAATTTACTAAAATCAATATTAATTCCACACCTAAAAATTACCATATTGTGCTTCCATCCATTTTATTTGAAATTTCAAACAAGTAACTCGAGTCGACTCAGACTTGACTCGATTGACTCAACCCCACTTGCAATTATCATATCATTTTTATATTTTTTATTTTAGACAAATAAAATTCAACCGGCTCCGTGAATTCAAATATGAAAATATTTACATAATATAAGTTTTTTTTTTAAAATATGTGAGCATAATTTCATTGGCACGTTCCAATGTCGAGATGGATGAAAAGAAGTCAATCTCGTGCGTGCACTCGAGTGAGCCGATGTTAGTTCGAGCTTGGCTCGCTTTTCGAATGAGCTTGATTTTTGAGTTTGAGCTCGGTTCCATTATTGTGATTCGAGCACTACAAATGAGCCGCATGGATGTCCAAGATAACAAAGTCAATTTGTTATTTCTGTCTACTCCTTCAAAACATCAAATGTAGATCCAAAGAATATGACATTCATCCTTTGGGAAAAAGAAATAAAAGGTGGGGAGACCAGCAATAAACTCAAAATTTATAAACTTAGCTAAATTGATATACAAGATTGTTTCCTATACATTGCTGTTGGTCTACAATATTACATGATCATATTAGTTATATCAACTGAGGATAGGAGGTATCTGGAGGGTAGATAGCTGTTGAGATACATATTGCATTGTTGGTCGACTTGATGGATTAGCTTCTAAACATTGAAGGGTTATATTGACTATGAGTAATATTTCACTTGCAACTTCAATTGTAGGTAGTGTTAGACGTGGATCTAAAATATCCTTCAGTAGTGTGAGTTCGATGGCAGCAGATGATAAAGATGTAATCAAATCTCCAGGATGAGCTCCCACGAGCACTTCAAGTGCCACAACTCCAAAACTATATACGTCGCATTTCTCGGTCACTATCATTGTATACGCAAACTCTACAGAGTATCACAAGATAAAGGTTTAGCAAATGAAGCCTAATTATATTAAAACCCATAAGAAAAATGTTTTGAAATATGATAGACAGTTATACCTAATGGCAAATATGACAACAACTTAAAAATTAGGTTATGGCATGCAATTATCTCTTCACATTTTTAAACGATAATATATGGACCAAATGATAAATATCCATAAGGTAGAATAAATGAAATATCACTTATATCTTCATACTATAGAAAAGAAATATATGACATGAAAATACACTTTTGAAAATATCAATGCAAACTTTCTTAATTAGAATAAAATACATCCATTTACCTGGTGCGACGTATCCCTTTGTTCCGGCAACCATGGTCCAATTGGATGAGTCAGGCTTCAAAATTCTAGCTATTCCAAAGTCTGACACATAAGCTCTAAATTCTGAATCAAGTAAAACGTTGTTGCTTGTGATATCTCGATGAACTATGGGAGGAGAACAATTATGATGCAGGTAAGATAAAGCATGAGCAACATCTCTAATAACGCTCAACCTTCTGATCCATTCTAACTCAACGGCATAAGCATTATTTGTAAGAATGCTTGCTAGACTTCCTCTCTCCAAGTACTCACAAACAATAAGCCTATGTTGATCAGTTGAACAATAGCCATAAAGCTTCACAATATTCCGATGTTTGGTTTGAGATAGTGTTTGTATCTCGTGATGAAAAAGCTGGTTGTCTATCAATCTTTCTTCTTCCGTTTGATGAATTTTCTTCACAGCAATTGTTTTTCCGATTGGTAGTATAATTTCTCCTACTCTTACTCCTCTTGGTAAGGTAATTTTGTAAACACTTCCATATGCACCGGTGCCAATGCAAAACTTGTCATCAAAATTCTCTGTTGTTTCAATGATATCCTTATATAAATCTTTTCCATCAATGTTTCCTAACAAGAACCCATTTTTATCAATCTCACTTGTATTGTGTTTAGTGTTTTTTTTCCTCTTCCATATGATTAAAGCAAACCCCACAAAAAGAAGCAAGGATCCAAGAATAGGAAGAACAACTAACAGAATAATATGACTTCGTTTACTTGTAGAACCTCTCCTTGAAAAGCTTGAACTACATGGAGTCAAGCTAGGCACCTCGCCGCACAGATCTTTATTATGGGTGAACCACTCCATTGGAGCTTTCTTGAAAACCTGGCTACCAGGAAGAGGCCCCTCCAATTCATTATAGGATAAGTCTATCTTTATTAAGCTAGCCATATCTTGAAAAGAAGGGGGGATAGATCTAGTCAATGCATTGTGTGAGAGATTCAGAACTTGTAGCATAATTAGTCCACTTAGTTGGGATGGGATACTTCCAGAAAATGAATTATGACTAAGATCTAATTCTTGTAGATTCACTAGATCACCGATTTGAAGGGGGATGCTTCCATTTAAATGATTGTTGCTTAACTTTAAAAACCAAAGTTTATGATAGCCCCCAAACTTGCCTTCAATTGATCCACCCAGGTTGTTAGCTGATAGATCCAAAATCTCTATGTTGGGTAGGTTTCCAAGCTCTTGAGGTATCTCACCAGAGAGTAAGTTATTACTTAGACTCAAGTTATATAATTGAGATGACTTGCCTAATTCCTTTGGAATCTCCCCTTCCAGATTATTCGACGAAAGATCAAGCAGTTGCAGCTGAGATAATTGCCCAATGCTATGAGGTATTTCTCCGTTGAGCTTGTTGTTAGAGATTTTTAGGCTTGTCAAATTGTGGCATTGTCCCCAATAGTGTGAGAGAGTACCAGAGAGCCTATTGAAGCTCAAATCAATGTATACTAAGTTGGGATACGCTCCGAAATTAGAGATATCTCCCTCAAGCTGATTCCCATCAAGTTGAATTCTGACAAAGCTTGTGATATTTGCAAGTCCATGAGGTAAAGAACCACTTAAATGATTGTTATATATTAGAAGGTACTGGATGTTACTCAAATTTCCAAATGATAGAGGGATGGGCCCAGAGAGCTGATTATCCCAAAGGTTTAACAAAATGAGCTTGGTCAAGTTCCCTAGACTTGGTGGAATATGGCTTGCTAGGTTATTATTGGAGATACTTAAAATAATCAGATTTGTTAACTTCCCTATTTCATGAGGAATGGAACCAGAGAGCTGATTACCCCAAAGGTTTAACAAAATGAGGTTGGTCAAGTTCCCTAGACTTGGTGGAATATGGCTTGCTAGGTTATTATTGGAGATACTTAAAATAATCAGATTTGTTAACTTCCCTATTTCATGAGGAATAGAACCAGAGAGCTGATTACCCCAAAGAAGTAAGATATTGAGCTTGGTCAAGTTCCCAAAACTTCTCGGGATGGGTCCAGAGAGTTGATTGTTGTTGAATTCTAATTTGACCATATTTACCAACAGTCCTATTTCATGAGGAATGGAACCAGAGAGCTGATTACCCCAAAGAAGTAAGATATTGAGCTTGGTCAAGTTTCCTAAACTTCTTGGGATGGGACCTATAAGATAATTATGATATAGGTCTAAGATTCTAAGTTTGGTCATGCTAGCAAGAGAAGGAGGTATGAAGCCACTTATTTGATTCATAGAAAGATCAAGAGCGGTGAGCTTAAAAAGAGCAATGATGGAAGCTGGAATGGATCCATGCAATTGGTTGAGGGCGAGGTTAAGACTTTTTACCGTTGCTAATTGCGAGAAGTCGAGGACGTCGAGAGTCCCTACAAGACCCATCTGCGACAGAGATATCGCCGTGATTATGCTTCGCCCTCCATGATGCATGGCACTACTACATTTGATGCCAGTCCAATTGCATGGACTAATTGTAAGATTCCATGAAGTTATGGCTTCATGGCTCTTAAGACTGGTTCTCCAATGGAGGAGAGCTCTCCCTTGTGAATCAAGTGATGCCAGTTTTGCACCACTTGGGAGAATTGGGAGTAGCAGTAGAATCGACAAGAGGAACGTTAGGACAGACAACAAAGAATTCATAGCTAGCTCTAACTGAAGACCAAAGGCAGAGCTTATTTTGTTGTTCTTAACCTAAAGTGTTCAAGGGTTTATATAGAAACTTTTTGTCACGACACACTTAGGGCATTATCCAACACTAATCGAACATTTTATTTTGTGTGCTCATATTGTGATAAACCTTCGGATACAAGTTGTGTGGCTAACAAGAAGTCACACAATGTTACTAATAACCTCTTCTATACGTGTTATCTACGATGTTTTTGATAGTGAAATGCTGTGGAATTCTCTAGTTTTGCCAAGAGAATTTCTGCACACTCCACCACACAATTAAGAGAAGACTTGTGTTGAGTCCCCAATTTCCACATGACTCAAGAGTTATCTCTCTACTCCATATAAAAAAGACCTTTCAATTCACCACAAACTTCTCAATTCACATTCATCCGTGGTGGACACCACCAATAAGATTCAATAGTCTCCATGTTAAAGTCATTCCCTCTAAATATATTGTAAAGGTGAGGATTAAATAACCCAGACGAGTCCAGCACTATTTCCAAATACTCTTACATAAGAGTATTTTTGTTATTTTAAAAATAAAATATCTTTAGTTAACAGTATATTCTCACGATGTTAATTCTAAATCGTAATATTTTGTAAATAATAAAAATATACAATATAAATCATAATTATGTTATTATATACAAATTCTTTACACATGTAAATAAAATTAGGATATTTTACAAATCACACCGTATATTTTGTGATTTACGTGTCTTTGAGGTTTTTACAACCCAACTACTTTTTTTTTTACTTATAATCCTCATTTAACACCCTCTCTCAGTTTAAACGATACTAGCAAAAAAATCTTTCATTATAATCTATGAACTAATTTATAAATATCTAATCTACTCATGCCTTTCTTCAAAGGAGGGTTAGAGAGGAGGAAAAAAATAGGTAAAATAAATATCTGAATAACGTCAGAATGTCAAATAAAAATTATAGAGAAAAAGTAGGGATCAGATCGTTAAAAATAGAATGTGAATCACAAAATAGGTAAAACTATAGGGTGTGATTTAATGAAACTATGGAGACATGTTCTTAGTGTAGAGTAAAACTAGTTCTAGAAAATCCCATACATTATCAATGCATAAGTTGATATCTACATTAGGATATTTTTCTTGGTCTGATAATAAATTGTAGGTTTATAACTTTTAATCTGCAAGCCCAAACTCAATAAAACTTTATGTACATGCTATTGATATAGAGGATAATCATCTTCATATAATTTCATAAATTATCAATGCTAGACAGATCTATATGAATGGATCTTTTCCTATGTCTGATAATAATTTACAGCAGGAATTCTGGGATAGCAGATTTCAAGGTCATATAACCTTTAGTCAGTAATTCCAAAATTGATGCCAACTTCACTAACATATTTTCGTCATAGAGAATAATCATCTTCAAAGAATTTCATAAATTATTGAAATCTATATTAATCTACATAATTAGATCTTTTACTATACTTGACAATGATAGTCTGTAACAGAAATTATAGAACAACGTATTTGATTCCTGAATATAAAACTGATATTAGATATAACCCGTAATAAGAAAATCATTATAAGAATTTTTAGATAATGATCTCCATAAAGTTCTCTCTTTAGATACAGTAAAGTGTCTAAGTGTTATTGTTAATATCCATATCACTTATTTAAATGAATGGATTATTTGTAATAAGAAAACCATCTTAATCGTCTGTCTCATTTTCTAACGTATATAAAATAATATAGATTAGAGTTTATACGAAAAAGATATGAGTAAAATAGTATTATTTAATATTTTACTTATTTTTTTGTATAATTTTGATAAATAATATTTTATATTTGTTTGAAAACTTCTTCCGTTAAAGTATATTCAAATTCGATCATTTCTAGCCCTTAAAATTCGGTTAAACATTATAACTTTAAAAATTGTTTGTAAAATATTATTGTTCGAAGTTAATATGAAAACATTTATATGAAAGAGTGAATAAAATTATTTTTTCATATCTTTTTAGTATAAACTTTGATTGACATTATTTTATATGAGTTGGTAAATTTATTCAGTAATTTATAATTTTATCTATAATGAGTATATTTGAATTCAATTATTCTGATAAATTAAAATTATTTTAAACATTATAACTTTAAAAAAGGTCTCTTTAATCGGCGTCCTCATCCTCATCCTTTTTCACCCTCATCCTTTTTCATCCTTCTTCGGCCTCTGCATCCTTTATCAGGAAACTGTCGTTGCCGCCACCTCCTTTATCACCTACAAGCTGCTGTCACCGCCGTCGCCTCCTCTAATTGGGCTAAGCTCGGGCTAGGTTTCGCTTTGCTCAAGCTCAACTCAAGATAAGCTGAGCTTAAATCTTAAACTCGCTCAAAATTAATTACAAATCGAGCTTGAGCTAGCTCGGTTGGACTCATTTACACTCTTAGTGAAAATATCATTTGTAATTCCCTTTCATTTAATAAACTTGTAAATTCATAGAATTTGAAATTCATCCTTTGGGGAAGAGAAATAAAAGGTAGGGACTTGCAACAAACTAAAAATTTATAAGCTTAGCTAAATTGATATTACATGATCATATTAATTACATCAATTGAGGATAGGAGGTACCTAGAGAGTGGAGAGTGGATAGCTGTTGAGATATATGTTGCATTGTTTGCATTTTTGGTCGACTTAATGGATTAGCTTCTAAATATTGAAGGGTTATATTGACTATAAGTAAGATTTAATTTGCAACTTCAATTGTAGGTAGTGATAGACGTGAATCTAAAATATTCTCCAGAAGTGTGAGTTCGATAACTGCAGATGATAAAGATGTAATCAAATCTCCAGGATGAGCTCCCACAAGCACGTTAAGTGCCATCACTCCAAAACTTTACATGTTGCATTTTTGGTCACTATAATTGTATAGGCAAACTCTATAGAGTATCATAAGATAAAGTTTCAGCAAATTAAACCTAATCATATTAAAACCCATAAGAAAAAAGTTTTGAAATATGATAGACAGTTATACCCAAAGACAATTATGGTAACAACTTTAAGAATTAGTTTATGGCACACAATTATATATTAATATTTTTAAGCTATAATATATGGGTTAAATAATAAATATTCATATGGTAGAATAAATGACACATTACTTGTATCTTCATACTATGGAAAAGAAGTGACATATGATAATACACGAACTGTCTCAATTAGAATTAAATACAGCCATTTTTCTAGTGAAATGTATCCCTTTGTTCCTGCAACCATGGTCCAATTGGTTGAGTCAGACTTCAAAATTCTAGCTATTCCAAAGTCCGACGCACAAGCTCTAAATTTTAAATCAAGTAAAACATTGTTGCTTGTGATATCTCGATGAACTATGGGAAGAGAACAATTATGATGCAGGTAAGATAAAGCATGAGCAACATCTCTAATAGCATTCAACCTTTTAATCCATTCTAACTCAACGGCATATGCATTATTTAGAATGGCTGTTAGACTTCCTCTCTCCAAGTACTCACTAACAATAAGCTTGTATTGATCAGTTGAACAATAGCTAGAAAGCTTTGCAATATTCCGATGTCGTGTTTCAGATAGTATTTATATCTCATGATGAAAAGATTGGTTATCTATGGATCTTTCTTCTTTCATTTCATGGATTTTCTTTAGAGTAATTATTTTTCCTGTTGGTAGTGTAACTTCTCCTACTCTTACTCATCTTAGTAGGGTGATATTGTAGACACTTCCATATGCACCAGTGCCAATGCAAAACTTGTCATCAAAATTCTCTGTTATTTCGATGATATCCTTATACAAATTTTTTCATCAATGATTCCTAACAATAACCCATTTTTATCAATCTCACTTGCATCATGTTTAGTGCTTTTCTTCCTCCATAAAAATAAAGCAAACCCAGCAAAAAGAAGCAATGATCCAAGAATACGAAGAATAACTAACAGAATAATGTGAGTTTGTTTGCTTTTAGAATCCTGCAATGTAGTTGAAGGGCTTGAACTACATGGAGTCAAGCTAGGCACCTCGCCGCATAAACATTTATTATGAGTGAACCACTCGATCGGTGCTTTCTTGAAATTGGCTATTAGGAAGAGAGCCTTCCAAATCATTATATGATTAGTCTATCAATGATAAGCTAATCATATAATTATATATATTGAAAAGATGTCAGGATAGATCTGATCAATACATTGTGTGAGAGATTCAGAGCTTGTAGCATAATTAGTCCACTTAGTTGGGATGGTATGCTTCTAGAAAATGAATTATGACTAATATCTAGTAATTCTTGTAGATTTACTAGATCAACTATTTGAAGGGGGATGCTTCCATTTAAATGATTGTTGCTTAACTTTAAAAACCAAAGTTTATAACAACCTCCAAACTTGCCATGAATTGGTCACTTAGGTTGTTAGCTCATAGATCCAATGTTTTTCTTATGCTAATTTACTTCCTCGTTTACTTCAACTAGTTCCAAAAAGAAAATTGAAGCGAATAGGTCACTTTGAGAAGGTTATTAAGTGATTCCACTTAACCTTTAAATAACATTTCTTTTCTTTAGACAAAGTAAAACATTACAGTTCTAGCACAAGTCTCAATTTCATCTATTTGAGGGATCTTAATAGGTAACTCTATTAAGAAAATGAATCTTCCTTGCCTATACACAATCAAATTTGAGACAATAATTTCTTTTAGAAAGCTAATCTGGAAGCAATCAACACAATGGAACAATAGTGTCCCAAGAAAATAATCACTCATTGAGAATTTTATGTGAAAAACCCAAAGTGGGCAAAACCATGGAGCCTTGCCCTAGCAAATTTCTTCACTATATGTAACGAAATATAAATCTTCTCTAAATTATACTAGAAGCAAGCACACTAATGCGAACGTCTGATCGGATCGCATCATGAGTACATTGGGTTAGATGGATCGAGTTTATTTATATTTTAGTTGATTAATGTTGATCTCTTATGTAAGCTCTTAAAATAAGTCTAGTTAAATCATGTAAATCACTAAAGTAAGTTCAATTAAGTTACGTAAGCCACTAAGATTAGTTTAATTAAGTAATGTAAGCATCTAAGACAAATCTTAGTTCAAGTCGTATAAGTCTTTAGTGCTAAGTCCGAGTATAACTCATTTTACCCAACCTCTATATATAGAGGGGCTAGGTTCTTTGTTTATTCATCTAAGTATAAAATAAAGAATTAAAAATTATATATTAGCTATAGACTATCTTAGGAGTAAGAGTAAGATAATTAGGGAGAATACGTAAATTAATCATAGTCATTTATTATCCTAAGAGTAGATTTAACTTAGAATCCTAATTTTACCTCCAACACATGGCCACTATCTACCTTCATGAGCCACCTACTCATATGACTGACCGCCACCATTCCACGACCGTCCGCCACCCTTTAATGACCACCACAATATTGAATATTTACCGTTCTAATATTGCTCCACTCTTTTATTTATATATTTTCATCTTGACATCCAATTTAGGTGAAACAACAGTAATTAGAACCCTAACTCGAGAATTTACCATCATCTAAATTTTCATAATTTTCTCACTTTCATCCACTTTCCTGAAAATCTCTTCCAATCTAGCCATCTGATCTTGTGATATTAGATTCAGTAGAAAGATCTTTTCCAGGGCTACAACCTATCAACATTCCATATCGATTGAAAGCCAAATTTGTGAAAAATTATCTCAAAAGGTCCATACAAATTTCTATCCAGAAACTGATTCGAATCGGGTCTAGCCAGTTCATATCAAATTATAACATTGGTATTAGAGCCACCATTCCTCTACTGTTGGTGAACACATGATCCAAAACAAATCCGAGGGAGATCGCTGCCATGGAGGACCAAGAACTCATCTCCCTATCGACTAGCTAGGTCTTCTCCGACGCTATCATCACCAACAACCTTCAATGACGAACCATCCGCGTGGGCGAAAGCATTGATAGAATCATTGAAGGACGGCTTTGAACAAATCGAGAAGGCTCTCTAAGGCTTAATGGTAGCTATCTGGGCTCATTACCACACACCTGCGTCACCAATACAATCAGCCATGTCGAAACTAGCTTAGCCATGACTATATGGTTCCATCCATGAAGTTGATGGAGGAGACCTTCAAATTGCCACAATCGCTCCTCCTCCAACCACAATGGAGATCCCTCTTCACCTGCAGACTAAACCCTCCACCACAGCAACACCGGAGCATCCCCCAGTGACGGCCCTGACGTGATGCAAATCGGGTTAGGTCGGATCGCATCATGAGGACATTGGGTTCGATGGATCGAGTGTATTTTTCTTTTAATTAATTTATGTTTCTCTTATGTAAGCCCTTAAAGCAAATTTAGTAAAGTCATATAAGCCACTAAAGCAAATTCAATTAAGTTACATAAGTCACTAAAGTAAGTTCAATTAAGTCATGTAAACCTCTAAAACAAGTCCTAATTCGAGTTGTATAAGCATTTAGAGCTAAGTCCGAGTAAAATTCATTGTACTCGACCTTTATATATAAAATGCTGTGCTTCTTTGTTTATTTATCCAAGCATCCAATGAAGAATTAAAAATTATGTTTAGGGGGTATGATGAAAGGGTAACATTGCAATGCTCGATTAGTTTAGGAGGTCTAACTGCAGTATTTTAAATGACGAAGGGTCACTGCAATATTAGCCTATAGTTTCGGGGGTGTTAATGTAACTAATTTTTTTTATAAATTATCAATGCCTAAATAGATCTTTACGATTGGATCACAGCAAGAATTCTAGGATAGCAGATTTCAAGGGCTTATAACTTTTAATTAGTAATTCTAATTGCCTTGCATGTTAAGAAGTTCTGGAAGGATGAGTAATGAATTACAGAAAGAAAATTCCTAATATAACTTATATTAAGTAAATCACCGTAAGAATTTTTGAAGAATGATCTTCATAAAGTTCTCTTTTAGGTCTGGTAAACTGTCAAGAGTTGTTGTCAATATCTATATTGATAATGGATTATTTCTAATAGAAATACTAGCTTTTTTGGAGAGAGTTTTATTTCATATTGAGATTAAGGGAAATTCTGGATAGCTATTTTAGAGTTTTTATTCCTAAAATTATACATCTAATATAGATTAGGGTATTCTAATATTTACCTATAATCTAGAGTGTGGTGTAATAATTACTTTTAATGTGATATTATGTTGAGGTAAAAATTGACTAGAATATCTTTGATTTGATATATAAATTTAAATTAAAGTATTCTTTTTTTAGGTATGCAATACATACTTGTAGATATATAATGAAATATAGGGATAATTCTTTTTTCATCTCATGAACTATCACCTATTTCCACATTGACCGCCTGAATTTTTTTTTGGTACACATTGACCCCATAAACGATCAAAAATACCTCGCTTGACCCCTTCCGTTAGGATTCTGTTACCCATTTCAGTCCAAAAGATATCACATGATAATCACCGACAAATATATGACAATTTTACCCTCGTACATGTGCAAGTCACATGCTAAGTCATGAGAAACTTTTAGGTGGACTAAAATAACCCTCATTCTCTCCCTCCATTACTACGGCCTCAACCTAGCCCACCGCAGCCTCCACTGCCATAACCACCGCATCCACGGTGTTGACCAACGTCGCCTCCTCCACAGCCTACCATCATCTTCCTCTCCAACGTGCTCGAGCTCGAATACATCGGAAGATCTGCCTCTGGTGATTACAGCCGATCAAGGCAAGACAGATCCACCCTCTTCTTGAAGCCCTTTCTCTGAGTCTGCCCTCGACGTTGCTGTCACCCTCTTAACCTAAAGTGTTGTAGGGTTTATATAGAAACTTTTTGTCATGACACACTTAGGGCATTATCCAACATTAATCGAACATTTTATTTTGTGTGCTCATATTGTCATAAACCTTCCAATACAAGTTGTGTGGCTAACAAGAAGTCACACAATGTTACCAATAACCTCTTCTATACGTGTTATCTACGATGTTTTGATAGTGAAGTGTTGTGGAATTCTCTAGTTTTGCCAAGAGAATTTCTGCACACTCCACCACACAATTAAGAGAAAGCTTGTGTTGAGTACCCAATTTCCACATGACTCAAGAGTTATCTCTCTATTCCATATAAAGACCTTGCAATTCACCACAAAATAAATCCAGAGAAGACAAGATATTCATCCGTTAGAAAACCAGCAATAAGATTCAATAGTCTACATGCTAAAGTCATTCCCTCTAAATATATTGTAAAGTTGAGGATTAAATAACCCAGACGAGTCCAGCACTATTTCCAAATACTCTTACATTAGAGTATTTTAGTTATTTTAGAAATAAAATATCTTTAGTTAATAGTATATTCTCACGATGTTACTTCTAAATTATATGGCTTTATTTTGTAAATATTAAAAATATAAAATAAGGAACTCATAACTAAATCTAATGTAGGCCAAAGGCAGGAGCTTATTTTGTTGTTCTTAATCCTAAAGAGTTCTGGGGTTTATATAGAAACTTTTGTCATAACTTAGGGCATTATCCGGCCCTAATCAAACATTTTGTTTTGCTCAGATTATGATGAGTAATAACCATAACCTTCAGATTCAAATTGTGTGGCTAGCAAGAGGTCACACGATGTTACCAATAACCTCTTCAATACTTGTTTAATTCGATGTTTTGATGGTGAAGTGCTGTGGAATTCTCTAGTTTTGCCCAACTTCCACATGACTTAATGTACAGAGAAGACTCGAGAGTCTATCTCTTTACTCCAGACCTTGCACTTCACCACACACTTCTCTATTCACAATAAATCCAGAGAAGGACATTTCTCCACTCACACTTCCCCCAGACATTTCTCTACTGACCTTCCGCTTCACTACCACTGGCCCAAATACTCTTACACAAAACACTAAAGAGGTCGTTTGGCTGGCTCCATGTATCTATAGAAGCATTCTGTAGATACTGTATATAGGGAAATAAATCACTTACTTTGGTTGTTTGTATTATATGAAACTGTTTTTGTTGAACATATGTTTGGGTTTACATTTAATTAGCTTGTTTGTGAAAGATAGCTATTTGCTAACTAGGATAATACTAATTTATGATCAAGCATGCGCCTTCATCTCTTGATATTAAATTAATTAAAAGGTTTAGGAAAATACTTAGAATAAAATATTTGCCTACAGTGAGTAAGAATTGTTGGGTTAACAAAGAGAAAGAGAGAAGAGAGTGAGATTTAAGTGTGTCAACAAAAAAAAAAACCCTATTTTTCAGATGCTAACCAATTAGTTATTAAAAATAATTTTCATATGTTGATAAATTTAAGGGTATATAAGACATTTTATATATGACTAGATTTATCGATAAAAAAATTAAAATTTAAATATTTTCTTATTGCTTATTCTTATAACTGTTTCCTTAATAATAGGAGTGTCAACTTCTATCAACATATTATTATTTTTATCTTTTATAAAAATATTGATAGCTAAGAGAGAGAAATAAAATACGACTAATTTATCTTTACAATTTAGAAAAGTGACCCGTATACCTAGTTCATATGACGGGTACTTTCGATTAATTTTATTTAGTATTATTTAATTTTAATCGTTCGATTATGAGAGAGAAATTAATAGTTCTTATTGAATTATTTGTTATTACGAGAGAGAAGTGAAAGGGTTAATTTAAAGTGCAGTTAATTTAAGTGCATGTTAAAAAACTACATATGATTCTTATAATGGCATACCAAAATATTGCATGATATGCTATATACATCAAACCAAAGAAAATTTTTCAGCCCCAAATGGGCCAGAGGAAACTCTCTATTAGTCCTGTTATCATTTCTTTTAACTTTGCAACTACTATTAACTAATATATAATATTAATACTCCCATCCCTCTTATCTATCACCATAATGATAAACAGTTAATATACTTCCCACTCTACTTGCATGACATGATCACCCAACAAGTTAAATCCCATAAACCCTAACCTTAATTTAAGATATCCAACTAATCCGATAACTAGCCACACACTTCACTTCACTATTGACTTACCTATTAATCCATTACCGCTATTCTACATCTATTTCAGTCCATACAACAAAACCTGGACCTCTCTAAGATGTCAATGTTTGTAAAAAGATTAGAACGAGGGAATTGTGTGTTTCACTAAGATGAATCAAGTACATAAACAGGAGGAGATTACAACAATCTCTCCTACAATTAAGCTTGTCTATCCAAAAGATTAGGATAAAGCTGCTATATACAAAGAAAGTAAATAACAAACCGATTAACCAAATCAATAATAATAGTAATAAAATCTTATTTTGATATTTTTTTTCTGATTTTGATATTTTTTTCCAATACCCCCAAGAAGTTGGAACCAAATCTAATTTCAATATTTCTTTCCGACAACGCTTAATTGATAATAAAGCTCTGGATTTCTCAAAAACCTTGAAGTCATTCCAGAGGAATATGCACTTCAATTCTAAGATTATGCCATGTATTTTAGCACCACTTGTATTATTGTTTTGTTTTGCTTTCGTATACTAAATTTGAAGCATACAAAAAAAAAAGGAAATCATATTTGGTGGACTTATCTAGAGTTTGCTCCTAATTTACCTCAGCTAGTTCCAACAAAATTAAAAAAAAAATGAAGTTGAAAAGTCACTTCTATATTGTTATGAAGTGATTGCACTTACCCTTTAAATAACATTTTCTTTTTTCTTTTAGATAAATGAAAAACTAACAGCGTCTCAGTGAATTCAAATATGAGAATATTCATATAATAATATTAGGCTCTTTAGACTATTATATATGATAGAACTCAGATATTATCTGACCAGTTTTCACTCGTACCCTAAATTCTTAGAAACCCCAAAGTCAAAAGAAAAGTAACCAAAACTCTAATGTAAACTAAAGAAGTATAATTATGATTTAAAATAGGCATCCCTTAAGTGGTACTAGAAATTTAATCATCTAATTACTTCTTTTAATTTTTAAAAGAACTCTATTGATCAATATATATATCTCAAGTTCAGTAGGAGAAAATTTATTATCTTAATACTTCGTTGGTATGTTTCCGACGTAGAGAAGAATCATTTCCATAAGATTTTATAAATTATCAGTATATTGATCAATACAATTAGATCTTTTCCTACACTTGACAAATGATAGCCTTCAACATAAATTTAATAATCATGTATTTGAAACGCTTCTAACTTTTTATTTGCTACTTCAAACTAAGATGAAATTTTATGGGCATGTTTATAACATATATGAAAAATCCGTTCAATCAATTTATGATTTTTTGAAATCACTAAATTGGCTGCATGTTAAGAAGTTCTCAAAGGATCAATAATGAATTGCTAGAGTAGGGTATTCTAAGATAGAGTATAGTGTGAAGCAAACCGGGTAAAATCAGATCGCATTATGAGGACATTGGGCTCGAAGAGTCGAGTCTATTTATCTTTTAATTAATTTATGATATAAGCCATTAAGGTAGATATAATCATTAGACCCGACCCGCCCAAACTCAACCCGAACCCGCCCGGTTTTAATTGGGCTAAGCTCGACCCGACCTGAACCCGAGATGGTAGTGGGCGACAAGGGCTAAGCCTTTGCCCGCCCGGCCTGGCCTGAAAGCCCGATCCATTATTCTTATTATGGCCCAACCCATAATGTATGCATATTTCTATAACTTTTTTAGTCTCACATTGGATATTTAGTAAACATATATCAATATATAAGTATGTTTCTATGAAAGATAACTAAAATGACATTAAATATAGCCCAATAAGATATGGTATACCCATTATGTTAGACCGATTATATCCAATTCAAGCCCAATTACCTTAAAGTAAGTTTAGTTATGTTATATAAGCCCTTAAAGTAAGTTTAGTGAAGTTAATAAGCTTTTAAGGCAAGTCTAATTAGTTCCAGTTGTGTAAGTTTTTAGGACTCCTTGTACTCGGCCTTTATATATAGAGGGGTTGGGCTGTTTAATTTAACCATCCAAACATTGAGAAATAATTGAGTTTAGTTATTTTATTATTATCATATTTACTATTTTACCATAGCTATTAGATTGTCTTTATCTTTATAGAAGTAGATCATAACCATAGAACCCTTTCAAGCGCCCAAACCCTAGCCACTATGAGCCACCTTACTATATGGCCATCCACCACCACCCTTGGCCGTCCGCCACCCTTTGACGACCTCTACAACGCCGGATATTTATCAATTTGTTCCATTCTAACCTTCCTTCACTATTTTATTTATGTCGTTTAATCCCAATCTCCGAT
Source organism: Typha angustifolia (assembly GCF_048772165.1). Taxonomy (NCBI): domain Eukaryota; kingdom Viridiplantae; phylum Streptophyta; class Magnoliopsida; order Poales; family Typhaceae; genus Typha; species Typha angustifolia. The sequence continues at coordinate 9,982,058 of NC_133239.1, read as the reverse complement.
TTACGTGAGATGAAAACCATTAGAACCCTAACGTCCTAGGCTATCACCATATAATTTTTTATAATTTTCTTATATCTAGATCGGCTCAAATCTAATTCGTAACATGGTGTAATAATTATAGAATACAAATAAGAAGTAAAAATTGACTAAATTATCTTTGATTTGGTATATAAATTAAACTGAAGTATTCTATTTATTATAGGTATGCAATATAAGTTCTTAGATATACAATAGGATATATAGATGGTAAGAGAGAATATATAGGTGGAAATTTATAATTAGAACTTCTGGTTTGTGGAGAGAGAGAGAGGTGGGTGGTAGGGGAGAGGAGTGAGAACTTTTTAAAATAACTTTACCCAAATCAATGGAAAAACTGTAATTGGGCTCATATGAAATAATTTGAATATAATCTCTAATCTAGAATAGAGATAATTTGATATTTATTTTAGAAAGAAATGAGAAATTAATGATGTCCCAATTAAACAATTTGATGTTTACTTTTTAATGTAGGATATTATCTCCTAATCCAGAATAGGGGAAAAGATAATCCTAAAGTGAACCGGGGTATTAGGGAACAGAAAACATATAATCTTCTAATCCTTATTTATTTCCTTTTAGTTCGTCATATTAACCTTAACTTAAGCTTCTAAATGACCATGGATTTCTCAGAGATGGTGATGTGTTGTACTTCAGAGTTTGTGCCTAAAGTATTAAGAAGGTTATTTGAACTATTATGAAGCAAAAACGTCACTTTGAGAAGGCTATGAAGTGATTCTTCATACTATAAATTCAAATGGCAGCTAGGCATTCAAATGCCCACTTGGAGTGAGCCAAAAATAATAATAATTCTATCTTGGCAAAAATTCCAAGACTTCATCACTGGAAAGTGACTATAAATTTCAAAATGCCTACATACAAATTTGCGTCCAAAGATGCTAAATCCAAACAATCAAATATTGTGAGATTTCCAAACCGTCTTCACCGGTACAAATTGTGTGCACCACCTCAAATATGAAGGCAATTAACTATGACCTAGACTTTGAAAATGTAAAAGAAATTGTCTCCACTAATGCAAAATGAGTAAGTGCACCACACTAAATTTAAACAATCAGATATGCAAATAACTGATCAAGTCCAAGCAATATTGGATCTTGACCCAGTCACCATTATACTATTATTGTGAACAACTAAAAGTACATATGCCACCATGTCAGTTGAGTCAAGACGACTCTATTTATCTTTTAATTAATTCATAATATAAGCCGTTAAGACAAGTTTAGTTATATCATATAAACTCTCAAGATAAGTCTAGTTAAGTCATGTAAGCTATTAAGATAAGTTCAATTAAATCATGTAAACCTTTAAGACAAGTCCTACTTCGAGTGGTATAAGCCTTTAGAGAGTCTTAGTATGACTCATTGTGCCCGACCTCTATGTATAAAAGAGCTGGGCTTCTTTGTTTAGGCATTCAAGCATTGAAAAATAATTAAGTTTAATTATTTTATTATTGTATTTACTGTTTTATCGTAGCCATTAAATCGCCTTTATTTTCATAAAAGTATATTGTAACCATAGAATTCTTTCAAGCACCCAAACACTAGCGACCATCCTCCACCACGAGCCACCCTATTATACAGCTATCAACCACCACCTTTGGCTACCCACCACCCTCCAATGATTGCCGCAATATCGGATATTTACCATTTTGCCCCATTTCAATATTTCTCCACTCTTTTATTTATATCTTTTTATCATAACCTTCGATTTCTATGAAACTAAAACTATTAGAATCCTAACTTTTTAGGCTACCATCATATAAATTTTCATAATTTTATTACGTCCATATTGATCCTAATATAATTCAAAACACAAACTTAAATATTCTACATCTAAATTATTTAACTTTCTACACTTCAATGGAGTTATAGGGATTTCGATCTCCACTTGTTGTGGAAAGTTTTTGCTTGTGCCATTCTTCCAAATTCTCTTGGTTTAAGTTAGAAGACTAACCAAAAGTTACAACTCTTCTAGAGACCACATTTTTGAAATCTAGGTTTTGAGGTTTCTATCCCTATTTGTTTAAAACAATACTACCTTACAAAAAAAAATACAAATTCCTTTTTTGAAGATTTCTTTTCATAATAAAAGTACCCAATGCAATTTTTGAAATTCTATCTTTTATTGTGATTCTGAAGCATTTAGATTCTATGCATTCGATGAGATGAGAGTTTTTCTTTTATATCAAGGATATACCGAACACCTGTCAACTCTCTCACTTATCCATCATGCAACTACAAATAAACTGTCAATTTCCTTCAAATTTATACGCATTTTCATTACCAATACAAATATACCTTTGTTCAATTCTTCAAAAGAGCAAAACCAATCACAATGAAAACACATATGATAACTGCAATCTAAATCCTAAATCCACTCATTTGTATTCATTTGCATGGCATAATATAGACAAAATAGTAAGTGGAATATCTAAATCTAAAATGATGGACCATGCTTGCTAAATTTTTCATTATTCGATCTACCACTTTGTATCAAAGCTTCAGTTGAAGAATCCATATGAACTTGTTTATTCATCTTGTGATATTCATTATTTGCCAATCCATTGTAATATCATCATAATAAATTGATTATTTTTTATACTATAAAGTAATAGTCAAATAATCATATATATCAGGCAATGAATTCAATAACACCAAAGTTTTATCTTCATATGATATTTTCACATCCAAATTTTACAAATTTGTAGGAAATTTGTTGAAGGCATTCAAGTGCTTAGTCATAAGTATTATAATCTTATATTAAAATGAGAAGCACTTCTTCATCAAATAGAGTTTGTTCTTAATGCTATGATGCGAACCAAACTAGGTTGGATCACATCATGAGGACATTAAGCTCGATAGATCGAGTGTTGTGAATCATATCTGGAACGATCCGTTCATAACAAAATTATAAGAATTTAGTGAAAGTAGTCTCATGAGTTAAAATTCTAATAGCTCTAGTTTCACCTAACTCGGAGGTCAGGATGAGAAGTTAAAAATAAAATAGTATAGATAGGGTAGAATGGTAAATATCTGACATTATGGCAACCGTTGAAGGGTGGCGGACGACAAAGGGTGGTGGTGGATGGCTATATTGTAGGGTGGCTACTGGAGGTAGCAGGTGGCTAGGGTTTGAAAGATTGGGATATTTCTACAGCTAAGATGTACTCCTAGAAAGATAAAGTGATCTAATAGCTAGATAAAAGATAAGGATGAAAATAATAATTGGTTAAACTCATATTTCTTCCAATTGATAATTATCAACATGTCCACCCCTATTTATACGAGTAAAATTCCTTGTGGATCGAATCCACATGTGAATTATCCAATTTTTTTTAAATTCAAAACAGAAAGATAAAGCTAAGTAACTAACTCGAATCGACTTAACCCATGTAGTCAGATCGTAACAATCCACCACGCTTCCAACACCTTGTCCTCAAAGTAACTAGTCTCTCATGTCCTTATACTCATACAACTTATCATGTCAATCAGTGGATTCGGGTTCGTCTTCCTCGTGTCTGCCTAGGAACATGACGTGGAATGGTTGACGCTTGCATTTATGACCCAGGGTAAATCGGTCATCACAGTAAAACCACAAGCCTTTTCTTTGGTGCTCTTCCAAGTCGTTGAGTACAAAACGGCGCGTGATCATCTGTCGGTTAGGCTGAGCCGTTGGTGCAGGCTGAGTCAAGGTAGATGCCATCTCTAATGGGCTGTGGGCTTGGACTGTCTTTCTTTTTTCCTCCTTGCGAATCTGGTTCAACTGATCCAACTTGAACTCCATCAAAACAGCTAAGGAGAAGGCATCATCAGAAGTAGTGGGCCTCAAAGCCTTGATCTTAGCCTGAATGTCAGGCCTGAGCCTACTAATGAAAATGCTCTTCAAGGTCGAGTCAAACCAGAAGAGCCTTCACGTCCGGTTAGATCTCTCCCCGCAGCCCTAACATGAAAGAACTCTGTATTAACACATTTGGCCATATCGAGTTGCATCTACTACTAATTTTCTCGAACTCCTCTTAGTAAACACCAATAGTAGTTTGCCACACAAACTTGGTGGGGGCATCAAAATCCTCGTATCCTTCTACTCCAAAATGCCAAAAAATTCCAGCACTGAACTCCTCCCATTTCCTCAACCTATTGTTAGTAGAAGCCAACTTGTACTAATGAAGGGCAAACCCTTCTAAATAAAAACTTTCTAGCAATACCTTTGTATCTTTCTTAGTTCGTTGGAAGGCAAAAAATTGCTTAACATGGTACAACCACTCGACAAGGTCTCCACATTTAAATTTGGAAAAGTTGATGCTCGTCGTTTGGGTGTGAATGCCCCAATCTTCCATAGGTGGGTGCTACGGTGCAGGTCTGTGAGGAGGGCAACATTGCCCTATTCTGTGGTTACCTCTCACGTCATCAAGATGTGGTTCATCCTCTTTGGAGTAGTGCCACCTTCCATCTTCTATGAAGTCCCTTGGGTTCACCTGATAAATCGGTATGCCCGGTGGTGGGGCAAATAGCTCCTCTTCTATTGCTTCTTCTCACTCTTATGGTGTGGAGAGTAATGATTCATTCCTTGGTCGTGGGTGTCCCCAAGGTTGTTCCGGAGGTGTGGGGACAGTCACCCTAACTGCAAGTGCATCATCAGCTAAGAGTGTCACCCTATACTCTTGGGTTGCCCTTGCCGCTTCTCGTTCAGCGCTCCTTTCTTTCGACATATGAAGGAGTTGCATGTCTGTGGAGACATGTCTACCCTCCAACTTAACATGGCCAACTGTGGGTGGTTATGATTGGCTAGGATTAATTGGAGTATCTCTCGATCTTTCTTTCTAGTTCACGGCAATCTAATAATCCTCCATATTCGCCATTTCTTCATAATTCCTTTGAGACCTTATATTCACCATTAATGGAGCTTTAAGGTGGTCTAAGGTCTGACCGGCTCTGATACCAATGTAACAATCACCTTTCTAACTCCAAAATTGCTACGAGTCCAAATCCGAAGATGGAATTTGATTTCAACTCTCGAGTAGAATGTTAAGGTTGTTGCGTATTTCCAAAGTTAAGAAGTAACTGAGATTAACAGTTAGATAGTCGAGTGCTTTTGAGTTTGAGATAGATTTGGAATGAAGAACAAATCTATCAGAGTGGATTGTGGAAATGGAAGGCCGAAGAGGTGTGGTGGTGATCGGCCTAGGGTTGTGGTGGTAAAGTGGTGGAGATGGCAATGGTGGAAATTGATGTAATCGATAGGAAATGGATAGAGAAGAAGTACGAGTTATTCCTTACGACCAAGGGGGTAAGGTCAGATGAAAGGAAAGGTAGCGACGACTGCTCTAGGTGGTTTAGGGCTACTACGGTTGGGTCTAATCGGACAAGGAAGGAGGAAGATGACCTCAAAAATTTGATTAATTTTAAGATGACTAACTAGGTGCACACCATAAATACTTGACAATACGATCGAATATGCTTGAGTCTTATTACCCAACTTAAGCACAAAAAAAAAAACTTAATTTAAACACCCAAACTTGGGCTCCTTTCCGTTGAGTGTTTGAACACCCGCAAGGTCGTTTGAATGCCTTAATGCTCCTTCTGCGTTGGGGAATTTGTGTTCAAATACCTTGAGTGGCCGTGTGAACACCTTAAAGCTTCTTCTGCCCTCAAAAATTTACGTTCAAATGCCTGGAGGGGCCGTTCGAACGCCTTAAAGCTTTATCTACTCACAGACACCCAATCTCAAGATTGGATATTTTGACTACTGGAACCATTATTTCTTTTACAAGCAACTATTATTCAATCATTACATGATCAAGGTGATATGACATCAAAGTGTTTATAAAATATTTGTAAAGTGTTTGTAAGTATATCATTATTCATATTTATCAGATTAAACTTCCAACTTTCTTTTTTAGTCTAAAAAATAAAAAAAATAAAAACTTTCTTTTTACTCTTTTTATTAGGGAGGGAGATCCGCTTAGAAGACCCAAACCGAAAGAAAAGCATCATTTACTACTCCCATCTATAAATCCAATGCCGACTATTCATTTCTCCTCTTCTGTTCTCTTCTCTTCTGTTCTCTTCTCTTCTCTTACCTACCTCTCTCTCTACAACAATGGCGGGTCTCTCGCTCCGCTGCGGGGACTGCGGGGCCCATCTGAAGAGCGTGGAGGAGGCCCAGTCGCACGCCGAGCTCACCTCCCACACCAACTTCTCCGAGTCCACCGAAGCCGTCCTCAACCTCGTCTGCGCCGCCTGCGGCAAGCCCTGCCGATCCAAGACGGTAACGATCCCTCTTCGATCGCAAGAAATTTGGGCTCTTTTGTCGCAAATCTTGGTCGGTTTCTTGAATCGGTGGTTGTGGTTTCTTTGGTTTCTTGGCCTGGGCGGTGGTCTTGTAGGAGACGGATCTGCACACGAAGAGGACCGGGCATGCGGATTTTGTCGATAAGACTATGGAGGCGGCGAAGCCCATCGAATTGGAGGTTCCAAAGCCCAAGGTGGATGATATGGAGGTGGAGGGGGGTGCCGCAGCAGCTGAGGGTGGCCAATCGGAAGGTATATATATTTCTATCTTGAATTGATTAAGATGATAAAGTCGGATTTTGCTGACAATTATTGTTATTTTTAGAGAACATCGTAATTTGTGCTGGTTAGAATTGAAAGATTTGAGTAGCTTTTATCTCCTCTACCTGCTATTAACAGAAGCATGTGTAATGTATTAGATGACACCGGCCACCAATTTGAACTAGGGTCACGAATGGGAATTTGAGTATATAATAGTTGAAATGATGCTAGTCCCATAGATTGAATCATTCCAATATTTTGAATTGCTAAGGCATGATATTGATAGTCCATCATCTACCCGTTTAAAGTTTGCGGGCTGATTCATTGTCTAACAATTGGGAAATGGGAACCTTCATCGCGTTGAAATTGACACCTATCACTCCACAGTTGAAATGGGCTCTTCTTTATCTCTGCTTTAGATCATGATAATTATGGCAGCATGAGGACAAATCTAATCATTAGATTACCCATTTTAAATAGAAGAATGTTAAAGCTAGTACTCATGAGCAGATCCGAAGTTAACTTGTTGAATGGAAGTGATTTTAACAGTCATTTAGGGGAATGGAAAAGAAATACTTTTTATCATTTTTTTATCAAACATGAGTCCGTAGGCTATATGTTAAACAAAAGGGCTAATCCTTTTCGATATATAGGTTGAACTATTAGACAACTGAATCAATCCTCTTAAGAAACGAGCTACAACGAGCCTAAACTATAAGCATATAGTGATTCTATTGAAAATCCATCAAATATCAAACCCAATGCTCATGGAAGAAATTAAACTCATGGCCTCCGTCATGGATTAATAAAACCCAACCACTGAGCTAGTGTGGTGGCCTGGAAAAGAGATCTTTTATGTCACTTTTTTTCATTTTATATTTGATTTTAATCTTTCTGTTGCATATTACTTTTTGTGGTAAGCATAAATGTTGGTTTCCTAGTTATCTACGTGTTACCTTTTTTTGTTCTGTTTATTTTAGAGATGGTGATGCCGGAAGTCAATAAAACTATGCTTGAGGAGCTTGAGTCTATGGGATTTCCAACAGCCCGTGCTACAAGAGCACTACACTACTCTGGCAAGTCCCTGAACTATGGCTATCAATAATTTGATCTCAGTCAATACTTTCTTCAAGTTTTCTGCTATATGTAGAGTAAAATAGATTTTTAAATATTTCTGCTTTTCTCTAGTTATGGTTATTAAGATCCATCTCAGCAAAGTTTCCACTCCTGCTCCCATTGTCTATTGGAAATTCACCATATACTCAGTATAATGTGGGGTTTGCAACATATTTTACTATTTGCCTTTTATCAATGACGATGTTGATTTTTAAGTTTAGTAGTGCCTGGGGTACATGTGGAAATGCCATTTTTTTCTACAAATTTTGTTGCTCTTAACTCATATACCTTACTATGCATTGATGTTCAAAGTGACATTAGTAAATGTTAATATGCTATGCCTGTAAAAAAATTACATTAACTAATATATATGTTTTGTTTTTGGAATGTTACTAAACAAGTGGCATGTGTTTCTAAGGGAATAACTTAAAGGCCTCATAATTCACAATTCATCTTATTATTTTTATCTTATTTCATCTTGAAGAAAATGAATTGAATTAATTGGCTTGACCAACCTGGGCCTTGGTTCTTTCAATTTTGTTGATGTACGAGCCCTTTCTCAAGACTAATCAAAAGATTAATCAATCATGTGGCAGACTTTTGTAAGAGTATGTCTGATTGTGGCTTCCTTGCTGTTTGCTGGGCCAATATCAAGTAATGGATTGGTTCTTGGACCCTATTTCTACATCTTTGTTCCTCCTTTGTAATCATGTAAACAACAGAAGGCAACTCGCTAGATCTAGAGATAGGATTGTGATGGCATAACTGCAGAAAATGCAACTGGAATGACAAGGCTAATACAGAGTAGAACTTCTGGAAAAGAACAAGATGCAATATAATAATATCATGTTAGTCTCCTACAGGGTTCAAATGTTGGTACCAACTCAGTAAGATGTGTGATGTAAGTTTAACCTTAAAAGGGCCTATAAGCAATGAGACAGTCAATGAGCTAAGAACAATATTATGACTGTGTGCATTCACCTGTACATATATAACTTATTATCCTACCTATCTTGTGATGGTAAATAAAATGGATGATGATTCTTTTTTTGTTCCTCTTTTGTAGAACTAAGAATCCATTGATGCCATTGATGCCATTGATTGACATGGATATTTTGTTACTTTAGGTAATAGCAGTATCGAGGCTGCAATCAACTGGGTTGCAGAACATGAGGATGACTCAGATATTGATGAAATGCCTCTGGTATGTGCTTAGGAATGCTATGATGATATCATATTTAGACCAACTGTTTAATAAGAACTTATATAGTTAATAATGATCTTGCATTTACTTATTGAGTGTATTCTGTGTAGCCTTATATTGCGTCTATTCTAGCAGTTTTTAAGTTGTTAAAATGCTTGTTTGCATATGCTTGCACCAACATATTTTGAGTTTCTTTGAGGAACCCTCCTTTCTTATTCTTTTCTATAGATATGCTTCGTTCAAGAAAAGTTGCTTGTATATATATATATATATATATATATATATAGCTGTAACATTGTATGCTGGACTAACAATTGTTTAATGAAGATGGTATTGAACATCTGTAATGGGATAAAGCTTTATCCATTTGTATTGTCATATGTACATTCTACTTCTATGGGCATTAATTCTGTAAAAGGGGTCATTCTAAATTAGTTGTAGACTTGTAATCCACAAAATAGTTTTCCACTTTTCATGGCATCATGACTGTATCTTATTATGAAATTTATCTCCGAGGACTTCAATCAGAGTATGCCACTAAAGTATTCCTTACCGTAATTTAACCACTTTCAGGTGCCTGTTATTACTGAAACTGAAAAATCTAAACCTTCTTTAACACCAGAGGAAGTGAAGATGAAAGCACAAGAGCTAAGGTTCGTTTTCAGGATCTTTCCTTAAACTATTTACAGTGTTGTAAACGTTGTCAATCATCTCCATTGCTAAGAATAGAAAGACTCTTAAGAATTAAGATTAAGTTAGTCTACATGCATCATTACTAAGATCCTATGAAGCATGGATACGAATATGGGAAACGGATATATGGTGATACAAATACAGGAATATGGATAACTGTTAAAAAACAGGATATAGATATGGTATGAATACGACAATAAATAAATTAATAAAAAATATATTTTCAGTCTTTACCAATAAAGCATATATAAAAAATGCATATCATTCTCCAAAAGTGCATAAAAAATCTAAGTTACATCATTAGATAATACATACACTAATAAGTTCATGCGCTATGCGACCAAACAACAAAAATAACTACAATAAGGACAAAATGTTGCTAGAATAGTCATTGCTACAAAAGCATTTTTTTATTTACATAAGTAATATGACATCAAAACATTTTTTATTTTAGTAAATAGTCACATATCTCTGCTATCTAACAATAACATTCTATGAACAAAACAAAACAAAATAGAGAGGGCAATATTTTTATAGACATGGGCATTACTAGAGAAAACAAAACAGAGAAAAAAAATCCAAGGCATATGAACCGATGAACTCAATGAAAGAAATATAAGAGAAACATGCTTCTAAGAAGCCCGCTAGCATGGGATAGATACCGATGGTGGTCCGGTGGTGGAAAGGATAAAGAAGAAATGTCAAGGGGGTGAAAGCCATGGGAGAAAAGGAGGGAGAATTGAAAGAAAGATTGATACCTTCGGAGAAGCCCACTAAGATTAATGGAGGAAGTAGGCATCGTCGAGAAAGGAAGAAGGTTTTGTCAAGGAAGAAGGCATCGTCGAGCATTGAGGGAAGAAGCAAGCCTCGGTATCGAGAGAGGAACATCGTCGGGGGGAAGGAGGAAGGAAGCTAGGGCACGGTGGGTTTAATTTTTCCAATGTACCGAAAGGCGACCGCGGGTTGTGGGCGGTCAACCCACCGCCTAGCACCAAGGTGGTTTAGTATTTTTAATATATAAAAAATAATTATATATATATGTAATTTAACAGAATAATTTACCATCATAACAATAAGATATCATAATTTACAAATACATATATATGTAAAGTACATATTTTATTAATACATTTGAAATTAATAAAAGATGGATCTGGTGCATGCCAGCTAGCATGGGAAAGGATCGTCTGTAACGTGGCTATAAGATGTTTCTACAGTTCAGTAGTTAGCAGCAATTGGTTGCTGCCAAATGTGTTGATCCATTAAGCTTCCTACATCCAGCTAGTGAGAGGAAGAGAGTGACATTTGTCTCTCTTTTCTTCTTTCAATCTCTCGCTGTCACTATTTGAAGTTACTATCCAAAGAATCAAATAGCAAGGGAGAGAGAGAGAAGGCGATCACTTGTCGTCGCCGGTGTCAAGAGTGAAAGGAAGAAGTAAAGAAGAAAGAGAAGAGGAAAAGAGAAGAAAGAAGAAAGGGAAGAGAAAAGGACAAGAAAGAAGAGTTAGCTGCGGACTGCCGCCGCCGCTTGCTGTCACCGCTCCTACTGCTGCTACTGCTATCGTCGCTCAAGAGGGGAGGAAGTTGAAGATGAGAGATTGATTGGGTATGTTAGGGTTAGCAGCTGATTTTTTTTAAAAAAAGTAGTCATTAACTATCCATTGGATAGTCTGACCTTACCTGACCTGCTATGACAACTAAGCTGGCCACGCGGGCTGCCAAACGGAAAAGGTGGGCCGCCAAATGACAAGGCAGGCCGCCTAGCTACCTGGTTGGGCGGTTGGGTGCCCCGCCATGGCGGCCGCCTTTAAAAAAACTGATTTTTCCTTTCCTTATATTGGCTTAACAGGTTTAACCATTTAATATTTAACCAACCGAATATACAACTAATAAACTTAAAAATGTATCCAAAACATATCTTGCCGTATTTTGAGCGTATATGGTCATATCCTAACCTGTATCCAGTAATTAGATTAATTTATTTTTATTTTTGATACTTCGGACATATAGATACTTACGTAGAGCGTATTTGACCCGAAATTTTTTTAAGAGATTTGAGAGAGTAAGGAAAAAGTATGAGAATGTGTGATGAATTTAGGATGAATTATCATCTATTTATAAACCTGAGAAAAATCAAAATTAGTAAATTACCTCTCTAAACTAGCTATTTATTACTGTTTAAAGGGGTAAAATGGTAAAAGGAAAAAGTAGGCCCTATTTTTTTTATTTTCAGAATATTTTTAGCTGTTGGCCCTATTTTAAGAAAAGAAATCTGTTAATTTTTTTTTAAAAGTACTATACATCTCTCATGTACTCATATTTTTGTTGGAATAAATATACTGTAGGCTGTTGGGCCTAATATTGACTATTGGACCTAGTTGTACAATTATTTAAAGGACTATACTATCAGGTCAGGCTATAGTAGGGCTGAACGGGCTAGGCTTTTGGCTCAGGCTTATAGGCACTAGTCGGGATTTTGAGTTGGGCCGACGAGCGGAATTCCTAGCCAGACCGAGCAGGCAAAGGACTGACCTGTGCCGTTGGCAATATGGGCTCGGGCTAGGCAAGTCTAATCGGTTTTAATTACTCAGGAATAAGGTAGGATTAGTTTGGTTTTTGTTTTATTCATAATTTTAAACATACGTTCTTCTATCCTATTTCCATAACAGCAAAAAGGTTATTGGATGCTAACCTTGCAACTTTAAGGCTGTGTTTAGGTGGGGGATAAAATAGCTTTATCCCCTTTCATTCTTAGAGCTATTCCAAACAACTCGCCTTTTAACTTTGAGAGAAATAGCTTATAGGAAAACTTGGTATTTGAGAAAAGCAAAAGGATGCTTTTATCACTTTATCAAAGGATCATAGTTTCACTAAATCGATGGAACTACTTTTATCTCCTAGTTTATCCCCATTTATCATTGAGATTTAACCAGCCAAACGAATAGGCCGGGGATAAACTCTGCCCAGCTACTCCTTTCAAAAAACAGCTTAAGAGGTAGTATGATTGTTGTACAATTGTACATGTTTAGTTTTCATCTGGGATTTACATTTGTAGCAGAGTAGGTGACAATTCTGCCTGCATAAGGCAGGATTTAAAGCTTATTATATGCCTGTATTTCTTGATATATGCCGGCATCTTAAAGCTTTACCATTTCTTTATGCAAGCCATTGTTTCATTTCATTCCTCAGTTGCATTTTGCATTAACTAATAAGATAAACATGGTATCCTTGCAGAGAACGGGCTCGTAAAAAGAAGGAAGAAGAAGAAAGGAGAATTGAGAGAGAAAAAGAGAAGGTATTTTAACATTTTATGCATCACTGTTGTTAATTTCACTGAAAGATGCCTATTATCAAGAATGTAGGTCATGATTTTTGTATTATTAGTTCTAGATTCTTCAAAATATGCTTCTCCTTCAAGTTTCTTTTCTCCAACTTCAAATTCCTTAAGTTATCTTCTGCAAAATATGGTTTGTGTTCAAAATGCTGAAGCTTAAAAATAAATTATTTTTTTAATTACTTTTGAGTATAAAGTTCATATCAGAAACAATCTTTGGAATATGCCATCAGTTAGTATGATAAATCTTTAACTTTACATAAAAATCCAATATACGAATAATAATCATAGCCCTACTATATAAGATTTAAATAATTATTGGCTAGATCATCATAACTATGATTCTTCCTGTCACTATAATCCAATATTGATTGTCTAAGCAAGAAAAAACAACCTGTCAGAAAATGAAGCAATGCCTGAATCTAAATATAGTAATCCAATTGATGTTGAGTCTCAGAATCATAAAGAGGGAACTGTTACTTTATCAGTTTTCTCCGTTTAACCTGAAATCTCTTGAATTTGTTGCAGTTTTGTTAAGTCATCATTATGAAAGTTAAATAATGATCTAAAGAATAATAAAGAAAGAAGAGGATACAAACATGGAATGGTAGTGGTTTACGTATGTGTTTACACTCAGAATAGTGTCAAGTGCAAACTTTAGGTTGGCTCTAGACTAGTGAAGCGGCAATGAATTAATACTTGGGGAACAAATTTAGAACCATTGGAAGTACTAGAATAAGATAGATATTTTATTCAACATAATGATTTTTTTTCACCTAGAATGTTCCAATTGTTAGAGGAACTATTGAGGTTTTATTCTTATTGAGTCAAACTGCAATCACTTGGGTAGATAACTGTTACGAACTAGATCTAAACCGATCTAGACATAAGAAAATTATAAAAATTTATATGGTGGTAGTCTCGTGAGTTAGGATTTCAATGGTTTTAGTTTCACATGAATCCAATATCGAGATAAAAAGTTATTAATGAAAGAGTGGAGCAAGGTTAGAACAGGGCATAATAGTAAATATTTGACGTTGTAGAGATTGTTGGAGGGTGGCGGATGGCCAAGGATGGTGGTGGAGGGCCGTATCGTAGAGTGACTACTGAAGGAAGATAGTGGCTAGAGTTTGAAAATTTGGAAAAGTTCTACGGTTATAATCCACTCCTAGAATTATAAGGATGATCTAATAGTTGTGGTAAAACGATAAATGTGATAATAAAAATAATTAAACTCAAATGGTCATTCCACAATAATAACCAATACATGAGCACTCATAGCGAATTAGATTCACATGTAGATTATTCGCTTTATTTAAAATTCAAAATAATAAGATAAATCTAACTAACTCTAATTGACTCAACTCGACTAACTTAACCCACGTAATCGGATCATAACAATCTATTATACTTTCGACACATTGTCCTCAAGGTGACTAGTACGCGAGCTGAATCATCTAGCACATGACATCTCTCCTAATAGTTTCATTCAATGAAGCACGGACACCTCTCCCAGGAGAAGGTGTTCGCGTCGGACACGGACACGGACACGCATGGGACACGTGTTCAGAGTTTCCAAAAAAAAAAATATCGGACACTATTGGGACACGAGCGGGGACAAATCGTCGTTCTGTCAAATGTTAAACGGGTCGGGTTGGGTTCAGTCAAATGTTGTTAACCCGAATCCAAACCCGATAATAAAACCTAAAACCCAAATTGTCGTTCTCACCTTCACTGTTGAGCGACGAATTGTTCGGTCGAAGCCCTAAAACCCTTGAGCAGTTGTAGAGCGACGATCCAAGTTGTGACGGGCTGCTGAGAGAGTGCGACAGGTTGCTGAGCGAACGCAACAGCCGATAGGCTGCTGAGCGAGCGCAACGACTGACGGGCTGCTGAGTGAGCACGACGAAGCTGAGCACGGCCAGGACGCAGGTTCTCTCTCCCTGTCTCTGTCTCTCTCTCTCTCTCTCTCTCTCTGTCTCTTCCTCCCTCCCTTCGTCCCTGTCTCTGTCTCTCTCCCTGTCTCTTCCTCCCTCCCTCGCTCTCTCATTCTCTGTCTCTTTCTCCCTCCCTTTCTCTCACTCTCTCGCTGTCTCTCTCTCTCTCTCTCTTCCTCCCTCCTTCCCTTTCTCATTATCTTTCTCTATCTCTCTCTGTCTGTCTCTGTCTCTTCCTCCCTCCCTCCCTTTCTCTCATTCTATCTCTCTCTTTTCTCTCTCTCTCTTCCTCTCCCTCCCTCCCTCTCTCTCATTATCTCTATCTGTCTCTGTCTCTCTCTATCTCACTCTCTCTCTCATTCTCTCTTGCTGTCTCACTCTCTCTTTGTTAAATTATTTTAATTTATATTAGTTATTTTAATCTATGTTATCAAATTGTTAAATTATATTAAAGCTTCTCTATCTGTTAAATTATTAATCTGCTAATACATATCCCTCTTAGAAGTTTGTACATTTTTTATTGTCTTTTAATTTGTTCTTATCTTTAAATTAGTTCTTACAACTTGATGTATACTTCTTAGTTTTTTGAATGATACTTAGTTTTTATAGCTTGATGTATGTGTATTTAACACTATTAGATTGCAAACTTTTATTTTAGATGTATCAATAATTTATATATTTTTTATTTTTTTATTTCGCCGTGTCCTATACCATGTCCGTGTCCTATATTTTTAAAATTTGCCATTTTTGTCATGTCTGTTTCCCGTGTCCGTATCCGTGCTTCATTGGTTTCACTGCTTGTCGTTGACCGTCGACCTCGTCTTTGTCGTCACCACTTGCCCACAAACTCTTCATCATCGGTTGCTGCCCGGATTCGCAAATTAAGTTCTTATTCAACCCAACCCGACCCACTCACCATTTCTTTCTTGCGCTAGGGCACCTAATGGGTGCGAGCGGCAACTCAAACTCCGAGGGCGGTGAGGACGACAGCAAGTGGCGACGACAAGTTCGGTAGCGAGTGGCGATGACGAATTTGGTGGCGAGCGACGACTATGAAGACGAGATTGATAGCAAGCGGCGAAGGGTGAAAGATAAGTATCTCTCTACCTTTTTCTCTCCCTCTTGTGGCACGATCGGCAAGTGTCACGGCACATGCCGTATAGCACATGCTGTCGTGCTGGCTGGTGGGCAGCACGGACCGTGCTTGTAGCATGGCCATCCTTGCGGCAGATTATTACCAATCACTATAAAATAATGTGCAATGTAGGTGATATTATACGTATAGGTTATACTGTAGTTCATTCTGGTTTATTGATGCTGGACTTGAGCTTTCATATGATTTATCAGTTTCAGTTGGCATGGATATCCTACTTGCAACGTGTGTCAAAATTACGTACTTGTTTGCCTCTTGCAAAGTTGTCTCATGTGGGAAGTGAATCATGGTTAGGCTTATTAAGCTTAGTTGTCTTTTACTGGAAATTATTGTGTCAATCCTTACTGTTTCTTTTTTTCTGATTCTTGCACGTTAATAGCTCTTAGTTTTGGTTCATTTTTAAACTGAAATCTGCATTTATGATCATTAGTTTTTGGGGAAAACAAAGAACTGGATATTGTATGACTTGGTTGTCTGCCTTCGTAGGAGAGGATACGGATTGGTAAAGAACTTCTTGAAGCCAAGAGAATTGAAGAGGAGAATGAAAGAAAACGGTTTGTCCTTGTATAGAAGTTTTCTCTTTTATGGTAGTCTATTTCAGCATAATTTCATTTGCAAGTGCTGATGTATTACTCATTTTTCTCATTGATATTGAGAACCGTTTCTTCTTACATGCAGAATGCTGGCATTGCGAAAAGCTGAGAAAGAGGAAGAGAAGAGAGCAAGGGAGAAGATCCGCCAGCGACTAGAGGAGGATAAGGTATTTAACGTGATTCTAATCTGCTGCCTCAAATTGTTCTTTTGCATGTTGGTGGTTTCATTCTTTGTCAACATTTTCATTCCAGTAATGCTTTAAAAATCAGTTTGCAATCCCTCATTTTTTACAGGTCATACATCACAAATAAATTATAATTTAGATGCTTTAGTGCTTCCTATAACTAGTTCTTTATTAGTAGTCGTGCCAGCTGTGAGCTTGCAAGTCATTATTTTGTTGCTAACTGTTTGTGTATATCAATCAAGAAAGTTATTCTGTTCACAACAAATATGCTGAAGTTCACAACAAATACACTTTAGCATGCCTTCTAGTTTTAGTTTCTTACCCTTTTGTTGAGGAATACCATGTGCCCACTTTCTGCTATATTACTGCCATGAAATCTCATGTGGGTTCAGTACAGAGCTTATTAGTAATATGTTTTTGGGGTAAATTCATTCGCTCAGCCTAAGAGAATTGCAAAACAAGCCAGAAGGCCCAGATCCCAACAGAGTACTAGCAACAAAATCAAAAGGAACAAAAGCCAGAAAGAAAAGAGTTTCAGCGTGGTTAGCAGAACACATCAGATTCAGTTAGTTGAAGTCAAAGGTCACTAAAGGATGAAACAAGGCACCTAGCCTCTTCAAGTAAAAAAGGTCAATCAAGGATAGAGGTGTTGAAACGTCATATCTTTCACATATGTAGTAAATAATTATAGACAAAACACCTTTTAGATTAGAAACTGAGATTTTAAGTTCTGTAAACGTCATATTGTTTGCCAATCTTGAAATACATTATTGATAACAATTCAAGCTTGTATTGCAAGTCACGATGTGACCATGTCTTATATTCTTAGGCACTATTTGGTCTAGCATCGAGGTTTATATTAGTATACTAACCAAACAACTGCTTATTCAATACTAGTTTACTAATATATACTTCTCTCTCCTCTCCTCTTCCATCCAATATTTTTATATTATTCATTAAGTATCACTTTAGGTAACTATCATTTCATTCTCTCCCACTCTTTCCTTTTCTCTCTTCTCTCTCCTCCTCTCATCCATACCTTGTAAAAGGTATTCTATTCATTTGCCAGAATATCTCTATTTTTTGTCATATCAAGTATAATAATTATATCACTATTACTGGTTTATAATCAAATTAGTTTGGAAGTTATACTGGTATAAACCTTGTTACATGTTTAAGACATGAGCATATTTTTTTAAAAAATTAAAAGAAGAGAAATGGGCATATTTAAACTAGTTTGGAAGTTATTCCACACAACCTAACCAAATGCCACCTTATTGTCTAGCTCCTTTCTTTTAGAGCTGTTGGGATGATGTTAATATGATAGCTCAGCTAGAGTCCAATATGAACTTAATGATGGTAAACTTTTTACCTCTATTTAATCTTCAGATCTAAGGTGATAATCAGTTGTGTCAGGTACTATCATCTCTGGACAATATTTGCTACTAAAGTCTCAAACCAGTACTTGTTAATAGATACCTTCTTGACCTGCCAAGACTTTCTGCAGTGACAATCAAGAGAGGTAAATAGACCATGGTTAAAATTAGACAAAGCTTTGAATAATTAGGTCCTCTCTTTTTGGTTCGGTTTGAATACACTATAGGCAGATAGCAGACAAGTTGTGTAAACGAGTCAGTTGGGACTTTTGATTAGTCACTGCTGCAGATGCTTGCTTAATAGAATGTTTATGATAGCAAATTTGTCTACCTATTGCATTTAACAATATATATTAGGTTATATTTTTAACAAAATAAGATTAGCAGTACTTCTTGAGTATATAGAAGAATGGCATGACTATCTTATGATGTGAAGAGTTCTGCAGGTCTCTAGGAATATCAACATGTGTGGCCTGTTGTGGTCACTTTGATTGTTGTTACATAATCTTGTTAGATCCAATTGAATCTCCTAATCACAGCTCACATAGAAATAAGCACTTACAGCATATATGTTACGTACAAGACAACCAAAGAGTGGAGTTTGATCATTTGTCTCTTCTTCCTTGTAAGATTAATCGATCTTGTTATTCGTGTTAGATTCTCTCTGTGGATTGTGAAACACCGACTCTAAATACACGTGTCCCTCAGAGCATCTCCAACGGACTGTGCTCTATATTTATTATTTAATTAATATAATATATATATATTTATATATTATATTTTAAATCACTTAATAAGTCTTCTTAATGTTATTATTTTTTAATAAAAAATATATGGTTAGAAAACTCCCATCGATATCTTTATACTAAGACTAATATTCGATAGTTTTACAAATACTTTTAAATTACTTTTTTAATTAAATGTATTGAAATAATATTACACAAAATAAAAATAAAAAATTTAAAATAACTTAAATAATTTAATATTAGACTCATTTTAAAGATCTCAATAAGACCTTTTCAACGGTACTTTTTCAATGGTACTATTTTTGTTAAAAATTGATTAGCAAAACTAATTATATATTCGATTTAACTAATTAGATTATTTAATAAAGGATATAGACGGAATTTAAATTTTTGGATTAAGCTTTTGTAGGGCAAAAGTGGATCTTTTAAAGTTAAATAGTATTGGAGCTAAGCTCCAAATTTTTAGATGGGGCTCCATATTTGAAGTTTCACTGTAGCTGGCTCCAAATTTGGAGCCCCATTTGAAGTTCGGTTAGAGTTCCATCGAACTCTAAATTTGGAGTTTTGGAGCCTAGTTAGAGATGCTCTCATATGAGTAGAACCCACGTTATTTCCACGTGATCTGTTAGTTAATATTTTATATGATAAACAAGATAAAAGTTAAAAGCCTAATATTTTTACAAATAATACAAGCAAAAAGAAGTCCAAAATATCACAGGCTACAACAAGTTTTAAAATACATAACAGAATAAATGCTCACATAGGGACTATAATCCAACTTATTTACAACAATAAAATAAACTATAATCAAATCTTCACTAACTTCGTGAACTCAGGGTTATCTACTGATTTGAAAATATTTTCACCAAAAGGTGGTGAGCATAAAGCCCAATAAGTATATAGCTCTGTACTCTAAAAGTAGTGTAAAGAAGAATAACACATAATACGTATATATATGCCAATATAATAACTATAATGCGTTCATGTAACATGTCTATTATGTTTATATTTACAGCTCACATGTATTAATAAAGGAATACATAATATGTATTATTCAAACTATCAAATTCTCTCTCTCATGCTCACATAGAGCCATAGCCATGTATTATCATTATATACTCATAGAGCTATCTATAACATAATAAACATATGCATACAAAGCTATCTACCATATAAAAAATATATGCTCACAAAGTTATTTGTTATGTAATAAACATAGACTCACATATCATCTCACATATCAAGGGATAGATATGTAGCAGTAATGTCGTCCGTGCATGTTTGACGACACTGCATATGACTAATTATTATAGCTATCATATTAAAGACCCCATTCGTAAGCCCACACCCTCATTTTTATCATCATCATCGCACGCAGCGAGATCGCACATAGCAAGATTATCGCACGCAACGGAATCAAGAGCATACAACTCGTAGATGCCCTAACCCTACCATCATTGGGTACCGTTCGGTCTACGAGTCCTACCCTAACAACCTCAGGTTTAGACTGGTAATAATATAAGCACCATATAATACACTCTACCTTTAACCCCGGTTTAGGTGAGTAGATGACATCACGTAGCGATTCAATCATATGATATATATACCGCAATTATAATACTAAAAAATGCACTAATAATCCATGAATGACTATGAAGCAATAAAGTAAATATAATTATGCTGAATAGTAAATAAATAGCTACATATGTATGATATGAATGTCATGATATTATAAAGTCAAACATCACTTCAATATTATACTATTACTAAACTATGAAAGATTCAATTGCCTGACATCACTTTTCAATTTGCTAACTCTAATTGCTCTACTGAATCATATTTTCTTGGTACCGAATCTACCTCGATAATGGAAGTCATAAATATAAGTACCAGCCTACCTGAATTGATTAATTAAATGCTCTACGGATAACCATTACGAGTTTAGGGTACGTCCACCTAATGATTCTTATATTTAGTAATTATAACGATATGACGCACTATTAAGGGTTATTAATACAATTATCATACTTATCGTTTCACTAATTACTGACAATTCAAAATAAATAAAGTAGGCCACATTCAATTAACTTATTGTTTTGAGTATAAAAACACATCTAATATAATTACCAAACTCCAATTAGAGTTAGATTCCCATTAAAATCAAATAGTAGTGGTACTCTTGTATGCATCAGTTATTAATATTGGTTTATAGTAATTATTATAACTAAGTAACTAACAAAACCACTCTTTATCAATAATTAATATAAAGGCTCAAGTTGACAAGGATAAATAAATAAAATAACAAAAGTAAATTGAAACAATTTAGAGAACCATTAATCTATTTGGGCCAACACAAACCCACCAAGTTTGGGCTCGAAGCACCAAAACAATAAAGCGTAAGAACTACTTGAGCTAGGCCACAATCCAACCCACCAGCAACTTGGGTTGGGCTGCTCCCAACCCAAGCCCGACCTGGGCAGGTCAGCCCAACTCAACCACACCACACGCCTTACTTTTCCCACCTATGACAGAAGGCCAGTGAGGGAGGAGGGTGGCTGCCCGTGATCATCACAGTTGACAACTAGACCACACCCATTGGCCCTCTCTCTTCTAGGGAAAAGGCATGTCAGGTGCCGATCGGAAACGAAGCACAATCATCTCAAAGGGAAAAGGCTCAATGGCAATGAGCAGAGCGGATCCGCGAGTCACCATGGAGACCGACGAAAAACTCCTGCTAAAAGGATGAGGAGATCGAGTGGAGTGTGCACAACGCACGTGGCAAGCGGTGACTATATAACTCCATGGCTGGTGACCATGGAGGTTGCCAAAATCACAACTGAGCCACGATGGCATTGAAGGGCGATACAAAAGCTTTGCCTCGCAAAGAGGGGACTTTCCAACCAATTAGGGAAGGAAGACATTGGTGGGAATGGCTAGAAAAATGTCCGCAAACTAGCGAGGAGAGGCTACCGTGCGTAGCCTTAACCAAGAGGAAAAGCAACTCATTGAGGGTACTAATAGCAAGGGAACGACAAGAGGAAGCTACCAAGGCCGGTGTGGTGAGGCATGAGGCTGCCAGTTGACTGATTGCTCGACGAGACCAAACAAGAAGAGAAAGGGGGAAAAGCATACTAAAGGGCTAATTAAACCAAAAATTAACTTCACAAGATAGAAAATGACTCACTGACGGGCATTTTCGCGTACGACAAGCTCCGACACGATAGGAAGGACGGAAGAGTGGCAGCTATGGAGTGAGTGAGGGAGAAAGGAAAAGAGAGAAGAAGAGATGAAGGGGGAGAAAATAAAGCAGTGCATGTGCCGGGCTTTATTTTTGGGGGGGGGTACGGGATGTTATAGATTGTCTATTCTCACTCATTGGGATATGGTTGCACAATGCTGACAGTAACAGTGCACAGAGCTCTAACTGGCTATGAGACAAAGCTTCTCTGCTTGGAATGCAATGATTAACATGTTATTTAGGGCTTTTTTCTGGTAAAGGATAATTTTAAGGTTTTAAAGATGATGGTCTGGATCCCATTTTGTTATTCACTTCTCTGAAGTGAAGTGCAAACCAAATAAATCTGTTTTCTTTCGGGAGAATACAATTTGATTTCTTGTTATGCTTTCTTCTAAAATGATAGTATGTAAACTAGCATGCTATGATATCTTCCCTTAGAGTGGACCCTTTCATGTTCAAGAGATGCCTACCTGCGCCTGTTCTCTTTGGTGCCCTTTCCAGAAAATGTACTGACTTGTTTTCCTCATTAACAAGGATGCCCTTCTTATAGAGGATGTAGCAAGAATTACAAAGTTTCCAACTCTAATTATATGTATTTGATAATCAGAATTTACTTGCTCTGTTCAGCTATGTCTGCTATCCATCGAAACTTTAGCTTTTTTTGCTTAATGTGCCATGATCGAATCTCTATTACAGGCTGAGAGAAGGCGAAAGCTTGGACTGCCTCCTGAAGACCCAGGAGCTGCAAAACCTAGCACACCTCCAGTGGAAGAAAAGAAGGTAGGAATCCATTATTGTCCTAATCAAATATTACAAGAGTTTACTGTCTTAATTGTCTCAAAAAAAAAAAGAGAAAGTAATTCTGAACGGTGTCCGTGCTTTGCATTTTGCAGAGCGCATTACCTATCAAGCCTGCTACAAAGGCAGAGCTTATGAGAGACTGCTTACGCTCCCTTAAACAGCATCACAAGGTAAAGCTCAAAGCATTATATTTTCTCTAGTAAGGTATGGAGGTATAAGTAGAAGCAAAACAAATTCAATAATTTATATTAGAAGTTTAATTTCATTCTCATATAATGACCTAAGCTTTGGCTGCTTCTCTTCTTGGATATGCATATCTCTGTTAAAGATGCTTCATTTCCTACTCATGTCATACTTCTATATCTGGGCCTACTCTTGCTACAACATTGAGGTCCTTGGGATGTGCAAGGATCTTCTACTATTATTATGCCAAATTCTGATCATTTGCAGGTGCTTTTTGAAACAAAAGCTGGTAGATATTGCAATTTGTTCTATGAACAATTACAAGCATTTGGCTTGCTTAATTTGTAAATTTAAAGTGCTTGTGTCTTTCCCTGGCAAAATATTTGGTGCTACTTTTCTTCATAGATTATGTTTTATTTCTGTAATCTTTCGGCATAACTTATTGTCAGACTTTATTTTGATAGGATGAGGATGTCAAAGTAAAGAGAGCGTTTCAAACACTTCTCACTTATATCGGAAATATTGCAAAAAATCCTGATGAAGAAAAATTCAGAAAGATCCGTCTCAGTAATCCTTCTTTTCAGGTGTGACAGTAGCAAGCCATTAATTGGTTGAAGCAGATGATCTCTTCTTGATGTAATCATCTTTCTCTTTTCTGATATTTAACAGGATCGAGTCGGCAACCTTCATGGAGGCATAGAGTTCCTTTGCCTTTGCGGATTTGAGAAACTTGAAGATAATGAGTTCTTGTATCTGCCTAGGGAGAAGGTGGATATGCCAATCCTTAACTCTGCTGGAGCCGAGCTGAATTCTGCTATAACAAACCCCTTTTTTGGGGTTCTCTGAATCAAAGAGTACCAATTTCAGCAGCAATTTCTTGTAACACTCAGCTGTAATGATTTTTCAGAATATGTAGAGAAAGCATGGACTGGAGCATGAAAAAGTTGACTTTAAGAGAAAATTAGAGAAGGAAACAAGAGACTTTTGGAAATTATATGCCCTCTTTAATTTTTCTATTCACATTTTTATTTTATCTTTGATATGTTCCAGGATTTTCAAGAAATGAGAGAATTCACTATGCTCATGAATAACTCTGAACTAGTCCTGTATTCCAACTTGATTGCCCAATTATTCTGCTCTTTGAGTTAGGTTGCGATATATCGGATCACAGAATAAATCATAATGCTGTTTAACAATTGATTCTTGAGTTGCTATGACCACAAAATTCACATATCTTATATGCAAGAT
This sequence comes from Typha angustifolia, assembly GCF_048772165.1. Lineage (NCBI taxonomy): Eukaryota > Viridiplantae > Streptophyta > Magnoliopsida > Poales > Typhaceae > Typha > Typha angustifolia. The sequence continues at coordinate 9,957,643 of NC_133239.1, read as the reverse complement.
AGTGCAATATGCAGCAGTATTTATTCTGAAGTAGTTTTGGAATGATAGATGTGGTTGAACGTTCTCATGACATCATGTCTTAGCTTTGGTATCTTGGCAACCAATTTCAAGAGCAAAGAAATTTATACAGAAGTCTTTCACTGATTATTGTAGGTTAGGTGTCATCAGAACCTTTTCTCCTAGATCCAAAAGGAATTTGCCTCTCATAAGACGGCTAGAAGATTACTCCGCAACCAGGAAACAGGGGGTGACCCACAGGAGGATGCTGAGAGATGAGAGAGTAATTAGGTTGAGTCCAATTATAACTACAAAGTGAGAAGCGAGGAAAATGAATCAAATGTCCCTCTAGAAGGGAAAATGGACCTCCACTGTACTAGATCTCCTAGAGGAAGATGCGTCCTTGATTATGCTCCTCCTGAAGAAGTCGCCAAAAAGGTGATCGACAACCTAGCGGGAGTCCCTTCGAATAGTGACTTTTCTCTAGGAAGATCAACGAACAAGAAAAGCAAGGACATCATACTCAAAACTGGGACGGGAGAAAAGAATCCCATCAAATACAAGAAGCCATCAAAGTTAACTGCTGATTAAATGTCTATAGGTATCTATGCAAAAACAAAGGTATCAAGGGTACCCATCTAAAAATAAGTGTTTTAGGGAACAGACATATAAATATCAACTTTAGAGAGGGATTCTACTGAGAGTGAGGAGAACCAAAAGAAGGATATAGAAAGGAAGGATATGATACTACTCAATTTAATAGAGGATCTTTCATTAAAAAAAAAAAAGATGAAGAAAAAGAATCTTACATTAAATAGTGACGAATGAATGAATTGGATTCCTAAAGCATACTCCTATCAAATAGTTGGGATTCAAGGCTTCTTGCTGTGGTGGCATACTCCTATCGAATAGTTGGGATTCAAGTAATTTATACCAGTGTAGGGCATAACTAAAGGTCACAATAAATTGTTCAAATTATGTCTGATCTATTATGTTCCTGTTGGAAATATTGAATACAAATATTTTATTAACTTTGAGCTCAAATTTAAGTAGAGTTCATATATTATTAATGATAAATTAATGGTAAGATTAAAAGAGTTTAAAGAATATTTTAAAGTTATATAATCACTTATTCAATTCTATGAAGAGAAGTAAATAAAAATTAGCTTTAAAATGGTATCTTAGTAATAAAAAATAACAAAAATTGAGTTAAATACTGTAGTGAATATTTAAGAAATATTAATATAATATATAAGTGTCAAACTTCTCATACTTTGAGCCCCGAAAGAAATACTTATTTTATAGATAAAATTATCTATGCAAATTAACTTATACATGCGCGTGTAAGCTATCAATCTAATATCCACTATTCTAAAAGTAATTAGATAGAGGGCGAATTAACTTAAAGAAATAGTTTCTTTTTGATAGGTCAGAAAATTCACATCTTATTTCATTGACACATTAAATGCGATTGCACTCTACCAAGATTACAAAACTAAATTAAAAATAACCTATTTGATTGGATCTTATGCATCCCAAATTAAACATAAATCAGTACTAATGTGGAACCAGGTATCCAGTTAGGGGGACTTTGAAGGAAAGAATGTGTGCTAATCTAATTCCATAATACCTAGCACATTACCATGAGTTAACATCACTGTAGATTTGCCAAGAATTGCAAAACTGGTAAACACTTGAAAGATTGCAAAATTATACAAATTATCATGCATTCCTCCCCTGAGAATCAGCAGGTTCAGACCTTGAACAAGTTTTCAATCAAAAACTACCAAACCCAAAACATTGCCTGATAGCAACAGGTAAGTCTTTAGTATTAGAAAATATAAGATGTAAGTTTCCTTTCCAAAATCTAAGCCTAAACACTCATAGATTCACATAAAATGGGTTATTGGTACAATCTCTGCAGCTTCCACTGGAATATTAGCCAAATGGCTGACAGGCACTGAAGGCAATTTTTCTTTTAAGTAAAACAGAGTATTTCCTTCAGAAGGGCATTCCATCATATAAGGAACTACGGCTCTTAGCTTACAAATTGCATTACTTGTAAAAGTTTAAGCATTAGATTTATATAGACCTTCAGAATGAGGAGTAAGATTGCAAAAATTGCTGATTTTGTAAGTTTTGATGGAGCTCATCCATGCTATATTGATACAAAGAATTGCCTTCCAGCCAATCCTATTAATTTTTACATGGCTTTTGTTTTGAAATCTGTTCTCGAGAGATGAAAAGGATAACATGATGCAAGAAGAATCTATCTCCAGCTAAGATTGTGGTTTTGGTTTGTGCAAGACTGGACTCCATTACTAACAGCTGGATCTGCTTTAACTCTCCTGTAGAAGAGCACATAGGCTGCAGCTGACTTCACATCTTCCTCGTTGATAGGTGATATATGGCTATCATCAAAATTATACCATCTATTTTCATCTAGGAGCTGCAAAGAAGTGAATCATAAGAAGAATTTCAGATAATGAACATGAAAAATAATTCTATTTTGTTATCACATGTCAGTAACAGATTACCAAGCTTCCATATTCTTAATAACAGAATAATCACAATTTATATCTCCCCAGGATTAAGTAGAAAAAGATATGAAAGTTATCATTTATATGTAAGAAAAAAGGAATTTTGAACCTAAGGTATTCATGACTTAGAACAAGCCAAAAGTATTATTTGCCACAGGTGTTTGTGCAGGCTAACTAGAGCAGGGTATAATACTCAGTAGTAATGTGAATAGCTGATATCACAAGAACGTCAGTAAAAAAAAAACAGCTAGGAGCCTACAAATCATTTAAATAGAATTTCTTGCAGGAAAGTGGACTGCCAGAGTATATATAGAAAGCCAACCTTGATGTGTGCAGTGTAATGCCCACTTGCCATGCTTCCATAGTGGTTGCTCAGGGCATACAATTCGTAAATCTGGCGGTGTGAGTTTTTCTTGTTGGCAACATAATTCGTCAAATCCAAATCATGGATTGGGAAATTGACAAAAGTTTCTAGCTTATGCTTTGTTGACCGGCTAAAAGAGAATCTCTTCAGATGAATAACCAACACCTGGGGAAGTCTCCACAAGTCCAACTTTTTGCTAGCTTGAGTTTGCTCCTTGCATCTTGGGCAGTACCTAAGGTTAATCAGATCCACTAAATATATAAAAAATTGAAAGCAAGTGATGGTTAAGGATAAGGAAAAGAGTAAATTTTGATAGTAGCAACATCTAAAAATCTGGAGGTGACCTAGCATAAATTTAACAGAAATTATATTCAGAAATAGTAGAACCATCCTAAATGAAATTTTGTGGAAAGTAGAGAAAGTTCTCTGACTTCCTTTTATAGCAACTAATTAGGATAGATGTGCCAGTGGCTGATATTTAACCATTTTTCTAGATTAAATGGTATCTAGTGCAAAATAACTGAAGCTACATGAAAAGGTTCAGCCAGCCAAAAAGCAAACTCCTCTTTGAAGTTTATTGGTGGGATCTCAATGAGTCAAAGAGGACCCAGTGCTGTTGCTTGTAGTACATTCGGAAAAGCAATAGGTATCATCTCTTTTTCTGGAGATATTAGCTGTCAAACTACCTGATTAGTTCTACTAGGAAAGTTATGAGACTAACCACATGTCCTCAGGTACCAGTGGTTCTTCCCTCAAGAAAGCATCCAGGCATGCATATAGTGAGAGAGGTTCACTACGAGTTCTCTTAGGTGGAGGAGCATACTTAACCACTTCAGGAATACTCTCCAGATGACGAGTATCAAACCTTTTCAAATCCTTCTTAGACCAATTTATATACACAACAGCGGATGCAGTCAGTGATGGTATCTTGATGACTTTCTCCTCTGACAAATCAATGCATGCATTATTTTCATCAACCAACTGAAGTTGCAGTCTGAAAGGTGCTACTCTTTTCAAATGTTCTTGTTCTCTACTATCAGTTTCAGATGAAGAAATGCATCTTTCTTTAATCCCTTCATCTTGAGGAGCTTGTAATGCTCCAATGTCACTGGAAATTGAAAGGTTTGAAGGCTGTAGCTCTTCATTTTGTAGCATAGAAGCTAACATCTTACAAGCCATCACTTGGATGTCAGAACATCTGACAGTTACCTCACGTGAGATCAGCGATAAGAGAGGCGTGCCGTATGGTTTCCAGCATGTTGAGCTGCTGGTGTTCCCAGGCTCCCTAAAATTTTGAATATTCATGAGACAGGAACAAACAAGCATTTCCGTACAGTAAAATAGAATCTAATTAGAGAATCATTAAGGATCCAAGAAATGCCTACACTTCTTCACGACGATGTACAAACTGTATGTAAGTAGAATTCTTTCCCATTTTTGGGAGCTTATAAGCCGCCAGATGATCATCATCCTTAACTGTAGACAGCAGAAGTGCAGGATCTTGCAGAAACTGATGAATTAAGTGACCACGTATCTGCACATATTCAACTCAAAGTGAAGCAACTATGACAATATCATAAATTTGTTATCCCCAGCTTTTCTGACTGAATTTTAACAAACCTCTGCAAGTAGTAGCTCCTCCCCACTTTTAAGCAAACAAGATGTGCTTAGAGCTTGAAGCAGGTCCCTGACTCGACCTTGCTTTGGTACGTTTACAGTGCAAGGTTTTGGGAGCACACTGCCATCACTAGTGAAGACCGTAACAGTCATAGTCCGGGATGAGGCAGATTGTAGAGGTAATGAAAGGTACATAAAAGGATCAAATGTCACTGAAACTTTCCCACATACAGGACATACCAAGGTTGACTTGTACTGACCCTGTCAAAGTAGAAATACTTAGATTAACTGCAGAGCAATTTTGTATCAAAGACCACTAAGTTTCTGGGAGTTGGTAGAATAAGAGATTAAAAGAAAGTAACCAACAGTCAAAGTAAGAAGAATAATTCCATCACAATCAGTCTCTGTATGAATTCTAACAAAGTTTAAACAATATGGCCAACTTATGCAGCAGTTAGTCGCACAAATATGAAGTAACAATGGATATACACTAAAGACTCCAGTTATAGACACATTATGAAAGTATGGCCCATGGATAGGATGAGGTACAGACACGACTACATAATATAATTATGATGGTTATGCTGATAAGGCAAAACTTGAAAATACCCTGGTTATAAATATTAAGGATATATAGTCTAAATATGCAGACGCCTACATATGGTTGTAATCTATTTAACTATGTTATTATCACAAGTGACAGTACATACTTAAGCACATCCATAATTTAATTCACCAAACAAAGCAAACAAAATATAACAAATTCTCAGTTAAAAATATAAAGAACAAAAAATAGAAACTTGATCTATATTTCACAAGTTTATTGTGGCATGAAATACCAATACCCCATTCCTTCAAAACGATAACAATAGATTAACATTTCAATTATCTTCAATATGACTTATCTTTGAATTCTCCAAAGAATCCACCCATATGGTGTCCAATACAATATCACTAGATTATAAAAGTATCTACTCTTCCTAGTTGACAAGAGTCATTTTCTCATTTTCTTTATTACAATTAGAATGTTTCCCAGAAGAAAATTTTAATGTTGTGCAAAGTGCCTGCTATATAGAGGCAGTCAGGCAGTAATATACATGCATACATTATATATATATATATATATATATATATATATATATATAGTATTCAATCATAGTATATTAGAATTTTTCCTTGGTAATAAACTAATAGATGGGTAAAGTAACTAAATGATATATGGACAATCATATCTTATTAAAATCTTATCCACGAATAGGTATATGATTTATAATCATATGATCACAGAAGTGAACTACCTAGTAAACATTTGTACCAGATGTGATATGTTGATAACCACATACCAATAAAGTATTTGAAAAAAAAAGTACAAATAGATAATAACAATAATACAACTTATTAGTTATCATATGCATTCATAGTTAGTTGCTTATCTATTGCTAGTACAACACAACACATATACAGTAACTACAGTCAATACGTGATCCCTGCTCAGTATATTCATGCATATGTGTATATGCAGGCGAATATTGAATACACAGTCCACATATAGAGCATATATGAAGTCTGGCCACATATAATTCCACATAATGCGTATGCGGAGCAGTTTATCCACCGCCACCACATATGTGGCTGCATATACTGCGTTCTAAAAGACAAACTACGGTTATAGGAGGATGTTTACATAGTAGTGCATGTAGATATATATTTACAGGAAGTAAAGAGAACTATCGGAACTGTTTAGGTGATTACAGTTTTCTCTCCATAGTATTAAAAAGGGCAACCGATTCAGTAATAACATTAATATATTTATATGCGAGGAATCTTAGGTCCATGGAACAGGGAATAGTAGGGGTAAAATATGGAAGGTATGCTAGCAATCTAGGGCTTCTGTTGATAGTTGACAATTATTATCGTTCTAGGATTTGGAACCAAATAGAGTTAAATAAAAATTTTTGACTGATCTATACTGACTTTGTAGACACATTCAGGGGAAAAAAATTTTATGACACACAACATATGAATTTATCCAATTTATGGCAAATAAAAACATTGTTTAAAGAAAAATAAATCAAGATTTTTTCTGTTGTGAAGATATTAAGCCTAATTATAGTGAGATCTACACAAAATCCTGGCATTTTCCAGAAGAGCTTTATTGATTTTGAATCCTGGACGGCTTAATAGAAGATAATACAAAACCAAAACTCAGACTGACATGTAACACTAACATTATATCAACAAAAACAAATAAAAGATTTGTCTTGGGATATTTTGGACCCAACCCTAGGTAATAGAGTCTAACTCTCCATATAGACCTTAGTTAAATCAGAGCTCTACTAAGAATTTATGGTCAGGGTTGAACAAGTGATTGAGACTTTATTACCTACTAGTGTTTTGTGGCTTACCTATCCAAATACTGCTCCAATAAGTGGCCATCTCCTGATACATACAGAACCTTTCTTAGATCAAATTAAACTCAATTACATACTCCAGAGACTGATCTTTCTCCTAATTTGATTCAATGTGGGCAACACCCACCTCAGATTTACTCAAATACTAGCTTGCTAGCTCAGTTGACCAATTGAAATGGATCACTTAAATCAAACTAAATTGAACATAATTAAACTTAAATTGAGTAAATGACTCAAAAAAAGTAACAAAACTATTTACTGATAAGAAAAGACACTGTAGGCACCTTGCCATTATAAGATTTAGTCATGAGCAATACTTTCCTGTTCTTAGTCCAGTGTAGCTAATAACCCTCTTGGGCACCTTGCTTATCTCAGTAACTCTTATAATTGGTCGGAGAATGTATTATCTTATGAACAAAGAAATAAAGAGTACATTTATCTATCTAGCTTACTTATCAGTTCTCTTGTAAACAAATGGAATCACAATATACTGCAGCACAATTAGATGTTGGAATGATCCAACTAGGTGATGGCATATGATGACTAACCATTTAAAGAATAAATCAATATATATTTGGGAACTCACCTGGCATACATCAACAATGATTGAATCATTTCGAGCTATGTGATTTGCCCAGTACTCATCTGCAACTTCTTCATCTGGTCGCCCATCAGCATCTTTAGTTTTTGTATAATGTTTATTTTTCACACGGTTCAGATCCTCATGAAGTCCATCTAAGAGAAATGCCAGAAGTTCCTGTGGAATGTGCACAGACAGAATACAGCTCAAGATTTAGCAATGTACCAAACAAGAGTTAAAGTCTGACCGATTGAGAGATATTGAACCTGGGAATCATGTTGATTATATCCGCTGAATTGAGGTGCAAAACGAGCAAGCTTTGTTTTAAATGGCCGAGGAGAAACTGGAGAGCGTCCAGGAGCCCACAGCTTCCTCAGTAGCTCCCCAAAAGCTAAAGCAAGCTCACCCTACATTATCATAACATATTAGTGGATGTATACGAAATGCACATAGCTGCTTGATAGTTTAAAGAAGAACCTCTCTGATGAATAAGAACAGAGAAAAAATATTTATCTGAGTATCAAACATCATTCGCTAGAAAATCAATAGCAAAATTGCTCACTGATAGTATCAAGTGTGACCATGGACATGTTTCATATGAAACTTTCTGGCCAAATTGGAGATACTAAATGCAAAGGGAAGACGAGGGTACTCAAATCAAGTTATTCTTGATCAAAGATGGTCATGCCACAACCACAGCACGAGACAGGAAGGGAAAAAGATGAAGGAAACTACTCACTTTTACCCTTCGTTGTAGACCTCATCGTCACTGCTCGCCAGCCACAACTTAATGTTTTATTTGACCTGACCTACTAACTCTTTTTTCCTCCTCGAGCTAGGGCACCCAACGAGTGCGCATGGCACCTCAAGCTCGAGGGGCAACAAGGATGACGGCGAACAGTGACGGCGAGTGGCAACGGCAAGCTTGACGACAAGGTCGACTGTGAGGTTGATGGCGAGCAACAAAGCTGCTAAGAGGAGTATTGTATGGCACCCTCGTGCCACAAGCCGGTACGCAGCCAGCATAGTAAGTGCCGACCGGCACATCCCGTGCTAGTCGGCACACCCATCATTGATCTTGATGACACATATGGTTGACCGATAATAGAGACGATGGTGCTAGATAGCAATAGATTTTAAAAGTGTAAACCAAAGATGAAGATTAGATTAGGGCTCTTGTTGTGTTTATGTAGAGACCATGACTGTGGCTCATATTTCAAAAAGTTGATACAGAAACCATATCTGGGCTTGTGAGTTCTGCATGATCTATACAAAGAGATTGTACTTAATGCAGATCAACAGAATGGCAGAACATAAGCAGTCATCTATATTTAAAACTGAAGCCAGTGGCTAGTATATTGGTTTAATGTCCCAAGTAGCCACTGGTACAGGTTCCAGTGCAAAGAATAAACTTATAAGATCCATACAACATGATATATTCTCATATGCATTGAATACTAGAATACCTGGAGATTACAACAATATATGAAGAAGCATCTAGGTATCTTAAGTATCAACAATACATTGACAAATAAAATGAACAAAAGCAGATGAAGGAGAAAATATTATAGTGAAGTGATTACAATATACAATAACTCATTGTGAAATAAGAAATGATTGGAGTGTAATCAATCCTTTGACCTTTAATTCTAGGATGAATATAAGCTAGGCCAGTTTGCTCCACATCTAAGAAAGCAATAAGTTCTTTTGAGTAATCTGACAAATTGTAGGTAGAAAAGGAGTAAGAAAATGAATTCTACATGCCTATATATACATGAAACAATCAGCTAAAAGAGGAAGTTTGCACTCTCCTTTCTTCCAAAAGGAACTTGGAAACTTGGTTAGTACAAAGAACTTCCACATGCATGTCCCTATAACAAACATCCCATGTAGTGTGGATAATAAAAATTAAAAAAAGGAAATAACACGAATGCTTATTCAGTTAATATTAGTAACAGATCCATAACCAAGGGTGTAGTTCCAATTATATAATAAAAATATCGCATTTATATTATATTTTTGATCAACCATTATGCTCTAGAAATATATGTGGAAGTACTTGAAGCTCCATGTAAAGCACCTTTACCTAGAAAGTCAGAGTTAAATAAGAATGGAAGTGGAAAAATTAAATTGCACTTATTTTTCTGCATATGGTCATTGTTACAGAACTTGATATCAGCACTAATTAGTTGAGTGCCCGTAGATGAAGTTGACATAAACTGGAATGTCGCAAAGATAGTCTTATGTGGTCTTAAGACAGAATTAATTATTTAAGAAAACAGGAAGGGTGCAGCCATTAGGATCCAGTACTGTGGAAAAACAAGAAAGAGACTGAAAGGAGACAAACAAAAAGCATTTGTAGACTTCTTTGCAGACAAGATTCAATATTCATGCAAGGAGACTAAAAATAGTCCGATATGGAAAAAGATACTCACAACCATGCCAAATGGGTTCTGTCTATTTATTTCTTGGCGGTAGTCTTCACGAAAATATCTAGCAAATTCTGGTGTATGGACTAGACATTGTATTGCACTGTTCATGAAACAGGTATTTCCAAGATTTAGCAGTCCTGTCAGACCTAAAGGAGCTCCTCTTGTACTGATGCTATTGGTCGTATGCATATCCAAGTCACTGCTTGGAGAAGCAAGGTATTGGCTCTGTGAGAACTCTGAGCTACAGCTTCTAGAAGTATAGTTGTTTGTAGACAAATTTTCAGCAGCTGACAAGCTCGACCTAGAAGGCTCCACAACCATAGAAGTTGTCTCAGTGCATCCATTTTCTTGTACGGAGCTCATGCATCCACCATCAAGACCACCATTTCCATCAGTAAGGATCTCTACCAGAATCTGTATAAAATAACTTTTGATCCATAATCAAATTCAGATAATAGATGAAATTGCTCCAGAATGTCTCTAGATGCATACAAAGACTACCCAAGAGAGGGCAAAACAATGTTATACAATATCTAAGTATATATCATGATGCTAAGCATGTTTGACTTATGAATGTTGGTGTTAAAACTAAGACAGAAGAAACATAGAACATGAAAGAAGAAAACATATCAAGCTATAGGCCATATTGATATGTTAAAGAACTTATCCACAATCCATAGTAGGATTAGAACAGATAAACATAAGCAAGTGTCATATATCTGCCGTGAAGGAGTCAAACAGAGGTCTGCAAACTTTCCTCAAATCTTTTACTTGAAACAAATTAAATGAAATTTCCATGAACTCACTCTCTTCTCTAGGAACTGATTAATAATCTATGGTAAACCATCTGTCACCCCTTCTGTAAAAACCTCTAATCATCAACCAAATTATGGGCATATCAGCTGCTCTGTTTTAACACAAAATTTTTCAAGACACTCTTTAGTTAGAATAATAAGATACTCATTAAATTTGAGTATCCACAAATTTACTTAAGTTTCCTTTCCAAAAATTTAGAACATATTAAATAGGTTCTCAATTAAGTTCTGGAGTTTTACACATTCCTACACAATTAATGAGTTCCGAAATATCTTGGATAAAAGTAAAACCTTGGAGAGCGTATGCACCTGCTATGGCATATGCACTATGCAGAAGATAGGTCTCTCACTTAACAGCTTCTAAAGTGTTTAACTTTGTTGAAGTAACTGACTATTTGTTAGACAAGGTTTTTAGGACCTTGACCTAGAACTACAAGGAAATAAAAAAGGAAATAAAACATGAGAAAAGATGCACTGGAACACAATTATGGGAGCTCATTGTTTTGTCAATGAATATGATCTTCATGCTCATGTAAACATCTGAAAATAGTGACACATGCACTATTATTTTTCCAAGTACCAAGCATGAGCATGATTCTGTTATTACCACCAAAATGATGCACGACTTTTACGTATAAGGTTTAGAAATCCACTGGCAGAACTCAGGCGATGCAGCAATCAAAACCATTTAGATCAGAATTTTAGTATCACCGCACAAGAATAGAATCTCACGAGATCATAAGCTCGAAATATGCTATAGCTGAATGGTCATCTTCTTATGCTAAAGCAAGATTTTTTTTTATTATGCAATTCATTTTCAAGAAGAAAGATGATTAAAAACAGTTAAAACATACATCTTGGTCCATCTGAATATTGGCATCATCTAACGTTTTCGCCATGTTGTCCATCAAAGCATGTTTCTGCTGACCATAGAAGTCCCAAATGCATACCTGAATATAGGGTGTAAATAAATAACAAAACAACTTCAAAATCTGCAGACTGAACAGGTAAAGAAACTCTTTACTTGATCCAAGATCAAATCAAAAACTTCGCAAGCCTTTTTATGAAGCTCGCCAATTGTTTCCTGCAGAGATGGCATGGAATCTTACAGTCAGTAGCATTTCTTAGTAAAAGCTATCCCAAGAAGGTACAGCTTTAAAATGTAATTGCCAATGACATTTGTTTGAAGAATGAAGCAAGTTTTAGGAAGAACCCCATATTGTGTGAATCAACAGACTAATAATACTTTGCAGTAAGAAGATTATTTGATCACCAACAGTCCAAAAACTCTTTGTTAGCTGATACATGAGCACATGAAAAAAAGATAAAGAAATTAACAATGGTAGATGAAGTGGTTGATTTGAAACTTGAGCTAGACCTTCTTGCTTATCCTAACAACAGCTCGCTCTCCTTTTGGCGTCAAAAATAATTGAAGGCGCAGAGGATAGACTTCAATGGCTAAATCAGTCTGAGACAACCCTGTATTGATTGCTTTTCTTGGTAATGTTGGACCTCCTCCATACCTGAAAAGCAAAATATAAAAAAATTACACCAAATAGAGAAAATTGCTGCAAAAAGTTCTATGATTTTGGTCTTGCAGAACCCTCATTGGCATTATCATATCAAAACATTTTCCAAAACATGGGGTCCACTAGAAAACAATTCAGCAATCATAAGAATCCAAAAGGGTTGTAGACCTGAGTAGAGAGCCAACAACTTCACTCTTTCACTCTTCTAGGAATTTGCAAGAAGCGCTTGACCACAAGAAAAATAGACAAGAGAGAGAGAGATTTGCCAATGTAAACTATAAGACATTGTTTACTTTAGGAATAAGGTCAATCCTAGAATAAGTATCTCTCTTTGTTATTTTCAAAATGACGTCTTTATTTTAGGAATAATTATTCTTGTATTCACTTGTATTCTGAAGTAACAGTATAATAATTATCTTTGATGTAATATAAAATAATGAAAAAGATGAAAAATAGTTGTTTTTTTATGAAATTATCATAAATATTTTTTTATTTGATATAAAGTAGATTGATGAGATAGGTATCAACAGTAAATTAGTAACTGGGTTAGTGTGTGGTATGGGATGTAATTTTAATAAATAATATTTGTATTTTATAATAGAGTTATTATGATATCTAGATGTTATTTTGAAATAAAGAGTTGTATTCTAAAATACGAAAAATATAACTTTGATGAATAGTATTTGTATTGTATAATAGAGTTATTATAAGATTTAGTTGTTATTCTGGAATAAAAAATTGCATTACAGAATAAGAAAAAAATTATTTTCAAAGTGAACGGGGGCCAAGAGTTGTCAAATGGCATAAGCCAGCATATATCATGCTAATGCCTGCCGACACCTGTACCCTCCCATACTACCACATTCCTATGGCATGCTAACTCATGGCAACGCTAGGACAACACCATGTCAACCCATGTTGATTTTGCATAAAACAGGTTTACCTACGGGGGCCTACTGACCCTTATAGGCATGCATCAGTCATCATGTACTGTTGTAATTATTTACCAGACGATAGGATCTTGCCAAGATTTTGGAACATCAAGATGCCTCATTTAGCTCAATTATATTTTAAAAAATTATCAAAAGCCTCGTAGGTGATCGACCTAACCTTGCAGCCAAAGTACATTGATTCTTGCTCACCATCCCAAATCTACAAGATATTCAAAATGTTTGTAGCAATGTAAAAGCTCCACTCCATGTGTTATTCCGAAAACAACAAAATTGTAGCACAAACATTCTAATTCTGACCTCCTTCACTGCATGCCTCCTCCTTTCTTACTAAAAGCTTATCACTCACTAGGGTGTAATAGGATTTGGGTTATTCAATGGATCACCCAATCCAAATTTGAGCAAGATGAATAAGGATTTTAGAAGTCAATATAGTTAAAACAATTGGTATGGTTTGGCGTCTTTTATAATCCAATAATTAAATGGATATCCCAGAGTAAAACTAGATTTGACAACTCTCATAGAGGACTTCTTTTTCAAGGAAACCAAATACATCTAGATGACAAAATATCTCATATTGCTTCTCCTTCAGCTAATCTAAGGTCTTGCATAGCATTCGCTAGTAAAAAATGGCATGTAATTTTTACCTATGGACATGTAATATCTTTCTCCATGTAATCTTACAAGATAATCTCTCCCACTTCCCATCGGTGAAAATGTGATATGACAATCACTGCATGAAGGTCCACTTTGGTTTTAGCGGTAGGTGTGTTCTTTGCCCTTGACCAAACAATAACAAAGAGATAGAATTGCAATCTTAAGGTCAAAAGGTATGTACCATTGTAACATCTCGTAAAAATAAAGAATATGACATAGATCTTTACATGTTACAGAACATGAAGTTACATGAGTTCTGCTAAATCAGATATTTAGAGAAGTTCATTGAGAAAAAACAAATAAGATAAATCACCACAACTATAAATATTAGACCTTTTGGCACACTTAATACAAATCAACAAGGATATATATATATATATTATAGTGCTATGACTACAAATAAGCAAATAAGAAATCAATCAAGTTGTTAGATATGCTTATAATCTTCATAACTTACCAACCATGCAACTTTTCCCAAACTTCTTGTGGAAGCAATATATAGTCACGGCCTTCAACTAATGTGTCATGAAGTTCAATTTCCACATTAGAAACCTCAGATGTAACATCATCTATTAAATCAGAATTGTCAATAGCAGATGGTCTTTTTGGGGTGATTGAAGAAGCTGATTCATGTTGATGAGAAGCATGGGAAGAGAATCCATTGATTGATGTACTAGCCACATCTTGATTAACATAATCAAGCCAACGTTGCCACCATCTATTTGCACCAAGAGAAATTGAATTTATGAAAAAGAAAACAGTTAACTGATAGAAATATATGAAAGTCACTTCAAATTTAACAGACAGGGGAAAACATGAAAGAGAAAATTTTAATGGAACATGTAGGTAAAATTATCCTGAAGAATCTAGAGGTACTAAAGAATGATACTACTCAAAAATTAAAATGACACTTATGATGTACCAAAGCTTTTCCTCCCCAGTAACAACATCAGATATTGTTTAAAACACATTTTCCTTTCGAACATTTCTACATCTATCCCCAATACAAAAGCAAGTGTTAACCATTAATGAACTTTTTTCTGGCACTATATCAATCATTTCTTAATATACCCGTAACAGCCAAGAGAAATCATCTTAGAGACATACATCAGTGGACAATCCAATCAACCTCCTTTATAAAGTAGAAGCGATAGTTGTCCAACTAAGAGATCATTTTTCGAACTTCAGAAACCAATTGATAGGTTGATGAACAACAGAAAAGGGCTTGCAGATTAATTGAGGAAAATTAATAGCCATCCTCTAAAAAGACCAAAATCACTGAAAAAAGAAAACAGAATTTTCAAGAACCAACCCCTAATAATATAGAAAACATATACTATTGCTGGATCCATTTTTATAATGTTGTCAAAACCACCATGTAACCGGATAATCTCGAGTACCAAGTGCGAAATCAATACAAAAGGACATGAGAAAAGTAAATAAGATTGGATCTTGCTAGTTGGGTAATGCGGAATACCTCTGGGTTATGAGGTAGAAGGCGTCGCCCTCTTTGGAATGGGCTTCGGCGGCGACGGTGATGTCTCTTATGAGGAGCCTTTCCTCCTCCGGACTCAGCTGTGGCGCTGAGACCACCCCATCCATCTTCCCCTTCCACCAGACTGAGCTCTCTCTCTCTCTCTCTCTCTCTCTCTCTCTCTCTCTCTCTCTCTCTCTCTCTCTCTCTCTCTCTCTCTTTCTCTTTCTCTCCCTTATTGATGTGTTTGTCGTGGTTTGGATCGAGAGGAACGGAGGGAGTACAGAGGAGAGCGATTCCGGAGCTTCAATTGATAGCAAGCAGAAGAGCACCCAATTCTCCGATTAGATTAGAACTAATGTTCTATTTTAGTTTATAAACAGAATAAGAGAAATAGGAAGAAAAAAACATAGTAAACTATTTTCTTGATATATATATATATATATATTTTATATGGGTTAAATTAAGAGAAAAAACAAATCTCAAAGCTATGCTCTAGGGAAAAATACTCTCACAATATGCACCATAAACCAAAATAATTTATGATTTTGCCACACTACCCATTTTAGGTTTTCTTTTCAGCTTCACCCAAACTTTTCAAAAATACCAAAATTAACCCTCCATCAACTTTGAGAATATTTTGTTACATTGAATGCAATGAGATATTATTTGTAAAATATGAAAAAATAGTTTTCTTCTCTAATTCTCTCCTTAGAAAAATTAAAACATATTATGAATATAGTTTTCGTAACCCTTCTCCATATTGCAAACCATCCAAAAATCCACTTTTGTTTGCGACTGATAAAAGACGAAATAGTCACAGGAGCTTCCCCTTTCTTCACCGAGCAATCGGAGAGCATGTAAGTCTCCTCCTTATTTTTGTTTCCCATTTTGTAATACTAAATTTCTTGTTGATGAATTGGTGTTGGAATTGGAGAAAGAAAAATAAATCGAACGGTTGGAAGAGATATTCATTTTAGATGGAATCAGAGATTGTTCAGAATTTTGGATATATGTCTATTCATTTATCATATTTGCATATGAATAAATTTTTTTCATAAATTGTAGAAATTCTTAACTGCATAAAACCTAAATTTTGAAGTCTCTTTTTTTCATGTAGAAGGGCTAGTAATTGAGATGACATGCAAACTTATTAACCTTTTATTAGAACATGAAATACCAAAACCAAGCTTTTCTTAGCAATCTACAATAATTATGACCAAAGTAATATTTAATATTTTCTTATACTGTATTATATTATTCTATTACATTTGGCAAGTTAAGTGAAAAAAAATATATTTTCTATACTTAAGCTATAGTAAAAGCAATTCTTATGGAGCTCCATTCCGTTCGCTATTAGTTTATTTCATTACGCTCATCCAACCACCGACACCTACTTAATGGTTTGTGAAAAAAGAGTATATATGCATTACGTGTAATTACCCAAGCTAGCAAAAAGAAAAGTTGGACATGACGTGACTAGCCACATTGTGGTCGACTCATGCCCAGCATGCATTGTATGCAAAAGTGCAGTAAAGGTGCCACACAACCCCATCGAGCCTTTCACAGATCGATGCCACGTGGAGATGGGACTAAGCCCACCAGCCACTCCGTCGCCGCCACATGACCACCCTAGTCTCCCTTTCTCTCTCTAATTTTCTCTCTTTTTCTCTTATTCTCTCGGCTTTTCCCTCTCTTTAGCTCTCTCTCTCTCCCTCTAGCTCCATAGCCACCTCTAATAATTGAGAAGAGCCGTCATCGGCCCCTTACCCTACTGGTGAGCCTCTCACTCTCCCTATCCCCCCCTCTCTCTCTCTAGCTTTCTAACCTTCTCTTTCTCCCTCGAGGTCGTCGGAGGGTTGAGTCGCTAGCGAGAGGCCGGCCACTGAGTGGCCACCAACAGTCGTTTCCCTCCCCTATGGCCTAGCTCCGCCTCCCATTTTTTTATTCTTCTTCTTCCTTTCTCTCCCTCTTCTTCTTCTTCTGCCTCTTTTTCTTCTTCTTCCTCTTCTTCTTCTTCTCTCCTTGGTCTAATCCTTCTTGACTCCAACGGTGCTTGGCTGAGCTCAGCACTATTTAACAACATACTGCATTTCTTTTTAAAAAAATTATTTAAATTATGTTATTACTTATTTAATTATTGTAGTTAATCTAAAGTACTAATTGCCATAAATTAATTTAATTATACCATGGTTAGTGAATAAATTTAGTTACACCATGCTTAGCAAAATACATGCAATATAATTACTATATTAATCATAGCCAAGTATAATAATTATTAGAGTTATGTATATATGCTCTCTTGCATTAAATTATTTTCATTTTTCTTAATTATCAAAGAGAATAGTAGGCTGATGGTAATGTCTTAAATAATGGTATTATTATATAATATAATTGTGGTTAATAAATAACAAAACAAGTATAAGAATTAATGGCAATAGCAATATCTATTATAAACCAAATAGAACATTTAGGATGAATTAATAATATGTAATTATAATGAGAAATGATCTTTTAGTTGAATTAATTATAATTAGTGAAAAGACTAATATTATATGTCATTAATAATTTCATATCCCAGCCACCCTATTTAAGACCCCATGGTCCTTGCTAACGATAACTGATCGTTGATATAGTAGATGTGAAAGGTGATTGTCTAGTAATTATAGTTATTGTTAGTAGTCTTATACTAGATTTTTTTTTTCAAATTATAATATATTATATAATTATGTATATATATGTCTTGGCCTCCAGCATGATTATATGATCTTATAGAGATGATTATAGTTGAATATATTTTATCATTCATTTGATTAGACTAATCTTTGATATAAATATGTTGATGATTTTTATATATAATTAGAGATAACTATAATATTATGACTTTATGTTGAGATAATCTCTAGCATAAGTATATAGATGATAGACTAGCATGAGTATGCATGTAATAGATATATGATTGAAAATTGTATTACATTATGTCTCTTTTGATTTCTGTCTTCCACTTAAATTTCTGATATGCATTAACTTCTTATATATTGGATATATACACATGATCTATCATATAGAAGGAAATGCATAAATCTCATTGATAAGAAAGATAAAAAAAATGCATGAGGGTATTCAGTAAGCGCTAGGGTTAGAGGTGTCTGATGTGGTGATTGTGGCCGTTGATATGCGATATCTTGTGGCCATGTCTAAGGTCAGTTGAGTTTGGTGTGCATAGATAATCAAACACCTACCGTTTGCTAGGGCGTGCGTGTGGCAAGTTATCCTTATGTGATCTATATTAACTAGTGGAATATTTGATTTAGATGGATATTGATATATCCTCAGCATATGGCAAGGTATGATATAATTGAGATATCCATAGCATATGATAGAGTATGTTTTGAGCCTACATGCCAAATGATGAGATTTGGTATCGAATGTTGACTATGCATAGTGGTCTAATATGATAATATTATACCGAGATGACGGTGATAGTTGTGATATTGAGAATTGCATATAATTAGAGCTAAAAACGGGTCTAATTAATTCTGACCCAACCCGCTATCTGACTTGATTCAAATCAGATTCGGATAAAAAATTTCTATCCGATTCGGATACAAATAGAATTTTTGAAAAAATCTTGAATACAGATTCGGATACAGGTCGAATATAATTTTCTAATTCGGATATGCATATCGGATATCCATTTACCCCCATATTTTTTTTAAATGATACAGTTTTTAGTTTGCTTATTTAAATAGTGAATATTAATATTGTTACTAATAGTGTGCTATATATTATTTGTAGATATTAATTCCTCTAATTTATATGTATTTGACATATAAAAAAATTTATTTTTTGTGAAACTCTTAATATTTTTGCGTTAATTATGTTTAGATAAAATATCATAATTCGTTTAAAATTTGATCAACATCCATTTAGAATCTGATTTTCTATCCGTCTAATATCCGTATTCGGACTAAAAATATGGATCCGGATATGGGTTGGGCACTATCTGATCTGTTTTCACCCCTACATATGATTATATTATTATTTGATATATATAATTATCAAGTAGTTATCATGCTTTAAATATGGTTGTATTTGACATCCTAGCATGGTCAAGGTCATCATGCATCATATATGTTATATTTGATAGTGTTATAATAATAGTATGATATGGAAATTTATTTATATATTTTCAAGTGTTCTCTTTTTTATTCTCATAACATGATATATATATTATACATCTAATATTGTTGAGACGTGCTTATATACTCATTCTTAGCATGATTACTTTTTTTTGTGATTTATATTCTCCAGTATATGATTTACTCTATGTTAGACATCACTGATTCGAGATAAAATCTATTCACTGAGCCTTTAAGTCATGACCTCTTTATTTTTCTTTTCCAAAAATCTAAGTAAACAAGTAGAGCATGATACTCCATTAGAGACATTGTCAGTATTTGAGGAGTAAAATGTGGTTAGTATTATACGCTAGTTGAGTTATATTATATGATGTATCACTTAGCTTTTAGAATGATGTCTTTATCCTAATTGTTATCATAAAATATGTGATTTATATTTGATGTATTATGTATATATTACTGATGTGTATATATAATAGTGAGATGCTCTTGATGATATGTTGTTGCCTATGTTGGGCCCTATTAGAGTTATCAATATGTTGTGATACCTATATATGAATTATTCTTAGTTTAAATATTATAGATAAATTATAATGTTGATGCATGTTTATCTAATTGTCGACAACTAACCAAGTAGCCAAATGCCTTACATATGTCGTATAGGCTCGTGCCATACATTTGTTTAGGGTTCAATTATGTTACACTACGACAAATTAATATTGCAAAATATAGAAAGGTATGTTATTGTATGTAATTTAACATACCTTTAATTGCGAATTCATAGATATTGTTTCTATGATCATTACATATTATTTCTTTAATTCATATATATATTAATAGAATCTAAAAATAAAAATTTATAATCTATGATTACTCACAATATTTTGTAAGCATAATGAGAAAATGATTGGATGTGGATTATGGTACCAATTGTTTATTGCCATTCTAAAGAATCTTCAATGAATCCAAAAAATTTCTTCTATCCCAAAACTATATGACTAATAAGAGCGGATTGTGAGATTTTCTTTATAGTGTATAAGAATCGGTTGCAAAGTGACGCACCAATCACATTTGTACAAGATGATATGGCTAGGCTTCGTGCAGAAAAATTATTATTGATAGAATTGAAAGAAAAAAAGAAGTATCAAAGAGGTCAAGAAAGAGATAGAGTCCAAATAAAGCCATAGTTGCTCCCAATAATATTTATTGTGCCAAGACAATTAACACCTTACTTAACATCTCTTTCATGAAAGAATTGTACTAGATGAATCAGACTTATATTGATTTAATGTAGTTAAAATTAATTTTATAAAATAATGAAGTTGTATTTCGAACAATTAAGTTGTATTTATTCATACATAACAATTAGTCCATTTCTAAAATATTTTTGTATAATAGCAAATAATCTATGGATTTCATGTTTAATAATTATAAATTTTATAGTTAATAACTATGAATTTTATAATTAATAATTATAGAAACTACGGATTATGGATATGATTACTCTAAATATGTTATGTTATAGATAATATGAGAAAAATTTTGAACTCAATTCTATACGTAGTGACCAGTAATAAATTCTATATATATAACCAGATTTATAGTAAAAACCCATGGATCCCATAACTAATAACTATAGATTCTATAGTTTATAATTATCAATTTTATAATTAATAACTATAAATTCTATAGTTACTAACTATAGATGCTAAAGATTGATTAGGGGGTCTAGTAAGAAATCTCATATATACTAACATCTAATTTTATAATAACTTCAAACTCAATTTATCAAAATAATAATTATCACAGTAATCATAACGATCAAGGCTTCTATGAGCAAGTATAGTGATGCCGTGTTTATAAAGGATCTCAAACACATTTTATTCTTTATATTTAATTTTGTTATAGAAGAAGAATAAAATCTTTTCTCTCCTCCTATCTCTCTCTTTGCTTATGAGTATAGAACCAAAAAAAAGATCAAACTAGCATTTAATGTGTTGTTGATGATGATTTGATCAACTTATATTTAAATAAGCCTTACTGAAACTTACAATTGAAGATATCTCTTTACATTTAATATAAATCGCCCAAAATATTCCACACATTATTATACTTTTCAAAATATTTCTAACACTACTATAATTTTTGTCAGACTCAACAAATTACTATCTCAAACAGTAATTTTTACTTACACCAATATGTTGGAAAATTATCAGAAAAGTGATTAATGAATTATTTTCTCCGAGAAAGCAATTTAAATAAATTATTATTCTAAAGAGTAACTTCATAAAATGCTTTTCGGGAGAGCAATTTAGTAAAATGTTTTTTCATACAATGATTTACTTAGTGTACCTAAATTTGTTCTTTAATATATAAAATATTTTTATTAAAAGCATTTAATATGTATTAGCTAGATTTCAAAATCAAGTGATCTATTGGTAGCGCAATACATGCGATGCAAGATTTGCTCAAAAGTCAAATAGTATCGACATTTGCACCAAATGAATCCATATGTAAGAGTCAATCCTAGGCCTCTACAAATGGGGGTAGTGCTATAGTCATGGTCACCCCATGCCGGTCAGCCAGGGCCTCTAGATATTGATAAATATCCTCATTGGGCGTGAAAACCAAATCATGTGTTTATGCATCATACATAATACCATATGCGCAATATTAACTCTATCATTCTGTGGATTTAGACCTATGTTGTATTGTTTTGTTTATAAATATTTAGATCTATTGGTGGTTGAAATATTATTAGCTCATATTAAATAATTGATTGACTTGGGTCTACTACTAGTGGTTGAGATATCACTAGGTTGACATTAAGATGACTCGGGAATGCATAATATTGTTTATGAAAATTTATATTTATGGGTGGTTAATATATCACTAGTTTATTAGATTGTGTGAGTAAATGAGTGTTTGATAGTGTTCAAACCATATCTAGATCCATATTTTGGGTCTGAATACAAATATTATATGGATACAAAATTTTTAAATTATATCCTAACTAACTGGATACGAATAATTTTTGGATAAGGATTAGATAACTTTTTAATAGAAGATCATATCTTAATAGGATGTGGATCGAATTTGAAATGAATTATGACATTTCTTTTAAAAAATTAACACAAAAAATTAAGAGTTTTAAAAAAACATAAATATTTTTCATATCAAATATATATAAATTTTTGTATAATCAATCTCTAGAAATAATATATAACATATTATTAGTAACAATATGCTTATTCGCTATTTAAATAAGCAAAGTATAAACTATAAACCACCAAAAAATATATGGTTAAATGGATATCCGATATCCGCATCCGTATTCATATCTGAAAAATTATATCCGACTCATATCATATTCGTACCCGAGTTTTTTACTCGTATCTCAATATGTACCTAAGTTTTTTTTTTCAAAAATCATATCCAAATTTGCATCTAGGTTGGGTAGAACAATCTAAATTGAGTCGAATAGTGGGTCGAATTGATAATTTTGACTCATTTTTGACCCTAATTGTATCCATATTTTAGTTATCGATAACTGGCTTTGTATCAAACTCATGATGGAGATTACATTTTAATTTGGATTGTAGCATATTTTATATTTGAGATGAATTATCTTAAGTACAAGTTTATCTTTGTATGTTATTTTATTCACCCTATCACGTACAACATGTGTGCTATGTGGACATATCAACAAGCACATGGCCATCAGGTGAAGGCGTTAAAGTAACGCACCATCGACATAGTGACTTTGCCTATGTGGCACCGTGTGGAGCATGCCCCCTTCCCTATTTCCTATATTCTCTTTTTTACTCCCTCTTCTCTCTCGCTCTCTCGATATATGTGTTCTAACTCAAACTCCCCTCCTTTCTTCCTCTTTAGTGAGTATCATCGTTGACGGTGAGATATGAGTGCAACTTCACCTCTAAGTTTCTCAATAAACTATTTTTCTCTCATTCCATCTATTTGGATTGTTTTAAGATAGTTGTGTTGTGGCTCATTCATCGCTGTTGGGTTGTACTTATAAATTGGCTAGCTAATGGTGGTCAATTGGTAACCTTCGAGATCAGTTAGATAGTTAGAGAGTTGGAGTCAGGTCTAGATCCCTTCTTGGCTGTTGATACTGCTCAGGTGGGATTTTCTATGCTAGTGGTTGAGCGTTGGTTTAAGCTTTGAGCTTTCCCACCATTATCCTTCACAGAGCATGGTAGCCTGTTAGCATTATTTTTCTTTTGCCACCCCCGGTCTTATTTAGCACTTTGTTAAGTCATCTTTCCTTTCCCAACGTCGAAGCCACCATGGCTTGCTTGGCTTTCTTCTCACCTCCATCGGTTGCCAACCAAGCTAGCTAGATGCCATTGGGTCATGATTGCCTTCCTTGACGACCTTCCCTTTATTTTTGCATCTCTCGGTTAGGCAATGGCTTGTGGTTTTTGACATTTCCTTCTTGTCGCTCTTGGATGCGATTGAGAAGAGAGGAAGGGGATAAGGGTCTTTTAGTATGGGTTGGCTCGAGACAAGCCAGTGTAGGCTAGACTAGGTTGGGCTGGGATAGTTAGTAGTACTATCTTTTTAGTCATGTTTCTCTATCTGGGTGGTTTAAAGTTACAACTCATGCTGTTGGGTCTAATGCTTTTTTAGTTGTCTTTCTCCTATAAAATAATTATTTATCAATCAGCCTGATGAGATCTCACGATTAAAATACTCAAGAGTATAATAAGAATGCAAAAATTTAAAAAGAAAACATTACTATAATTATTTATTTTTAAAATATATTACCTCTGCACTTTATTTTTTGACAATTATTTTTTAATAATTTATATATATATATATATATATATCAATATAAGGTTAATGATATCCTTTTATAATTAATTTGATGAAAATTTAATTAAATTCTATTTTTTTAATTATTTTAATTATTTACATATATATATATATATATATAAATATTTTGAGGGGTATAGACGTTATACTCCATTCGTTTTCTTCCTCTCGACAATTGTTGTTTCAGGTGTGTTGGTCGTCGAGGGGTCTGCTCTCTGGTCTCCGAGGGAAACCCTAGAAAGGGAAGCGAGAATAAAACGAGGACGAGAATGTCGGGGATGACGCAAGAGGAGGACAAGAAGCCGGCCGATCAGTCGGCCCACATCAATCTCAAGGTCAAGGGACAGGTAGTGGCTTCTCTCTCTCTCTCTCTCTCTCGATAGATCGATGGATCGATCGGTTTCTGCCTGTTATTTGGATTTTACTTCTGATGGGTAAAATTTTGGGGTTTTGTTCCTTCTGCACTTCAATTTCCGTGTATTGATCGCTTAGTATGGTATACAATGTAGAGGGTAGTGTGAATTTGGCAGTGAAAAGGTAAAAATGTCCCGTGCTTGATCGGTTGTCTTATCTCTGCTTTGTGATATTTTTGGGTGTGAGGTAGTTACTTTGAGTTGAAACGAATAGTCTTTTTAGTTTAGCAAAGGACGATGTTTCATGGGTGAGATGAAGTGATAACTTGTTCGATAAATCCGGAGTGAGTATGCAAAGAAAGGAAGATTAATGGTAGGATATTGCATTAGGGAATAATGTTTAACTGGGAGAAATATTTTGGATTGCTGAGGCATGTCTCTTTATTATTGGAACAATCGTAGGTTTGTAAATTTCTTGGATTCTCTTTTTTAATTTTCGTGTTCATTTATATGTTAGGTGTCTTTATATTTTACATTATTCATCATACTGAATTCCCACTTGAACAATTACAAACCCTTAAATCCCAAAGTGAGAACGATATGTCTTTTTCATCTTCAAAAATGAACTCAAGAGCTCTTGCCATGGATAGTCATGCCGAGCATTCCACTAGGTGTGGTTCAAGAAGATGTATTGTCCAATGCCTTTTGAACATTGATACAAAATAGCTTCTTCACACTCCACTGTTACTAGGGCATTGAGCTGCTTGACAATGCCAGTAATGTACAGATATGCAGTGGTTTGAAATACGTCAATTTAATCATCATATCTTTATTGACTCAAAGAGGTATAGGTTTGTGCTGAGGTTAGCTTGTAATGTGCCAATAGATTGTTGAACAGGATAATATCTTGATTAGTAAATTCATTCTCTTGACCATAAGTGTCACCATCGATGCATTATAACTGTCACCATTGATTTCTTTTACGATTTTTGTTTCTCTTTATCCTATGTGAATCCTTCTTATGCCGTTCATAAAGTTACATCAATTTAGGAGTCCTCTCATCATTGTATTGTGCCTTACCAAACCCCATTTTCTTGTGATAGGGCTCAATCGGCAATGATAATGAAGATCCATTGTAGGTCTTCTACCTTATATACATGTTGCCTAAGTATTTATACGTGTTTCTCTGCATAAATATGATTGTGCATATCTCTATATACAACAAATAAAGTGTGCCATAGTGGACAGAGTTCCCACCTACAGTTGTCTTTAAGGAGGAAAGATGTCTTCAACCTTGCCTCAATTCTGAAGAGGTGTTTCCATGACTGAAACCCATGACCTCTTGGATGCAAGAGGTAAGCATTACTGTCAGTCACACCAAGTGACACCATATAAATTATTTATTACAGAATGAAAGTAGAAATTGGGGACAAAATTTAAGCTTTTTGTACATGGAGAGAATTGTCGAGGTAGTACTTTTAGTTGCGTAGCAGGAGTGGCCTTTCCCACAAGAAGTTCATATGAAAGTAGTTGTCATGGTGGGGATATGCTAATATAGGTAGTTGCTTGGGTGATGATAATGGTTGCAGGGTTTCTTAGATTTGTTAGTGGAAGCAAAAATTGAGTCTTGTAGAGAAAATACAACTTCAGTTAGGACAACAATATTAAAATTTGTGCTTCATAGATAGTGAGTGGGCATGACTACTCTTAACTGGTAGAATGAACTTGGGAAATTGTTGCCTAGAATTGTGATTTCCTAGTTAATCTTTCTTCCTTGAGTTACCTTTCAGATGTAGTTTCTTCTTTTGGCATGTTCATTTTGCTACTTGAAGTGAACTTAGGAGGCGATTGTGTGATTTGATTGTAATAGCAGACAGTGAGACAATATGTAAATTGCAGAAGTGGTAGCTGCATTAATCATGTTAGCCATACTATATTTCTTTGTCACCATTGCAGAAGTGGTATTGACTTTTCTTGGGCGCAAGAAGGATAATAGAATTGTAATTTGGGGGGCATAAACAACCAAAAATGCCTACTTTATGAGATACACTTAACACTATGAGATGTTGGTGGTTAAATGCAAGCGTTGCTAAAGATAGCTTTGGCCAAGTGAAGCCGAAACAGCCGCCTCAAACTTTTTTCTTTTCCTTTTTTTTTTTTTTTTCTGAAACATTGATCTCCAATGCCCAACAGCGAAAAGAACAATCTTTATCTCTTGAATATCTACAACCCCCTTCCCCAAAATTCTTACCTTCATCATGCTAACTTCCAATTTGCTAAACAATAACCTTGTAGCTTCTATACTTTAACTCTCCATGAGAACCTGCTCCTACTTTCTGCTCTGTAGACTATTTTATATGCTTTCTATGTCATTACATTCTGACATGATGGATAAGTGCAAGAAGAATAACTATTTAACATGCTTTCTTTGATCAGATTTTGACATGATGATTAAGTGCAAGAAGAATACTCGTGCTTGTTCTGTAAGTTATAGTATTGGTGACTAGGTTTCTTCTACCATGATCTCTTCTTTGTGGTCCAGGATGGTAATGAGGTCTTCTTCAGGATCAAACGCAGCACTCAGCTGCGGAAGCTCATGGGTGCTTACTGTGACCGACAATCAGTGGATTTTAATTCAATTGCTTTCCTGTTTGATGGCCGTAGGCTGCGTGGGGAGCAGACCCCAGATGAAGTAAACTTTTTCCTTTTATTGTATTTCATTTGGTCAACTTGGTTTTGTTAATATTTCTTTTTCTGACTTCTTCAGCTTGAAATGGAGGATGGGGATGAAATTGATGCTATGTTACACCAAACAGGTGGAGGACTGGCAATTGCATAGGAATGTTAGCAGTCAATTTTGGGTTGATCTCTGAATTCTGTGAAGCAATTATTCAACATGGAGCCAACATCTTTATGGTTTATGATTATAAAGTGCTGATTGACTTCTCTATCTAAAGATATCTTCTGAAAGTTTTTTTTACTTTTTATTATGAGATATTGATTCTTTTCCCATACTGGAGTTAAATCTTGCTCATGTAACAGGGTAATTACGATTTTCTTACTTCCTGAGTAGAGGACAGGACATTACTCTTTATTACCTTTATATGAATGTATCACTAGTTAAATTGAGCCTTATGATTCTCTGGCATCATCTGTTTAGACTCATCTGGTTTACTTGTGCTGGTGCTCGTTTCTGCCCTAGGATTCGTCGAATATAGTGAGGTTTTGACCAAATTAGCACTCTCCCAGACTTAATACCAAAATGGGGGATGTTAAAAGGCTATTTTGAGAAACTGTTTGTACTTTTTAACATCTTACTATTTAGGAAATAATTGGATAAATTTTAAAACTAAAATTTAGAGAAACTATTATCTTTTTTTACTATTTTGAGCCGATATCGATTAAATTTCGATCATAATTATTAATTTATTTATCTTTCATCTTTGTAACAGCATATTATATATCTAAACTAAACTATTGGTAAGAAAGTTATCACCTTTGAAATTAAGTAGTTCACCATCTTAATAAGACACTGAATGATTTAATGTTTATACTAATAAGATACTTATATAATAAAATATAATATCTTGTTATTCTAGTAAAATATTAAATTTCTCAGTATTTTTTTTAATACAAATATTGATAAGATCAGTATTTTATTAGAAGATAAGATTCATCTAAATATAAAATACTGAATTCAACAGTATTTTACTGACAATTATAGTGAAATAAATTGTTTTTAGTTTAAGTTTGGGATGTAGTATATTTCGATAAATAAAGTCCAGAAGACAACGGCTAGTTGGCCAAAAACTCGAATATACTCGTCACTTTTTGCACCATGTCTCGTCGTTATCTGCCAGTAGTTTATTTCATTTATTTATTTTTTTGATAGATGAAATTATTCACAATTGAATTGGTGTATGAATAAGCTAATTGTCTGTTGTCTTCCCATCAAGCATCTTTGGTCAAATTTTTTTTATAAATTACACTCTATATTTTACATATTTTATGATTAATATATGTTTTTAAAAAATTTGTAATCCAATTCTTGTTTTCTCATATAATTCTCATTTAATACGTATACGTTGTTTCGACTAACTAACGTCAATCAAGTTACTGAAATATCCTCGTAATTCTTTCTTATTTTTTATATCCATTCATCATCTTTTTCACCTACCTTCTCCGTCATCTTAGACAACGGTAATTTAGATATTTATAAATTGTTTTATATATTATAGTAAAATATTTTTTTTCTAGCACCGTTTAAGTTTGTGTTAAATAAAAATTACAGGGGAAAAGAAAAGGGTGTTGTGTGAATCACAAAATAAATAAAATATATAGTGTGATTTGTGAAATTCTTAAAAGAATGGCAATCAGAAACAAAATTCCTTGTCATGCACTGCTAGATTTTCATTTTGATCATAGTTAAATTTTATTTCTGATCCAGATTATTTATGAGAAATAATAGAAGCGATATCACCAAAAATATTATGAACTAGAAGTGCTTATATAACCTCAACCAATGAAGGGCTAAAAAAGGAGTTGTTTGGATATCTAATAATCGAATGGATTGCTGAATCAGATATGTTAATTGCATTTAGGGCTGTTGATCTAGCTTATTGCTTGCGAACAACTCATGTTCATCATAAAATATTGTTCGAGATCAAAATTTTGAGCTCAGAATACGAACAAGTCGAACAAGAACAATGCTTATCCAACTCACTCATGTTCGGCTCAATATAGCTCGATTATATATATAACATGTAAAATTCAATAACTAATTAATAAGTAATCTAGCTATTAGACGGCTATTCTATTGATTCTCAGTTTTGCTTTTCAATATTTCCATGATATGATAATTTTATGACTTTTGAATTCTATATCATCCCTAATTGTATTGTGTTACTCGTCTACTTTTAGGGCATATGCCTCAACCCTCAGGACCGATGGGAGTTTGCATTAAATTTTGGGTAGTATTTGCACCCTAATAGTGATATACCTCGAGTTTTTTTGATCAAATTAGCTCTGTTTTAAAATTTATTTACCAAAATAGGTAATCTCTAAACTTAGATACCAAAAGAGGTTTATTTTACTATAGCTCTTACTTAATTGTTAAGTGTTTTAGTAAAACACTTAATTGTTAAGTATTTTTCTAAGTAAAACCTTCCTAGGCTAAGGAATATGATGCATTATCTAAAACATTTTAATAAAAACACTAATGAAATTACCATTTTATATTAAAAAAACATTGATCTTATTAGTGTTTTAAGTAAAACGCTTAATAATTAAGTATTTTAACTCAAGACTAGACCCATTTTAGTATTTAAGTTTGAGTGTTATCTATTTGGATAAATAAATTGAAAAAATAAATCTATTTCAGATTCAATAGGATCTTACTATTCTTGTTCTACAATAAAAATAAAATAAAAAATAGTGGATAACTGAAGGTTATTCTGCTAACACCCAGTAAAATCTCAATATGTGCAAGGAAAGTCAGAGAAAAGCTTCAACTAGAATAGAATAGTAAAAGCTTCAACTCAATTTGTTTTCTAACTAGTGTTTGCAAGGAAAGCCAGATAAAGAAAACCTAATAGCATAATTACCATCTGCCAGAATTGTTATTCCACTAAAACCTTCTCCCTAGAAATTATGGAAATCTTACCAATCTATCCTCCACTCTAAGCATCCAACATTTTAAGGTATTCCCAATTTCTTTTTTTTTTCTTATTCTTTCATTAAGATTGAGACTAGACAAGGAGATAGGTAATGCTCCCCTATGATCATGATCCTAATGCTCTTGTAACTTAAAATCTGGATTAATAATAGCATTCACGTAACTGTTGTCCTACTCAAAATCTATAGGCACACAGGTGGCGTTTGTATCCGTGTATAATAAATATTTATTCATAAATTAAATCTCTCTTAAATATATTTTTATAGCCAAATATTTATTTATATATATAATTTAGTTAAACCTTATATAACATAAGTCATATAACAGATTATATAAACAATTTTATTACAGATAGTAACAAGTAATAAAGTTTAAGTACTTTTTCTAACAACAATTTCTATTGCAGTTAACATACTTATTTACAGCACAGTAACCAAATATAAATTCTTATATAAACTCATTCAAAATAATCGTTATGCTAAATAATAAAAGATAAATAATATTATCAATATATTTATTTTATATTTAAAGGGTGTGCATAAAGTTGTCTTTAAACAAACCTTATGCACGAACTAAAATAAATCTTAAAAATCAGCTAAAATTTCAGTGAATTTAAATTCCCATGTATGGCTAATGTTCCTTGGGACGAGAATTTAGTTGAAGTGTTTCTGTTCTGACCTTGAGATGCATCGATTTTGCTTAGATTCAAAGTTCCCGATGGATATCCATTAGAGGTCTGTACATATGATAAGAATTCACATTACCAAAATGAGTAGTCAATTTGTACCTTAGTACCTAACATAAAAAAGAAACAAGATATTCATTTAGTTTTTCAAAGAATTCATCTTGTATATGAAATTTCAATGTACATATATAGTTACAGCAAACTGTCAAGATTCATCAGAATGATAAAGAATGCTTCCTGAAATTTCCCAACAGAAATAAATGTTCATCCTAGCTGATAGACAATTACTACATATGCTTTTCGGCCCAGCAACCTTGGCAAAAAAGAAAAGAAAAGAGAACTTGCTGATCCTTAGGAGGCACAGGAAAACACTTAAATATCTGAAAACACGTACTAAAGGAAAAAGAGTCTGGCTTGACACATACAGCTATGATGTTACATCAACTTATCTCAAAAGTAATGTGATGAGATCAAGCTGGTAACTGGAGCTTGACATTATTCTTCCAGCTGCAAGTCGTAAGTGAAGTTTTAAGTCATGATTCATGGATATATTGCTCTACAGAGAAAAAATTGAAAGAAAAACATCCTGCTTACCTATTAAGATAATAATAGAAGAAATCCGCATATAGTAATGTTTGCACCAATCCAGATATCCAAGCTGTGAAGAAAAAATAGAGGAATACAAGTAACAAGTGCAAAAGACAAAGGAGGATCATAACAGCCGAAAGAGAGTAGAAGTTGCTTACTTATCCAATGAACATAGTGTGGTTCGGTGAAATAGCGATAAATCCAATTGAGAATGTAGAACGCTCTGTATGCACTGCACCAGGATAAAATTGATTCAAAGAATAGAAATGCAACTGATTACTATAAATAGGAAATCCTAAATATGTTTCTGAGCTGATGTACATTAGAGTACTACTCAGCGCAACTAATTAAAAAAGAAAAGGAATTTCTAGATATGATTGAAGAATATAATCAGTAAATTCTATAGAATGATGATTTACTGGACAGGACAAGTTTTCAACATTCAAGAAAATGGAAAAGAGCTTTCTCAAACTAGAAATCTGACTGCTCCAAATACAGTGTTTACAGTGTTGCTTAGTTTGTAGAATAAATCAATAAAAGACTAGAAGACCCATATGGTGGAGAAATGTAGATATGATAACATTTCCTATAATGATCATTGTGTCAAGCTACGTTTCTCAGTGGATTACAGAGAGGTGTGGATTCCAGAGATATGCTCGAAAATAAGATGACTTCAAATTACAAAAGTAAACAGCAGCTTCCAGCAAATTGTACTTCTTTGGAGGATTTGCGTGCCATATGCTAATCACGTACCTTCAACAGATTTATTCTATAAGGAAAGCATATATAAATGATATATAAAACATCCCAGTGCATAATCAATGAACCTTAACTAATTAGCCTGTCTGTAACTCTTTTCTTTTAAAAAAAATGAAGTACAAAACAACTGGGATATAAACCTATTGACCAAAATTAGCAAAACTAATGCTAATATCTATTTAAAAATTTCTTTACATGGGACATGCAGATAAAACATCAGATATAGAGAATTATGAATGAAATGAAAAGTTTGTGAAGTAACAGGTTCTTTAATGGAGTCCAATATACATGCATCGTAAATAATGCTTTCAATTGAATAACTATAATTAAACAACATTTCTAGATTCTTGTTCTGAGTTAAATGAACACTAAAAGAAATCATTATATGACTGTAATCTGTCTTGAATCTAGACATGAATCACACAATTTCTTTTTTTTCAGTCGGAAAGGAGTAATTTGCAAATTGATGCAGTAACACCTCAATGCAGAAAAAGTCTATTCTCCTCTGGACCTGGACCAGGTCTAAGTAGCGACAGATAAATTTTGATTTGAGATAAAAAAGATCGCATTGCGTTCGATTTCTATTTGAGGAAAAAAGAAGAGTAACCCAATGGATAAGCACGAGGCAACTTAGTTTCCTTGAAAAAGAAATGAGAATATAGTAATATCAAAGATTTTATATGACATCACATGCGTTCTATAGAGTTAAGATCATTTTGCAAATGATATCATCAATGGTTTGAAAAATGAAGCTAAATCATACAAAATGCCCTGAAATCATGGTTTTTCTTGGGGGTGATTATTTGTGTTTGCAAGCATGTGTATTGATTTTCAGATTTTCCTTCTTTTCTTTCTTTGTTCTGTGGTTGGCAGGAAGAGGGATCAAACTAAATGGAATCAAAAAAGTGAAAGAGAAAACTAAATTACTGGCAGTATAACGGAACCAACCTAAAAAATATTTCCCTAAGACCCTAGCAAAATCAAGAGCACTAGTTTCAAAAATATCTCCTTGGAGGGCATATGAATCTTCAAGATTTTTTTTCTCATAATTCCTCTATTTCTACCCATACAATGGCAAGATTGTCTTATAAAATAAACTCATCTAAGATCCCTTCTGCTTGCTCAGTCTCATTGTTGTTTTTTATTTTTTATTTTCCCAACACAAGCTTTAGAATTCATAAATCCTACATTCATGCCTACATTAACGTTGACCAACTGTATTTATGATTATTTTACTTTTAATTTATATACTAACTAGTTTCTACTCCTTTTCTCTTTTTAACTGAGAAATTAAAAGATTTCTTTGTTGGATCTTCTTGTCGTATACACTTACAGTTGCATCTATGATTTATCTCAGCATGTTCAGCGAAGAAGTCAATTAAAAGAGCAATCCAATAGATAAACCACAACTTGCCCCCCTTAAAATAACAATCCATAAACTCTGGTGACTTAGCTACTCATTGGCATGTATCTAAACGTATCATAATGCAGAGCTGCTAAAACACCAATTTCTGACATCACATAATTCATCATGTAAAAGGTCAAAGTTTAAAGTAATCCTATTCAATTCAATCAACTTCATTGCAAATCTTCAGAATGCCAAATTGTTGCATCACGGTGAGACTATTAGTCCCTAGGTTCTGCCAATTACTTGAAACTCAATTACTCATTTTAGTTTCTAGAGAACAACCTATATAGCTAACAATGAGACCTTCCACTATTAGCTGGAAGCCTGGCATATCAATCACCCATCAATCTCTTGTTCTCCTCAACCTTTTAATTGGAATTTTATTTTAACGAGATCTTTTTTATTTCCTATAATCAGTACTCTAATCCTAACTTGTGAAATGGACATCTAACTTTATGAGAGGATCACAAACTGAATTGCTACTCCAAAGGGAAAACAGGAGATGGGTTTGGTGTGGTGTATGACCAAGGTACAGTTGACAACTCCTATTCGTAGATCTTTCTAAATCCTTCACCAAGAAAAAGTCTTATAGGGCTTCCCTAACATTATAAAGTCAGTGAATGTCAGTGTTCTAGACTCCTAGCATGAAAGAATTAAATGTCTCTTCCTTTACATGCAATCTTTCCACTTCATTAGCACTCTTACTTTCGTTTCTAATTACTTCACAGTAGATTATTAATTTATGTACAAATTCAGTATGTAAAGCTTAAAATCATTTCTCAGTTCTGCTACTTATGAAATATGCTATCACAACATGCACCTATGATCCAAATGTGAGTAAAGATCACGTCACACTCCTGTGATTAAATTATTTTAATTATGAGAAGTTGTATGGAGAATCCTTGGGAGGAAAACAATTAGTATCTTCATTCAAGGATCTTTAAGAAACCACATAATCTTGCTTTCATCATAGCCCAAAATGAAAGGGAAAGCAAGTGACATTAAAGTAAATCAATGTAGAAAGAAGCATTCTTCATTTTTCCTGAAGCATAGCAGAAGTTTCTAAGTGGATGAATGGATCAGAATTATCAGGATTATTTCAGCAAGGCATTTAGAATGGATAACTCAGAAGATAATTAAATCCAAATGATAGCATCAAGAATTTTTGAGCAAGTAACAGTATGATTTTCTTTTTCTTAGAAGAGCACATATAGAATTGATTGGCAATGTTCTTTTACCCTAGAAGAAAAACATATTGCCCAGTCAAATTGTCAATATTCCTTGTGCGTTGTAGTAGTACAAGCTGAGGAAGAATTGCAACGGCCTCCAAGTATAAGGAAAATGCCCACATCACCTGCAAGATTAATCCGAAATAAGAATTAAAGAGTTAATCTAGGAAGTGGAAAAAGAATGGAACAAGATCCCAGAAACTTGCACAAAAGCGTTGCCCAATATAATGGTAACTCACATTATGAAATTAAATGGTAACTATGCATAAGGCATACGAGTGCTTAACCTGGACATAAAAAATCAATGGACTTACCTCTTTCAAGGTGAATCTCTCATTTATAAGTAGGGCCAAAAGTAGACAGGGTAACACAAGGAAACCATAACGAAACGTGTCCTGATCCTTATCATAAGATCTTCGTACAATCTTGTGGCGTCTCATGTACCAGACTATTGAGAATGAGCTCCCCAAGAAAATCATCTTCATGACGGTATTGTATAGTGAGATAAAATCAGTAAAAATATCCAAATACCGAGTAATGAAAACAAGAGCATACAGCTCTTGAGTCTTCAAAGAAATGCCTGCAAAAATGAATGAGGATAAACAACTTGATTATGATGATCGCTTTGGACGTGATCATAATCAGCTTCATAATAAAGGAAGAAATGAAGGAAGACACAAACTGTTGAAACATCTAATTGTAATTTTGTAACATAAAATGCAAATTAAGATGTCGAGATTATTTTCATAGGATGCCATAAGAACCGAACAGGAATTACTTACCATCAAAGCATGCTAGCCTATTAGACTTAACCACATGTTTCAGTGACTCTTGAAGGTCAACCCAATCATAAAATTGGCAATTGCAGTCTAGGGATAATGACACTAAAGGAGATTGCTTATATCTAATAGAAATCAATAGTATTTACAGAAAATATGAGTAGACTCTAATGCTGACAAGTGACAACAAAACAAAATCAAGAGAAGAAATTTGCCAAATCAAAATGAACAAATAAATCAATAATAAGCAATCACCAACATCAAGGATCAATAAGTTTTGAGATTAAAGTATCATGGAATAGAGATACTCGTAGTTTTGTAACCGGACTGTGGTTGAATCAAAGCAAGGTTTGAAAAATCGGGATTATGATCGGTCTTCTAAAAAAACGATACGTATCGGCCAAACCGGTTGTATCAATTGCCTGAATTGGATCGGATTTTTTTAATCACGTAAAATTCTAAATATTATTTAAAAATACAAGAAAACTTCTAAAAATTTACCAAAAATAAGAAAGTAAAGAAAGAAAAATTATGGTGTGATAAAAATTGAAAAGAAGAAGAGATTAGAAAGAGAGTGGATAGAAAAAAAATCAAACAAAAGAAAAAAAAACTATGGTGTAGGGAAGAAGAAGAAGAAGAAGAAAAGAGAAGAAAAAGAGAGAGAGTGGAAGAAATGAAAAAAACTAAGAGGGAAATAAAAAAATAAATTAAAAAATTATATATTGGAGTTTCCCTAAGCTAGATCTCTCCGCAAGAAAAGCAATAGTTATATAGTAAGGAAAAAAAAAAGTGAAAGAGTGAAAGAAAGAGAGAAAGGGGGAGAGAGAGAGTTTGGATCGGGCTTAGATCAGAATCGATCGATCCGGCGAACCATGATCAAAAGCATACAAGAAGGTAGAAAACTATAGAGTATAGTAATATTTAGAGGGAACCACGACAAAATAATAAATCTGTAACATGTAGAAGTAAAACAATGAGACTTCCACTAAGAAATACAAGTGAAAGGGCACCTTCAAAAGTGTCAAAACTGCAGCATCATAAGGGCATAGGGAAATGATAAGAGCTCATAGAAAGAGCAATGGCTCATCATCAATAATAGGATCAAGCCATGTAAGTTAAGAACTTAAGAACAAAAAGGTGGAGATGCCACCTGTGACTTGAGACTGCTAAATAGTTGCTTATATCACTAATATCGTCAAAGTAGCATTTTATTCCTAAGAGGCATGTTGAATGCATCTTTAATTAAGTTTGTCTACAATGATGAAATTCATGATAAAGATTGTGTTTCTAACTAGATAGGGAAATAATTAGAATAGTCGGTCTGTCTCGTTAGTATTATTTAATGTGACTCATGTCTTAGTCAAACCACTTGAGATCCACTTGCACTAGGTTTATACAATAGGTTGCTCAAGATCATCTGGAATATAAAAGAGTCGAGGTTGATAGATCTTCCGAGGCTCAAAATCAACTATATGTAATTATGTCTATACCAATACACACCATGACTTAGCATTGGATACAATGATTAAGCTCAATTTGCTAATCAAGCTTGAACTGAACTTTGTTCAAGCCAACTCAAGCTTGATAAAAATAAATTTGAGACGATCTTGATTTCAACCTTGATTTGAATTTGTCTTGATCAGTTTTATCCAACAGATCATTAAAGCTCACATATTGACTAGAATTAGATTTAATATAATGCTTGAATTAAAATTAAATGAGTTGAATTTAATCACCGACACATGATTGAAATCAATTCCATGATGAGCTTTGATCAAAGATAGGTTTAACAAGGCCTGTAGTTCTACCTAGGAGATGGAAATAATTTCCTACATCCACATTCATCAGATCTTTTACCATTTCTAGAGGAACCTTTAAGAAGGAAACCTATGCATCAGACAACCATGAGCTATGACAAAAATGGATAAATTGACCAATTAACCAGCCCATGTGATCTCATGGAAAGCTGCCAATTGATTTATTTTGATCAGTAATATTCTGTTTTATTCTCATTGAATCTTGTACAATGCTTGAGCTCTTAGCGATTGAACAGATATCTGAGAAACATGTTGAGATAGGGTCATAGCTGGCCCCTCCCTTCTATGCTGCTACCCCATTGATGCACTACATGCCAACCATGCTGTGTATTATCGAACGACATGACCATCCTTGTGATCTCTTTTATGTGCTTCAGTAAAGACAATTCCAGTGTCGTTCTTTTTTTTGTGACAATTCCAGTAAGACAATTCCAGTGTTTCATCGTGATAACTACTCATATAGAACAAAGAAGTGACGAATTAAATCATGATACAACGGAAGCAATCTCTCAGCATTGTACATAGGTCCCTATGGGAAAAATATCAAGATACTTATAAAAAAATTGGTCAGCATTCTGTACACGAGCCATCCATCTCTGATATCATTATACTTCTAAAAGCTAAAAGCATTAGGTTTTCCCTAATAGTACTACTTAATCAGATTTCGGTTTCGTCCGACCTGTTATTGTGGTTTAAGAAGCTCAAACTCTGGCATCGTCCTACAAAAGCTACTGTAATGATTGGTGGAGACAAAAAGAACAGAAAACTTCTTATAAGTAACTTCATATCCCAAGAAAATAGCATCAATTCATTCCCCAGGAATGTTTAGTATCACATACTTATTTCCAACTAACCCTCACCCAGATCTATCTGTACATGCTAAAAACTCCCACCGCTTCTTGATCTCGCATTCGCAATCATCTAAAAAGCGTTCATATCTCAAAAAAAATTGAACCCTAATTCAAATCAAGCTGCCTTATCCATCAAATCTCGCCACGATTCTCACAGGAGAACGGCATTTTGGATCCGAATCGAAAAGGAAAAAAAGAGATCTTTTCGTTTTGTGTACCTGCGCAAGATTTGATGGTGTGGATCTTGAGGAGCAGGACGAGGACGCTCATCAGATGCGTCATGTCGCCGGCGAACCTGAAGACGTTCATCCTCGGGGGCGGTATCTGGGCCGCTCGACGTATGACCAACGGTGCGGATCGAGCGGGAGGAGAGGAGATCACGCGGCGAGATCGCTCTTGGCTTACTGGCTCTGCTCTCGTCTTCGCTTCTCCTCTTGGTGTTTTTGTACGCGTATCAGGAGGAGGAATGGAGTGACGCCGCACGACGGGGGGTCGGGGGTTGGGCGTTGTGGTGTGGTGTCCCGCGAGAGAACGTAACAGTCAGAAGACGTACATCGCGGCCGTTGGTTTCTTGACCGTGGCCGTTAACGAGATCGAATCCGTCGATTCCCTGCGGTTTTATTACTTGGCGGCATTTCATTGGGTCGAGTGACATGGCGCGGATGTAAGTTGTCCAACTCATACTCTACGAATTTATTTTTCAAAAAAAACCCCTTCAAAATCCATTATTTGCTTACATCTTTTAAATTTATTTGCACAAAAAATTTACTTAGTTTTCGATTTAGCAAGACAAGACTTTTTCCAGATTTTTCTTTGCACTTAGAGAATTTTTTTTTGTCATTTAGTATATTATTAAATATTAACGGAACACTATAAAAGAGAGAAAAATAGATCCCGTACTCATTCATCTTCTTCATCTTCTTCTACTTCATATGCTGTGTTAATTCTTCCTATTCTTCTTCTTTTGTTGCTACCGCTCAAAAAACCCAAAAAAGATCTATATTGACTTCAGAGGGCCGGTAAGTCCAGCAAACTTACAGACTCGCAACTATACTATAATATCATTGTTTCTTATTTTAAGATTATGGGCTTGTAAGGGAGTAATTCGAAGGGAAATTAAATTTTAATGTGACATAAAAAGTAAGAAATACTTCTTTTTTTAAGAAAATTTAGTATTTATCGTGTAAGAAGTACCAAAATATTATTATTAAATTTATAAAATATAAATATATAAATTATTTTAAGGTAAAATTATAATCTCCTCTCTTATTCTTAAACTTGGCTAGAGGAAAAGCAACGTTTGGTTACACAACATGATTAGGGATTCTTAACCGAGTTTGGGGACCAAACTTGAACTCGAACCTGACGCTAAGAATTAAGAGTCAAGCTTGTCTTATTTACTTGGCATTTTGGATACAAGTTACTATTTTTAGCTAATATATGCTCCCTTAATTTTGGCCTAATCATAATTACTAGGCTAATTAGATGAAGACCTTCCATTGGAATTCAGGGTTTAACACAATATTTTTGAATTCTAACTAACTAAAAAGTTTAAATTATTTAGTGAGCGGTTAAGAGTTTATATAAACCATTCTATTTCTTTTCTTAATGTAAAACTAAATCCTTATACACGATAGGTATAGACATAACATATAAAAAGCTAATCGATATGTTAGAAAAATTATTTATTTGAACATAAATTATATATAAACTCTGAGCCCAAATTTAAATATGGCCTGTGCATTATAAATGAAGGATTGATAATATAATTAACAAATACTTTAATGTCGTATATTTACTTATTTAAATTAATAAAAAAAAGTGAATAAAAATTGGTTTTAAAGTGGTTGTTACGATAATGAAAAATAAAAAAGTGAGTTTAGTACTACATTGACTATATAGAGTACCTATTTTTATGGGTAAAAAAGTTCATACAAATCAACTCACACACGTTGTCGCTCGACTCGAGTCGATTCTCACATAGATCAAGTAAAAACTTATTTTATTTTTTATTTGACACGAAGAGATGAGTTTCTTTAGATAAAATGATTAATTTACTTCGAGAAATAATGCATCATTTAGCCTTAGGAGATGCATCTTTTTGGTATGATGACCAGGGTGCATCCTTTCATTCCAATCGAAACTTCCCACCTCTTCATTCTATAAATAGATCAATAGATCAAGAGTCTGTATTATAATATTATTGTACTGATTCTATCTATGAAAGTCTTTTATTACCATATTAAGAGAGAGTATTACACTTGTAAGCATTTAAATAAATATGTAAGATAGCAATTGTATACTAGGAGATTAATGTCCACGGTTGTAGAAACAATCGATGATGAATAAATTAGTCTTAAAGAGATAATATCAAACATTAGACTTAATTTATACATAATATTAGTAATTTATAAGTTTATTTATTCTAAATAAATTGTTGATACTAATAAGATTAACATTTGTTTTGCTAACTTAGATATATAGACGCCAAAATTGTTGACTTTTCTATCTAAAAAGTAAAATGCTGATCTTATTTATTAATATACGGGTGTCACAAGGGTTACATAATTAATTTTAGATTCTCTAGAAATTATTTTATCCTTATCTTAGAGAAAATAATTAGAATAAAGTTGAGTCAAAAAAATAGTAATTTGATGTTCAATACTGTGTGGGAATAAGTTTTTCTAAAACAAATGTGACATCTTTCATATCTAGTAGCATTTTTTTTTATATATATCCCATACTTACTATGAAGTTGGCTCTTAAATAATGTTAGGATTATAGGTTTTGGGTGTACATAGAAATTATTTTGGCTGTCGACATTAAACAAACTCTGATTGTAATCATAGTATTTTAAGGTGTGCGTATGAAAATGAACAAAAGGGTTAGTGTAATTATCCTAAGAAAATTTGA
The DNA here is from genome assembly GCF_048772165.1 of Typha angustifolia. Taxonomy (NCBI): domain Eukaryota; kingdom Viridiplantae; phylum Streptophyta; class Magnoliopsida; order Poales; family Typhaceae; genus Typha; species Typha angustifolia. The sequence continues at coordinate 9,916,240 of NC_133239.1, read as the reverse complement.
CAACAAGTATGTGTGTGTTCTCTAATAAGTGTTCATAAAATAATTATTAAGTCTTAGGAAATTTGCATATAACACCTTGTCTTTTAATGAAATTATGATTTACATCCTACATTTTTACTATTTATAAATCGAGCCTACTGTTAGATCAATTAGTTAAACTTAAATAAATCTCTGAGTTAAGTCAACTAAATCATACTAAGGGTATTTAAGTTATTTTAGAAATAATAATATTTTATAAATAGTAAAAATATAGAATATAAATTACAATTACATTATTATATACAAATTCCTTAGGAAATTTTATAAATCACACCATATATTTTATCTATTTTATGATTCACGTGCCTTTGAGGTTTTTGCAACTTGACCCTTACTTCTTTTTCCCTATAATTCTCATTTAACACCTTCCGTTAATTTAAATGATACTAGCAAAAATAAAATATTTCGTTATAATCTATGAACTAATTTATAAATATCTAATCTACCCATGCCTTCTTTAATGGAGGGGTAGAGAGGAGGAAAAATAGGTAAAATAAATATCTGAATAACGTCGGAGTGTCGAACGAGAATTATAGAGAAAAAAAACATGGATCAGATTATAAAATCGTTATAGACAGGATGTGAATCACAAAATGGATAAAACATAGGGTGTGATTTATAAAATACCTATAAAATTAATTACAAAACCATTAAAATATGACGTTACTTGAGAATTTCTCTTTTGCAAATAACGAGACGATGGATTGGAGTCTTAAATTATCTAAATGCCAAGTGCTTTATAGAAAATTCCTTAATCTTGTTTAAGGTTTGATGCCTCTTTGTTAATCTAATATGAATCTTGATAGAATAAGTATATCTCGATATGTTCTTTTTATAAACTCTTTTAATAAAAAGAATAACGTCATGTCATGCTTTTAGATGGGGATCAGGAATATTGCAGTCTTTTGACCGAGTTATAGGTTCATTAAGACAAGAAGTTAACTTATGGATTCCTCTAATCGGCATTTAGTGGGTTAGGATTATCTCTAAGTTGGGGAACTTAAGATGCTAATGATTTCTCTAATGAGGATTAGAATGCTAATCTGTGGGTGATGCTTCTTCCATCTATATCTCTTTCAATCACAATGTCACAATTCGTTGGAGTTAACACTTTTTTGTTAGAAGAAAAAGAAGTAAGAAGAAAAGTGAAGGAGAATTTAATTACCAAAACTTCATAACAAAATCAAAATAAACCTAATTAATCCAAATTATTAGTATACTGTTAACTAGAAAGTATGGCAAAAAGTAGGGATTAGAGTATAAGTAGCTTGGATAACCCATTTTTGATCCATTTTCATTTAATATTTTAATCTGTGTATAATAAAATAATACTACATTTTCTGGGATTATTACATTAAGCCCCCTAAATAATTATAATTTTTTATAAACACCATCTGAATTTTTTCACCTTTCCTATAACCAAAGAGGTCATAGATTCGACTCTAACCCCAAACAATATTGTGGAGAAATTGTTTAGTGGTTTAGTGACTTAATCTGATTCGGCTGATGGTTTGACAGTGTAGCTAGCTTAGAGGAACAGCTTGGTAATGCAGCGGTTTGGAGCATATCTCGGCAACATTTGGTTCGGAGAAATTATAGGGAGGGCTGTCCGTTTGTCCAACCAATATCTAGTCTTTGGTCTTATGAATTATAAATAGATATATATAAAATTTTCAACTAAAAAAAAAGTAATTAGTCTAGGATATATGTTAAAAAAGATGAAGCAATAGTTAATTAGAATTTAGAACTAAGTATAATTAATCCCTATGTTTTCTACTTAAAATGGTAGGGTGTTATTAGCAAATTAAATTTACTATTATTATATGAGGGTCTAAAAAGGTAAAGTGTGACACTAGGCTAGTAGAACGGTAGTGTGTTTTAATGCTAAGGAGACAGGGAGATATAAAAGTTGGAAAGAAACAGTTAAAGTCCTGTGATGACAGTTCTTTTAAAGACTCCCATATCCTCTTGAAGTTTTCCTACAACCCGCTTATCCGCATGCCAAGTATCCCGGGATGAAGAATATTCCCGCGACTGTAGCTGCAGGCGATCGGATGCACGAATTCCCAAAACCCTAGCTTGGCTCTGATCATCTTGATCCAATCTCGATCCCCGATCTATATCTCTCTCTCTCCCTCTCCCTCTCCCTCTCCCCCACTCCTACTATGCCACCATATATTCCTTCCTTCCTCTAATGGCTTCGTAGATTTCCCCGTAATTTCTCCTCCCCCACCCTCGAATACCTCGAAATCGACGGCTACGATGGAGGCATCAAGGGCGACGCTTTTCGATCACCTCGCCATCCGCCACTCCTCGACCCTGCGCGACCTCCTCAGCCACCGCGACGCGGCTGGGGACGCCGCTAGCGGCGGCGTCGGCGGTGGCGGGGGCGGCGGGGGAGCCCTAACGCTCGCCACCGCCCTCGCGTACGAGAGGAGCTCGACCACCACGGGCGCCGTGGGAGAGAGGACGCTGCTCGACTTCATCCGCGGGGAGGGGGAGATCGGGTGGTCCTCGCCCGGGGTTAGGGTTAGGGCTTCCCTGATGTCGCTGATGGAGGACTGGGAGGAGGAGGAGGAGGGGGAGGGGGAGGAGAAGGAGAAGGGGGTGGGGGAGAGGCGGCACGTGTGCTGCGTGTGCGTGGAGAGGGAGAAGGGGGCGGCGATGGTGCCATGCGGGCATACCTTCTGTAGGGTTTGTGCGAGGAAGGTGTGGCGGAGTAGAGGAAGCTGCCCGCTTTGCAACGCCAGCATCGCCCAAGTACTCCATATCTTCTAATATATTTCTTCTTCTCCTCCTCCTCCTCCTCCCTTCTTCTTCTCCCTTCCTTTTTCCTTTGGAATAAAAAATAGAAACAGCTTATAATCACTATAATTCTTGAATCTTGATCCGTTCTATTGATCTCGCTCCTTTTTCATTTTGTTTTCTTCTGTGGTAGTAGAAGCTCTATTTGGGTTAATTTCTCAAGGAGCAAAATTTAATAGAAATCAGATTAAAAGTAGTTTAAATATAGGGGGGTAAACTGAAATAAACATACTTTTTCCAATAATTTTTCCCAGAACAAGGGTCAAGAATGAGGGCATCTGCCCATGTCTGGTATTAACTAATTTTTTAATGGTATGCAGGAGTATGCCAATAATATTAATGGGGAATCTAATTAAAAACTATAAATAAAGGTTACTCAATTAATGGAATTTGGGGGAGGAATTCTTGTATCAAATGAAAAAAGATACACCCAAAACTAGGGGCTAATACTACTACTTTCTCCTATAGATGTTTAATGCTTCTTTTTTCTGGGTAAACAATGCTAATCACAGATTAAGCCACTCTTATTTGTCTTAATGACACCTGAGTTAGTTGATTTATAGAGGCAACAAGCCAACAACTCACCTAATTAATGATCAAAGCGATGTCCTTTTCTTCCATGTAAGCTTGTAAAGATAACTCCAGAAGTCCTAACAACTGGAGTAGCTGCTATCAAGTACAAATGCATTCTTTTATTAACACTAATTAAATAGACTCAAAATAATTTCCTAAGATAAAATATAACAGTGATTAAACCAAATAATAAGTTCTAATCCTATAATACTTTCTTTTTTCAATTCTCTAGTACATATGTGAATTGAAAAACTAATGAACCAAATTTGAAAGTCATTTGTCTATTTAAATTTTAAAGTAAATTAGACACGTGTAATAAAGAAAATATATCATTGGAAGACTTGAATAGTAAAAACAAAGAACAAAACTCATCGATTTATATATATAAGGACACTAAACTATCATTCTCTGACAAGAGTAGAAGTACATTTCACATTTACCTTGTTGTCCTTGCCTCCTTGGTCCTCCTTACCATGATCATGTACAAACGAATCCAAAGTTCAACTGTTACCTTCCAAGATGGCCTATCTATTTTATAATTTGGTTTAAATACATTTTACTTTTATGTACTTATAATTAGGTTTTATTAAGTTAGTCTTTTTATTCACTTTATAAAACCTCACCTAAATTATCAAAATACCACTATTATATTTGTTAGACAAAATTAATTGGAAGGAAGAATAGTTTGAGCATTTTATGATAACATGGCATTTTGATGATTTAAGCTAACTCCATTAATCTGGACAATAATTCCAACAATTATATTTTAGCCATGAATACAGAAACTAAAAACAGATTTTAGATAAAATTTATTTAACACTTACAAATTATTACAGAGTGCCAGTTACAACAAGAAATGCTAAACCCAACCAAGATAAACAGGAACCCCTGATAGTTGGCAAGCAGATTGGATCCATATTAAATAAAATAAACCTTTGGAAGTTAGCATGGATTAAGAGACAATTGCCATCGCCATCAAAATAAAAGGGTATAGTTCATCTTAATCATGGAATCAAGGTTGGCAATCAGACACCAACTAACCTTCATCAGAATAGCTTCATTTCATTGTCTTCAAGTTGCTTCCGCCTTTGTCCTTTCCTTGAAATGGTCTTACGATATGAAATGTATGATCAGTTTTGATCAGGAATGAAGCACTCCCTGTCAATATAAACCTACCAAAACCATCTTATACTGTTCCTAGTCTTGTTAAAAAGAGATTCAGGACATAATATAGTCAAAATTAAACAAAGTGAAATGGAAGGTAAGGCTGACTTCACAACCACAACGGCACATGAGTCAATAATCTAGATTACCAGCTAACCAGCTTGCCATAAATCTTAGTGCACTTCCAACTAAATTCTGAAAAGAAAAAATGAATATGGAAATACTTATCCCCTTCAAAAAATTGTTCATAGTACAGACTCAAAACGCCTAGAATAAATATTCAATTCCCATCCAGCAATACTGTTGTTATAGCTGTAATGCTTCTCGAGACAAGAAGCTTCAATCAGAGTGACCTATCCTTAAAGAATTCATCTGCAAGCAATATGAATAGCTTAATTCTATAAAGAGGTTGATATGCAGCAATAAATGAAGAGAGATCATAACAGGCAGCCCTGTCTCATGTTTTACTCAAGATAGATATTAACAAGCTCAATAACTTTACACAAAAGTTCATAAAATCTCCTGGTACAAACATTATAAACCATGAAGACTATAGATATTGTTTCCAAAGAAATTAGAGGCGCAAGTCGGCACTGGTTGCGTCGAAGCTCACAAAATAACTTTCGTCCTATAATTGCGATTCATACACTATATCTTCCAAGATAAAAGCGTGATGTAGTTAACCAGCGACAGAAGCTGAAAGGTTGTAGAATATCAGAAACTTGCAAGTAGGTAAACACAATTTGCACCAATTAATGAACTTTTTAGCAGTTAAGAGTTGTTGCAAAGAAGCCATGCTTATGAACGAGGTCGTATCTATGATGTACAGTTCCTTTATAATGTTAAAATATACTTCTTTATTTTGTTACCTATGATCTAATTTAACTATGTAACTCTTGTTGGCTAATGATAATTGGTTTATGGAGCGAAGAAACATGCACAATTACACATCATAAGTCCACAAAAATGATTAATGCTTCTTCTTGTTAAACATATCGAAAGAGATAATATTGAACAGAAGATAGCCAAAATTCACAAGACCAATGCTGCTCGCAAGACTTTAAGACCCATAACCCTGTCACTATTTCTAAATGCTATACTTCTAGTATATACAATCTTTAAAGCCTACAATTACAAGACAAATTTTATGGAAGAAAAGGAATCAAGAAAACAAGGTGACCTACATACAATTATGCAATTAAAATAACTTGTAGACTAAAAGAGATTAGTAATACATTAGTTTTCCATTAGGAGTTTCACAGCATGAATCTGTTAGTCCTAGAACACTTTAACATAAGTCACGCAATTACAAGAGACTCGGCCAGGTCAAAACTAAGACTTTGTTAACTATCTTATATAATCCTATATCATTTTAATAATCCCACTTATTAGCTTAATCTAACCAGATAATAAGTATTAGACATTAAAAACTGTACGATTCCTAAATAAAAGCACACAAATGATTAAGATGAGATTAGAATATCGTGATTTATCTACCCTTACGAAACCTCAATGAACTCAGACATCAGAGGTGAATAAAAATAAGTAATGTAAGTAGCGATTGGCATAATATGATCCAAAATCCATATGAATATGTTTGTTCTAGCACAACGATCCTAATCCAGGAAGACGATAACAAAAGAACATGAAATATTTTTTAGGATTGAAGAGAGATATCGGCGTCATAGCGAGCCGAGAAAGCCCATGGAATAGAAAAGGCACCGGCTTTCTGAGACGCCATTTGGATCTCGGATTCTTTCTTCCAACTCCCCTCTAGGGTTTACGGTTTAGGAAAACCCTGATGGGAGTAAGGGATGGGAAGAAGACGGCTTCTCCTCAAACCCCGAAGGATCCTACAATCCTTTTGGGCTCGAATTTTCTTTTATAATAGAACACTAGGGTTCCTAAAATTACAAATAATACCCTACACTTTCACAATATTACAAATAAATTCCTTTCTAATATTATTAACAAATTGAGTCTCAGTATTAGAGAAGTTTAACTGGTTTTTTATTTTTTAAAGAGTTGACCATAGACCATAGTCATTGAATTAGGTTTGATTACAGATACTCAGATAGCATCCAATTGTTCGCCTAACATGAGGTTGAAAGATTTTAGATGAATAACATGTTGGGTGTTAGGCTGAAAGATTTTAGATGAATAACATGTTGGGTGTTAAAATATGCAGGGTAATGTTACATTTACTAGTGAATTCTAATTTGATCCAAGAATACAATGAAAGCAGATATTTATAGTCTAGTGGTGGATTACCCATACCCAGTAAAGATTTGCGGCTTGATCGTTGATCCAATTCACCGATAAACTGGCTATCGTTGAATAACTACATCTCTTTTTATAGATGGAGGTTGGAAAGCTTGACTCGGCCTACCAAAATAGCTGCACCTCACCCATTAGATGGCTAGGACAATGCTTGATGTAGATTGATTTCGCCGGCGGACTAGCGTGAGAGTTAAACTTGATGTAGATTGATTCCTTCATGCTGCATCCACCCACCTCGCTTCACAAGCTTCTATTGTTGGTACTAGTAATAAAAGCGGTGTGGTTGGCAGGCTTAAGGTGTTGCGACGCCCTAACTAGGGCTTTGAGGTAAGGTTGTTCGCATTGACAACTACATCTCGAGAGGAGACTTCCTTGCAGTTAAAAATCTTTTGATAACGGGTTTTTCATAAGGTAAAAACAATAGACTATGTCGTCTACTGGGAGCTTTGAGTGGGTAGCCGATAATTAGGCGTCTAACAAGGATGGAAGGTTTTTAGACTTGAATTCCAAATAATAGGAAAGCTATACAGCACGAGCAAACGAGCAGTTGAGAAAGAGATGATCTATCGTCTCGATACCATTAGAGCACATCGAACATCAATGATCTATAGCATGACTCCGCCTATGAAGGACCTCCCCAATCGGGATGGCTCCAACCGAACACCTCCAAAGAAAGGTTTTAACCCTCGGTAACACTTCATTTGCCTTCCAAATGATAGACCAAAACTTCTTGTTGCTATTCTCCGACGACAAGCTTAGCCATTCGCCACACGAGATTGCATCACATGCTACTTTGGTGGAGAAGATGCAATTTTTTCCTGAAGCCCAGCAAATCTTATCTAGATGAGTGATGGAGAAGGGGCTGATATAGTAGTTGAGAATGAGTGAGGCGATCGCCAGTGGGAATATACTATTAATGAGGCTGCGATTATAGTTATCATCACAAATGATGTTGCTGACCTTGCTTATGGAACTAGGGAGTTGGAGTTCCTCAGTAAAGACCGCTAGGAGCCAAGGATTAGAGAGTATAGAAATGGAAGTACCATCTCATATTATCCAATGAACGTGTTTGAAAATCATCTCCTTCACCTTGATAATTGAGTTCCAGACTGCAGAGATAGATCTACTAGACTTGACTTGCCAGAATAAGTAGGTTGGAAAATATTTAGCTTTTAGCAAGGCTGCCTAGTCTGTAGAACGTTTAGAGAGGAGTTGCCAAGCAAATTTGAGGTTTAATAACTTGTTTATGAGTAGCGATTAACGCACTTCTAGTCCACCCTACGCAGTTGGATGATGGATTAGCTCCCGCTCCCATTTGCCTAAGAAAAGATGTTTACTACTGCTGTTGAGCCCCACCAAAAGTTCCTAATGGTACTGTTCATTTCTTTTAGTAGTAGTTTTGGTAGTGCAATTGAGTCCATAACATGCACATATATAGCACTATAAACAAATTTGATACGTGTGACTTGGCCTGCATGGGAAAAAAGGATGCACTTCCATATTGCCAGTTTCGATTTTACTTTTTTAGGATAAATTGATATGCTTTACGATTTGAGGAGGAAAACAAGAGAGGATTTCCCAAGTAGTAATCCCTAGGGAGAAGATGTTTCAAATTTCGAATATTCAAGATGCTAGCTTCCTATCCTCGGTTATGTGTTTACTGAAGAGATAGATGACTTATCTATGTTTAACTCTTGACCTGAAATTGGACAAAAGAAATTGAGAATATTATTAATAGTTGACACTTCCTTTGAAGTAGCTTTCCCAAAAATGAGCAAATCGTCTCCAAAGAGGAGATGCGAGTATCTTGGTGCACAGCGAGCCATTTTAATGCCTTTTAGGTTCCCTTTCTTGATTGCCATTTTGAGGAGGGAGAGTATGTTGGGGGTTCTCAAAATGAAGACATGGGGAGAGAGTGGGCATTCTTGTGTCAGTCCCCTTGAAATTCTGGAATATCTATTGGCATTATCGTTAACATCAACTGTTAGAAATGAAGTTAAGATACACTGAGAGATAAAATTAGGAAATTCTTTAGGAAAACTATAGAGACTAAGACAATCCATTGATAATATACAATACATTTGGTCAAATGCCTTTGATAGATTAGCTTTGAGGATAAGGTATCCTTCCTTGCTCATGGAAGAATTTAGAAAGTGCACAATTTCCTAAACTATAACTTGATTATTAAGATTTGCCTACCTAGTATGAAGGCCTTTTTAGCTTCAAAAATTAGATCAAAGAAAAGTAGCTTCATTCTTATTGCTAGGAGCTTTGAGACGATTTTATAAATAGTGTTACAAAGACCAATCGGTCTAAAGTCATTAACAGATTCAGGAGAAACATTTTTCTTAATAAGAACAATAATAGTTTTGCTGATACCTTCATCTAGAATGCCAGATGAGAAGAAATGATTGATTGCTTGTCAAACTACGAGTTTTAAATCCTCTTAGAAGAGTTGATAGAAACTAGCCGTAAGGCCATCCAGGCTTGAAGCCTTATCAGGGTTTAAGTTTTTAACTATGGCTGATATCTCATCTTTAGAAGTAATACTACAAAGCTTGGCGATCGCTTCAAAGGAAATCTTTGGTAGATAATTCTAGTTCAAATGATCAAAGTCCTTAATAGACGTTAGATTGGAGGCCTCGAAGATATTTGAAAATGGGTGATGAAGCTATTCCTGATGAGAGTTTGATCATAAGTCCAACAGCCATCATCCCTTATAATATACAGTATCTCCTTCTGCCTCTTATAGTAAGATGTAGTGGAGTAAAAAAACTTTGTATTTCGGTCATCATGTTGAAGCCACTTGATACGTGAGCGTTGAGGTCAGTAAATCTCACTCCTAAGGAGCAGATCTTCATACTTAGATCGTAGAAATTTTTTCTTTATCAGATCCAAATCGCAGGAACTTTCGTAGTTTTGTAGTAATAGGATACCTTTTTCAATGGACTTAATTTTCTTTTAGAGGTTGTGAGTGTTGGAGCAGGCCCATAGCTTGATCTTATGAGTAAAAGAAGAGAGAATTTTAAGATAGAATCACCAGGTTTGTAACTCGTGGTCCAACTTTGCTGGCAATAAGGGATAAAGTTGTGGGGTTGAGTCCACCAATGCTCAAACTGAAAAAGACATGTAAATCATCTCAGTTTTAGGTCAACATTAAAAGGAGAGGATCATGATTACTTCTAATAGTAGAAAGGTGATATACCTGAGCGGTGTTGTACTTTAAACATTAAGGAGTAGATGCTAGAGTTCTATCTAGCCTTTCATAAACGAGGATATTACTAGATCTTTGATTAGACCATATAAAGGCTGGTCCTACAAAACCAAGATCTAACAGGCATGTGTTACTGATTTGGTCATTAAAGGCTGAGCATCTAGAGAAGGCCGAAGCAAAGCCACCAATGTTCTCATTTGCAGTTATAATTACATTAAAGTGCCCCATGCAACAGAAGGGGGCAGAGCCTTCGGAGTAGGCGTTTATGCACTCCCATAGGTGATTATTAGGACCATGGCGTGGGTCACCATAAACACCACCAAAAATCCATTCCAAGTTGGAGTTAGAGTCACCAATGGTTGTGGTAATAAAGTAGGGAGAGGCTTCCAAAATTTGCATCAAGATGGAGTCATTCTAGGCAATGTTGGAAGGGAGGCTGGACTATCATGTTCGAGGAGAGGGGAGGAGATTTGATAATAGTGAGGTTGAGATTGAGATTGAGAGAAGGGCCGAGATTAGTGTTGTAGGTATGACTAGGATAGTAAGTGGAGGGGGTAATTGGAATGTGGTGTAGAGGAGATCTGTCAGCAGAGACATGGGCTCGGGCGGTAGAAATGACCTCCGAGAGTTTCAGATCAAGGGTTTGCCAACAGGTGGGAGTTGCATTAATTAAGTGATTGGATAAAACCAGATGAGGAAGTAGAAGGCGACACTAGCTCCCTCATGCAAGTTGTTCCATCAACGCTAGCAACAGCTATCCCATCAATGACGTGAGAATTGCTTGTGGTGACCAACTTGATGTTAGGTCGAAGATGGCACGCCGACGAGGCCAGCTCTAGTGGTTGGGGAATTCTGGCTTGGTCTTCTTCCTTGTTGGGTAGCAGTAGCTTCTTGCTTTCCCATTTGAGGTAATGAGGCGGATTTGAGGAATTTAAGGAATGTGTAGCACTAAGGTGGAGGAACTTTGGCTTTAGCATCTCAAAGAGTTTCTAGTGGATGTATTGGGGAAAGTCATCAATTATTTTCATCTCTAGCTTGCCTCGTTGAGCACACTTAGATAGTTCATGGCCAAGGCAAGCGCAAAACATGTAGTGGCTCGGAAGATGCTCATATTTGACTGCAATATCTTAGATAGATCCATTGAGGAAAGTGCTAGTTTGGAGAGAGGTGAGAGGCTTAGAGATGTCAACTCGGATATGGGTTCGAATGAATTAAGACCACTTCATATGATCTAGAGAATTAGAGGGAACTGGATCTCCTACTCTTTCGGCCAAGGCTCTAGCTGTGGTAGTAGAGAGATACTCCAAAGAGGGTTCATGAAATTGAATCCAAGACTCATCATGGGTAAAGGACCAGGATTGCACCGATCCATTAGGTTGAGATCACAGCTAAAAGACCATAGCTAACTATACCAAGCCTTCCACCTATCAATCTCAAGCTGCAAAGCCATTAGATAGACATTCTTACCAGCTTCGATAAATTCCAGTTTACCTTCTGAAACCCAAAATTTGTTGAATATTGCATTTAGACCAGCTATGTTGTGAGACTTGTTAGTAATGAATTTGTCAACAAGGCAAAGATTGGGCTTTCTAGAAGATATGACATTCTCCTCCTCAAGGGCTATGACCTCCTCCATTGTATCTCTCATGAAAATCTAATTTTTTTTTTTAAAGAGATCATCCTTTGGGTTCTCCATGGCTGGTGCGAGATGAGATGCGGCCCTAAAGTAAAACCTTGTTTGGAAACCATAGTAAAGCTAATGTAGTGGAGGATGAGTACTTGATGAAAAGGTAGCGATGGGAAGTAGCAGAAATAGTGGTAGATAATAGAGAAAAGGCAGAGGAGTGTAGATGGTGTAGCGAAGAAGACACTGAGTTTAGGGTGGAGATGAAGAAGGGCCAACGACGCAAAATACATAGAGAAAGTGAGATTTTTTATCACAGTAGGAAGGTATCTCGACAAGGAGATAGGGGTAGCTCTCATGAAGAGAGAAAAAGTTACTGAGTCAAGTAGAGACGCAATTTTTTGACTAGCTAAAAAAATAGTGTAATTGTTCAATAGTGTTAATTTTACCTCCATAGTAATCCTGTCATTTTTCTTTTTCAATATATAAAAGAGAATCACAGTGTATTGCAAATTTTATATTTTAGTTGCTTATTACTTTGTCATCATTCAAAACTAATTTTACTTTACAAATCTTCGAATTTTAGTGAGATAAACTAAGACCATATGATAGTAGACTTTTGATTATGAAAGTCAAAGTTTACAAGACTTATTGGTACATGTTAAATGATGATAAGGCAACAAGGTCAATTTGATCTATGTTTTTCTTATTTCAATGCTCACAGCCAAACATATCTTACCTCATATTTTTATTCCACCATTTCTTACTTATATTATAACTAAACAAATTCCCTCTATTTTAGAATAAATCCTTATTTTACTTTAATTCCATCTTTTCCTTATTCCCCAACCAAAACTATATTTAAAAAATTTTAAATCCTAAATACAAAATTATATTAATATTAATCAAAATTTATATGTATCATTAAAAATTATGATCTATTAGCACCATGTTGGCCCCATCAACCCCCATGAAAAAAAAAAAATCACTCTTCTTAAATTATTAAAAGTTAATTTGAGCTTAAATCTGAATTCATATTTCAAAGATGCCAAGAAAGACTAACCTGAATTATATACAAAATATGAGCAGATGAAACCAACATGAAATAATTATATACAAATACTTATGCTCTGCTTGCATTGAAAATATGGATATCATTGCTCGGAAATTGACACAAGCAACCTGCATTCTATTTAACTTTATTGTTTGAGAAAAGAATATGAAATTATTTTATTATAATCTATTCAACTATATTGTTTCGAAAATATATGAAATCATTTTAATATATTTAACTTCCACCTTAACTTAGCAAACAACAACATGCTGAAATTGTCATAATCGATCATAGCTACAACTTCATATATACTCATTTTACGATATCACATTTAAATTATTTGGTGCACATTTATCGATAACACACAAACTTACAAACGTTTTTAGAAGTATGAATTTAAACTCGGTAAATGTATTCATAAAATTTATTGTGTAGTTTAGTTTTTTTTTTTTTTTTTTTTTTTTTTTGCTGTGGTAGACTTGCTTTTAAAGATGTTAAGCTCTATAGTTTACGATGTTCGACCTCTTAGAGCATCTTCAACCGAGATTCAAAATTTTAACTTTGGAGCCTGGCGAAATTTCAATTAAAATTTGGAGCCCCATCAAAAAATTTGGAGCAAGCTCCAATACTATTTAATCCAAAAATTTAAATTCCGTATGTATCATTTATTAAATAATCTAACTCATTAAATTGAATATATAATTAATTTTGTTAATTACTTTTTAATAAAAATAATACCATTAGAATGCTTACCGAGATCTTTAAAATAAGTGTAATATTAAATTATTTAAGTTATTTTAAATATTTTATTTTTATTTCGTGTAATATAATTTCAATGTTTTTTAATTAAAAAAATAATAATTTAAAATTATTTCTATAACTATTAAATGTTAGTCTTATTATAAAAATATGAATAGTTTTCTAACCATATATTTTTATTAAAAAATTATAATATTAGAGGACTTATTAAGTGATTCAAAATATTATATATATAAAAATAATATTAATTAAATAATAAATATAGAGGTGGTGCATTGGACTCATCGAGCTCTCGGCTCTAACTGGGAGATGCTCTTGGTTTCAGTTTTCCTATTCAAGAGTTCGCATGTCTTTTTGTCTCTTTTCCGGTCTCAGATAGAATAATCTTTCATAATTCTATTCGTCTCAAAGGAAAAAAAAGAAAGAAACATTATATTCGTGCATAAGATGACTCCATATATGAACTTAAATTTCAGAGCTGGCGGTCAAAGTTTCCATGATACTTTGCAAACATGTTCATATCGTGATGATACCAAGAAAATATCAACTAATTTCATCTCAAAAAGAAGCAGTCAACCTAAATCTCCATGGAAGAGTTTGAAAACAATGATAAGAAGAAGAAGAAGAAGAAGAAGAAGAAGAAGAAGAAACAAACTAAAAGCATTCTTTAGAAGTAAACTTAAGCAATTAAGAGTGATCAACTAGTACAAAAACTTGCAGTGAGAAAAGTATTTAACTTTTTTGTCGCAAACTGGACAAGAGTTGATCTTCCTTTGGATCCGGTGAGCTACGTAGGAGTCCAAGCAGTCGAAGTGATAAAAATGGGAGCAATCCAGCATCACTATTCCAGGCTCATGGTTAACCTCTTCCTTGCAAACCCCACATCTTTCTTCTTCTTCTTTGTTGTTGTTGTTCTTGTTGTTGTTATCATCATCGCCATGATTAATTCTTGGCCTCTTAGCCATTGGATCCACGTTCTTCGTCGCAGGTGATTTGGTTCTCGCCATGAACACAACCTTCTATCTCTCCCTCTCTTTCTTTTTCTCCAAGTAGTAGTAGTAGTAGTAGTAGTAGTCTGGACGAGGAGAGAGAGCTTTGTTCATATATATAATATATAGATGGGATATGTACGTAGGGAAGTGGTATTTGATTAGGGTTTTGGGTGGAGAAAAGGAAAGTGGTTTACGTTAGGAAGAAGACGAATTTGGAAGAATTAAGAAGGAAAGAGATCAGGATTTTAATTAATTAAGCTAGATTTTGTTTCGCTCGTCGAATCGGAGAAAGATTCCGACAGGATCTCTCCTATCTGAAGCTGTTTGGTTTGAAATTTTTTTAAAACATTTTCTCAAAAACACCCTATGTTTTATTTTTATTATCGTTCGCATTATACTATTGAGTACCATTCGAGCCCTTCCACTTAGCTTTTAATCTAACAGTGCTAACGGAATAGTTACTTTTAAAAATAAAGATTAAAAATACAAAAGAAAATTCCCTCTATTTGATCTTTAATACTTATTTTGCATTTATAGTTAATTTTAATTTATAAATTCGATAACTATCCTTAAGAAAATTAATGTCTTGTTTTTGAAATTAAAAGCAAAATGTAGGAGTTATATGATAAATATTAAAACATAGGGTGGTGTTTTTGATACATTTATCTTTTTTCTTTTATTTTTCGGATTGAATAAGAGCATGGTTGCTCAATAAATTTTGCACCATGGTTAAAATAAACTCTTATTTACTTGAAATTTAGAATGTAAAATACCCATGAACAATTTTGATCTCACATAAAAAATTAATTTTGTTGTACTATAATATTAAATAAACTGTTAGTTAGATTTTAAGTCATTTAAAACAATTCATGCAAGGGCACAATAGTCTTTTTACAATCGGAGTTCGGTTTTAATAATAATTATTAGATTTAACTAATGGAATGATATTTTTAAAAAAGCTTAATAATTTTCAGCAGCAATTATATAAAAATACTTTGTTATTTTAACTATATCATAAGGAAATCCTAGGAAAATATTTCTTTAACTAAGTACTAGGTATGCCTAGCATTTCCCTTATATTCTGGTGGGTTCTAAAAGAAGGAAAGAAAAACAAACAAAAACATCTTGGGATATATACTCATACACCATATCATAACCCAGAGTCCAGAGATTAATATTCCTTTACTTGAGTACCACAAATGTCTCTGCTAATTACCTAACATGGATTCCTTTGCTCATTGAAAAGGAAACAAACTATATCAGACCTCAGAAAACCCAACCATAACAATTACAATTTCTCATGGCATGAAGAATCATCTCAATATTATTCATGTAGTATGTGTCCTCAAAACGTTTATCGTTAGATTACTCTTTGTTCATCTTGCCAATGGTTCTTTGAGCATACAACTGTTGTTCACGTGCTCGCTTCGCTGCAAGAGCTTCCTCATCCAACACTTGGATGGGTGACCACTCTGGTAAATTCCACCAGCTCTTGTCTCCAGAAAAGCTATCTTTGAAATCCTGCATGTAAGGTCTCAGCTGCTGACTGGCAAAGTCCACTGCTGTCCCTGCAGCTGCTATGATGATTGCATATCGAATGGCTCCAAGCTGTCCACCTGCGTCGGTGGTTAGAAACTTAGAACACAATTGGTAAACAAATTCAGCTGGAAAAATATTACTTCAAAATGAAACTTTAGGATAAACAGCGCAAAAAGTTAACAGACATCAGATACAGCAAATCAGAAACATAACCTCAGGAATGAGATCAAGCATAAACAAAACACTCAAAATCGAATATTGATGCACTTGCTGGAACTGGAGGATAGTCTACCCCTGACTAAATTATAGAAACAACAGTAAATATGGCAATAAAATAAGTGAAGTGATAATGAGGGTCCACCTTGAAGTCGTCCGAGAAGAGCTCCACTTGCAACCCCGCCTACAACAGAGTTCATGAGGTCATCAGGTTCTGAAGCTCGAGCATCTCGTGCAAGTTCACGTGCTCCTGCGTGAGCGAAACAGATGAATAGGTTAACATCTGAGCATATCCACATTTAACAGATCATCATAAGACATAACTAACTCATCAAGAACTTCTCACATGTCCTGGTTATTTATGTCAGGAAGCTAGCAGGAGCAAGAATGTGACAAAATGATGGGTCTTATCAGACAAACATAATTATCTTTCTTTTCCTTAGTTTGATTACAAGAGTTAAGGAGATGATTATCAAATGATCACAACAACCTTTCATAATTTGCAAGAGTTCTCCATTCAAAGAGAAGATATTTCAAGCGCAAACAGAATCAACTACAACTGATTCCCACAATTGGAACACCATAATAACTACCAACTACTTCAGCCTGAACACATGGCTGTAAAAGTGACCAACCCAAAAATCTTTCTATCTGTGAAATCCAACCCTTCTAATTACTGCATCACAAGACAGCTTTCCTAAATCAGATAATTTGTGATATTGCGGCTGAGTGCAGCAGTTTAGTAGGAAAATCAGAGAGAAAGGTAGTAAAATCTGACAACAGGAACATCCCATCCTACTTTTACAAGTACAATTTTTGTTGGCAAACCATTCATCCACTAGTGCTCCTTGCCATAAAATTATCCCTAAGATAACGCATATGTTGGTGTAAAGTAGTCAGCAGGATAATTGAATGGCAGAGATGCAACTAAGAATATCAAAGTATTCTACAAAAAGAAGATATCTCACCCTATTGTGTTCTCTTGGTATATTCTATAAATAGCTTTTAATTGGTCCTAATATCAGAGGTACAACAAACTATATACTTTTATATATTAGAGATGCCAAATATTTGGTATGTATTGAAAACACAGGTCCAATTTGAAGTTTCATTCTGGATCAAATAGAAAGCCACTAAGCCAGTGATACATGACCACTTTCAAATTAGAGTACTCATGCTATTCCATTTTCTGTCTCTAAATAAGAGTCGATGAAAATTGAGGAGTTTCTGGAATACACAAGTTAATATGGGTTTGAATGATTGACCATTTATGATGGATACAACATGCTTATTATATATTATTCCTCCTTTCCTCATTATTCTCTTCATATTTCTCATACTCTTCCTTGTACTGGACTTCAATTACACATCAAGTATAACTTTTATCAGTAAACGTCATCAAAAAATTTAAATCAGATGATAGATCTGAACATCATATTTTGTATCAAACAACCAAATCGATATATGGAATGCTGCATAAGGACATAGAGATTAGAGGTCAAACACGTCAGATTTTCAGGGAGCACTTTGAGCAGACAAGGGATAGGTGTCCTACAGAAACTTAGTAAGATGCTTCTGCCAATGCTGAGGGTAGGGTAGAATTTCATATCCTTACTCGGCTGTTTGTATGATTTGAACCAGGTCATTGGTTGCATGAGCAAGCATAAACACTAGTCCCATGCTCCCATCAACTATTTCTATCTTACATATACATATGAATTGATTGCAATCTAACTTAGAAATATATCATAGAGTAGATGGAGCTGGACTTGAAGTGGCATATAATTATTTAATGAATCTACTTCATGAAGTTTCCTGTGTTACATTTATTTTCATATCTTACAATGGTACATCAATTGATAATTGTAAATTCAAATATTAGTAGTTCCAAACTATCTGATATGTGTAACCACTTCTTTTGCAGGCACCACGATATGAAGGTTTCTGGCTACAGCTTGAGGACGAGTTTCATGTACCGAAAGCAAGTTGCATGATCAGGTGTCAATAGTTATGGGACAAAGATCGCAGATCCATTTTGTATACCAGATAATGAGAACTTCATAAGTTCCTATAGGATACTGTATTTCAAGTGATTCTAACTACCCTTTACTTCCTTAATCTAACTGGAAACCTAAGGTCATATCTACTTAGGAAAGAAAAGGTTGATACATCTATCTAGGAAAGTAAAAGTCTGAAAGGTGTTGAATAATGTTGATCAGAAGAAAAGCTCCACTGCCTAGTGCCTAGTAGGAAACATGAGTACTTTTGGAATAAGAAAACTTTGCTGTTTTCTTGTAGATTTGCTGCTTACAAATAGGGTCCAGTGAGATATAATGGATTCTACTATGATTTATGAAGTATTATTAATGAATTGATATCTTTTTCGGTGGATGTCACAGGCATCTCACCTCCCATACTTCTTTCTCCTTATATTGTCTTCTGATTTCTCTTTTTTCATTCTTTATTCTCCATTGCATTTTGGTTTCCAGCAGAAAATAATCCTTGTTCAGGTAGAATGGAAGATAGAGAAGTCCTTAAGTGGTCTACTCAACCTATTCTATTAATATGACCCTCTAAGCATAAAATTAACCAGAAATTTTACAACGAAGGATAAATGCTGCATAATCAAAATTAGACACCTATCCTAGAAAGACCTCTAAAGCATGCTTCTAGAAGCAGAAAACTACATACACCTTAAATAATTATATATGCAAAAACGTGCAGAGAAATGACAAGAGATGATACATATAACTAGGAAATATTGAAGTCCTCATAGTCCATGATCCATAACCTGAGGTTTCCTTATTCTAAAATATAAAAATTTCCTCCATGGCTCCATCACTGATATTGTCCAGATATCTACTATAATAAGGTTGCCTCCTTATCTCTAGCGTGCCAATTGTATTGCTATGAGTTTTTTCCTTAACTCATCATTTCATTTAACAGCCTATTTGCGTAAAAAGATTAAACATAAAAGGGAAATTTCTGAGAAGCCGAATGTTGGCCTCTAAATAGTTTATGGCGCATGTTACCATTTCTATAGCTATATGATGAAAAGAAGAAAACATACTTCTTATATGTGCACAGAAACAGAATAATTATGTACAGATTCGTGTTTTACATGATGCGGAAAACTTTGTAGGAAATCAGTCATACCTAGTTATCCTGTTTTGCTAGACTTATATATTTGGAAGTAATTTCTTCTCTTTTTGCGGAGAACTACACTATAAGACTATATGGGATAAAAATTAAGTCGAAGTAAACAATTTGGCAGCTCTAGAACTACCCTAAAAGAAAAACAAACCGCCAATACAAACTGTTTGACCAATACTTATAAGAAATGGAAATGTCAACTAAAGATGTCATCCAGACAACTACAGCAAATCTCTTGCCCAGAATCCACAAAAGATACACCATTCTCACCTAATCAGATCTCTTAATTAATTTCCACAAGAACAGCAAGAACTACATTTACCATCTCCACCCCAACAACTGTAACTCATCAGAAATCAAATCGGAACCAAATTAATAGCAAAATAATAAGATAAAAAAACCAAATTTCTAACTTTTTTCTCAACAATTACCACAGTAGCATCCGGCAACAATGGCAAGATTGGAGGCGTAAGTGGCGGCGGAACGAGCAGCCCCGAGAGCCTTCCGGTGCTTCGAGAGCAACCCAAAACTTCCCCCAATCGCACCTAATTGAAAGCAATCATAATCGAATTTTACATTGTGGATGAAATCTCGATTTCAAAGATTTAATTGGATCGACGCATCGATGGGAACCTGCGAGAACGGTGGGGATGATGATGCGATCCTTCCAGCCTTCGGATGACGGGTTTCTGCCGGCGATCGTGTCGGCCGACGCCATTCGCCGTGAGCGCAGCACCTTCCCAATACAAGGGGAAGGACTAAGGAGGGGAGGAAGCGAAAGTATTTTGCAAAATCCACCCTGTAATTTGCATCGAATTATTTAGGAAAATTTGCGTACAATACCTCGTCTTTTAATACAATTGTGGTTTACACCCTAGATTTTTACTATTTTTTTAGCCCCATAATTTATCGAATATATGTAGAAAACACCC
The DNA here is from genome assembly GCF_048772165.1 of Typha angustifolia. Classification (NCBI taxonomy): domain Eukaryota; kingdom Viridiplantae; phylum Streptophyta; class Magnoliopsida; order Poales; family Typhaceae; genus Typha; species Typha angustifolia. The sequence goes on along the minus strand of NC_133239.1, from coordinate 9,895,896 downwards.
TGCCGTTAGATTAATTTATTAAACTTGATCAAATTTCTGAGTTAAGTTAATTAAAAAATTATGAAAATATCCTCAACCAAGTCATACTAAGGGTTTTTGTCATTTAAAAAATAAGAGTATTTTAGTCATTTTAAAAATAAAATATATCTACGTAACAGAATATTTTGATAGTGTTAGTTTAAATCTAACTGTTTTCTGTATATATTCTCTAAATCAAAGAGCTCGATTTATAAATAGTAAAAATATAGGACGTAAACCACAATTACGTTATAAAGCTGGCCAACAAATTTCCCTATTATTTAAGAACAAAAATTTTATAAATCACACCCTATATTTTATCTATTTTATAATACACACTTTGTCTTTGAGAATTTTATTTAATCTAACCTCTCATTTTTTTTATAATTTTTATTTAACATCTTGACATTATTTTAACTAACATTAATCAAATTACCCACTTGATTAGATCTAAATTCACTTCACTTTATGTATTTTATTTATGCCATTACCCTCTAGTGATTATATACAAACTGAAATCATTATTTTTCTTATCATATTTGTTTAATCTACATGTTAAATTTGAAGATACCTTTTATACACAGTTATATATAGTTTGACAAATTTTTGAACGTATCTAAAATAATAGATATCAGATTTATATGACAAAAATATAATAAAAATATACATATGTTGAATATATTTATCATCTGAAATTTAATTTGTATTATTTTAAATATATTGAAAAGTTTACTAATCCCATATAAATTTGTATCTAATGAGTATCTTTAAATTCAACATGTAGATTGATCAAATATGATGAAAAAAATAATTGTTTTGATTGGAATATAATTATTTTAAAAGTAAAGTGATACATATCATTTCAAAATTATATAGAGTGAAGTAAATTTATACCTAACTACGTGAACGTAAAAAGTAGTTTCCTCTAAGAACTTTTTTTTTCTTTATTAATTTGCAGATTTTTTTAACTCTGTGGGATTAGGATGTCTTTTTTCTTTCTCAAAATATTGAGATCAGACTAAAAGAAAGTTAGAATGGGGGTAGAATTATAATTATCCGAGGTTGCGGTAGTCGTTGGAGGGTAGCGAACGACCAATGATGGTGGTGGATGGCCGTAGAGTAAGGTGACTCATGGAGGAAGATTGTGGCTAGGATTTGGAAGCTTGAAATGTTATATGGCTATGATATACTCATAGGAAGATAAAAATGATCTAATAGTTGAAATAAAATATAAGGACGAGATAATAAAATAACTAAACTTAATGATCAATTTCACGATAATTACCAACTGGGTGATTAGTCTACGTGGGCTTGAGTTGTCTTTCTTCTATTTTCTTTATGGACCTAGTTCAATTGATCCAATTTGGACTCCATTAGAATAGCTAAGGAGAAGGCCTCATTAGAAGTAGTAAACCTCAAAGCCTTGATCTTAACCTGAATGCCAGGCCTAAGCCCACCAATGTTGGTTCGCACTAGTGCTCTTGAGGGTTGAGTCTAACAAGTAAGTGGCCTGATTGCAAATCTGTTTGAACTCCTCCAAGTAAGCTTGTACTGTCGATGACTAAGCCAGCTTAGTCAACATGGTCTGAAAGTCCTTGTATTAGGTTGAACCAAACCGAGCATAAATTGCATCCGTGAAGTCTTGCCAAGACTCGAACAATAGAGTTTGCTCAGTCGACTAGTACCACTTAATTGCCACGCCATCCGGATGAAATGATGCGAGCTAGATCTTCTAGTGGTTCGGTGTGCCATAGAATGTGAAGAATTGCTCCGCTAGATAGGTCCAGTCCAATGGGTCTCCTTCTAAAAATTTTGGAAAATTGACAATCCAAGCTTGAATATCAAAATGTGGCTTATCATCTCAGGCCAACTGACCTCATGATCAAGGCCGACCACATGGGTCATAGGCTCACGGGTCTAGCTCATGTCGTGCCCAGGCTACATGTAGGATTAGCTCAGTCCATTGGTGCGGGCTCACTAGATTGTTCTACCAGCCATCCTCAGGCTTATACTCGGGGCTTGGGGTCATGCACATAGGCCTCAACCTAGTTCGCATGAGGAAGTAGAACCAATTCGAGAAAATTTGGCTCCTCAATATTTGTGCACTTCATCTTCTTCATGCAAGTGCTCTAATCCTAACCCTAACCCTAAGGCTAAATTTACATTTTAGCTTAGAGGTGCTACCATAGGCCACTATAGCCATGGTGGCAGCTGGGCAGGGTAAGGGGCCAGTGACAATCATCATTTAGCGACCACGTGATGGCGAGCGGCGGCGGAAGGCCAAAATTGAACTTAGGCTCGAGTTGGTATCGTGGCAGCCAAGGCGTATTGCTGGCTAGTCCACCAACCTCTAGCAGCTATGGAAGGGACCCTCGGTTCCATTGTTGGAGAGCCGAGTCTGCAGGAAGCACCGACAAGGCCATCCCAACAAAGGGAAAGCTCCACCATGGTGGTAGCTATCAGATTCGACCGCCCGACGGCCACCACTAGCTAGTAGTTCACCCAAGGAAGCCAGTCATGGTCGTTGGTCGTTGACTCATCTAGAAGCACCAGACTTGTAGCCACCCACCACAAGTTTGTTGTAGCATAAACTACTCTCATCGACGTTCTTCCGATTAGTGATGGCGTGAATTGAGGCCTTGGCTAGGGTGCAGGTGGTCCAAGAAAGGTACCGGACGTGGCGACTTGGGCCGGGACCACCTAGATCGCCGCTGGTGAAAATCTAGGGTTTTTAGCCGTAGCTTCCACCACAGATAGGGAGGATGACCCCACGACCACTTCTAGTGGCTCGTTCGGCATTGTAGTGCTTGCTGGGATGGTCTATGGTGGTGGGGGCCTCCATCGAGGCTAGAGGAGGGATTGAGGTCGTGGTTTGGCTTGGCTTGTCCCCTCCTTCACAGCTTGAATATATTTCTCGTCGTAGGGGTTGAATTTCATTGTAGCCGACGGTGCTAGCTATGCGGGGTGATTGTGCTGGGCTAGGAGAATAGCCGTCAAGGCTTGGATCGCTTTCTCGATCCTCTTGGAGCTCTCCATAGCTTTCATCAATGATTTTATCAATGCCTTTGTCCACGTAAGTGGTTCGTCGTTGGCGGTTGCTAGTGGTGGTGGCACTAGGAAATCACCCATAGGAATCGAGGTGAGTTCCGAGTCCTCCATGACTGCTCTTTCGTCATTCATCTTCTTCGATCTCGTACTAACCATTAGTCGAGGAACATTGTCTCTGATACTAATGTACGAACCAAATCTAGACCGAATTGGACGTAAAAAAATTATGATATTTTTCTTATGATGGCAGCCTTGGAAGTTAGAATTCTAATAATTTTGGTTTTACGTAAATTTGAGATTGGGGTACAAAATTAAAATAAAAGAGTAAAGAAAGGTCAGAATGAGGTAGAATTTTAATTATCTAACGTTATAGTGATTGTTGGAGGGTGATGGATGACCAAAGATGATGGTGGACGACCGTAGAGTAGGGTGACTCATGCAGAAAGATGATGGCTATGATTTGGAAGCTTGGGAGATTCTACGGCTATAATATATTCCTACGAAGATAAAAACAATCTAATGACTGAAATAAAAGATAAAGACGAGATAATAAAATAACTAAACTAAATAATCGATTCCACGATAATTATCAACTCATGGTCATTCCTATTTATAAGAGTAGAATCTTAGTGGATCGATCCACGTGTAGACTACCTGTTTTATTTAAAATTCAAAATAATAAGTAAATCTAATTAAATAAATCGACTCGACTCGCCTCAACTAACTCGAGTAACTTAATCCATACGGTCAAATTGTATCATGAATCATACCTGTCTTGTAACATCACATTCATAGATGAAATACTCGACAGATTCTTCTTTTAATTTGCACATAGGACATAGGAGAATCAAGAATAAGTATGTTCCATACATAGATAATTGGAGGCTGAAGGGTTATAATGCATATTGTTAGACAATATTTGTAAGCAGATTTGAGATAAAAGTGACGACGATTAGAAGGGGTCCAAAACCCAAAAGGTATCTTCAATATTTTCTCTAAACATTGCAAGTCTAATATTAGATATGAGCATAATTGCAGCCTGTGTTTGATTAGATGGCTCCTCCTCCTCCCTCGTCGCCCAGCCACCACCACTGCTAACATCTCTACCTTCTACTCTGGCGTCCATCAAATTTAGGCACAGAGACTTTTGTGCAATCTTAGTTTTTTTTAATGTCTGAGCTCCTGCTTAGAAAGCTCTTTGCATTTGTGAATTTGCCTTCTTCTTTTTTTTGACTTAATTGATTGAGCTTGGGTCATTTCAAATACAAAGTCATACTTGATTTAGTCTGATCAAAGTAGGGTGTAATCAGCTTGGCTCGGATTAAGCTTAAATTAAAATTAATTTCGAGATCAATCTTAAATTAAAATTATTTCAATTTGAGTCTATTTTAAACTCGAGCTCAAACGAACAATTCAATTAGTAATTTCAAGTCTTATCAATTCAAGCTATTTTTGAGCCTAAGCAAACTTGAATTGATATAGACTTGAAACCACACTACTAGTCGAAGGAGACTAATAGTGCAAGGTGGAGCAGTGTGTCAGCATGGAAGAAAGTGTCGACAAGGGCTCGAGGTAGAGCAGCGTGTCGAGGTGCCACAGTGCGAAGTTAATTGGAGAACAATGGAAGAGTAGAGGCCGATGCCGTCCGCTAGCGGTAGGTTTGGAAATTGAGACTTGGGAGAGTTCTAACCTAGGGAGAGAAGCTAATGGTTCATACTACTCATATTTAATAGTGTATATATACTCATATTTAATAGTGTATATATACGTACATATAATTTTATTTCAAGTCGGTTCGAGATCAAACTAGGTTCAAATTTAATTTCGAGTCTGATTTTAATGCTAAACTCGACTCAACTTATTCTTGAGTCAAGCTTAATCAAGTCTTATTGTGCCGAACTAAGCCGGCTTGATTATTTTAACAGCCTAAATTAAAGCAATCTCGATGAGGCTTAAAATTTTTGACAACTCTGCCTACGATAAAAGGCATGAGTTTAATTCCTCCCATAAATATAGGAGCTAATATGTGATAACTTTTTACATTCTCATACTCAGCTGGACTTAGCTCCTCTGAACAATTAATCATGGATATATGATGTTGTTGTTCATTGCATGCAAATCAGCAAATTAAAAGCAGAGGAGGCAACGCCATTATTCTTGTGTAAAGAATTGCTACACAATATAAATAAGAGCTAGATAAGTTTGATGACCAATATCTACTATATATCCACCCATCCTTGTATGTTATACATTACAGTGGTCAAGTTAGAAGGATCTAGAGTTACAAATTCTCCATCTCGGACATAGGTGGTTTCTTTCAAAATTGTACATTCTTTCAAAGGAACATCAGGATTAGACACAGGAAAGTAGGCATCATAACCAGAGAAGACAAGTATGGAGAGCCAGAGATATCAACATTAGGCATGGTCGAGCTGAACCCTGGCGGATTTAACCCACCGAAACCACCGGTAAGGCCGGGCGGTGTCGGCATTGTTGTTGGTGTTGTCGTAGTTGGTGGTGGTGGTGATATTGTTGTTGTCATCTGCATCGGCGGCGGCGGTGGCGGCGGTGGCGGTGGCGGTGGCGGTGGCGGTGGCGACTGTGTGTTAGTTTTAGGTGCGTTAGTAGAACCTCCTGCAGTGCTGCAGCTAAGGAGTGTTAACACTTTCAATAGCATTACCTGGTAAAACTTGTTAATATATAGGCAAATAATGAGTGGAAAATTTAAGAAAAGGAAAGAACTCTCTCTATATATATATCTCTTGTCATCCACCTATCCAATAGATTTACCAAGATATAGTTACATCAGTTTATTTTTCGTATATATACCTTATTTTTTTTACGAATAATTTTATTTTTATCCTCTGAATTATTACTATTTTTATAATAATTTTTTGTAATATAATAACTCTATAACATAACGGAAGGGATCAAGTAAGATATTTCTAATGATTTATGAGTTATTATACTAAAGAAATGTAGAGATTATTTAAAAAATTTATGATAGTTCTGAGAGTAGAAAGAAAATTTGTGTGTTTATCCTTCCAAAATTAATTAACAGGTAAATTTTGACTTATATAAATAAAAGCCAGAAGTAGGAATAATAAATAAAGGATCCAACTAGGATTTATCCTGTATAGTGCTTTTGGTTGAAGGATTAAATAATAATGTGATAATATTTCTAGCTTATTTTAAGGGATAATATATCTCTCAGGATTACTAATCTTATATTATAATTTTAACCTACTGTTTAGTTTATATAAGACTATATATGTGATATTTAAAACTATTATTGATTATCTCAAATTTAAATTATATCATTAAATATCATTACATTACATTATATTAACTATAATTAGTCATGTTCAATTTAAAACAATCAGAATTAAAATAAAAAGAAATACAAAATAGTAGAATAAGTTATATAAAAATGTTTAATAGAAATTTTAACTTTTAATATAAAAATATTATATAAAGTACATAAATAAAAAAATAAAAATAAAATTTGTGTAATTAAGATTGTTAGTTATATATATATATATAAATTAAATTTATTTCCTCTTATTGGATAACTAATTCAATCTCATCTTTATTCCCTTAAATTAAACATACGCATGAATTATAACTTTAGATTTTCTATTTGAAACTAATAATAACTATCCTTATCATTAGCCTCCTACCATCGTCAAGAATAATTAAATCTTTATATATCTCATTAACGATTAACTAATGATTATAAATTAGTCTAAACTAAATAATATTTAAGTGCTGAAGTTTAATAATATATATAAGAGTAAAATAGAATCTAAGTCAATCCATGTAGAGAAAAAGGCATACCTTAGAGATGAAGGGAATGTGCATGTCCCATAACCTATAACAAATAAAAAAAAAGAAATTAAAAACCATAAATCAAAGTAAAAAGAAACTAAAAATTAATCCTAACATGAACTACAAGTAAAATAAAATAAAATAAAATAAAAAATAAAAAGCATTTGAAGGTACAATTCCACCTGGAAATGGAGAAGAATAAAGGAGTAGGGAGAGGGGTATTTCTGTCATTTGCACTCCGTCACCTTTGTGAGAGGGTATTATTGTCATTTTGGAGAATATGCTACTTAGAGTTCTCCTACGTCGGGTGTTAAAAGAGAAGCAAAGCTACGAAATTTACATTTTTGCCACTTTGCTTGTGATATAATATCATAGCATAATTAGCATTAAAGCATATAATTAGAGAGTTATTTTCACCAATCTAGTATACTTGATAACAAAGAATATTACTCTTTTTCTATGGTTCTCAAATTATTTATTAAAATACTATAATTGATGCTATATAAGCTCCACATCAGTGAGATAATAAATAGGCTTATTGAGATAGTATTTTATGTAGCAATATATTTTAAGGAGAAATTATTATTATAAAAGATCATACAACTTATTTCTCTAAAACTATAGTAATCTAGTAAATAATTTAAAAACTATAATAAAATGCAAATAAGTTTGGAAAATAACACAAGATTGATAAATAAAGAAACTATATAATAGACTCCTCTCTTCATCTCCTTCAAAAAATCTTCTCTTATACAATTCATCTCAATCTCCTTTCTTCTCCATTCTCTACTCCAAAATTCAAAGAACCTCCCACTTTAGTTTTTCTATTCATTCTTTAGAGAAAGAATCTCACTTTAGCTCCTTTTTTTTAATACAAAAAATATTATATAGAAATAAGAAAAATATTTCAATAATATAGAGAATGGAATAGAGAATCTTGGATTATTATTATTAAACATAGTTCTCTAAAATAAATAAATAAAATTTTAAATTAAAATTTTTAAATGTAGTAACATGTCAAGAAAAGCTGATGCAAATGCTATTCAGAGGGTAAATTAATTGTAAGCTTTTATTCTGAGTCATTTAATATATATATATATATATATATATATATACTCAAACAAAGTTCAGGGGCAAAATTGTAACTTGAATGAAGAAAGAAAGAGATAATGATACCAAGACTTTTCCAGTTATTGCCTATTTTTATATACATCCAAATTAACTTCTAACTGTATTAAAATAATTTATCAAATGACTATTTACTCTTAATTTTAGTTTTTTATTTCTCTACAATGAGAATAAAATAGTTTTTAGTTTTTAGAAGGCCTAAAATTAAATAGTAATTTATATATATTATTATTCTCATAGAAAAATCTAATCGATAGCGACCGTGACATGTAGGAGGTTGTCGTAATTAAGGGAGTTATTTTGTAAATAAATAAATGAAAATAAATTAGAGGTCTGTGAGTGAGCAATATTGGGTTCATATTTAATTATAAAAAAAGAAAACAAAAAAATACTGGAAAAAAGTTCAGTGGTAAAACCGTAATTTGAGTGAACATAAACACAGAGAGAGAGAGAGTGGGTAGGTAGTACAGAACTGGGGTCGGAGACGGTGACGGTGGCGGCGCCGGCGAAGTCGCAAGCGCCGGGGGCGGCTTTGGATCTCTGGAAGTAGCTGTTGAAGGCGTAGGAGGCATGGGCGGAGAGGGTGTCCGGGAGGTAGCAGAGCCCGCTCGGCTGGATGGGCGCACAGTCGGCGCCGCCGGGGCCGCACGCGTAGTCCAGCGCCGCTTGCAGCGCCGCCGTACTCTCGCCGCCCCGAGCGATGCACCACATCGCCCCCTCGCCCTCCCTTACAACCATCGCCGCCGCCACCACCACCAATCCCACGAAGAGCACCGCCGGTGATCCCATGCCAACGCGCACCGCCGAAGACGCCCCCACTCTCGACTCTCGAGTGAGGTTATGGAAGACGGAGGGAAGGAATAACGTTGGCTTTTTCTTTTTCTTTCCTTTTTCTTTTCTTTGGTCTAATTGGACGGAAATGCCCTTGGGTCTGGAGAGGTCTAGTACATGCATCGTACTGGCAGTAGATGGGATTAAGGGAAGGGTAGTTTGGGAAAAGAGGGAGGGTGGAGAGGATTGGATGGACGGCTGAGACACGCGGTGGGAGTAGCGAGACCGAGGGAGATGACACGTGGCATACGTGCATGGAGTTTCACTGATGGAGGATGGGTTAATTACACTTTGGTCCCTTGTGAACTATTATTTAACATTTTTAGTCGTCTAAAAAGTAAAATGGTTATTTTACAATCAACTACTTTATCTTTTTTTTTTAATAAAATAAAAGTAAAAAATAATCATTAGAGAACCTAAAAGTAATAATTACATGATATTTGTTTTACGAAAAGTTAAAATGAAAAATTAATGAAAAGGATATTAATTTGAAATAAATATGAAGGTCTATAAATTGGGTTAAGGAATTATTTCATTTATATTACTTTATTTGACTGTTTTCATTTATAATTTATATTTGACCTCTTAATTTTTTTTTAGGTACATAACTATATTAAAAATATTTTATTTGGCCCTTTCTTAGGTGGTCATTGTGTACCAAAAATAAAAGTTTAGGGGTCATTATGTATAAAAAAAAATTTTGGAGGTTATTAGTAGAAAAAATATGTTGGCATAAGATTTATTTGATTTTATAGCAGGAGTAAGAGTGTAATACATAAAAAAAATAATGAGTGTTAAATAGAAGTAAAAATATAATAAAAAATAATACTTAATATTTAAACAAAATAGTTAGTTAAATAGAAGCCGTATAAGGTATACTACTCATTGGATGTGTTTATAAGAATATTACAGTACATCTAAAGCATCTCTCTCTTGGCAATATCCCAAATTAAGGACTTTAGTGGTAGGTAGGGGTGTAATCCAGCCCAGATTAATCCAGCCGAGATTAAAAATAATTTCAGTTCAATCCAATTTTAAGCTAATTATTTCGATCTCCAGCTGAGCTTGAGCCTAAATAAGTCAATTAATAAATAATTTTAAATCTTAACTAATTTAAGTTAAATTTCGAGCACGATCAAAACTGATTTAAGCTTGAATCAAACTTAAAATATAAACTAACAGAAATATCTATGTATTATAAAAAAAATATGATAAAAATAAAATTTAGAACTAAACTCTATCAGATCAGAATCCAGTAAATCTTATAATATAACAAAATTATAAAATAATATAAAAAATATTATTTATAATATATATATATATTATAATTATTTCGAGTCTTACCAAGCTTGCTTGATTAATTTGACAGGGCTATTGGTAGGAAAGGATGCCCAATGTAGAAAATACATCTGCTGCAACTGATCAAACCTTCTTCTTTTCTCTCCTCCAGCACATTGATTCATTAAACTTCACCAAAACCCAAGCATCTGGAAGTAGGAACTGGGCCTTCCAGCTGAAACCAGCAGCAACAAGATGAAGTGGTCAGCCATAGGGAGGAAGTAAAAGGAAAGATGCTAAAAGGCAGGCCTCTTTTCTTCCAACCATCATCTCCAGAGGAGCCAAAGGTTCTCTTCTCATTACTTCTCTTGCACAAAAGACACAGCCTTTTTCCCTCTCCTCCATCAGCTGCTAGCTTTGGTACTGCAAGGCACATGGCAGTGTAGGTCAGCTTGTGTTTTAAAGAATGCCATCAAAATTTCAAATTGTCTTAAACAAGCTGCCACCCACCTGGCGACAATAGTATAACAGCTAATATTTCAACCAAATTGTACCAACTTCAAGGAGTGCCTCTTTGACTCTTCAAATTGATGGCACTACAATCAGCTGAGTGAAAACTATCTCTTTCACCTGTGGAATTACTTTTGTACTAGTTTAACTTATTTTAAACTTTCATAAAAGAAAACTTACATGGGTTTAAGTGATTGTGATGTTTAGTTACAATTATCAGATGATACTGTATAAATGTCTACTTCACATCCCTGTACAGGGGGTTAAAGTGCTGACATTTAAAAATAATATGCTAGATTGAAATCAAAATACTGGTAAACTGTAACTTACCCAACAATTTTAACCTACTGGGGGAGAGGGAGAAGGTGCAGAGTGGGCACATGCAACCAAACTGAGTTTGTCTACAGTGAGAGTTATTGGGTGATAGGCTTCCAGGAAATCTGAGTATAACTGTATATGAGAAATTGAATAAGGTTGTGATGCCTTCTATCCAGATCCAGTGATCCTCATGTCCCACTTATTTACTGGGAAACTTTTATAAGGAAAAGTGATCTGAATTCATCTTTTAAAAGTAAACCACTTGCACTCCACAAACTAAACACCTTCTCCTTTTAGCTGGCCTTCAGTCCTTAGGTGCTCAAGTATCTCACATTAACATATATGCACTCTCTACCCACAACTAAGATTCTCTATCTTCCTCTGCAACTTCCCCTGATCTCCTCCATTCACAAACAATGCCCATTGCCAACTCTGTCCTCATACTGACATTAACATCCTCACACTCTTTAACTTCTCAAGATGGGTCAAATATCCTTCACCTTAGCCTTCATCTCCCTCATTATACTCCCACTTGCTTCTCTTTCAACATCTCAGAGGCACTGCACATCTCCTGATCAGGTTAGAGCTGGCTACTGGTTCTCTAGCTCTAATCACTACTCCCCAGTTTCCAGCATCAACACCTCTCTTTACACTCATCTCTACTACTACTACATCACCATTGATCCTGTGGTCTCCACCGTCGCGCTCCCTCCACCTGATCAAGTTCCACTCTTCGCCACCTTCTCTGCAACCCTCAAGTCGAGCAATCCATCCCTCAAGACCCTCTTGTCCATTGCTACTGATGAACATCAAAGTAGTGCATCAAATGCTGCATTTTCCACCATGGCAGCTGATCCAAACCTTCGGGCAACATTCATCACTTCCACCATAGAATTAGCCAGGGCAAATGCGTTTGATGGATTGGATTTGGCGTGGCAGCTCCCGGCATCGTCTATCGACATGGCCAATTTTGGAATCTTGCTTGAAGAATGGAGAGCTCGTATCGATGAGGAAGCACAGAATGCATCACCGCCGCTCCTCCTAACAGCCACAGCATACTTTTCCAATCACCTGTTTGAGGGGCCAACGGACAATCTTGACTACCCAACAGATGCAATCTCAAAGAACCTTGATTGGCTCAATACTCTATCATTTGGTTTTCACAAGAACAGCAACATCACCACTGCTGATGCCCCACTTTCTGAAAAGGCCTCCCATTTCTCTGCAAGCTATGGCATTATATCTTGGCTGGATGCTGGAATCCCTCCATGCAAGTTGGTCATGGGTGTCCCACTATATGGAAGATCTTGGTTTCTAAAGAACAAAGTGAAGAATGGCATAGGTGCACCTGTTGTAGCCAGTGGACCTAAGCAGAAGATGAGCAACCAGACTGGGATGATGGCTTACTCTGAGATTGAAGAGCTTTTAACTGATACAAGTGTGGTTGTCACATACGATAACTCGACTGTATCTGCATATTTTTCCTCGAGCAATCTCTGGGTCAGCTTCAACAGTCTGCCTGTGGTGGAGGAGAAGATAAAATTTGCTCTGTACAATAGATTGCTGGGCTACTTCCTCTGGCCAATTAGTTTTGACAATTCAAACTGTACAGTATCAAAACAAGGTAAGAATCCTATAAATCTGAAACCGAGAGATGCTTCCTGTGCCTTTGGCATCTCTGCTAAGAACATCTGATTTCTCTTGCAGCATCAGATGTTTGGCTTAAGTATTATGATTCTCCATACTTCAAGGATGGTTATCTCTTCAGACAAGCAGCAGCTCCATTTGAACTGCCACCACTAGACGATTCCACCACCGCATCAGCAGCAGGATCTAGAGCAAAGCAAGCATCTTTAAAAGGTCTCAATCGTCACCTACATCTGTGTCTTCTGTTGTTTCTTTTCTTTTACCAAACAATTGTCTAAGTACCTCAAAAGTGTAAAAAGAAATCCATTTGATCGTAGGCATCTTGATTCAAAGCATATGGTGTGTTCAATATTTATCCTTTGTTATATTTGTTAGAGCAAAAATTTTCATTTTGACAATGCTGCAATATCACAGCTTCTCTGAGAAAAAGTTTATATATATATATATATATATATATATATATATATATATCAGTCAGCAATTTTACCAGTGAAGACGTAAGCTGGACAATTGCATCAGTGGATGTGCAAAATATGCACCAAGAGTAAAAACTGTGATAACTAAATATGGTAGCCTAACAAATTCCATGTAATAATTCTCGGGCAACTTTTGACGTCCATCAAGGATTGCGGCAAAAGGAATAATGCTTGTTCTTCTCTTTAAGACTTCAAAAGCTTGACCATATCGTGATGCCAGCCTCCTATCTCCATTCCAAACTCCAAAAAGATGATGAGCAATCAATCCAATGGAGGCCGCAGCTGCTACTGAATTACCAATCCAGAGAGTGTGAGCTAAGCACCAGATTACCTGGCCGACCATCTGAGAATGGAGTAGACTATATTTTAGTAAGTGTTGACTATATAAAATCAGCCAACTGAGGAAGTGTTGACTCAAATTTGTAAGAATAATATAACTTTGAACTTTAATTGCCAACATAGAAAAGGGAAACAGGGAATAATTAGAGGACCATATACCTGAGGATGTCTGGTGATTCGCATTATTCCAGTTTCCCACATATGCAGTTTAGGCTTGTCGACAGCTGCGACTTCTAATAGGTTAAATGTCGATGGGTACAATAAGAAAAAAGAGATGAATGATGAAAACCACACAAGCTCATGGATGCCAGGGATGCTCTGGACTTGCCATAGTTGAATACCATCATAACGGTGATTGATGAAGTAAACCTATAGCAATGGCCATAATTAATTGCCGAGAGGACAAATAGAAAAACCAAGCAGAAATTACATGCCATTTTCTCTACTATGTGCACAAAAATGAGGAGAAAACCTTACAATAGTACTAAATGCTAAAGGCAGGGAAATTCCTGCAAATAGAACACGGTAAGCCCGTTCCCCTATGAGTTTTTCACCAGCATCACGTAAACTTGCCATTCCACTATGAACAGTAGCGAAAATGAATATGAGGATCAACATTCCAACCTGCATAAAAAAGTCAGAAGAATCAGCATTTGAAGTTTTGAACATCCCAATAAAGCTGGAACAAATACAGCAAGATTTGTCTACTGCATAAAATAATTAGACTAGATAAGAAACAGTTTCCACCAAGAAACCGGTACACTTTCTCTGGAAAAAGGACACCAAGTTGGACTAGCATGGATATTTTAAGGTTCCATAAATATGGATTGTCTCCCACTATAAATGATGATGGTGCTCTATATAATGACAAGTAATTTTCGAATCTCTTCGGCATGAGAGCCAATTCATTGCTTGCGAATCAACCAACCATCTACCATCCTGATATCCAAGAATTGAAAACAGAGCAAAGAATTTAATTACTAAGCAATCCATTTTATGATGCTGTATCTCCTGATAAGGGCATTACGAGGAGAGAATTACAGGAAAAAAGAAGAAAAGAAAGACATCATTTCTACAGTTCTAGCCCATAATTTGAGATGATCAAGGTACAACCGTACATGTGACCAATCTGACGAAAGGGTTATGCCCTTGGTTGTCTACTAATAACAGAAATTGTTCTCTTGCAAGAGAAAGAGAAACAAACAGCTTAATTACCTGCACTTCATGGAGATGAAATTATTAAACTATTATATTATGTATCAATCAAAAGCTTCTCTAACAGTTGTTGCAAATAACTTTATACTGAAAGATTAGTGTTCTATGAAAGTTTATTTTGTAGGATCTTCATTTTTAGTTTTTGATAAATAAGACTAACATTAGTGTTCTATGAGTAACTTAATCATGGCTAGACTTGAATCAAATGAGTACATATTCTTTTCAGTGCAAGTGGATATTTATGTCAAGATGGATTGTCCCCCAACATTCCAATGTTTAGATGCGGATAGGGGTGGATTAACCTATTCTCAGTTCTCCACTAGTCATCCAGAGAACCGTAAATGACTGATTGGGTAAATAATCACCAATAGCTTAGGTGTGGACAATCTTCAACCTTCCACATTTACATGAATAAGACATTTTGCACCACACCTGAAATTGGTACTGCATCTTATATCAGAGTCATTCAAATTATTGCTACATTAGTTCACAACAAGCTTGACTACAAACTTGAGGCCAAACTTGACTTCATCAAAAATACCCTACAAACTTTTTACATCAATCTGAACAACTCAATTATGCAGTATGCACATTGCTCAATCTACTTGTTGCATAGAAAGAACATTTATTGTACCATAGTGCAACATCATCTTAGCCTCATGCATTATGCCAGACCTTATTGGTTCGAACAACTTATAAATGGCTGATCAGATAATTGTCCGATTGCAATGAGAATTGCAGAATGTGAAAGCAGTTAATTCCACATATATATTTTATTTTAAAATTTCTGTTTCTATCTGCAGTATCAGCTTTTCTGATCAAATAATTTTTATCTGATGGAGCTCCTAAAAATGACTATATGAACTACTAGAAGGCTCTGCCTTTTTGACATCCAAATCTTTTGCTTCCCACTTATCCTCCCTCTATCATGAATACATGAAAGCGGTGGAATAGTGGATATGACATGTCTATAGAAATTGTTAGTAGTACTAAATGACATGTGTGACTAATTTAAATAACCAACCCCAAATATGTTGGCCCATCAAGCTTCATCCTCATTGTCATACTATGTCTAAAGTAGTACAATTTTCTCCAAACTGCTAGTCATATTTTTAGATGTTAGCAGAAAATTTAACCATAGGAAACTTACAACTAACACATATATCAATTACTTATAAAGGATTTCATTTCAGATAGTCTGACTATAAGTTACTCCATACTGCCCTGCCTCTTCACAGTTAAATCTGAACCTGCTCAGGTAAGAGCATCAACAATAGTTTATTAGCACAGAAATTCAATACTGAGAAGATTAGTCACTTCTTACCCAAGACTATTGTTTCAGTTCACATCATCAATTTGTCAGGCTATGCAAATTTCAATATTTCACAAGCCCTCTCTCATGTTATAGATTAAAATTCTTTATCAGAATTCTGAATAAGTAAAAGTAGAAACTTCATGTTTAACCATCTGAATATAAACTTAAGCAGTTAAGCCATTATCAAGCAATTGCAGATGATTGTATAGTCATGCTTAGCTTAAATTAGAGGTCAACTCTTGTCAAAATTAATAAAAGAATATTGCTCAAAACAGAATGTACCACCAGACAACATGAGACAACTACTTCACATTCTGTTGAAAAAACCATCCACAGGATAGGTTTTCCATCCTTCCCTTTATTGCTCATGTCCAAAAGACTTTGCGATCATCTCTCCCAGAGATTATCATGGCTCTGGCAAACATTTGATGTTACTGTCCCATGAATAATTACATGTGATGATGTTGCAGTTAGTCATATATTCTTCTGCCTCACATCACTTGACCTTTGAACACTTGAAGTTGCACTAATTATCATTAATTTACATCTTTTACTCTATGAACTTAACTGTTTTAATAAAAAAAAAAGTGTTACCTGAAGTGGTTGGCTTATCACTGCACTGTCAGGTTCAGAGCAGACTAGATTAAAGAAAACAAACAACAAACAAAACTCACCAAGCATGATCCGTTCATATAACTATATAAAAGCCAATGTAATGCATCTTATCTTAGTTTCCAACACTCAATAAAATTCCCATAACAATGAGAGCAAGGATAACTCAACAATCTAATCGACATACAATTCAACAAATTAAATCCATCAAAGTCCCTAAAGATTGGAACTTTATGATAGAACTCACCTCGTGACTGCTCGAAACGCCCGAGACTGCATCCACAAATGCCGACCCGAATCCCGTGGAAGGATCAATCCACACAACATTCAACCCAAAGAGCACAGCGCCGAGAATTCCGGTGAAATAGACCCAAGAAGCGAGCTTTTGCTCCCCCAAATCGAACGCCGCCGAGTCCTCGCCGACGAGAGCGTCGTCGGCGACGGAATCCTCAGTTTCGGGATCACCTATGGACGTTCCTCTCGCGTGAATTCTACCGGAGACTAGAAGGGGTCTATCCGAGCTGGGCGCTACGTAATTCCTCCCAAGATTAGAGCTTTTGAAGGGCTTTGAGGTGCGGATAGCAGGGGGAGATCGGAAGGAGGAGATCGGGCGGTTGTGGAGTTTGGAGGGGAGAGAGAGAGATGAAGATAGGGAGAGGAGGAGCGAAGACGCCATTTCTTTTATTTTCTGAAGGAATTAGTGAGAGAAATACAAGAGAAGTGCAGAGAGCGAGCGAGAGAGGTAACGAGTAAAGATGAGGATTTTTTAAGGAATTATTTATTACTTTTTTAAAGAAAATGGATGCAAAATGGTATCTTGGTAGTGGGATGCTTTGCAAGGGGGGTTTTGGATGACTACTTATTTTATGTGGGTGAATTTTAATCGCCATATAATTGATGCATTAATTTTAATATGTATCTAATTAAGCACTAGATTGACCTGTGTAAGATTTGCTCGTATCGAATCCCAATTTGGCTCAATCAGGATGTGAAATTGACTCGATCGAGCCTAGCCGAGTTCGGGTCTAGTTCGACTAAGAGAATAAGAATAGGACTTTGGCGTATTTCATTATTCCTCCCTCTTAGTTTGAAAATACTAAAATACACTATGGAGATTAGAGAGTACCCTTTGCTTTTCAAGAAAAAACTAAATTAATTAGCTGCCCTAGTTATAGTAAGCACTATTGACGCTAGCAACCAAAATGTGCATCAAGGAGGCCGCCCAAGTGCAACTGAAAGCATATTTCTACTATAATTTGCGAGACTGTCAGTTAACTAATAATCCTCATTGTAGATATAAGCAATGAATAGGAAAATAAAAGAAGATAAAAAGGAAATGCAATTGTTAATGATCGCAGTGATAGCTCAAGGAGCCGGATATTAACCTTTCAAAATATTGACGAGAAGCAAAGAGTTGATTTCAAATATAAGATGGGTGATACCACAGTGACGAATGTAAAGGAGGGCCTCTCGGAGGCCGATTGCCTTTGTCGTAAGAGGAGAGTGGTAGACCTTATGCTGAATGCTCACAATAATTGAGGAACCTAGTAAGGTGTGCCAAATGAAGTCCACCCCACTAGGTTTGTTGAGAATAGAATAAGAGTCATTAGTATTGAGTTTGAGGAAACTAGAAGTAGATGGCTCCTCGCTGATGAGGCAAGGAGAGAGAGTAGGCCTGATAATAGAGGGGGAGAGAATCTCATAGTCTCGTAGGCTAGGATAAAAGATCTCTCCCAAACAACCATGAAGAGTTCCCAAGTTGAATTGAATGAAAACATTATTGCAATGTTTTTAGATGTGCTAAAACATTACGTTGATGGCCAAGAATAAGGAGCAACAATTAGCAAGCAGCAAGCTGGGCTCAAGGAGTTAGAATCCATCGATCCACACTAAGTATGACGACCCAATATCCCAAATTACTCTGAGTGTAGTTCACAAAGCCTGAGGAAAAGAGTAGAAAAAACATATATGGGATATTGATTCTTCGCAAAGACCACAAATGGGACAATCATGATTGGAACCTAGCCCTAACATAGCTAGATTTGTCCTTCGTGAGAGTACTTTCACTTAAGACATTATGTGCCTATTATTTTAAATCAGTTTGAGAACCATATATTAGACCCTAAATGAGACTGCCTAGTTGGTTGCACATTGTTCATGATATGGATGTCCACTTCTTTTCCGTTCACACTATAAATGACTAAAATTTGCCACAACTATAATATTATATTTCTACTTAATGAGTATAGCGTTTCTAGTTTGGTTTTGTCACCATGGTGAAACCTATTGCTAAAATGCATAGCATTCCCCAACTATAGGTAGAGGCAAGCATCCCACAACTAAGTTGAGTTTAGGTTGAGCTGCTCGGGTTGGATATTTGTCAAAGCACTCGCCAATCACTTTAGTTTGGTCGGGCTAGAATATTCTAGCCTGTTACCATCCATTAGCCTGGGGAATGTTGAGCTCGAATAGAATGTAATGAGCAAGGTGTATCTTAAATATTTTAGCAATATTACTATCCCTTCAGAATATGTTTATTACTTCTCATACAGAAATGTTAATATAGTACTTTTCGATTAACCAACTTTTTATGTGAGATTAAATAACCATAAAAAATAGGCGGGCAACAAGGGCTTTTAGAGCAAGCTACCAACTAGTGTAATGGGTCGGGTTATCGAGCTAGGTCGAGCAAGAAAAGACCTAACCTGTATCACTCATTGCTAAACCGCGCTAGGGCCAATGTTGGGCTTAGCCCAGCTCATTTCAGGCAGGTTTATATTGGGCTTAGGTGAGTTGAACCAGCTGGTCATATTAACTTATGCAATGATAACTATCAAGATATTACCACATGTGAATCACAATATTGCCATAGATTTTTTAACAAAATATTTAATATTATCTCAAGAGTCATTTAGTTACAGGATAAAATTGAAATAGAAATAAAATAGAAACTTATCACTAGATAAGAGAAGGTGGTATAAAATGAATATTTTTGTTTGGTTGAAAAAAGAAAAAAAAGTTTGTGCGGCGAAAGATCTTGAATTTGAATATACATGTAATGATGTATTGGATAACAATAAAGGATAAGAATGATATAAGAATAAATTTGGTTGTGATAATTAGAATAGAGAATAAAAAATAATTAAATTAACTTTTATTGCCCTATCCTTGGTTTAATATACATAGATCTTTATAATTTTATTTTACAACTATTATATTGCCTACTCATAGTTACTTTTGAAATCTCTGTCCAAGATTAATTTTAGTGATAAAATATACATACCAAGTATATTTTATTTTCATAGCATTATAATATTCTACATGAATATTAAAATGTGGCACAATACATACATCATCATATATAATATATAAATAAAAAATTATTTAATTGTAAATAAATAATTAGGTAAAAGAGGACAACCCACTCTCCCTTTGACAAGATTTTTCTAGGATAAAAGTGAGTTTCTCCCCTATAAACCCTCTTATCCTAGTTATCCAAATGCAAGTGACTTGATATGAACAGAAGTGTAATCAAGCCAAGCAATGTTTAAGCTTGGCTTGACATTAATTCCAAGTATGAATTGAGTATGTTTAATTTAAGTCTATTTTAAATCAAATTAGCCTGATTTAACTGTGATCAAACTTGACTTCAGCTAGATCCAAAAGTTTTCAATTGCAATAATGTAAAACTCTCTTTATATTATTATTATTATTATTTTCAATTCCTAACATTCAACCAAGCTGCTTATGTGAAAGAATAGTATTATGTCTGCTCTTCTTTTCTTTCTTTTATTTTGGATAAAAGTCTGTAAACATATTAATTTCATTAAAACTCAAAATTAGAATCCAAACTCGAAGGTTGATCAAGAGTGTAATCATATCCCTAAAAAAAAAATTTGATTAGCAAGAGATAGAAATAGCTGAGCCCTTATTTATTTTGAGTTTAGGATTCCTTTTTGAACTAGTTCAGAGATCTCCTAAATCGGTTAAGTAATAAACTATCTTTTTTATCTTTTTCATATCTAATTCTGTGTCAATTCTTCAACCTACTTTGACACAGAATGAGTTCAATATAGGGCATGAGGTTGGAATTCACAGTGAGCAACTCATCTGAACAGAGCCCTGCCATATCAATAGGTTTGTGTACTTGGTCCAGGCAATCCACCTTGATGTCAAGCTCAACTGAGAAATGGCAATCCAATAGCAAGTGCTCAACTACTCCCATCCTGGAGCTACAGATATATAATGCCACAGGAACGTTCTGACTCCAGGTATGGCGTCCTTCCAATGCCAAATTAACTTCCAAGGTTTCTATTTATAACATTTAAAGAATAGCTAGCTCATTTGCCATTGGATAGAGAAGTGAACACCAACTTCACTGAAAATACCCCTGTAGTAGCTGACTCGATACAGATGCAGAGAATGGCCTAACAGTGCCGGGCAAGGAAATGGTCTTAATAAAGTTACTGCTTTAATCTGAACTCGAAATGAGATCCTTAATCCAGAAAGGGGGAGCCATGAGCCAAGGAAGTTTCATTACCCGCTGGCCACAGGTAGACATGATCATCCGGTGGGCCGGGCCAGGTTCGGATTGAACTTTTCGGGCCAACCGGGCTTAAGTATTTGTCCATGGCTCGACCCACTAATCACTCGGGCCGAGCCGGGTTCGGGCCGGGCTAGAATAGTCTAGCCCATTACTGCCCATCGGCCCGTAAGAGATCAGGCTAGCTGATTGGGCCGGGTCGACCCGACCCACCAATCATTCGGCCTAACCCATATTTGAGCTATTTTTAGAATTTTTTTATACTATTAGCTTATTTTCTTAAAAAATATTTATGTTCCTCTATTTAAAAAAAATAATAATAAATTGAAAAAAAAATTAAATGTGTGCTTAAAAAAATGTAAAACGGCATAGTACAAAAATTTTAGTTGGTTTTTTACTGTAGTAGAACGGATAAATACTATAGCAGAACGGGTGAGCCTAGTTACGGGCCAAACGGGTGGGCTTCCGAGCTAGATCAGGCTAACAAAGGGCTAACCCGTGCTGCCTATGGGTAGTTCAAGCTCAAGCTGAGCCGGACCTAAACCGAGTTCGAGCCGAGCTTAGCTAAGTCCAAACCGGGCCGGATCAGGCCGGGCATAAGCGAGCTGAGCCGTTTGATCATGTCTAGCCACAGGCCACTTGGTGCAGTGATTTTAGAGGTGAAAATGGATCGGATATGGATCAGATAGTGCTCAATCCATATTCGGATCCATATAGTTTGAATACGGATGGACGAATAGCAAAATATTAAATTATATACTAACTAAACGGATAATTTTTGGATAGAGGATCGAATCTTAAGTGGACGTTGATAGAATTTTAAACAAATTATGATCTTTTATTTAGACATAATTAACATAAAAATATTAAGAGTTTCACAAAAAAATAATTTTTTTGTATATTAAATACATATAAAATTAAAAAAATTAATCTCTACAAATAATATATAACATATCATTAGTTATGATATTAATATTCACTATTTAAATAAGTAAACTAAAAATTATAAATCATTTAAAAAAAAATATACGAGTAAACGGATATCCAATATTCATATCCGAATCCATATATTATATCCAACTCGTATCCGAATCTGTATCTAAGTTTTTTCTTTTAAATTCTATTCGTATCCGAATCGGATAGAAATTTTTTATTTGAATCGAATTAGATAGTGGATCAGGTCAAAGTTAATCTGACCCGTTTACACCCCTAGGCAGCCGAGAAACATGTCCTTCGTGGCCGGCGTCTTCATCCTAAGTGCAGCAACGACATTGCTGCGATTGGGAGCCGTTTGATCAATGTCGATATCCAGCCTTGAGAAGTTGCAAGAAATGCCAATGAAAATGTTGATATCCCTCTTACAATGGCTTTGCCAAAGAGAAGAATACTACCATCCTCAGAACATAAGATGCGAGAAAGGGTGACTCCTCTTGTAGCTTTGATACCGCTAATTCTTCTGAGTTTCAAGTCCTTATCAATCATAAGAGAGAGAATGCTGAGGCCAAGCATGAAACATAAAAATATGAGAGAAATGGCACCTTTGTCTTAGGCTACAAGACAAGAGAATCATTTCTTATATTATCACTAGACATCAAACAAGAGAATATGACACTATATATATATATATATATATATATATATATATATATATTTCAAAAGTTCCAAATTAATGAAATCAAAGAAGACATCACAAGACCCCACATAGCCACATAGGACATAGAAGATGACATGACAAATAGATTTAAAAGGAACTTTTGGTAGATCCACAGCCTGTGGAAATAAGAGGAAGAAATAAGTGTTTGTTTCTTTTTCTTTTGCATGTATACCTTATTAAATTTCTTCCTGTGTGTTTACCTTCAAAACTTATTTTTTTAAGAATAATTACACCTAAACCTCCCGGAATATTGCTTATTTTCATATATCTACCCTCATATTTATTTTCATTGATGCATTGATGATTGACCCACTTAACTATGTAAAACCACTAAAATATCTTTTTCGTTAATATATGTGATTAATTTTAAATATTCTAAGGACTATTTTACTTTTATTTTAGAGGAAAAAAAAAGAAGATTAAGAGTAATATGACCGTTTAGTATTTTTTTTATTAATATTATCAAGGGGTGAGATATATTACATAGCTGTCGGGGGTGTAATTAGCTTTTTTTTTTTCTTTATGAGTATGCCTCAAAGCTATTAATCTTTAAAATTTTTATCAATTTAATTATCAAAAGATCAACTCGACATAAATATGTGTTTTTCTTTAGGGTTTTTCTATTTTTTTTTTCATCTATTATGTTACTAAGATTTTAGCATATATTTGTCAAAAAGTAACCTAAAAATATCCACATAAAAAGCGATTAATTTGAAGGATATACATGAAAACATGAAGTTTAGAAATATATATATATTCAAGTAAGTTACTTCAGAAGGTATACATACAAAATAAATAAATAAGAAGAATTGAGCTTTGGGAGTGGGTGTTACAAAAATCTATAGGATTTTTAATTGTGGGAAGAAAATATTTTACTTCTTTCAGTTTGGGCAAAATTCAAAGTGCATCATGGGCTCTCATTTATTACAGTTAACCTCTTGTAATTTTGACTTACAACATTTAGTTTTGTCTTGAAAGATAATGGTGAGAATGATTCTCTATTAAAGGTTGTGGAGTTTTTCATATTTTAGCTCTTCATCTTATCTCTTCTTATGATGTTCATAACCTCCAAAATTTAGAAATAAATGGGACTTTGGGTGAAAGAAGTAGAAAACTTATAGAATATCATATAATTAATTATTTTCAATTGATAATTATTAATTAAAAATGCTATATTTTTTATATTTGTTAGTGCTATTGTATAGGTATTAAGTTTGTGTTTACAAAACACTCTAAATCATATGTACAATCTTAGTTTATATGTTCATGGTCAAGGCATATTTCACTTAGATTAATAAAGTTTCGTAATAAAAAAATCAACGTCTTATAATTTAACAATAGAATAGTTATTCTTCAGAAGGCGGTCGAACGATAGAGCCACCATTCGGTTAGTTGCTAAGCAACGGTGAGGAACCCTAAGTTCAAAACCATAGTTCAAAGATTGATCGAATGGTGGAATTGGAAACCCTAATGGCATTGCTATGTTCTACTGGTGGCACTGGCCTAGAAATTTTCAAACAATATAAGGGCATTCTTAGGGGTTCATTATTTAGATCTCTCACCAAAAAGAAAACCCTATTAGCCTCCAAGAGAAGAGAAAAGTTGAGAAGCTTTGAAGACGATGACCTTGGGGAGTTGAATGTTGTTCTCACCACCACCAACACCTGAGTTGAACG
Organism: Typha angustifolia; assembly: GCF_048772165.1. Lineage (NCBI taxonomy): Eukaryota > Viridiplantae > Streptophyta > Magnoliopsida > Poales > Typhaceae > Typha > Typha angustifolia. The sequence continues at coordinate 9,871,460 of NC_133239.1, read as the reverse complement.
AAGAATGCATGTAGCAAGGTTTTGCATACCATAGCGAATGCACTGTTGGGATCATCTAATAAAACATTGCATATAGGGTGCTTGTTCTCTTGATATTTGTAGTTGTATTTTCCTCCTAGAGAATAAACTATTGTAAGTAGTACATCCAATAGCACATAATAGTAGATAGCACCTGGGATAGAGTAGAAACTCACAATGATAAAATTGAATAACTAATCAATTACAAATAGGCAAAAACTATATAAGAGGTTTTCTATAGGGAAAGTTAATAGTGCAGCCAACCGACGAGCGAAAGCTAAAACAATTCATTCTCTCTCAATATAGAGAGAGTTTTGTGATAGTCTTACTATATCTTTCTAATTAGAAAAAAGAAACTACACAAAAATTATTGTTAAGAAAATCCAAGAGCACTTTAAATGTTCGTCTAACTACAAGAGGGTAAAATATAAAAAATTTCCCTTCTTCCTTATTTTTATAAACCTAAATCACTATATGAGTACAATTTCTAATGGATTGGTTATGTGATGGTAAACCCATGGCTAGCCTTTGTGCACAGTGCACATGGAGGGGGCAATGCATCCAGAAGATGGTCAAAATGAGATTCCTGGGGACCCCTTTTCCCTTAGAAAACCTCTTCAATGAGACACACTGTAAAACAAATTGCAATAAAGGGAGAGTGGGCTCCTCATTCCAAAACAATGCCATGAGAATCCACATGCACAGGATTAGCATCAAACTTTCACCCCATCTACATCTTTATAAATTAGGAGGTACTACCCTACTACAATTACCTCAAGTAATTCCCACCAACTTTACCCTTGCTTTGAGGAAAGATGTAGGGCAATTTTCTATTTGAGAGTGAATCTGAATGCTATGCAAATTGCCCTAAAAATATAACTCATTTGAAAAGGAGAGAAAGAGAGAGAGAGAGAGAGAGAGTGTGTGTGTGTGTGTGTGTGTATGTGTAAGAAAATGAGCACATAAAATGGCCCCCCTTAGTGAATATCTCACTTTTCAAATAAACCATATATGCAACAAAATAATTAAAGTCTTGGTTTAATGCTCCTATCCACTCCCACCAACCTTAGCATTTCTGTGCAGCTCAAGCAAAATCAAGGAAGAGTGACTATGAACATGGTTATAAGAAAATCCAATTGCAATGATGGAAGAGATAAACATTTAGGGACATGTAATCTTTCTCCACAATTGAGAAGTCCAACACAATGAACAGTGAGACTAAAATCCTAAGAAGAAAGATACAGAAGTGCTAGAGATGGCAACCAAAGCAGTTACATGTCTTTGGGGTGAATGAGCAGAAGCCAAAGGGCCTGTTTGGTATGTTGCAGTTGATGGCATAGCAACAAGGAGAAGGCAAGCAAAGTCTTCTTGGCCCTCCACAGCAAGTGCAGAGTGCGCATATCTGAAAGCTCCCCAGCCGCCGCCGGCCTTCGTCGATAAGCGTCGACATCGGCCTCATGATCGGCGCCGGTGCCGCCTCCTGTTCAAAATTCGGTTAGCCCCACGTTGGTACATATCACAGTGAGTGCATAAGTAGATGCTAACAGTGGAGAAGAAGACCCACTTGAGCTACAGTTGATGTGATGGTAGGAGGGAAAGCCATCAGAAGGAGGAGGAGAGTTAGTGTGTGAGTGAGATGCAGCATAGAGGTACTGGAAGCCATCTAAGAGAGTGAGAGGAGGTTAGAGATGGAGGAATGAGAGGATGAACTACTAAACTACTAGACTACTCTCTTGAGCAGTGTCCTTTTGCAGAGATCGGCAGAAGGGTAATGAGTTAATGACCAAGGGTGGCAGATGGCTATCTCTTGTATTCTTGTGTTAGGAGAACATGGAAGGTATTGGATGTGTGCATGACTGCTGCTACTACTAGTATTACTAGTTAGCCAGCATATTCTGATGGGAAGGGACCACAAAGGGAGGATGGGGGGAAACACCCAGGTCTGAGGAGATCTGACCTGAATCATATGAACTAGGTTCCATTGGACCAACACTCAGATCTTGTTTGTATTCTTGATTAGATTAATCACCGCAATCGATCTCCTCTTTTAAAGATAATTATACTTAACCCATATGAACAATCACGGTTTTTTTATATACACTCACCGACCTTTTTTAATATCAAACATAAAACTACAGAAATAAAATAAAATATACCCATAAACTTCTCAAGTAAGAAAAAAAGTAACTATACGAACTCTTGAACTAAGAATTTTCAGCGGAGAGTCAATGTGTGAAAAATGAAAGTTAAATAAGTATGTAAAACAGCGATAATTCATAAGAGAGCTAATTAACAATTTTTTCTCTTATAGTAGTGCACCTAAAACCTTCGAAAGGCCCCTTTTATTAGTTAGCCCTTAGATTTTTTTCTATGTGAGTATTGCATGATAAATTTCGGGTCCTCGAAGAACTAGTTTACTCTTATTTTAGGTGAAATAAAGAGAGAAAAATCAGAATAAAATGGTATTCTAATCTTTTCCATTTAACACCATAAGCGGGGTAAGAGATTTTTCATAATTAAGATGGTTAACATATATCTTAAAAAAGAATGAGAGGTGCATATAAAAATAAGTAATAGTTTAAGGGTTTTTAGCATAACTATATATATATATTTCATATTGAGGAGTTTGGGTTTGGCATCTTCACGAGTAGTCCAAACCTGACTGCGATTATTAATACCTTGCCTTTACTCTGGTAGATGGATTAGGAGTTGGTGAGCTCTTATAATTGAATTAGAAAATTAAGGCAATTTTTTTGGGAGGAATAGGAATCTCTATCTCTCCTGATCTCCCTTATCCTATTGCATAGTTTTTTGTACTAATTTGTACAACTCAATGATATTTTGAGATAAATAAGTCGCCAAAATGGTCCACCCATCAAAGTTATTACTAAATGTGGTATAGTTTAGTCGGCTCAGCTATTATGTCATAAATCGATCAAAAAATTACTATATAATTTAGTGCTTTTATGAACAGTGAAAATACCAAACAGTTTAGTGGTTCACATATAAAGTATTTTATAAAAGTAAAATGCTTAACAGATAGAAAACTCATCGTACTATATGAAACGGATGAATTATTTATTAACTAGTCTTTTAGGCAACTCATGATACGAGCAACTGACCAAATGATATCAAAAAATTTCTAAGGAGGTCTATTTAGGTCAAAAAGTCAAAAATTATTCTATCTTAGATAGTAGACTTATTGTACACAAGAGAGGTAGTGTTGGAAAATAAGAAAGCTAATAGAAGATAAAAAAGTGAATTGGGAATTTCAATCTGGAATATTGGAAGATACGTACAAAATACTTTTCAAAGGTTTAAACTAGGAGAAAGAGCATCAAATCCTTTGACTTTTGCATAGAAATCCTAGTCATGGAGGATACATTTAGGTCTGTCTGTCATCTGCGCAACTGTAAATGAGTGGAGTGGCATTAGAGAAGCTTTGGATATGGGGAGACTTGTCAAGGATGAGATTGATTGCATTGTTTTTGGTGGAATAACCAAAGACATGAAACTATAACAGGCATGCACTATATGACTATAATGAAATGTGTTTAATATAAATATTTATTAACTTTGAGTTAAATTTTAAGTGGAGATGACGCATTATTAATGATGAATTAATGGTGGAATTAATTTACCTCAAGAAGTACTTTATTATCATATATTCACTTATTCAAATTTATGAAGAGAAGTGAATAAAAATTAGCTCTAAAGTGGGTATCATGATAATGAAAAATAAAAAAAAGTAAGTTTAGTATTATATTTGATATTTGTAAAATGTTAGTATAGTATATAAGTGCTAAACCCCTTATGGGCTTTAGGCCCCAAAAGAAGTACCTATTTTGTAGATAAATAATATTATGTTACTTAACTCACACGCGGGTGCCACCGGCACTGCTCGGTTCGGTTCAAGTGCGCGGGTCAAGCCCAATTTTAATTTTATATGATACATGTTCGAATCTAGTCTGGTACGGGTTGGTTCGGTTGGATGAACTCGCCCGAAGTCAAAATAGTGTTCCTTCAATTAGAACAGTTAGTTGGTTGAACTCAAGGTGGTGCATCCCTTCACTTTGAAACTGTTATTCCGTTCAGACCCAAAATGGTGCATCCATTTGTGACCAGTCACATCCCTTCATCGAGCATGTTTAATCCTATAAATAGACTGTCAGTCTGCATTATTTTTACATTAAATTTTGATTCATTCCTTCCAAGTTTGGTTTGAATCTTAAGTTTGCATTTAAGAGAGAGTATAGCACGGTCTAGGTTCGACAAGACATTCAAATAGCTGCTTCCTTTCAAGTGCAAAACAGTTATTGTATCCTGGGAAACCGACGTCTACTATTCTAAAAGCAATCTGTTGAGGGCGAATTGGTCTTAAGGAGATAGCATCCAACACTAGACTCAACTATATAGATTTTACATTCTGTAATCTGTAAGTTTATTTAATTAATTTATTTATTTTGGATCGAATTTCTTATGACTTTTGGAATCAGATTGTTATCGCCAACAATCTTAAGACCAATTCTGGTTATTAATCCAATTCCTGTCACTATTCTTTTTTTGTGATCGAATTTTTATTTTTCTTTCATTCTTTTAGCTGGTTGAAATAGTAAAGAGTACTATTACCTTATCACTCCTTTAGTGACTACAATTCATGGAGAAAAGCTTGAGAAGTTCTGTGGTGCAGAATTCAAGAGATGACAGTAGAAAATATTGTTTTATCTGACCACCTTAAACTTGGCTAAATTTTTACACAAAAATGTGCCTGAACTCCAAAAGGAGAAAATTGACAGACAAGTAGTTGCTATAGTGGATGGTGGAAGCATGCTGACTTCCTTTACTAAAACTATATCCTCAACGGATTGGACAACTCGTTATACAACGTGTATAGTCTAGTAAAAATGTCTAAAGAATTATGGGAATCATTAAACAAGAAGTACAAGACAGAAGATGCCAGTGCAAAGAAATTTTTGAGTGCAAGATGGTTGACACTAAACCAGTGATTAACCAGGTACATGATCTTCAAGTAATAATTTATGAGATCTATACTGAAGTAATGGTGATTAATGAATCATTCCAAGTAGCGGTTATTATTAAAAAATTGCCACTATCTTGGAGGGATTTTAAAAATTACCTAAAACACAAGCGTAAGAAAATGACACTTGAAGAACTTATTATCAAATTAAAGATAAAAGAAGATAATCGTACTACTGAAAAGAAAATTGGAAGTCAGTATGTGTCAAAGGCAAATATTGTGGAGTCCACAAAGGACAAAAAAAGGAAGCACATCGTCGAAGGCTCTGAAGGTGGCGATGCAAAAAAGTTCAAGGGCAAATGCTATGTCTATGACAAGTAAGGGCATCGTGCTCAGGATTGTCGTTTGCACAAAAAGAAAGAGAAATCTAAGATAAAGAAGCCACAAGCCAATGTAACTAAAGTGTAATACCTTCATTCTAATATCGATTGCTGCACCTCTCCGTTGTTGTCTCCGAAGTAAACCTAATTAGTGGTAATTCTAAAGAATGGTAGGTAGACACTGTGATTATTTGACATATTTGTGCCAATAGGTAGATATTTTATCTAATCAAACCGTGACAGATGAAAAATTTTACATAGACAATTCAATGACTTCCAAGGTGAAAGGAATAGGGAAGGTCATGTTAAAATTAACTTCAAGAAAAGAGCTTACTCTCAATAATGTGATGCATGTGCCTGACATTTGAAAGAATTTGATTTCAGGATCATTTTTGAGTAAGAAAAGTTTTAAGCTAGCATTTGAGTCTAATAAGTTTATACTTATAAAAAATAGTATGTATGTACGAATTTAGTTGTCTAATGGTCTCTTTAAGATGAATGTAATGACTATGACTCCAAATAAAGATGAATCTTCTTCTTCTTCTTCTTACTTTCTTGAGTCTTGTGAAATTTGGCACAGTAGATTAAGACATATTAATTATGATATATTGCGTAGATTAATTAATCTTAACATGTTGCCTAATTTTCAAATTGATTTGAATAATAATTGTGAAATATGTATGGAAGCCAAATTAGCTAAAGCTTCGTCTCATTCTCTCATTCCCATCAAACAAAGTACATAATCTCTAGAATTTATACATACTAATGTCTGTGATTTAAAATTTATTCAAACTAGAGGAAAAATGAATTTTATTACTTTTATTGTATATTCATTTATCTGTTCAACGTTTTATGTATATTCTCTTTCCTTAATAAAGTGTTGATTTTTTTACTATTTTCAATAAAAACGATGATAAGATTACTTAAAAGATGAAATATTGGACTCATCTAAAGAAAACATATTGGACTCATCTAAAAGTAAAACGCTTAATAGATCAGCATTTTATTTATAACTACAGTGAAATAGACTCTTTCACTATTAAGTTAGGGTGTGATTTGTTTGGGGCTAATTTAGTCAAAAACTAGGTATGTTCTTAGATCGTTATAGTCTCCACCAAAAGTTATTGTTTCCTACAATTAATTGTACCAAAAGTCTTATCCCGTTGAATTATTGAAGTAAGGGTTATGTTAGATTATCTTGAGAAAGGTACTGCAAATATGACTATTGTTTTAGATGAATAAAAAGTTCCATTTTGAGACATTGGTAATTGGTATATAATGAAGACATTTCATCTTTTGATGGAAGCTTTACTTACCAATAAGAGTTCATTCAATCACACATGAAAATACTGCTAACACCTAACAAGAAATATTGCATTATAATTCCAGGTATAATGTGATTCAAAGATCAAGGAAGTTTAGCCACAATAGAAGCTTGCCACTGCCTAATATATAGTAGTGATTGGATTGTAAAGGATTCAGTTAGCAGCTCACAGAACATTTGTATCTCAAATCTGTAACTTTAGACACAAGTGAGCAACAAAATCTGTGATAGTAACTTGAACTACATGCCTACCTGAAATATATAAGAACATACATTATTGCAGTAGATACAATAAATTCAATACGCCTATTTAGCGGTGTCGGCGAAAGATGAATGCCATGCAGTGATGTTATTTATCTGCCACCAAATGCTTAGCAACTACGAAATTTAACCACCTTCGAGCATGCCAACAAGATAAAACTATATTTTTGGATTACAATAGCAGTGACATACAGTTACAATGGATTAGAAACTACGAATCCAGACATATTATTGACCTGAAAATTGTGACAGTTATCTAATCAGTAGAAAATGTCTTATCAACACTAACCAGCCCCAATAAGGGCCTTAGATATATCAGGTTAATGAGAAGCACGATTTATAGATTAATTATATATGAAAGAGAAAAAAAAATGGGGCAAGATATCACGATGGGGTTCTCCCTTGCAAGGATCAAGAGGCCGACGTATCAGCATCTCCATCTTCCGAGAGTGATGAACCTCCAGTGCCTCTCTCATGCTCCTCGTCACTTTGAAGCTGCGTTTCTGGCTTCTTTCGTCGTCCCATGCCAAGCTTCCGTTGATGTTCTGAGAACCAATATAAATTCAAACCATTTAAAGGTACTTTCACTTGCGATGTGTTTTAGTATTTTATATAGACAGATATAAGATGTCAATTTACTCTTGGTGGTGATGGCGCTGCGAGTCATTGCCAGGAAATCCTCCCACTTGTAGTTACGGAGTTCTTGTTTCTCCTCCTCAGGGAGTTCAAAGTTGGGTTCCCTCCCACACATAAAAGCCGCTCTTGTACATGAAAATGTAAATTATATTTCAACATAGTGGTAGTTCAAAGAAGTTATAAACAAATAATACTAGTATGATCGGTTGATATTCTTCATCATAGGAGGGGAGAAGAACAACTTCTTTTAGCTAATACATATGAAGGTAATAATTTAAAATTCTTTCCACAATGCAATGAACCAGTCAGATGATTCTATATTAGTCCTCAAATCACATTAAGTTTGATTTAACCCTGTAAAGAAGCACAGGCTCTCTACCATCTCACTTCTGTCAAATATTATAGTCTCAGTAAAGTAATACCACTTCCATGCATGCCAGTGAAACAAACAAGAGTATTTGCATGCATCGTTTTGTTATGATGCAAATCCACTTTGATGAGCAACTCATAGACTTAATCAGGAAACAAATGGTTATTAACTTAAAAGTACTTGCAGGCAAACTTGATGCTTTATAGGTCAACTTGAGAACTTATCTTTAATAAATGGGTTAAGTGTAAATAGATTGTCTGGAAAGGATTATGGTGCAGGTGCATCATTTTCTCATGTTTTGTGATGTGTTCATATTCTCAAAACAAGAATAGGATAGCAGCACTTCACAATTTGGCACCCACTAAATTACCATGTTAACATAAGCAAGGAGTGCGAAAGTTAAAACATTAGTGAAGATTGAGGCACACATACACCCTACTGTTATTTTTCTGCATCACACAGTTTGGCACCCACTAGTATTGAATATTATTACAAGAAGCAAAGGAAATAGCAAAGATAACTTAGACAGGAACACCACACTGATATTTTTCTGCTTTTATCCATATATCTGAAGCCCCAAAGTTAAACATTAGCAAAGATTTAGCATTTGTACCTAAAATATTTCTCATATTTCACTGACTATTCACAGAACCAAAGATTTTTAAGGATGATTTGACAAAAAGAAAATTATCTTCAGAATGCAAAATACCCTACTTGCTTAAGTGAACTGGACATGTTGGCCAGTTAGATGCACATAATTTACAGTAAATGTCATGCTCTTGAAGATGAGGCAAAACATTGTCAGAGGGATGATGGAAGCAGACTGTATAATTCCAATATTCTTAGGTCAGAATAAATGAAAAGCAGCTAACTAACCAAATAGGGTGAGTACCTGTCATACAATCGAGCTGCTTCTTCCTGTGATGCTACAGTACCCAAGTGAATTTGTTTCTTGTCAACTTTGATAGCTGCTTGCCATTTCATATTTTTGAAATACACACCCCTCATTAGACATGGTTCTTGGTCCTCATAGTGCTTTCTCCTGTGTCGCTTTCTACGCTTGATTTCTTTACCTGCAGAATAAACAGATTGAAAGAAAAGAAAGAAAAGAATGCAGTGTTTCAGAACAAAAGGAACAATTTATCATTTATCAACCATAAAATGCCATAGCCAAGGAAATAGAAAAAACTTCTGATAAACAACCAGAGCCTAGAAGAGCAAATATTTCTTCCTTGTCTTTTCATCAACAGATGGAGATACTTTATAGAAACACAGGCTATAATTATAAGATTAATATACCAACTTATAATATGCATCAAGGTTTTAAGAGCTGCTGGCATATCCATGAGGCCTGCCACAAAAGTACAGGCTGGTTGGAATGGTAACGCCTGAAAAGGTACATATCTCGACCTGCCTACCAATGTGACACAAGACTATGCAGATTACTTTGCATACTGCTGATACGTTATTGGCACAGTACATGCCAATCAACATTAACAGTACAGCTTTAAATGCAAGCTTTGCATAATGCTTTTGGTATTAAGCAAGAATAGCCAAATCAGTTCATTTTTCAACAGATAAGTCAAGCTTATTGAGCTCCGACAAGACAGAGGTTATAAATTGCAAAGCGTTTGTTGTTTCTCCAAGAATATAACTTGTCATGACATCATTGCCTAACCAAGCTTCTCAAAACAAAATTGCAAGATTTAATTTAAATGTCTAAAAATTTTTTTAGCCTGAAGATGGTTCCATGTACCCAACACAGAGTTGGGAAAAATGTGGATAAATTTGACAAAAATCATAGGATGAATTAACATACATAACAGAATTGTCATTTCTGCATACTAAATTATTGTCTCCCATGAATGACTATCAGTAGAATGCAACTATTTTAAAATTCCATTATTAAATTTCTACATCCTGTATCATGAGAGCTTAAACATCACATCTCCAAAAATACGCAGCAGGCAGTAACTGCGTGACAATTTAGAATTTATGCCTCGTAGAAAAGTAAGTAATTGAGTATGAATTTCAACCTTCAGAATAGAAGTAACCTGGATAGTAATGATCTGGTTCTTCCTTCACCAAGCTGGAACCAGATGCACTCGAGGATCCAGGAAGTACTTCAGAATTGTTTATCTACCAAATGTAACAAGTCACATCATCAAAATCCCATTACGAGATTATCAAATTTCAGTATAGATAAGATGATAAATCTCAGTACAGTCTATAAATGGAAAGAAGCCTCGACACTAACAGGAATGCAATCTTGCACAAAAATAAATAAAACAACCAACACAAATACATGCTGTGACCAGTGAGGTATAAAACTTGGAACAGTAGGCAATTAGGCATTATGCATAAGAAAACACAGAGCATACTGACTGTATGTGCAAACAGTATCACATTTAGGAAATTGAACAAAAGACATGGTGGAGCAAGGTGGACAAAACATGGAAGAGCACAAAATGAAAACTAATTTATAGGATCAGAAAGTTTTGTGGTCTGCAATTGCCTGATGAAATTAGCATGTGTGACAAAAAATTTGAAGTATCTAGTTTCAATTTCACAAATTAATTTTCTCCTATGGTATATTGTACGAGTAATTTACAAAAATAAGTGTAAAGTTCTGTAACGTGCACCAAGAGGAAGCATAATTAGTAGTTTAGTAGTTATATCATATACATGGAAAATAAAAAGGCAAAAGCACAAAAAGAAAAGAAAAGGAACTTGTTGCACCATTAGAATTACATGAATTCTTTGAAGTTTAGTGGTGCCTCAAGCACACCTCTGATTCCTCAGCAAGTCAGCATAGTAATGGAAAACCATATCATAGATTAACAGCTCTATAAGGGAAAAAAGTTTTAAGTATAAGAACTACACCAAAATGCAAATTCCAGCTGAAGCAAAAGCACTCCAGAGCACCGGAGATACCTTCTTGAAAATTTTCTTCATATTTCCTAATTGTATATTCATATAAAAGAGAGATGGCTGACTTTTGTTTCCAGATGTTTTAGTATGTATAAAATGCAGTCCTATGATGACCACAATTTGTGTCATAAAATAGATGCAAGTAAAGACAGGATTACCCCAGTTTGCCAGATATCAGATCTCAGCAACTGGGTTACATGAAGTTGGCTGGTACTAAAGATTGAGAACATTAAATGTTACAGGATTATGTGATTTTCTGATAGTTACTCTCATAGTGGTAGAAATGGAACAAACATGATCTGAGGCCAACCCAATTTATCATATTCACATCCTGAATATCATACATCAACAGCTGCCATGTAATATTCTATTTAGTGCCCAAACATATAGTGCATGAATATGTGAATTGATATTTCTGGCTCAAATTTAAAATCCATATTGCAGTAGATAAATATTGATCAGGGCATTGCATACTTCAAACCCAAATAAAACCAAATGTAACCCCTATCCATCAATGCATTTATCCAGCACTCTAAAGTTGATGCAACCAAGCTGACAGTACATCATTCAGTGATACATAATACTTTCAGGATCAATGAGAAAATAGCAATTGTGATTGTGAAGTAATATCAAAAGTCCATTTTTAATCAAATTTATTCATTCGATGGATATCTAGGAAACATGAACACTTCAACATGCCGTTTCCATGTCCAAATTGACACTAGACACGTGCCAAACACTCTTGGACACGTATTAGCATTATTGCTTGTGACTTGTTAAATTATCTTTGTCGTATTGTGCGCACTTTGATTTTCTCTCATGAATAGATTATGCATACCTATCTATATACGTTATAAGTTAGCAAAATGTTTATTTACATATATCAATATTATATATATATATATATATATATATATATTATACATATATCAATAATAATATATATATTTGTTTTATTTTGTCCTATTTCTTAAAGACGTTCCATATCCCCTTGTCTGTATCGTGTCATATCAGTGCCGCCCTTCTTAGATAAATATGCTAAGACTGCAGTTCTATCGGAGATTATATAACAGTGGTGCAAGAGTGCAAGAGAGAGTGCAAAAACACATACAGGGAAGAAGTGGAAATATATGAACCAAGATAGATCTGAGTTTCTAAAATGGGTACACTAGGAGAACTTCTGGCAATGATATGTAAAAATAATGTCCCTAGAATCTCACTTTACTATAGATAATGTAAAGACAAGTCTCCATATATAAATAGAGAAACTCAGCAAGTTCCATAGCAAGATTGTTTTATCCATTTTTGACGAATAAGTAGAGATATTATGGAGAAAATCTATGAAAATAGGTTTAAGCAGTGCAATTTTAGATCCCTCATGTAGAAAATACAGCAAAATTATGAAGAGTAAAAAATTGTTAAATAGCTATGGGCCAGCTTTATTGCAATAGCATCACCCATCAAATATGAGTAGTTGGGAATCCATGAGTAAACTAGAAAGGAGAAAACATTTTTAACCTATGTGGCCCAAAAGACTCCCTGAGTATAGAGAAATTTACGAAAGGTGATCCACTGAATAGTATACACAATATACAATTGAACTATCATCAATTTCACTTATTTAACTATTTAAATCAATTTTTTTGGATTATCTATTTTCAAGCAAATAAAGTTGCCAATTTCAATTTTCCACTTTTGGCTAAATAAGCCACTCTCAAATTCGATTGACACAAGGAGTTAGGCATGGGAAGGATGGTAATTCATCAGGAGGACAAAATTTGGAATGTAAATTGAAGGTGATAAAAACTAAAGGTCTTTGATGCAAAAGGCATGATTTTGAAATAATCTGAATGAAAAAGTATACTCCTTGCAGATGGCACCTGACAGAAAACTATGGGGCTACAATTTTTAATGGAACTATGAAGCTCGCATACATTTTGTTACTACAAGAAAAATCAAGGTGAAAATTTTCCAACTAACATTTATGCACAGGATGAAAATTAAAAGCCAACATAATGGCAAATACTCATCTTGGAGAAATATCCTCGAAGCCTAACAAAAGCAGAGGCACCATATCATCATTGATGAATGATGATACTCCATGTATAATCAAATATCAATATATATATATACATATATATGGACTTAAATTGACTAAAACTTTTGTACATCCAGGACTCTCAAATGCTATCTTTTATGAATATTATGTTCACAATGAAGTTATGAAACAATAGCTTGATCAATAAACAAAGAAAAATATTTGGCGGCGTGACTGTTAAAAATAAACAAAGAATGACATTGACCCAATTCTTACTGGTGTCTGAAGGTCTAGATTAACTGGAGGCAGTGGATGCACGCTGAATGACTTAATATTCAAAGAAGGATTTTCCACAGCTTTTCCATTCTCGGTAGGCTTGGGATTATCAACTAGAAAGGAACTTTTCCCTGAAAATAATGAAGTTAAATATCTTCTGCAAATATTAAGAAGCCTAACAGTAATGTTGTAAAACTTCATGTGAATAAGAAATGACAATAGTACAATATAATGCTTAGAAAGCAGATGCAAAAAAAGCAGAAGAAGCAAACCTATCAAGTTGGCAAAAGTATCTCCAAGGAAAAAAAAAATGGAGTTAGTGATGATTAAGAGATTCCCTTTTGTTACATATGATCAATTAAAAATCAAATTGTCACATGAAAATTAATGAACAATTGTCCACAGAATGCTGAACTACACTAAATCAGCATGTAGAAGATGAAAAAACACACGAAAAATGTAAATTTTCCTCATTCCATGAAAAAAAATGGGTCAGGAATATCATAATTAACAAGTATTACCAGAACAGAGCCCCAGATATCTGCGTCTCCTTATGCTAACCATGAGTGACTGCAATCTTCAGTTGAAAACAATAGAATAACTCAATAAAAGAGAACAAGAAAAATGTATATTACAGTGGAAAGTCAAAATCAATGGCAAAAAAAGTATTAGCGACCGTCACATAGAGAATCAGAAGTATATCATGAAAGCCAATAAGACCGAACCTAATAAGTACAATCATAAAAACAGTCAACCGAATTTCAAGGGACAAAAAATAAGGAATCTACACTCTAGTAGAATAACAAGCTTTCATGTTGAAAACTTGACCTTCAAAGAGGATCACACATATGCAAACAATCGCAGATGGGCCATCACAACCAAACACGGCCGTGCCAAATGCACGCCCTTGCCTGCTGGTGGCACTCTTTGGCGCGTCCTACGTGTCAGTGGCACAACTCTAATATATTTTTAGGGTCTTTATACATAAGTTTGGTTTAAAATATATATATATATTAAAGCCTACATTAGAGTCTTTATCCTTAGATAATATTATAAATAATATATTTTATTAAAAATATTGCAAAAATTAAGTAGAAACATGATTGAGCATATAATATGATTGAATACATTAATTAATTAACAATAACTTAATAATTAAAAGAAAAACCTAGTTGAACGTAGGTAATCCAACGTGTAACTATATCAATTTCAACCCAATTTGAATGAATTTGACAAATTAATTTTGTATTTTTTATTATTTAGGGAAAAGAAAACCTAATCATGCTAAAATTTTAGCTCAAAATTCTAAAAATTGGATTCAAATCAATTTATATGGAGTTAATCTAATATGTTCATATACCAATTTAGACCCGATTAATTGAATTTGACATATTAATTTTGGATATTTTGAAATTTTGGGGAAACTTTTGGGGGAAATTTTCTCTTTGATTCATATATTTTAAAGAGTACCTTTTTAATAGATCTAGCACCAAAATGTTAGATCTATATAGAACGATCCTTATAATAAATCTAGCAAAATTGAGATAGAGCCTAGATTTATCATTTGTATACCATAATTAGCTTTTGAAGTACAAAGCAAAAAAATATTAAAAAACCCGTGCCAACCATCATGAGTTGGCACAGCTCAGCACACCTCGGCACAGGGCTATGCGACTGGCATAGCCCATGCCGCGGTACTCTATTGGCACAGAAAATGCCCATTGGTACAAGGCATGCCAATCGACACAACTATCCTTGACATAACCACACAAGACCATTTAATGAAAATAACAAGTTATGTCATAAATAGGCTTTTTAGATGATTTGTTAATTCCCTTTAACAATCGACCTGGAATTACAAGTATTAGTATAAGTACTTATTTTCTATGTATGCAAAATATAGTAGGATTACTCAGCAGTCGAAAACATGTTCAACCACTAAATGTGGGCCATGATCAATAGAAGGAATGAAGGATCTAGTAAACTTTTTAAAAAGTGGGTCTTCGAATTTATTTTGTACAATCCTTAAGCACATGTAAAGTTAGAAATTTGTTAAAACTTCATCTAAGTTTCTAAAGTAAAGTTCCCAGTGCAACTATAAATATGAAGGTAAATATAGATATGTGCATGCATATGCACACAAACAACTTATATAACACACATATAGATATGTACTATGTAGTAACACACATACATTACATATAAACAAAGATAATCATAAATTATATATATATACCTCTAAATACATATAAAATTCACATGTATATAGAGAAAATGAAAAGAAAAGGAATTATAACTTCAAGAACTTAGTCTGACCAATAAGTCAAAGAATGAGGCCTCTGCTTCGGTTAATTAAAGACATAATACAGGTTTAATGTATCTGTACGCACATTATCTTCCACAAAGAAAGTTGCATATTGAAAATCTCTGTAGGAGAATCTAAAACGTTGTACCTTTATAATGTATATATCAGGTAGCGTGGCAGAGTACTAATCTTGCGAAACAGATAGATACTCCTAGGCTAGACATAATGAAACTTAGAAGAAGTTAGATGTCATTCTTAACTCAATTATAGTTTAACTGCATCAAGATGCAATCTGCTGAAACTTGGGAGATTATGAGGAATGGCAGACTAAATTCACCAAAAGATGAAAAGAAGAAATTGGAACAATAACATGAAGAAGCAAGAAAAGATGCTGATAACAAGCAGTCCTATGTATACTAATATACACACAGACAAGAACATAAATGACTGGCTATCTGGTTGACAACGCAAGTTTGCATTAACCCTATGACTGTGGACTCCACCGAAGAAAGAAGAACAACAGGAATAACAGAAGATGCAAGAAGGAAAAGCAGTAAAGGAAAGATAAATTTGAATGATGCAGGCGCTGCTGCTGCATTCTGACTAGCCGAGAAAGGGGACCATATATTCCCAAGTTCTTTCCGACAGATTTTAAATAGAAATGAACAAGCATCTGCCATCATTGACCTCAAAAATCAAATCCCAAATTTACAATTTTCACATCCTCAGAAAAACAAAATAACCAAAACCATACCAGCTCACTAATGCAACATTGCGAATTAGATATGTCACCACTATGACCCTGTGATTGTCTCTCTGGACCTTCCTATAGATAAATAGAAAGATAAGTCCCAAACTCCTTTACCACCTTAATCTGAACCAGAGAGTGATAGACCAATCATTTAACCACTGAAATCCACGGTAACATTATGGAGCAGAAAAGAAACAACAATTCCCAGCATCACAAAATCTCCAACAATCGCACTCCTAAGCCTGTAAACCCAATCCCCATCTAAAATTGCAGAAACAAAGACATAATCCGAACACCCCAAAACCATCCAGGAAACAAAATTCTCCACCTCCACTCTGAACAAAAGCCAACCCACCACCCAATCAGCCACCTCCAATCCAAAGCACCCAACCTTTCCACCCTCCATCCAAGACCGAAAACAAAAGCCACACCAACCAACCACCCTCAACCCCAGAGACCAACTTCGCCAAAAACAAAACAAAAACCAAGATAAATGCACACACAGACAACCAAAACAAGCAAAACAAGAAGAACCCATAAAAATAAAAAAGAAAAAAAAGAAAAGAAAAATAAGCAAAGCAAGACCCAGTCCATACCAGGAGCCACCCCCGGCGGCCGTCGAAGACAGGGGTATTTAAGGAAGACCACCCAAGGTTGATGGACACCTCGGGGGCATATCAAGAAGGGGGAGGGGAGAAGTTGGCGAAGGATGCAAGAGGAGGGTGGTTCACATCTACCACCTTTCTCTAATTTACTAATTTATTTTTCCTTCTCTCTATTTTCCTTCTTTTCTTTCTTTCTTTCTTTTTATTTTTTTTATTTTTTTAATCTCCTCTTAAAGACGACTCCCTTGCTATCTATCTATCTATCTATCTATCACCTCTTCTTCTCTTCGAAGAGATTGGGGAACGTATGGTATGCTGTGTGTTGTTTTCTCTATTCACCCTCGTAGATTCCCATTTCTACCCCCAACAACTGAGGATTATATCCGAAATACCGACGTGATTCGTGGACTTCTCATAGGAGAAAAGAATACGATTAAATCCCAAAAAAGTCCCCGCTTTTGTTTGCAGGGGGGAAAAATCGTCGTCTCCCTTGTCGTTTCCTCGCAATCTAATGGAATTCCCATATAAATAAATATTCTTAAAGATAATTTAAAAGATTAACGAGGACTCAAAATTGGCGAATTTATTTGACCCAAATCTCCCCCAGAACCCTAGGGAGGGGTAGAACCGGCAATCCAGGGGGGAGAAAAACACGTGGGGGAGGTGGTGGGGGGTGGGGGGTAAATACGGGAAGGTGTAGGGGTAGTTTGGTAATTTATACGGGGCGGGTTTTAATTGGCTTCGGGTTTGGGAAGACGGCAGGCACCGACGGGGTGGTGGTTGGATCGAAAGGTGGCGATAAGGCGTGCGGATAACGTCCGCACCCTCGACTAACCTGCGCCTCTTGAACACCTTCTCCGTTAAACGGCACCAACTTTGATCCTTCCATCCCAGCCGTCCATTTGGCCGGTGTTAGGTTGACCATGGCTTATGCACACAATGTAATCATTTAATATAGAGGAATAGAGAATTGATGTTAACATAGCATAAAGATACTATGGATAAAAATATGGTTTTTTTGTATATATGCCCTTAGAAAATCTCTTATTTACTTATAAGCCTCTTTAAAGTTGATATTTACATATATATATATATATATATATAGCACTCAAAATATGCTATCTCTATATGTATACTCTTTAAAACCTTTTTTTTTGTTCTTCAAGGATATTTTTATTCTTTTTCTTATTCAATTGTTGAGACTTAATTTGAAGAGTAACAAGGAGAACATATATATATATAATATATATATATTTTTAAGAAATATTCATACAAATGTTAACTTTATAGGAGCATATAAGAATGTATGAGATTTTAAACTCATAAATTGACCAATAGCTAATTTGTTATATCAAAAATCTTAGAAAATTCTCTGCCAATCGAAAGTCATATTATGTTTATTTTCCTTTTCAAACTTATGTAATCTAGAAATTTCTTATATTTTAATCTAATAGAATTTTTTATTTTCATAAAAAGAATTCCAAAATTCTAAACCTTGCAAGTTAATGGGATTGATTTATGATATTTTTTTTACGCCCTTTTAAGTGATAAAATATATTACAAGAACTTTCCACTTATAACATTCATATAAATAGTGGGCATAAAAAAAGAAGCCTAGAAGCTTTTTAGGGCTAAACAAAAAAGTTGCCTTCTAGTAACTAAAATAACTTCTTGTCTAGGAGGCGAAGGAAATTCTTCCTTTGTCCACCCAAAGGCCCTTTCTCTTCTCTTCCCTTCTCTTTACTTTACATTTTTCCTTTTTTATCCTCTATTCCTGTGCTTGCCAGTAAAGTGTGGCGAGGTTTGGATGCTCATGCACTATACTTCATCTTGTCGATATGTACCTTTCTCCTTTCCTCCTCCATCTCCTCCCCAAGCGCTTGAGCATGATCTCCTTACTGTCACTCGTTCAAATGGAAAGGCATAGGAGATGTTTGAGGCTCCCCACCTTCAACTACCTCTACTCCATACTAGCTAGAGACTAAAGAAGTAGAGGACGGTTGGAGGGTGACCACCTCTTTTTTTTTTCTACCATATATACAAGTGTGCTTCTTAGATGAGTTTTGGGTAACTATGTTTAGAAATTTTATATAATTCATAAGTATTATGAAGGTTGATAAAAAAAATAAGTAAAAAAAATAATAAAATAAAAAAAGTTTTCTTGAGGTGTTAAGGGGTGATGTTTGAACTTGCAATAAATATTTTTGAAGTTTAAGTCATCTCATTCAAAATAACATTACAAAACTTATCAAATCTAAAGGATTTCATAAAAAAAATTTGGATACATTTTTGTGTTATCTCTACGAGGTATTTAAGAGTTAAGAAAACTTAATTCTAGTGATTATTTTTATTACTTTTTAGGAAAACTTTTAGATATCTATGACGACTTTGAAAGTAAATATATATAAAATTTGGAAGAATTATGTCTTGAGAGTCATTGAGACAAAATGATCAATCTCAAGAGTTACTAAGATCAAGGAACTAATCACAAGAAGCAATATATTATAGGATATAACAAATAAGGTTATTACAAATTGAGTCGTGGTAATTGGTGGGTGATCTACGAGCTTCTTGTAACTAGTACATGTTTAAGTGATTGATTTTGATCCGAGTCTAAATTCATAGTTTTTTTCAGATTAGGATTTTTTCATGTAAAATTTTGTGTCTGTAATTATTTTACATGCTTTAATTTTCATATTATTTTATTGGTGGTGTGAAGATAGATCTATCTCCTAGGTCTTTTATATTATTTTTAGTTTTTCATAGAGTTTTTCTCTAAAGATTCTTTCTAACATTACTAATCAAATGGTAGTTTAGAAAACCTTCTATCCTCTCCATTATTTAGAGATTATCTATATTACTTTTATATTATGGTATGATGATGAATACAGAGTTATATGCTCAGAAAAGTGAGTCATAATATTGCTATTAGCCATCAAGTCATTTTCCTCTTGTATTCATGCTAAAGCTAGTTTATTTGTAGATCTTTTGTGTCTATCAAATTTAGTGTCATATTTTACTTATCATAACATCTGTTTCATCTAAGTTATAATGATTGCTTAATTGTCTTTTTAGTTGATGAAAATACCCTTACCTTATCAAATAAAATATTACTTTTTTTTTCTCCAACTTTCCACATCCAACTTTCTCCATTAAAAAAATATTTATTTTTCAATCCAAGATACAACGTCCCACCCTTTTTTTTAACTAGTTATGTCCAACATTCTCCATTCATAGGTATCAATTTTTTCTAACTAGTTATACATACATTCCTTCTCCAACAAATACCTATGCATGGCCAGAGAAAATCGCAACATTTCTCCTCTTATCATAATCACACATGGCAACATAACATATTCAAGTAGTAGTACCAATAGTTAAAAAAGATTGTAATCATCTATCAAAGTGGTTTACCATTGTGGAATGAGAGCTATACTTCGAACAAGTTTCACTGTAAATAATCTCAATAGGAAATTTCTTGGATGTGCATATTTCAAGGTAAAAATTTTTAGTTATGATAGTTTGGCTCTTAGATCTTCATCAAAAATCTTAATTGATGTGCATAGATCAATTTCTTATAAATTCGTTTGTTGGATTGATCCCCTCTATGTCATATAAGAAAAGAGTCTGCATAAGTAGATTTTTAGCACCAAATAATTGTAATCAGACAAGTTAAATTTTGCATGAAATATAACCAGAATATATATGTTGCATACTATATAGAACTAGAAAAAAAGAAATCTACCAAATAAATCATATTAAAAATAATGTGCAAAAGTGCATCATTTATGAAATAACATCCAAAATACATCCCATTAGGTGCTCAATTGGATTACACCACCTAAAGTATATTAACAATTATCCAAAAAACATCATTCAACAACATCCAAAATATAAAAGTATGACATCCAGTAATATTCAAAATACAAAAGTATGTTATCCAACAATATTAGAGGTATAATATGTTATTCTTACAACTCAAGGATCATTGTCTACCATTGGCAAATGTATTTCTAAATAATGCTAATTTAACTGTATTAGATACATAGCATTTAAGATTCTTAAAGGGTATTAAGTAAAATTTTTAAATAATTACTTATCTTTGGTTAACTCTAAAAGAGGTAGAAAATACTATACCTTCCAATCTGATGCTATTTCTTGAAGGATATAGAAGAAGTTTAATAAAATATTGCACTCCTTATACATGTGATTGGAACAAGTTTTTACTTCAGTAATATCGTCTCCTCAAACTCTAGAAGGTGATATTGTTGAAGATGCTTAAGGTGGTATTGTTATTGTTGTAGCTAGCATTTTGCATGTCCTTAAATTATGCCTAACTTACTTATACTTCATATACCTAATTATGGTGTGTTATCTTTTAAGAGTTTTAGAATTTTTAGATATATTAGTTTCATTCTCCTCTTTTCTTCGCAACCTTTTAGATCTTTCAAGTGGCCTTTGAAGTTTTAATAATAATATTTGATCACATTTTATATGTCCTCATATAGGTAAATATGGAATAGGGTAATTACATGATTGTAAGTTCTAATAAATATATTTTTGTAATAGTAAGAACGGAGATAATATTTTGGTTGACTTTTACTAAAAAAGTACAAGCAATTGCATAGGAACAAGGAATGTTAATTAACTCTAACTTGTTATATGTGCACATGTGTCATTGCAGGTCAACAATATAAGTCCTAAGAGTTAAGGTGTTGTTTATAACCTCAAATACTTTATTCCTTGTATAAATTACATGACAATGACTTGCACTTGCTTTTCTTTTCTTTAATTTCTTTTGAATTTTATGACATAATTTCGTCTTAAACTTGTTTCCTACTTCAAGTTGCTAATGGAATCATGACATAAACTTTCTCCTAGCATCTCCATCGTAATAACAATATGCTTATCCTAAGCATCGTTAATATGAGCATCGGATGATCATCCAATTGTTCACAATCCTATTACACCTCACTCTTGTACAAAATATACACCCTACCAAATAGCATGAAGATTTTTTTTATTAGCTAATCCTATACATTCTAGTTATTATTTTTCAGATGCTGCTCCCAATTCAAGTACATATATTCTTTCCCTTTAAAATTTGTATTGAAGTTTGCATACATATGATGCATGTAATATTTATGCTCTATGTTAGACATATGTACCTCAAATATTTAGACCAAGCCTTGCAAACAGTACAAAAAATATATAACATGTAATAGTAATTATGTAATTGTAAAGCTAAATTTACATATAACTAATAGCATGTAAATATTTAACGAAAATGTGACAGTAAACATATAATCTAAATGTAAAACTAAATTAGACATGTAAACATATATTTTGTCTGCAACTAATAAAACACCACCCTTTTTCTTCAAGTCTCTCAATTAGTGAGATTAAGTTATTTAAAAATTAAGTGTAGTTATCTTTACATTTTGTCTAAATGACTATAACTGTAATAGAAAATATTTGATTATTTCTATCTCTTCTAATTGCGTGAATAAGATGGCAAACATAATGTCGTTTCAAATGGCATATATCAAAGCCTATTATAGTTCTACAACCATTAATAAAATATTAGGTTTGTACAACATATGATACAAACAATTTTTGGCATACAACGACATTTTTAGCACACCCCTATCAATCTTGGATATTATAACACTCCCTAGATTCTTTACCCTTATCATTTCACAATAATTTATCAATCTCATATATTGTATAGAAAAATCTCCTCGAGTAACCCTAATGACCTTCTTCTTAGCCCTATATACTTGATTAGCAAAAACATCCAACATCTATCTCTTATAATTGTCCTTATAATAGACTTACACTTTAATCTAGGTTATCTACTAATTTGTTCAAAAATTTGTTTGAAAGTTAAGTATTTGTAGCATTCTTATTTTTATACACCCTACCACAAGTATGTGGATATGTGAATCTTTCAACTATTTAATTTAAATTACTTGCCATATAGGAGATGCATGTAATCTAAAACTATTTCTAGTTGTTTTATTTTTTGACTTAAGTGGGAGATGAAAAAAAGGAGAAAGAGAAGCTAGATCAGATTCTAAGAAAAGACAGATAAGGGGAGAGAAATGCGGGGGCGGGGGCGGGGGCAGAGAAATTAGATTAGATTAGGTTCAAGATAACACGACTCCATAACTTAAACAGAGGCTAGTTGACTAAATCTATCTTAGCCCAATCAGCTAAGATCTAAGAACTCAATAACATATTTGACATAGACTGAACCATATATGGATCCAAAAGATCCAAATGAGAGATAATAGGAAATGACTAATATAATAAGTAAATGACTCGATCAACTTACGAACTTGAACTATCTAAGGCTCAAACTCGACCTAGATCGAAATATGTGCTGGGGATAACGGAGAAGAATGAAGTTGAGACTTAAGGATAGCTGTTACAAAATAGAAAATCCAAAATGACAAAGAAGGAATTAGGGTACAAGGCAATTAACAAAGAATATAGAATTTATTAAGCTTTTTATAATAAATTAATAGGATGAGATACTATTAAGAGTTCAGGAGGTTTTTTTATAATAGTATGTAAAAAAAAATGATAGTTTAGGATTTAAAATGAAATTATCCCCTTGCTGATATTAAGCTTTAAACTAGGGAATCTACATCACATATCACATTTGACCAAAAATAAAATAAAAAAAATGATTGGGTCTTCAAATTTTAATTAGGGAATCAAGTTATGAAATTTAATTAGCAGCTGAGTTTATATATTTTTGATTGTTTACCCTCTCATAAAGACAAGTATGATAATTAATTCACACTTGCATAATTAAAATATTAAGAAAAAGTGGGAAAAAAGGTGTTTGATTGGTAGGTTGAAGTTGAGGTCAACCCTCAACCTCCCCTCCTACCCATACCACTTTTTTGCATCCAACCCCCCGGAATCACAAATATCAACCACACAAGGACACTAGAATAGAAACTCAACTCGCTTCATTGTCTCCTCTTCCGCTGCACCTCACCTCCAACCCCCTTATCCTACACCCAACCCACCACTTCCTTTTAGACTTTTATTCGTTTTGACCAAACTAGCCTTCTTCTAAAACTTTTTTACAAGAATGGACTACCCTCAAATTTATTTACCAAATCAGTCTAATTCACTGTAGCTCTAACAAAAATGCTGATCACTTCAACATTTTGGTTTGATTCTAAAACGCTGCAGCATTTTAGGTATATAAATATTTTTAACTTAGTCTTTTAATAATTTAGGAAAAAAATTATCTAATGATAAAAACGCATTACAAACCAGATCTAGACTGATTTGGATGTAATAAAATTATGAAAATTTAGGTAATAGTAGCCTCATGAGTTAGGATTCTAACATCTCTAGTTTCACTTAAATCGAAGGTTAGGATGAAAAGTTAAAAATAAAATAATGGAGCAAGGTCGAAGGAGGGCAGGATAATAATTATTTGATGTTATGGCGGTAGGTAGGATATGGCTAGAGTTTGGAAGGTCGGAATACTTCTACGCCTATAATCTACTCCTACAAAGATAAAGCGATCTAACGATTACGATAAAAGATAAAGAGGAAAATAGTAACTTGGCTAACCTTAAATTCATTCCATTCAATGATTATTATCAACACAACTCCTATTTATAGTAGTAAAAATTCTTAGCGGATCGGATCCGTATGCGGATTATCTAATTTATTGAAATTCAAATAATAAAATAAAGCTAACTAATTAACTTGATTAAATCAGCTTTCCTTATATTTTTCGGATTAATCCTTTGTTTCGCCAAAGATAGATTCCGAATGGAGACGTGTTAGCTGTTTTGATATTATTCTAATATTTGTAGAATATTCTGAGAATATTTTTCTAAAATTACGTAGAGCTGAATTTAGCTAATTAAATAAAATCCTAACCTACTAAAGCTTTAACTAAACTAAATAGCAAATAAGATAATTAGACTCAATCTATTGAGCCTAATCTCCCCTTGATGTGATCCGATCTGACCCGGTTCACATCAAAACGCTGAGCTGATTATAGTTCAGCATTTTTTTAGGGCTACAATAAATTAGACCTCATTTGGTAAATAAATTTGAGGGTAGTCCATTTTGGTAAAAAATTAGAAAAATAGGTCTATTAAAAATGAATAAGGTCAAGTCTTATAAATTCTCCTATTTTTATTATAAGGGTGTTGAATATAATAATCAAAAGATAGGGTTTTAAAATATAAATTTCCCTGTTATACTATTAAATTATATAATAAAGTCTTCGCTACAAACACTTTATAATTGTTTACTGGTTGGAAGTTGGAACCTCGGGGTTTAATTATAACTCAAAATTAGGAGGGCTAGGATGTCAAATATGCTCGCGTAGTTAAACTGTCGGTTCTCCTTCGAGTAAAAACCCTAGCGGCAGACGCGATGATCGACGACGTGAACTCCCCTCTCTTCCGCTCCTTCCTCATCCAGAAGGGTGGCGCCTCCGATTAGCGGTAGGTTTGTCGTCCTGACAAATTATTTGCTTACTTCTTGCCGTTTGATCCGAACAAAGTCATATGGATGGTCGTGTTAGTTTAGTTTCGTGCTAAAATATGGAATCAGCTGCTGGTTATTCTCATGACTGTAATGCTGTGATTCTGTTATGTGATTTGGGTTGTGTTTTTGGATTTCATGAAGTTTTTTTTTTTTTTTCATTTCTTTCCTGAAATCTATTACTTGATTGGTAACATTTGACTTGGCATGATTAATGCACCATATAAGAGCGATATGATCATCTCGGAGACCTGAACACTTAGCTCTTTCTTTCTTTGTTTCTTAAATAAAATTGCTTATTCATATAAATGTTATTATCTGTTAAAAAGGCTAAATTCTATCAATAGAGTATGGTTTGCAACTGCAATGTTGTCCTCTTGATGTGGGGGTATAGAGGTTTCTAATATGTCATGGACTTAGAAAGATATAAAGATAATGTTTATCATTAGTGGTGTTCTTTATTCTTATACACAAGCTACTTGTACAAGACCTTTTCAGTTGTTAAGATATTGTGATGCTGTGCTTTTTTTTTTTTTTTAAGCTGGCGGATATTTGGGTTCCTCGATAGAGTAACTTAGTCATGGTCAGTAATTCACTGCACTTGTAAATTTCAAGCAAAGTGAGGAGTAAGTTTGTTAATTGAGTGCTACCATAAAGTCTCTCCATTTTGAGTTAGTTTCATGAATTTTCAATTTCATTTACTGATGAGTGATTCTTGCAGCATATCCCATTGTAAATTCCATTAGTTAATATCTAGGTATGGTACTAAACAATTTTTTCCTCGTGGATAATTTCTTTTGACATTTTGTTTTCCTTATATCACCTTGCATCATACGTGGCATGCCAGGTGCCATACAATATGCATGTGAAATGGGTTCTCCAATCATTTAGGGCAGTCTGTTTTTTTTTAAAAATTTTATTCTAGAGATTTCACGGCCAAATTCAAACTTTCAAAGAGACAAAAGAAGTTACATACTAACCTTTTTGGTTTGCATCTTCTCTTCTCTTCTTTCCCTTATTCTTCTTTTCTTTTCTTTCTTTATTCTTCCAGTACAACATGTCTTATTTCAGCTCCAATATTTACTTTTTAAAGATAACAAAAGCATTGCATGATTATCCATTATCTATGCTCCAAAGATAAAAAAAATCATCAAGTTTACTTCAGTGCAATACCAACATGCCTGTGGTAAAGCAATGGAGGAATGCATGGAGCAGTAGGCAAGGCATCTGCAAAAAATTTAAGATTGAAAAAGAGCATGCTTAAGAACTAACAAATTCTTTTTTAATTATTATTGAAATCACGATGCAAGAAATAATCCCTATTATGAGGCCAGGGGTATCATAAGGAATCAAGTATTAATTGCTTCAATCAAGGTATAATTGCCAAATGTCTGTTTTATTAAGTCAAGAATTGATGTTTGTTGAAGCACAAGGACCATCTTTTTTAAGTATATTGGGTCAAAAGAACAAGCTTTGTTACCTTGAAAGACATGGTTTTAGTTGATCAAGGAATTTCAAAATCTGTAGTAACAAAGTATTCAAAAGAGTTTAAAAATAAGTGTAGCTGCTCAGAGAATGGGCGGTAGCTCAATGGTAAGCATGGTAGCCACTTCACATAAGGACCATGTTAAATCTTCCCTTTATTCTGAATTTTATGATAAGAAAACTGAGAAAAGGTAAATAAAAGTTTTACCTTCTCAAGATGATAGCAAATGGGAATGTTTAGATAACTCAGCCTTTTAGCGAGTAGAATTTTGTCAGCCTTTTTTAGTATAGTAACTCTTGAGAGTTCTGCTGACATGGTCCATGAGAAATCTTTGCATGGTGCAAGCCAATTGATGGTTTTTGTAAGTGTCAGCACCATCAGATCAATGACGAACACCCTCATGTTGTTATAAGATATCAAAGTGCCGGTTAGGTTATTAGGTTTACTAATTTAATTGAGTCAATTAGAAATTTTGGCGCATTTTTAGAACTCATCTAGTTATTTACTTTTGGACTGTAGAATACTGTTTTGAGTGAAATTTGATTTTTTAGGTTTTATTTACTTTATTCTTGTATTTGGTATTTCTAAAACTACTAGGATTTTGCTTTTCTAGGAAATTTTAGGTTTCTGTTTATGGAGGTCTTTGTTGGTATCTAAGTTTCCTTTTCTTGTAAAGGCCTAGGGAGTTGAATACAAAATAGTCTAACAGTAAGAGACATTATGTTTTGGTATGAGTCAGGAAGCCATGTAAGCAAAAGATCTGATTTAGTTTTGTTCTTCAGCTTGATTTTCTGCTTTTGTTTTGTAATATACAGTATAAATGTTACTTTTTTTTTTTTTTTTTTCTTGAGTGCTTGATGCAGTACTTTTTGTCCCTATCTATTATTTCTCTTCAAAAATCTATTTGTTGGTAGATCTTGTTATTGCTCCAGGATCAGTGTCATAGAAGTTAGGGGAAGTGTAGATTATGAACTAATTACAATCCAAGACTTTGATGTCCTTAATTCTCATTCTTGGTTTATTATGACGTTGACGTCCTAAAAGATCCTTAAGGTATATATATGATTTAGTACTCCAACTATAATTCTATGTTGTCAAATAGAATCCCCAATTTTAACTTGGATGCTCCTGAAGGATGGCAAGCCCCAACATATATCACGGATTTAGCCATTGACTACTGGTTCAGTATCCGTATCCAAGGACGAGTATTTGAAACCTCAGGGATCTTCACTAGTTGTATTGCACTAAAATTATAGTAATGGACGGTCAAGCCTATTGCCCCCCTTTTTGGTATAATTTCTTATTCTCAGGTCTGGCCCTTGAGTGTTTAGTACTAATCTTTTTGGATGAGGAGGAAATTTATCTCCTAATTTTTGTCATTGTCAAACAGGGCCTTGAAGAGGACAGAATAAAATATCTAGTTTGGCTGCCTTGTTGGATTTACTAATTGAGGAACATTGAAAGCACCATCCTGACAGTTTACCTACTAGATGGTGATGAAAAATTGAAAACCAAGTCAGCTCTGTTATGCTGCTCATCCTTTTTCAAGTGATCTATATAGTTTATAACTTTATATATCCCTCCCCCGCCCTCCCCTTTTAATTTTTAACTCTTAACTTTTGTTGGTGATATGATTTTTATTGAGACAACCCATAAGACAGGAGAAAAATAATCTTAAGCATGCATTGGCAGCAAGCTGATCACTACCTTTGCTATCTCAAGCTTTACCTTATCACTTGCTAAATCACCTGCATCCCACAAAAGTGGCTACATAGCAGCAAACAGTCAAGAATAGGCCCCAACAGTGCCTCGTCCATGTTGATGGCTCCTAATGGCGAGAGTTGCTAGATGATTAGAGGGCACACAATTAAGTCAGAGGTGAAAAGATAAAAATCAGTAATTTCTTAGTATGATAGCATTAGTAGCTAGGATGACATTATTGGTACTAATTGTGACAAGAGGAAGGTTGATGCATGTTAGTGTGGATAAGATTGAGGTAGACTATAGGAGCGAGGGGTATCGTGGGACAAGTTTACTAGAGGAGTATAAACAAGGAAGCACGGATACAGATATGGAATATGGATACAATGTGGATATGGGTATATGGTAAATCCTAAAAAAAGTATGATATGTCTAGAAGATGGGAATAGATAAATTAATAAAAAATATATATTTATATTCTAATGACAATCTATACATATATAATTATATATATGCCAACAGTAAAAGATAACCTAGATATTGAGGATAAAAGGACATATGGGACATAAAACAGAGGCAAACATAAGTATTCTACTAAGCATTCTAGCTGTGTTTAAGACAACCTTTCTACTAAGCATTCCACTAAGTATTTTAACAATAATTTAACATAAATGGAGGGATAGATACACAAGAAGAAAACAAAATAGATAAGGAACTGATGCAATTCTTAAAAAACAAGAAAAATGCTTCTAAGAAATCTGCCTGTGTGGGATTGATACCGATGGTGGTTTGGTAGTGGAGAGGATTAAAAAGGGATGTCAAGGGAGTGGAAGCCATGGGAAGAGAGGAGGAGGGAGAAGTGGAGGAGGGATTGATACCTTCTAAGAAGCCCATCGACATTGATGGAGGAAGTAGGCATCGCCGAGAAAGGAAGAGTGGCGTTGAGGAAATAAGTAAGGGTTGCCGAGAGAGGAAGAAAGGTGTCACTGATGTCGTTGGAGGAATGTCATTGAGAGAGGAGGAAGCAAGGGCACTGGCTTCGAGGGAGGACTTTCGTTGAGGACGGGAGGAAGCTACGCCATGGTAGGTTTAGGAATTAGAATTTCACAGTTAATCGTGCCCTATTCTTTCTTCCCTCACTCACTGGCCCATTGTTTAACCAACAAAATTAAAAATATGTCCGAAATGTATCCAGCCATATCCTGAG
This sequence comes from Typha angustifolia, assembly GCF_048772165.1. Classification (NCBI taxonomy): domain Eukaryota; kingdom Viridiplantae; phylum Streptophyta; class Magnoliopsida; order Poales; family Typhaceae; genus Typha; species Typha angustifolia. The sequence goes on along the minus strand of NC_133239.1, from coordinate 9,841,661 downwards.
CACATCCAGCCGTATCCTACCCATATCCGGTATTACAATTGATTTATTTTTATCCTGGATATTCCAGATATGCATTAGAAGGCATATCTGGTCCATATCCATTTACATTATGTATCAGATATGGATAAGCGACTGTTTTTCCCATATCCGAGCTTTAGAGAGTATCAGACCTGGAAAGGTGGGAATCTTTTCTGGTTTCAACTTATGGTTTGAAGTTCTGCTCGAGTCAGAACAGTAATGGTTGAAACTTATTGCAAATTAGGGCCAAGACTCATAGATCAAGGCCAAATCTGGCAAGATTATTGAGTTGGCTTTTGTTGCAGATCACTATTGACTAAAGTTGTCCACCCATATGATGTATGCACTATGCCCTTGACTGCCTACATACCGCGGACTTTTTTCACTGGGTGTTGGTGCACCCACATAGGAAGTAGGGTTGACTTAGTTTTTTAGTTTGCTTAGTAGAGTTGATAGAAAACGATGTGCAAGTCAGCCCTCAGAACCATTCATTTTCTTGTTTCCATTTTACTTCCACTTTGTCAACTTATTATTCCTTTTCTCTGTTACCTGTGTTTCTGTTAAGTTTCTAACAAGTGTCTTGAATCTGAACCTAGAACTTACATTACATTTATAAATTACTCATTTATCCCTATCAGGTTTTATGATCAAATTTGTTGCAGAACTTAGATATTAAAGTCCAACCTTCTATCTGTTAAAAAACCCATTGATTGCCTTACTGCTGTGCTGTCAAGTGGCTGTTATAGTGCTGGCCCTTGGCCATAGTTAGTTACAGAAAATGCTGGGATTTGGGGCATATATTAGAAAAGTTGTTCTGAATCCTGAGGATAAGTCTCCCTTTATTTCTTTGCTAAGAGCTTTTTAGATAATAGATACACAGAATTCAATATAGAATATAATTATGAGGTAACTACATAACCTAGCTTTGGGTCAAAGAAAGGACAGGCTGGAGCAATTTGAATGCATATTTATTTGAGGTGGCCAGCAGGCCACTGTCACAGAGCTGCACCTTGGCCATGGTAAGTACACCAAACATTGATGGATCTTGAGCATATATGAAGTATGCTATTTACAATTTCAAGAACAATTATTTAGGTGGGTCTCCTTGGGTTTTGGATCATGTTGAATATGTTAGTTGCTGCATTTCTAAAGATGAGTATGGAAGTTAGTGTCTTGAGTTTGATGCGGTAATGAAGCTAAGATTGCTGTAAGTAATAGCTGCCGTTGTTTTGTAGCTCTAAAACATGCTAATGTTGTTACTGTCTTCCATTGCCACCTCCGCTTATATTGCTGGTGCGTAATTTTTGCTGAATATAGGAAATCTGAAGAACAAAAGCCTGAGGAGCAGAGGCCCAAGTTCAGTGAGAACAAGCCTGTTATGACAGAGTGACAACTTCTTGATCATTCCATAGGACCTAATGCTTGCACCTGATGTTCTTGTAACCTCTTGTTCTTGATTAATCTAGTATTCTAGTATCAGTTTGATTATGACAGCCGGTTAGCATTGTCACTCAATATTGAACTATGATGCACGGTGGATGTCTGATGTGGATATAGACTTGAAAGTCTATTGGCATATTATTGTTCTGCTGTTTTAGTTGATCATCCTATCCCCATAAGCTAAAATAAGAATTTGATTTTCCCATGAAAATATGTCACAAGAAAACAGAAGAATGGATGCTAGTCTTTTGAGGCATCTGTTCTTGGTTGGTAGCAGAGGTTTGGGCCCCCCCATGCATTTGGGTTGATTCCACCATCTTTGTTTAGCAAAAAGGGGTGGATTTGGATGGTGGGAGCCCCCAGCTTCTCCCACAGTATGAGGATATGAAAGCTTGACTACTTTCATATGCTGCATGGAATCCAAAGTCTCTTCACTCTTGCAGGTACCAATCACTCGGCTCTCTGACCTTTCTCACATTATTCTGTGTCCTTGTCGGTGCCTTTCCATGTACAACTATTACTGCCAAAAGCCATTGATTTACATCCATCAAGAGCAAACTTAGCCCCACATGTTTTACTGGGAAGGATTAACTCTCAAATCTCAGCAGCTGTAATTTTTTTTTTGACACAGCATTTATTGCCATTTTGCAGAATTCAAGCGCAATAGGAGGAAACTTGTCAGTCTTACTGCACAAAATTACTTTGATCTCTGATAAGTCTGCGACAATGCAAAATTATCACTGCCCTGCATTGTGGAGGTGAGATTGTGCAAGTTATTGTCGCTTTTCTTGTGTTCTTAGCCGTCGTACTCAATTATTAGGTTGGTGATGCTTTCCCACAATTGCATGTTTATCCCCCCACTATTCTCCACAGAAACTTTTTACTACAGAAAGTGTATTATTTTGACAGAAAAAGGACATAGAGATCTCTGGATTATCTATCTTCTCTTTTATATTTGGTCACGGACTCGTGCTCCTATCCTGAAACTGTAACCCTCACTATCAAGGATGATGGGGTCTAATTGCTTGAGATAATCTTTTGAGAGAAGTGGAAACTTAACGGTGTTCCAGTTGAATCGGTGAATTTGTACGATGAGCTCCGTTAATCATTAGAGCAATATTCTGTTGGCCTATTTGCTTAAATAATTAGTTACCTACAAATTACAGGTGGTCGTCTTGTACATTGGGATGCCTTCTTTTCTCATGAAGTACCGAGTTCTAGAGTGAGAATGAAAGGTGGTAGTTGTAGTGGAGTTGGGGATCTAACAGACCCAATCAAATCGAAGGCAGGAACATGTAGGGTTACAAAGAAAGAAAAAGTAAAGCTACTACTACCTATGAAGGGCACTCGTAATTGAGTGGTTTAAATCACATTGTCACCATGGTTTCCTACTGTCACTTCCATGCCTTCTATTCCCTTGCATGCTTAGTCACCCATGTTTCCTCAATCTATGCGTTAATTGATATAATGTATGGCAAAGTTACACAAAAATTATAGGGTGAACAAAGGGTAAAGAAAACCAAAAGATGAAAATAAAAGGGTAGTAGTAGTAGTACACAAAACATTGGCCTTCTGGAAAGGTTGTTTGATTCATCCTCTCCCCCACAAATCACGCTTCTTTTGCAAGCAATTCACGTTTCATATTCCTCCTCACTTCTCTCTATAGAAAGAAAGGAAGTCACACAAAGAGTGCCAATTAATTACCCTCCCCTTTCTCCCTTCCTTTCTCTTCTTCCCCTCCCTTATCTTTCCACCCCCATTCCCCACCCACACTCCACACCAAAGCATGTTGAGGATCTGAGAAGAAGAAGAAGAAGAAGAAGACATGACCCAGCTGTGCAACTCTGACACCCCTCTCCTATCCCTTCTCTTGGATGACACCTTCTCTTTCTTCTCCTTCTTGATCTCCCACCCCCTCCACCTTGCCTACCTCCTCTTCTTCTCTCCTTACCTCCTCTCCTTGGCCTCTTTCCTCTACCCTCTCCTCCTCTCCACCTCCCTCCTCCTCCTCCTTGCCCTCCTAACCATCTCCCCTTACCTCGATGACCACCCTCCCAAACCACCTGAGTTCTTGGGCAAGACATGCACCATTGTGTTTGACATCCTTAACCCCAAGCCTGAACAAGACAAGAACACCACCACTCTTTGGCTTCTAGACCAGTTGGTCTCCATGGTTGATGAACTCTGCACGCATTCAGTAGAGCAGAGCAAAACCATGGTGGCTTTGAACTCTGAGGAGCGCCAAGTTGATCAAGACGCTAATGCTGGAGAGAGTAGAGTGGAGAATACCTCGATAAGGAGGCGAGAGCACATGCGGAGCGCCTCCGAGGGGCTTTACAGGGATGGATCAATGAGGAAGGAGAAGGAGTGGAAGAGGACACTGGCATGCAAGCTCTACGAGGAGCGAATGACGGCTCAGCTCTGCGAGGAGCAGACAGCAGTCGAGGGGGCGGAGGAGATGGACATGCTATGGGAGGCCTATGAGATCAATGGCAGCAATGCATGCAATTCTAAGAGGAAGGATAAGGCGGAGAAGAGAGGTGATCATACTAGAGAAGAAGCAGTAGAAGAAGAGGAAGAAGAAGGTGAAGTTGGAGAGTTGTGTTGCTTACAAGCATTGAGGTTATCTACAAACAAGATGAGCTTTGGTGTTGGGAGGCCTAATCTGACAAAGATCACTAAGGTCTTGAAAGGGATGAGAATGTTTTCGCAGGTCGGCCGCCGCCGCAGTAGCAGAAAGGGATGAAGACTTCAGTTCATGGCATAGATAGAGATGAGAGGAGGTTTCAGTCAATTTGAGCATGAAACAGAGAAGTCTGGAGGTGTAAGTTTGTGATCCTTATGTCTATAAAAGGTTTTAGTTACTACCTTGTTCCTGTTAATGAAAAATACTCACTGTTTAATAATAGCTACTTGGTGTAGATCTTTCGGGAGTTATTCCAATATGTAACAAGCTATTTTGATGCTTGTTAGTGTTTATTAATAATATTAAACTTGTGGCTGTAGATGAGTCATTTATCATGTAGGTCTAACTGAGTAGGAAGTTAAAATGTGAAAGAACTCTTGTTGATAGAGATGCATATGGATCAAAAACTGAATCAAAAAGTGCATCTTTTAAGTTCAGTTTTCATCCTTATCATGCTTTAGTTGGTACAAAGACCTTTGTTGACAAATGAGTAGTCAAAATTCTCTTTTTCTTAAATCATTAAAGCTCTTCAAACCTCCTTTACATTAGAGACCACCAACAACTAAAGATTTGACTGTTAAGTTATAAATAATATTATCACCTCATGAAGTAGGATTCTATTTTTTTTCCTCTATGCATATAAAAAACTTAAGCAGCTTTGGATTATGTCTTAATTTGTGATGATTTGTGCTACAGAAAGAAGTAGCCACTGTGATTTCCTCCAGTTTCGGTTGCTTTTGTTTTCCTCACTCTTTCTCCATGCCTTCATTTCTTCTACCACACATCTCTCATTCTTTTTGGTATGAATGAGAGCTCCAGAAAAACACAGCATTATTATGATGCTGGCTTTTGCAGGGAGGAGGTCGCCTGAAGCCTGAGATGCATGAAGTTGCTGCACAGTAATACTTGGCAACCTCTGATTAGGCCATGGCAGTTCAAAGTACAAAAAAGGAAATGTTCTTCAACTGATTTCTGAGCCAATCAGAGTTCTATAAATCAGACATAATATTCTATGTTTTCTCTCTCTCTCTCTCAAAAAAAAAGAAAAAGAAAAAAGAAATGGACATAATTCAACTAAAAATTAGATCATTGTATTACTGAGTTCTAAATAATTCTAAAGGAAATTTACATACACACACTTTGATCTTCTACATTTTCACTATTTATAAATCGAACGCTATAATTTAGTGAACATCTTGAGTTAGTTTTGAATTGATACTGTAAGAATATTGCATTATTTAAAATAATATTTTATTTTTAAAATGAGTAAAATGTCTAAATGCCTAAAGTGTAACTTAGTTAAGGATATTTTTGTAATTTTTTAGTATAGTAATTAAATCCAGATGTTTAGTTAAATTTAACTAATAGATCTAACAGTAAGGTGCTTTATGCACATATTCAATAAATTATAGGGCTCAATTTATAAATAGTAAAAATGTTGGGTATAAACTATAATTTCTCTAAAAGACGGGGTATTATATGCAAATATCTCGAAAAATATAAAATATAAAAGCTTGTATTTGTTCCATTATTTAGCCTTTTTAACTAATATTTAGGTTTAAGTTCATCAAACCATGACTGAGCAATTTCATATCTTAATTACACTTATAAACAAATATAATAATTTTATTTTTAGGACTAAAATACCCTTATAATTTTCCACGTATAATTACATTTCCGTTTTGATAACAAATCAAACCCGCTTGGTTGTCTAAGTTCACGGGTTCACCGAGACTTAGTGGCGAGTTGCCTATATTAAATTTAGGGTTAAATATATATTACTTATTGTATTAATGTCCAAGATTATTTTACTCTTCTATACATTAGAAAGTTATAAATTAGACTCTATACTTACGATTAAAGTGAAACTATTAGTTTTTTCATCAAACTTAACTGAATACCATTAAAATGACCAAAATATACATGTCGTGTTTGTTGCATATTTTGATATTATGAGCAGAATTACTAAATAACCATAGTACTCAGTTAAATTAACAGTCTTACTTTAATTATAAGTACATAATTTAATTTGAGACTTTTTAAGCACATGAAAGTAAAGTGATTTTGGGTATAAGTACAATACGGTAAAATATATTTAACCCTTAAATTTATTTTTTCCACGTAGTGTTTCCTAAGAATTTGACCTTGCAACCTCTTTTGTTGCATGTTGAATTAGATATAGGAAGATGTTTTAATTAATATAGAAAACTTTAGAGGGTATTTGGGTAATTTAATCAGTAGAGTTATATAAATTATATATTAGGACTAATTGTAGTTAGTTATGCCAATACTTTTAAAAATAATAAAAATATAGGATATCGTTTAAAAATTTCTCTTTAGGGTTAAATATATTTTACCATCATATACTTATGCGTAAAATTACTTTACGCCTCTGTACTTCAAAACGCCTCAAACCAACCATTAGTCTTTCCGCTAAACTTAACTGAACGCCCAAAAAATGATAAAAAAAATCTCCACCGTGTTTGTTAGACAAGACATGCATATTTATAAGATAACACCGTTAAATGATCAAAATAGTCGTAACGCTCATCTAAATTTAACAGAAAAATTAACGGTTTCACTTTAGTTACGAGTACAAAGACTATCTAAATTTTTTAAAGTACAGATGGGTAAAATAATTTTAGGCGTAACTAGGAAGCAGTAAAATAAAATGTATTTAACCCCTGATCTTATTTTGTCTATGGCAAAGCATCTTAGGAGAACTATTATTACATGCTCTTTGTCCTTAGCAGCAGCTAGGTTCGCTACTTGGTCTACAACCAGCTGGCGAATCTAATTCTAGAATAACATTCCAAAAGGACATGAGACAATTTGATAATGAGTTAGAATATAATCTATTAAATGAGTCTAATCAATAGTAGCATCATCATATGTTAATAGGACTTCAACTGTAAACCCAGTTCCAAAATGTAGATGATATGTACAACAATTTAAAAAGAAAGAGTGATGCATAGAATTGAGATGAATTTCTTTTTGAGTCTATTCTTGATAACATCATATTATATGATAGCTTGATTTGGAGAGTAATTTAAGCAGATAATGACTTACCATCCAAAGTTGATACCTCTCTCAATGGTTTTAATTTTATTTTTTCACTCCAACTTTAGAATCTTGTAACACCAAAGTCATTAAATTCATGATTTCTAAGTCTAAGTCTTTTATCTCATAAAAATATTATAATTTTTTATGTTCAAATCGTTCTAGATTTAGTTCGTAACAGCGTTCGAATGAATGACTATTTCTGATGCGCAACTCTTTTGTTAGCATTGCTACAAACATTGTGAAACTATTCAAACACCTTCTTTCTCCACTGTTTGAGAGTAATTTAAGGAGATAATGACTTACCATCGATAGTTGATACCTTTTTCCACTGTTTTAATTTTACTTTTTTACTCGACTTTAGACTTGTGACACGAAAGCCACTAAATCCGTGATTTCTAAGTCTTTCTCTTATAAAAATATTATAATTTTCTTACGTTCAAATCGTTCTAGGTCTAGTTCGTAACAGCGTTCGAACCCTTTTGTTTACATTGCTACAAACATTGTGAATAACACTTTAAAGATGACCATCATAGTGCCTAAACTATCATAAAATCAATTGAATGCTCTTCTAATGTTCCAAAGAAGTCTTTTAACTCCTTCCAACTCTGGTAAAGGATGAAAAATATAAAAATTCTTGTCTTAGATAGTATAGTTTTTACAAAGTATTCTAAAGACATAAAAGTAGATTTTTTATACGTGAATTACCAATATAAAAATCTACCATGCAGCATAATTTGGATACATGGGATTAATTTGAGCAGTAACTTATAAGATAATTTTTTGGTTTTTTTTTTATATGCATATGTCTCAAAAATTCTTTATTTGCTTATATATCTCTCTAAAATTGATATATACATGTGTACTCTTTAAAACACTTATAAAATAATGGTTGTTTGGTTTCCTGTATTTGAAAATACATATGCATTAAGAAATATATGTTTCTCTAGATATTATGTCTAGAGAAATAAATAGATTGTTTGGTTGATTATATTTTATAATGCTGTATTTATTAAATATATATTTGATTTATTGTATTTTATAATAATGTATTTGGTAAATAAGTATTTACTTGTTGTATTTTATAATATTATTTTGATATTATAATTATAAGTATTTAGTTGTATTTCTTAGAACCAAAAGACTGTAACTATATTCTCAATTAAAGAAAGTCAAATTTAAGTAGAAATGAGAGAAGAGGGATGAATTTAGTTAAGCTAGATGCAGCCTTTTAGCATCCACTTGAATCAAATGGGTGCCAAAAAATTTGCATGAGTCTAACCAGTGTTTTGAAATACAGTTTTTTAAATTTAAAATACTAAACCAAACAATAGTTTCTAAATTAGGCATTGTATCTATTAATGCAGTGTTTATAAAACTTCCGACCGGTTTTTGTTTTGTTTCTCATGTATGCTCTTTAAAGCTCTTATTTTTTTTAATTGCATAATATCCCTTGAATTAATTAACCATAAAATTAAAAGAAATATTAGATATAGAAATATTAAAATATCCTTATTATAATTCATAAATTTCTCTTAGTTAAATATAATTTTGTATTTTTTCTATTAAATTATTGAGATTTAACTTAAAGAGTAACTGGCTAGATATTCATGCAAATATAAACGTTAGATAGTCGTACAAACAAATAAAGATTTTTTTTTTAAATATATACATGTATAAATCTAAAATTTTTATATAGGGATTACAAGTTTTGAGTATGATTTAGAATGTAATTAGTTATATTCTAATTTATTGACTAATTCTTTGTTTCTGTAAGAATTGAAAAGGTGCATCAAAATCTATCTATTTGGAGATTAATTTAAACATTTTAGGAATAATTAGAGCCTAACTTAATCTGGACCCCTAATTAGGTTTTTAGTTGTTTAGAGATCTTATCGAAACCCTAAAGCATGTTATAAATGCCTCCTTTTTATTCTCAACACCCTTGAAGCTAGGTAGATCTCGAGTTAGGCGGCTCTATTAGTATAGTATTACTTCACAGTTATTTAGAAAGATAACTTAAATATCTTCAAATTTTATTATTATTATTATGGCTTTAGATTATCTCGACTCTCGGTGTTGAAAGTGAGTTTTTGAACACTGAAATAAACTACTCCCTAAACTTATTACTAAATGTGGTTTAATTTACTGTAGCTCAAATAAAAATGTTAAACTAATCAATATGTTATCTCTAAGCAAAAATACTAATTAATTCAACGTTTTATGTATAAAATTCTTTTAACTTAATCTTTTAGCAACTAAAGAAAAGAATTACCTAATGATAAAAATGTTAAACTGATTAGCGTTTTTAAAAATACTGATTAGTTAACAGCAAGCGTACAATCAATCGGAGTATGGAAGTTCAGTGAAGCTATATGTAGTACTTCTGTTAAGACAATAATGAATTAGACCCCATTTGGTAATAAGTTTCATGACTGTTGACGGATATATTGATTTGCAATTTCTTCATTCAATTTGCAATGTCCAGACTGATTTGCATATCAAGATCTCTCCCTATATCTGATAATAAAGGTCTGCAGCAGAATTGCTAAAGTAGCAGATTTATTATAACATTTAATCTATAAGTCCAACCTTAAATGAAATTCGATAGACATGTTCTTGATATAGAGAAGAATCATGTTTACAAAATCCCAAAGATTCAAAAGACCTAGGTAGAGATACATGCGTTTGGATATTTTCCTATGTCTGATAATAAATTTTAAGGCATAAATTCTGGAGTAGTAAGTTTGAAAGAATTATTACTTTTAATCTATAACAGCAAACTTAATGAAAGCTTACAGACAATGTTCCTGACATAGAGTAAGATCATATTCAGAAAATCCCATAAATTATAAACTCTCTGATTGATCTGCACACCAAAGTCTTGTCTTGTGTCAAGCTGTTTACACCCATAACAATAGGAGGATTAGAAAATGTCTTTTCTTTTTCTTTTTCTGGAGTTACATCTCCCGGGTATATTTAATTGAGATTTATTACGTTTCATTTATACTTATATCATTAGTAAATTGTGTTTTACTAATGATATATCTTCAACTCCACCCAGAAGGGGCTGAGTCCATCAAGAAGAGCTGGTATGCTGGCCTTATTAGATACTTAATTGGTTTTGTTGTTTTTATAGAGTTCAAGTTCTACTTTGTAGATCAAACTCTATTGGCAGAATTGAGATTTTAAACTGGAATGGTACATCAAGTATGAAGAAATTCTTGCATGCTTTTTAGGATGCCATTGAAATATTCTATGTTATGCTGACTACATTTTTCACTAATTAATTTTACTACAATGTTTTAGATCTTTTTAATTGTTTTATTAGATTTGCAATGTTTTACTACATTGATATGTTCCAATTTGCTAGTAGCATTATATATTTCCAATGTTTTACTACATTGTTAGATCTGCTGGTTAGATACTTAGATCTACTTATTAGCATATTTTACTGTAAGCGTACTAGGATCTACTGTAACTTTGTAATATGTTAGCATGTTTCTTGCAATATGTTAGAATCTGCTCTACTAGAATTTGCTGTAACTTTGCAATCTGTTTCAAGAAGAATTGATGAATATTGTGTGGTGCAAAATACTCAAATGGGTGAGGGAAGCGGAAGCAAAACCCTTCACCTTCAAACAAATCTAAATGGAATAGCAATAATTTGGGGCAAACCAAATATTAGCAAAACTAATATCAATATCAATGTGAGAACTCCAAATGCAAGATGCTAGTAGTAGAGAACTTCAAATACCCAAGGTAATCACAAATATGAACACCAAATCAATGCAAACCATAAAGAGAAAAGAGGGATAGACACGATTTACGTGGTTCGGCGATGTGCCTACGTCCACGGGCGGAGCAATCTTCAATTCATTATACAAATCTTCAAATATAAAGAGATTACAACTCTAATCTCTCTCTAAACAATGGTAGCTCTCCTTTACAAGCTTTTCTTTCTTGCAAAATGCCCACACTAAACCCTAAAACAAAACATTTCTATTTATAGGGTCGGTTCAGATTGGGTTTTTCCGCATCGCGTTCGAACGCCCTCGGGGCGCGTTCGAACGCGCCCATATCAAAGCAGCAGAACCAAAGGGGCGTTCGAACTCCTACTGGGCGCGTTCGAACGCGCCCAGTGCAAATGCAGACTGGCGTTCGAACGCTAAAGCCCCGTTCGAACGCCTGTAGAAATAGCTGCTCTCGGGTTGGCTCGCGTTCGAACGTGGCTGGGGTCGAGCCTGCATCACAGACTGCTCTCTGTCTGGAGCCCGCGTTCGAACGCCCCCAAGGCCCGTTCGAACGCGCGGCACAAAAAAGCTGATACATGCTGAATTTTTGCTGAAACTGAATTTGAGCTAATTTTTAACAATTCTCCACCTTGGCGACAAATTCACAACTTTACCAAATCACTCTCCACCACTGCAAAGTGACTGCAAATCCCAAAATTGCACCGCCTGCAAATTTGCGTCAAAAGATACCAAATCCAAACAATTTCTGCAAACAAATCCAAAATAAATCCCAAATGGTCTTCACCATTGCAAAGTGAGTGCACCACTCCAAATCCCAAATGCAAGCAAATATGATGAGACTTCAAAGATGCCAAATAACTGTCTCCACCAATGCAAAGCGAGTAAGTGCACCATGCTAATGCCAAGTAGTCAAACATGCAAATACTTGGTCAAGTCCAAGCAATGTTGGACCTTGACCCCAGTCGCAACTGCACTATCGTCATGAACAATCAAAAGTGCATATGCCATTCTGTTAGTACACCGTGTAAACTTCTGGGTCTTTCTTCTCGGTCTACTAACTGTAATTGATTTTCCTTTCTGCAAAGTTTTCTGAGTTGAGGTCTCCACCTTATGCAAACTCGAGTCTTCTACATCCAAGTTGGTAGACTTTGGCGAAGAACCAAGGATTTCAATCTCCACCTGCTTCGAAAAGTCTTTGCTTATGCCATTCTGCAAATGCTTCTGATTCAAAATAGAAGACTCTCCAAAAGTTACAATTCTCTTGGAGACCTCATTCTTCAAATTTGGGCTTTGTGATTCATGACCATGTCTACCTTTCACAATCTTGCCCTGCAAAAAATACAAATTCATTTTCCGAAAGCCTTTCATCACTACTCGAATTTCCAATGCAATTTTCAAAATTCCATCTTTCATTGTGATTGTGAAGCCTTTGGATTTCAATGCACTCAATGAGATGAGATTCTTCTTCAAATGAGGGACATATCGTACCCCCGTCAACTCTCTCACTGATCCATCATGCAATTGCAAACAAACTGTGCCGATTCCTTCAATTTTACAAGTATTATCATTACCCATAAAAACTATGCCATTGCTCAGTTCTTCAAAAGTGCAAAACCAATCTCGATGAGGACACATATGATAAGTACAACCCGAATCCAAAATCCACTCATCTGTATGGCATGGTACAAATGAACTGCTAAGTGCAATATCCAAATCCAAATCATCAAACTCATCTTTAAGATCAGCCACATTTGCCTTTCCCTTCTGCTGATCCTTGCTATTCAAAGCCAGATAATCCTTTTTCCAATGCCTTTTGTTGCGACAATATGAACATTCATCTCTAGCAGGAATGTCTCTACTGGACGATCCACTCCGCTTGCTAAACTTTCCAGTTTTCAATCTACCACCCACTGTCAATGCTTCAGATGGAGAGTCCGTATGAACCTGCTTATCCATCTTGCGATATTTACTATTGATTAATGCATTTGCAATATCCTCATAATGAATAGATTCTTTTCCATACAATATGGTAGTGGTCAAATGATCATATATATCGGGCAACGAATTCAACAATACCAAGGCTTTGTCTTCATCCAAAATTTCCACATCCAAATTTTGCAAATCTGCAAGTAACTTGTTGAAGGCATTCAAATGCTCGGCCATAGGTATTCCAACCCTGTACTGAAATCGAAAAAACTTTTTCTTCAAATAGAGCCTATTCTCAATGCTCTTAGTCATAAACTTGTCCTCCAATTTCTTCCATAAGCTCTTCGCCGAGGTCTTCTTCATCACAAAGTACTTTTGATCCTTTGCTAGACAAAGCTGAATGGAGCTGCAAGCTTGCCGGTTCATTTTCTCCCAATCCCTCTCGGATATATCTTCGGGCTTCTCCCCCAAGGTGATGTCCAACTCTTGTTGAAACAAGACGTCCATCACTTCACATTGCCACATTCCAAAGTTATTGGTGCCATCAAATTTCTCTACATCAAATTTTGCATTTGAAATAAGTTTTCCGAATTTGGATGATCCCGACATATTTGCAAATCAATGCTATCCCCAAATTCAAAGCCCTAGGTTTGAGACCTTGAAGCTCTGATACCAATTGTTGTGCAAAATACTCAAATGGGTGAGGGAAGCGGAAGCAAAACCCTTCACCCTCAAACAAATCCAAATGGAATAGGAATAATTTGGGGCAAACCAAATATTAGCAAAACAAATATCAATATCAATGTGAGAACTCCAAATGCAAGATACTAGTAATAGAGAACTTCAAATACCCAAGGTAATCACAAATATGAACATCAAATCAATGCAAACCATAAAGAGAAAAGAGGGAGAGACATGATTTACGTGGTTCGACGATGTGCCTACGTCCACCGGGGAAGCAATCTTCAATCCACTATGTAAATCTTCAAATACAAAGAGATTACAACTCTAATCTCTCTCTAAACAATGGTAGCTCTCCCATACAAGCTTTTCTCTCTTGCAAAATGCCCACACCAAACCCTAAACCCCAACATTTCTATTTATAGGGCCGGTTCAGATTGGGTTTTTCCGCGTCGCGTTCGAACGCGCCCATATCAAAGCAGCAGAACCAAAGGGGCGTTCGAACGCCTGCTGGGCGCATTCAAACGTGCCCAGTGCAAATGCAGACTGGCGTTTGAACGCCAAAGCCCCGTTCGAACGCCTACAGAAACAGCTGCTCTCGGGTTGGCTCGCGTTCGAACGCGGCTGGGGCCGTTCGAACGCCTGCATTACAGACTACTCTCTGTCTGAAGCCTACGTTCGAACGCCCCCAGGGCCCGTTCGAACGCGCGGCACAAAAAAGATGATACATGCTGAATTTTTACTGAAATTGAATTTGAGCCAATTTTTAACATATTGTTTCTCTTAGAATTATTCTGTCAAATATCTTACAAATCCTATAGCGGCATCTTATCCATAAACCTTTCTACCCTTGATCATAAATGTATATGCTAAACTAATTTCCAACCTCTATCATATATAAACCGTAGAGGGGATGTATCAACTTTATGAAATCCATTTCCACTTGCATATCTATATTCATTTATTCATGCTCGGATGGGTGATGTCTGAAAAAATCCCTAGACACACGTATGTATCTAAATACTAGGCAATGATATCGCTCGTTCGCTTAAGTAAAAGTCCAAAGAAATACTAAGAATGAAAGGAGAGATGAACGCCAAGATTTTAACGTGGAAAAACCCAAAACGGGAAAAAAAAACCACGGATCCAAACTCGGATCAAAACCAATCACTATGATAGTAGCAGTTACAAGACTGACTCACAAAAAAACTCGTCGATCCAAACGACTTTGTTCTCCTCAGTCTTGATCGCTAGAACCCACGATTCACTGCTTCTCGTGATTGAAGTCCAATCTCAGTAGCACTCGAGATTGATCTTTCGTCTAGATAGCCCTTAAGACGAAAGATTAAATTCTTGTAGATGAGTGGAACTTTGTTCGTTGAAGAACCGATTTAGCCTCAAGAAGTCTCCTTCAATAATATTTCTTCAACTACCCTAGAGTTAGGGTTTCACAATCCTTATATATGATCTTCAAGATAGAGCCAAATCTGAGTCTTATCCGTACTCACAAAAATCCAATAAATTGCAAACTTCATAGGTGCGTTCAAACACGGCCCGGGTGTGTTCGAACGGCCTGACTTAATCTCAGGTGCGTTCGAACGGGCCCAAGTGCGTTCGAACGCGACAGCTTGAATTATTCAAGTTGGGTTCGAATGTGTTTGTGAACGCTGCTCTCGGTCTGTGTGAACGCAGTACCCACGTTCGAACGCGTTTGTGAATGCTGCTCTCGGTTTGTGTGAACGTAGTACCCGCGTTCGAACACGTTTGTGAACGCGGCTCTCTGTCTGTGTGAACGCAGTACCCGCGTTCGAACGCGTTTGTGAACGCGGCTCTCTGTCCGTGTAAACGCAGATTCCACGTTCGAACGCGTTTGTGAACGCGGTGTGAACTCAATAGCTTTTCTCCACTAATCTTGCAATTCTTCAAACCAGAGATATTCTAGACTTGTATAAAGCTCATATACATGAAAAAATACACTTAGAATATTTTGTACACAATTGCCAATATATAAAAACCTAACAATCTCCCCCTTTGGCAAATTGTGACAAAACACCTAGGTTACAAGATATTACAAAGATTTCAAACTGAGCAATCAACAAGTCTAGAATATTTTGCACATCAATCCCTACAAAGAAACATATACCAATCCAAGATCAAGTGAAAATAACTTGAAATGAATAACAATCCCAACACAAGTTATGAATGGAGCATAACTTTTAAAATACTTAGCAGACAAAGTTCACAATTAATCCAAGCAAAGTTATAAGCAAGACTTTAAAGACTTTAATAAACTCTAATAAGCTTCCTTTATGCCAACACTCCCCCTACACCAATAAACTCCTAAACTATAAACTCGCGTCTAAACTCACCACACACCACACACTACACATTCTCCCCCTTTTTGACACAAATGCCAAAGACTAGAAACTCGGAGGGAACTGACGATGAAGAAACATCAACACGCAGTCGAGGTAGGTGACGAAGGCGGCCTTGGTTTCTTGGTAACTGTAGCTTTTTTAGGCATTCTAGAGAAGGAAAAAAAATCGCAAGATTCAACATCTGCCCAAAGCATACAAAAAAAATAACAAGAAATCCAAAAATTCTAGAAACCATGAAGATCCTAAGTGAAGTCCATCTTCCACTTAAAAATGCTAAGTTATCACGTTTAATCGCACAAAAAACATCAAGATATTAACTTTAACGTGATCAAAACTTGAAACCGCATGAAATCAATCAAGATCAATAGACTTTGGAGATGCACTTCTAGAAATTCAAAATATATTCAAGACATAGAATATGACAATCAAATGAAATAAGTCATACACAGATCAATTAAATCATCAAAAGCATATTATAATCAATTCTAATGCATCACTCAAAATTAAATTAATCTTGATTGATCATAACGATATGCATATGCAAGATGAGCATAGATAACATGAACCAATCTTCTTAAACAAACTTTCTTATATAAACAATGATGCAACACAGTAGTCAAACCGACTTAGTATTGAAATTTTGCACTTTTCGACTTATTCTCCATAACATAACAGGAATTTTCCTGTATTATTTTTTTTTACTAAAACATATATGTGCAATGATGGCTTTCACACATGAGTAGGTAGCTCTTTTCTTGTAGTACAAATCAAATAATGTGCAAAAAGAAATTCACATATGTCATTTTTTTTAAATTTGCAAATAATGTACTGAGTCAAACTGGACTCTAAACAAGACGGCTTTCACACTAACTCATTGTAGCCCTTTTCATTGATCTTTTATGAACAAATTTTTGATGATTAAGCATGAGGTCAAACTGTGCAAATCAAGGTTAATAGTGAGCTATTTAAAAAGATAATTCATGATATCATGCTCACTCAAGAATACACATACGTTATGAGTGCATTAAGTTTAGTTTCATTATAATAGAAGTCGAGGGAGTGACAAAATCAAAATTGATACAATATACTACAAGATGACAAAATTGACTATAATAACTCATAATCAAGAGAAAAATCATATTTTTATGTCAAGAGTATATTATTGAATCTAGGAGTGCATCAATTTTTTATGACAAAATAAAACTCTCGACAAATCTGAAACTAAAACCAAAGAAAATTTCAGAGTAAAAGAAAACCCAAAAAAAAAACGAAACGAAATAAAAAGAAACTCGCAAACTAAAATGAACACAAATTCCAATAAAATCAGTCCAAATCACAAATCCCTAAAGAAGTACGAAGATACTCAAATCTCTATAAATCCAAAGGTTTTGTAAACAAATCACCCAACTGTTTCTCTGTCTCAACATGTTCTAGTGCATTGTTTTGTCTTCAACTAACTCGTGTATAAAATGATGTCGGATATCGATATGTTTTGTACGCGAGTGTTGAACATGATTTTTCGATATATTAATAGCACTCATGTTGTCACAATAAAGCACCATAGTATCTTGTTCAATGCCGTAATCTTTGACCATCTGTTTCATCCATAGTAACTGAGAACAACAACTCCCTACTGCAATGTACTCGGCCTTCGCAGTAGATAAAGATATCGAGTTTTGTTTTTTACTGTGCCAAGCAACCAGATTGTTTCCAACATAAAAACATTCACCTAAAGTCCTTTTTCTATCATTACATGAACCTGCCCAATCAGAATTCGTGTATCCCGATATAATAGCACCCGAGTCATAAGTAAACCAGATACCTAAATCAACTATGTCACTGACATATTTTATGATACGTTTCACAGCAAACAAATATGTCTCCTTAGGTTCAGACTGAAACCTAGCACACACACCGACACTAAATGCAATGTTAGGTCTACTAGCAGTTAAGTACAAAGACTACCAATCATGCTCCTACATAGTGTCTGATCAACACTTTTTCCTATAGTATCTTTTCCTAGTTTGGTAGTTGTACTCATAGGAGTTCTAGCATGTTTTGCATTGTTACATTTCAGATTATGTGAAGTTCTAACAACATAGCAATTATCAGATGTTTTAGATCCAAAACATATAACATTACCATCATGATCTAGAATAGTACAATCATTTTTGGAGAATTTTACCTCATAACCTTCATCACAAAATTGACTGATGCTTAGTAGATTTGCTTTCAAGCCCTTAACATAAAGAATATTTTCGAGACTAGGAATCCCTGGAGTACTTACATTTCCTCTACCTATTACTTTTGATGAATTACCATCTCCAAATGTCACAACTCCCCCTTCATATTTTTCAAGATTAGAGAATAACGACTTGTCACCCGACATATATTTTGAACAGCCACTGTCTAAATACCACAAATCAGAATTTAAAGCTTTCAAGGCTGTATGCACAACATAACATTTCAAATCACTTTTCTTGACCCATATGACTTTTGTTTTCATCCCATAAATGATGGAAGTTCTAGGTTTTTGCAAAAAATTGCAATGAGGTCGAATATGCCCTAGAATACCGCAATGATAGCATGTCGGAACAAACCCTTTTCTACTCACCTTTCGTCGAGGAGTGTGACTAGAGTTTACCTTTGGTACCGTCGAAGATTCACCAGTTTGTAGATTCAACTTCAGTTTAGAAGGATTCATCCAAGATTGCTTTGAAAATACGATTGAAGGCTTCAGGTATTCTTCCTTTTGTATACCTACAGAAACAAAAATAGTTTTATTATTATTTAAATTACTAGTATATCCAACACCATACCTGTCTTTTCTAGAGATCTGAGCTTTTAGAATCTAGTCTAGTTTGTTCTTCCCTTTTAGAAATGTAACTTCCTTATGCAATCGCTCTAGTTCAATTTCATCAACCTTCATTTTATTTTTCGCATTGTCAAGTTGTTTAGAAAGGTCTTTGACACGTTCAATCTCTAATTTGTACTTCTCCTCAAATTGAATTCTTTCTGGTTCAATTACCTTGAGTCGTTGAAGTAGTCTAAGATTGCTTTTCTTGAGTTTAAACGACTCCAGGTACAAGTCATTATATGCCTTTTGAATTTCAGATTCATCTTCCTCAGCTGGTAACATATCAAGATTATCTGTACTATCAGTATCAACAACAGAGTCAGTATTAAGCAGAGAAGAGACAAAGGCTACAAAGTTTTCTTCGTCTTTTTCAGAATCATCATTAGATTCATCTGAATCATCCCAAGTAACTTTCATAGCTTTACCCTTTCTCTTAAGACGATTAGGGCATTCTTGTGCGATGTGTCCAAAACCAGAACATTCAAAACATTGAACTTTATTCTCAGAATTCATATTTTTTTGTTTGACATTGTTGTTGCTACCACCTGTATTCGAACTCATAGTATTCTTCTTTTTTACAAAAGCTTTGCTTTTTTCAAATTTTTCAGCATTTAATTTGTTTGGCTTTCGAAAGAATTTATTGAACTTTTTGACAAACATAGTCAACATCTCAACATCTAAATCACCTTCATCATCAGACTTCTCTAAATTTTGTTCAACTGTGGATAGGGCCATCCCTTTGGACTTCCTTGGTTTTGAAAGACTGGACTCAAATGTTTGTAGATTTTCTACCAATTGTTCAATTTTCATAGAGTCGATGTCTTTACTTTCTTCAATAGCTGTAACTTTCACCTGAAACCTTTCTGGAAGAGACCTAAGGATCTTACGGACAATTCTGTTTTCAGGAATTTTCTCTCCTAGGTTGAAACTGGAGTTGACTATATCACTCAGCTTTGCATAGAACTCATCAAATATCTCATTCTTCTCCATACGTAGGGTTTCAAAACTAGTAGTCAACCTTTGAAGTTTCGAAAGTTTTACAGCCCTAGTTCCTTCATGAGTTGTTTCTAAGATTGTCCAGGCTTCTTTTGCTATCTCACAAGTAGAAATTCTTCTAAATTCTTCTGAGGAAATATAAATAAAAATTGCATTTATTGCTTTGCTATTCCAGCCAACTTTTTCATAATCTGTTTTATCATATGACTCAATCGGTTTCTCAATAAACTTATCATTCACCATGTACATTGGTGGACTCCAACCGTTCACAATGGTTATCCATACTCGCTCATCTATAGACTTCAAATAAGCTCTCATCCTAGCTTTCCAATATCCATAATTTGATCCATCTAAAATAGGAGGTCTAATAGATAAGGGTCCATCTCTATGAAAATCCATGCCTATCTGATCTCTCTCAAAGGGTGAGAGAACCTACTCTTATACCAATTGAAAAAATCCCTAGACACATGTATGCATCTAAATACTAGGCAATGATATCGCTCGTTCGCTTAAGTAAAAGTCCAAAGAAATATTAAGAACGAAAGCAAAGATGAACGCCAAGATTTTAACGTGGAAAAACCCAAAACGGGAAAAAAAAACCACGGATCCAAACTCGGATCAAAACCAATCACTATGATAGTAGCAGTTACAAGACTGACTCACAAAACAACCCGTCGATCCAAACGACTTTGTTCCTCTCAGTCTTGATCGCTAGAACCCACGATTCACTACTTCTCGTGATTGAAGTCCAATCTCAATAGCCCTCGAGATTGATCTTTCGTCTAGATAGCCCTTAAGACGAAAGATTAAATTCTTGTAGATGAGTGGAACCTTGTTCGTTGAAGAACCGATGTAGCCTCAAGAAGTCTCCTTCAAAAATATTTCTTCAACTACCCTAGAGTTAGGGTTTCACAATCCTTATATATGATCTTCAAGATAGAGCCAAATCTGAGTCTTATCTGTACTCACGAAAATCCAATAAATTGCAAACTTCATAGGTGCGTTCGAACGCGGCCCGGGTGCGTTCGAACGGCCTGACTTAATCTCAGGTGCGTTCAAACGAGCCTAAGTGCGTTCGAACGCGACAGCTTGAATTATTCAAGTTGCATTCGAATGCGTTTGTGAACGCTGCTCTCGGTCTGTGTGAACGCAGTACCCGCGTTCGAACGCGTTTGTGAACGCGGCTCTCTGTCTGTGTGAACGCAGATTCCGCGTTCGAATGCGTTTGTGAACGCACCGCGTTTGAACGCGTTTGTGAACGCGGTGTGAACTCAACAGCTTTTCTCCACTAATCTTGCAATTCTTCAAACGAGAGATATTCTAGACTTATGTAAAGCTCATATACATGAAAAAATACACTTAGAATATTTTGTACATAATTACCAATAAATAAAAACCTAACAATGTCTACCTCCATTTATTTGGTTTCAATGTAATCGTTTTATATTCTCTTTGCCAGTTAATAGCTAGAAAGCTAGTGAAAAGTTGGGCCACATCTGCCAGGTGAGTGTAGAAGTTGAACCCTCTTCTTCAGATACCTTCGGTGAGTCCATGGAATTTATTGAACATAGCACCCTGCAGAGGATAAGTGAAATGTGTTTGATCTTTTTAATTGATTTGAAGTGTTTAATTACTGATTATTGCTTAATTACTTATTTTGTTGTATTAGATCTGTTTAGTTAAGTCCATCTCACTTCATTTTAGTTTAATTTAATTTAATGGTACGAGAATCTCAACTTTATCTTTCTCACTATCTTCTATCTTAATTATTTATATTCTCTTATATTCTTTTTGACTTAATGTTGTTGTTTACTTATTTTAAGCTATTTATCATTTGAAATGGATTGTAAACTTTAAACTTTATTCTAATTGTCATGGGATTAGTAGATTTGAGAGTTGGAGCGAAAATCTGTTGTATGTGTCTATTGTAATTGTTCTAAAGTTTGTTCTATGTAACTTGTTGTATGAATTTGAGTTTAAGATTTTGGAACTTTATTCTAAATTTTAAACTTTGTTGTATGGATTTGTGTTATGGTGAATTATTAGAGTTGCAATTTTTATGTTGTATAATTTTTGAGTTGAAAATATGCTATTTTATTTGTATAATACACTATTTATATATAATAAATCAATAAATATTATGTAGGGTTAATATTATTATGTTATTTGTGTCATGTTAAACAGGTTATTATGTTCTCGTTCGTGTTAACACGATCTGTTTATTAAATGGGTTAGATGGATCATGTTACCTATTTAATAATCGGGTCGTATTCGTGTCTACCAAATACAACCCATTTATTAATCAAGTTGTGCTAGTGTTAGGTAAAGTTGACCCAATCCAAACCCACTTAACCCGACCCGATTGCCACCCATAGTATAAGCCTTTAGAGCTAGTCCAAATATGACTCATTATACTTAACCTCTATATACAGAGGGGCTGAGCTCATTTGTTGAATCATTCAAGCATCTAAGCATTAAGAAATTATTTTTGCCTTGAGTTTATCTTAGGAGTAAGAGTAAGATAATATAAGAGTAGAAGTAAATTAGTTATAACTATTTATTCTTCTACGAGTATATCTAACTCTTAGAATCCTAATTCTATCTTCAACCCATAGTCACTATCATCTCCAAGAGCCATCTTACCTTACGACCGTCCAGCACTACCCTTGGCCGTCTACCACCCTTCGATGACTACCGTAACGTCGAATAATTACCAATTTGTCTAATTTTGATCTCTCTCCACTGGTTTAATTTTATCTTTTCAATATGACCTTAGAAGCACGTGAAACTAAAGCCATTAGATCCATAACTTCCAAGGCTTCCTTCTATTAAAATATTATTATAATCTTCTTATGTGTACATCGTTCCAAATCTGGTTCATAACATACACATAAAAGAAATAATTGCTCATAATCCCAATTAAATATCACTTAACAGTATGGCTTAATTTTATGTCTCGAATATTAATTTTCTTTATTAAATCTATATTTAAGTCATTAGTAGAAAACTCAAATTTATAAAATTCTAACATAATCCATAGCTTAGGTATAAACTAGACGTAGAAGCAATCTAGTTTAACAGAGTAATTAATCGAGAAAGAGTTCGAGCAAGAGAGGGACCTCAACCAATGGCGGTCAAAAATAGGGTAGGAGTCATTGTAAATGAGTATTTTCTTCCAAAATATAAGTGAAATAGAGTAATCTAGTATACACGGATCCATGGCTTTTTTCTTCCCTTTCCTAAAAGAGATTTTCCATGTTAAAAAGAAATATGTTACATTTCCTTCTTGTGATCAGTTTTCTTTCTTCTACTTGATTTTGATTTAGACTTTGTGTTTGGCTTTGTCGATCATATTGACTTCGACTTTGACTTTGACTTTAACTTTGACTTTGTCTTTAACCTTGACTTTGACTTTTAAATCTTTATATTTATGTTAATCTAGTCAAGTTCGGATTTATATCTTTTCCAAAATTTCGTATACCTAAGCATTCACAATTTTTCTTTAGTATTTTGATATATTTTTTTTTATTTCTTACATAATTGAAATAAAAAGAAAATTCAAACATCAAAGTTGTTATTACATTTGAAAATATAATAGTTTTCATTAAAAGTATTAAATTCTTTTGAAAATGTTATCCTTTCAGTTCAATTTAATTACTCGTAGTCAATCTAATTTGTTATCGTTATACATTATTTGAAACATGTCAAAAAAAAAACTTTTCTAATGGTAGTCCATATTAAAGAACAAGAGGATTTGGATTAACATACAACTATCACAATATTTCTTATATTCTTAATAACAAATATTGAACATTCTAAACTTTCAAAAGGAAGGTTATGCCGATTCAAATATATTAGTTAACTTTATCCTGAATCTTTGGAAATATATGTACCATGAATAAATAACATTAAGGTTTTCTCCCTATTGATGTGAATATATATATATATATATCTTATATGCATAGTCTTTTTAAGTATATCCTTCTTATAAAAAAATATATATATTATTTCCTTTTGGGAAATGACAAAGTAGCATTCTACAATAAAAAGTAATTACACTGCAAGTGTGTGGGAATTGCAAGGTCAGGAGTAGAGAGATGACTTTGAGTCTCTCTCAATACCCCCTAAGTTGTGGGGAAATTGGGCAGGGAGTCAACACAAGTCTTCTCTTAAGTGTGTGGTGGAGTTCACAGAAATTCACTTGGCAAAACTAGAGAATTCCACAGCACTTCACCATCAAAACATCGTGTTAAAGAAGTATTGAATCTGAAGACTATGGTTATTACGCATCACAATGTGAGCAAGAAAAATCTTTTCGATTAGGGTTGGGCAATGCTCTAAGTGAGTCGTGGCAAAAGTTTCTATATAAACCCCAGAGCTCTTTTAGTTTCTACAACAACAAAATAACCTCTTGTCTTGGGCCTTAAGATTTAGCCATGAATTCCTTGTTGTCTACCCTAACATTCCTCTTGTCAGTTTTACTGCTACTCCCAGTTCTGTCAAGTGTTGCGAAATTGGCATCACTTGATTCACAAGGGAGAGCCCTCCTCCATTGGAGAACAAGCCTTAAGAGCTATGAAGCTATAGCCTCATGGAATCTTAAGATTAGTCCATGCAATTGGACTGGCATCACATGCAGTAGTGCTATGCATTCAGGGCCAAGCATGATCACCACGATATCTCTACCGAAGATGGGTCTTGTAGGGACACTGGACATCCTCGACTTCTCGGCGTTGACGACCTTAACAAGTATCAACCTCACCCTCAACCAATTGCATGGATCAATTCCAACTTCCATCGCTGCTCTTTCGAAGCTCACCTCTCTTGATCTCTCTGCGAATCAGATAAGTGGCTCCATACCCCCTCCCTTCAATAACTTGACCAATCTTAGAATCCTAGACCTATCTCAGAATAATCTTTTAGGTCCCATCCCGAATGAATTAGGAGGCTTGCAGAGTCTATTAAGCTTGCACTTGTCTTTTAACATCTTGAGTGGCTCCATTCTGCATGAAATAGGACATCTCTCCAACTTGAATGAATTATTTTTGAATAACAATAGCCTAATAGGTCCCATACCTTCAAGTCTAGGGAATTTGACGAAGCTCACTCTCTTAAACCTTGGGAGTAATCAACTCTCTGGTTCTATTCCTCCTGAAATAGGAAAGTTGGCAAATCTCCTTAAAATAAATATCTCTATCAACAACTTATCAGGTTCAATACCTTCATGTCTTGGGAACTTGACCAAGCTCACTATCTTAAACCTTTCGGGTAATCAGCTCTCTAGTTCCATTCCTCATGGAATAGGAAATCTAGTGAACTTGACGAACTTAGAGTTCTTTGATAACCAATTAATCGGTTCTATTCCGAGATGGTTAGGGAACTTGACCGTGCTTGAAACCATGCACCTAGGTGATAATAAGTTCACTGGTGTCATCCCTCATGAATTAGAACAACTAAAAAATATGGTTGATTTGGGAGTCAACAACAATAGCTTAACAGGTCCAATACCTTCATGTCTTGGGAACTTAACTAAGCTCAATAACTTATACCTTTGGGGTAATCAGCTCTCTGGTTCCATTCCTAATGAAATAAGGAATCTAGTACACTTGAAGCATTTAGAGCTCTATGAGAACCAACTAACAGGTCTCATCCCGAGAAGTCTAGGGAACATGACCATGCTTGAATTTGTGTGCCTAAATGATAACAAGTTGAGTGGTGTCATCCCTCGTGAAATTGGGAAGCTATCAAATCTGATTTCATTAGAAGTCGCCACCAACAGCATGACAGGCCCAATTCCCTCGAGTCTTGGTAATTTGAGCAACATCCAATACCTTGTACTATCTGGCAATCATTTAAGTGGCACTTTACCTCAAGGACTCTCAAATATGACAAGCTTTGTCAGAATTCGACTTGCTGGAAATCAGTTTAAGGGTGATATCTCTGATTTCGGAGTGTATCCCAATTTGGTATACATGGATTTGAGCTTCAACAGGCTCTCTGGTACGCTTTCGCATCATTGGGGAGAATGCTACAATTTGACGAGCTTAAAAATCTCCAACAATGATCTCAATGGACAAATACCTTCGAGTATTGGGCAATTATTTCAGCTGCAGGTGCTTGATCTTTCATCTAATAACCTAGAAGGTGAGATTCCAAGAGAACTAGGCAAGTTATCTCAATTGTTCAACCTGAGTCTAAGTAATAACTTTCTCTCTGGTGAGATACCTCAAGAACTTGGAAGCCTACCCAACATAGAGATTTTGGATCTATCAGCTAACAACTTGAGTGGATCAATTCACGACAAATTTGGGGGTTGTCATAAACTTCTGTTTTTAAAGTTAAGCAACAACCATTTAAATGGAAGCATCCCCATTCAAATTGGAGGTCTAGTCCACCTACAAGAGTTACTAGATCTTAGTCATAATTCATTTTCTGGAAGCATACCATCACAACTAAGTGAATTAGTTATGCTACAAGATCTGAATCTCTCACACAATGCATTGAGCGGATCTATCCCAACATCTTTTCAAGATATGGCTAGCCTAACAAAGATAGACTTATCCTATAATGAATTGGAGGGGCCTCTTCCTACTAGCCAAGTTTTTAGGAAAGCTCCAATGGAGTGGTTCACCCATAATAAAGATCTTTGCGGCGAGCTGCCTGGCTTGGCTCTATGTAGTTCAAGCATTTCAAGCAGAAGTTCAAAGAGTAAACGAAGTCACACTATTCTGTTAGTTGTTCTTCCTATTCTTGGATCCGTGCTTCTTTTCGTTGGCTTTGCTTTATTCTTATCGAAGAGGAAGAAAAGCTCTAAAAACAATACAAGTGAGATTGGTAAAAATGGGTTCTTGTCAGGAAACATTGATGGAAAAGATTTATATAAGGATATCATTGAAACAACGGAGAATTTTGCTGACAAATTTTGCATTGGCACCGGTGCATATGGAAGTGTTTACAGAATTACCTTACCAAGAGGAGTGAGAGTAGGAGAAGTTACACTACCAACAGGAAAAATTATTGCTGTGAAGAAAATTCATCAAACGGAAGAAGAAAGATTGATAGACAACCAACTCTTTCTTCATGAGATACAAGCACTATCTGAAACCCGACATCAAAATATTGTGAAGCTTTATGGCTATTGTTCAACTGATCAACATAGGCTTATTATTTGTGAGTACTTAGAGAGAGGAAGTTTAGCAGCCATTCTTACACATGATGCATATGCCGTTGAGTTAGAATGGACCAAAAGGTTGAATGTTATTAGAGATGTTGCTCATGCTTTATCTTACCTGCATCACGATTGTTCTCCTCCCATAGTTCATCGAGATATCACAAGCAACAATGTTTTACTTGATTTGGAATTCAGGGCTTGTGTGTCAGACTTTGGAATAGCTAGAATTTTGAAGCGTGACTCATCCAATTGGACTATGGTTGCTGGAACACGAGGCTATATCGCACCAGGTAAATGCCTTTATTTATTTGCGTTGATTTTTCTTAAAGTGTATTATTATATTTGTGTCATATACTTTTTCTCAATAATACGAAGATACACCTAATATGTTATTTGCTCTACCATATGGAAATTTATCATTTGACCCCTAGATTAGGTCAAAAATATTAAGATATTATTGCATGCCATAACCTAATTTTAGAATAGTGCCATAAACCATTGGGCATAACTACTAATCTTTCATATTTCATAGCTTTTAATATTTTCTTATAGATTTTAATATAATTAGGTTTAGTTTGCTGAAACTTTATCTTCTGATATTTTGCAGAACTTGCCTATACAATGGTAGTGACTGAGAAATGCGACGTATATAGTTTTGGAGTGGTGGCACTTGAAGTGCTGATGGGAGCTCATCCAGGAGATTTGATTACATCCTTATCATCTACTGCTGTCGAACTCACACTATTGGAGGATATCTTAGATCCACGTGTAACCCTCCCGACAATTGAAGTTGCAAGTGAAATTTTAACTGTAGTTAAGATAATCCTTCAATGTTTAGAAGCTAATCCACTACGTCGACCAACAATGCAACATGTATCTCAAGAGCTATCTGCTTTCTAGAGGCGTCCTATCTCTAATTGATATTAACTAATATGATCATATTGTATTGTATCCTAATGCACTGCATGTAAAACATACTTGTACATCAATTTAGGAGAACAAATTATTTCTCCCTATTCCTATGCTTATATATTTTAAGTTTATTCTTCTAAGCAGTATAAAAACAAAAGAAAGTTCTTGTTGATTAAGCAAGGTGTAGAAACTTGATTTGGGAATCATAATTGGCTATCAATTCTATATTCTTTTGTATCTAATTGACTATCTAATCTTTTTCATTTTTTACTTTTCTGAGCTGTGGCTGGACTGAAACAATCTCTTTTTTATTTTTATTTTAGCAATTTGCACCAAGGACCAAAATATGTGAGGATGACCTGATTGACTCCTTTTTAAGACCAAAATTCTCTTTCTTTAATTTTGGGTGGGGAAAGAAAGACTTGTTTTGCATTCATTTTTGGAACTAGTTGAAGTAAATTAGGAGCAAACTCTGGACAAGTCCACCAAATACGAGTTAAGTTTAATATAAGAAACAAAAGCAAAACAATAATAGAAGTGATGCTAAAATACATGTAATTATCTTAGAATTGAAGTACATGTTCCTCTCATATGAATTCATGGTCTTTGAGATAACATTGCCATCCTGTATGGACTAAAATAGACCTAAAATTGAGGGAATGAATTAAAGTTCAGATGATGGACCCAAAGTCCAGAATATACATCTTTCTCTTGAAGCTTGTATCCATTTTTCTCCCCTCCTCTCCCTTTCCCCCTTCCTCTAGGGTTGCTTTGTGTTGTTCCCCTTTTCTCTTCCAGTTCTCTCTCTCTCTCCATCTCAAGTCCTTGCTGCTAGAGCTACCACTAGAGCTGTTCCATTTCTCGATCTTGTAGATGGGGTGGTAGTAGCCAGTCGATACAGCATCCCACTTCCTGAGGAGAAATTTTGTATAGTAGAGTTGGTAGCAAGTTTGAAGAAATTCCATGATGACAGAAGAAATCTAGCATTATAATTATCTGGGAGCAAAGCTTTATCTAGGCCATGGCTTTTCATGCTTGCATCAATTTCTTCGAGTTAGGGTGGGTCACTTAAGCCCAGCCGAGCTTATTGCGAGGCATTAATTTATTGTCGCAAACATCAAAAACAGAGGGCAGGTTTGAAGAGGTGAACAAGTCTTTGAAGCGGTTTACAAATGTGTTTCGAATAATGTTTGGATTATGTCCTCCTCTTGTAAGTAGTAGCTTTTGCATGAAAAAACTTGCTATTTTAGTCACCTGCTTCCAGTAGATCTCCTTAATTTTTAATGTAAAGGTCCTCCATAATACTTCTAATCACCTTCTCCATGATCCAGGTGAGGATTTGTATGAATCTTGAGTAGCTCAATCTCTACATTCTTGATTTACACATTTAAATTGGCCATGTTGCATTTCACTCAGGAGGAGATGCACCAGGCAAGAGAGGAGATGTTTTCAGATAATGAGTTTTGAGGGATGTAAAACTTAGTCCAACTGATCCTACAAAAGGAGGAGAAAGAGTTAGTTCGAAACCACCAATTTTCAAGGCGAAACCTTGAGGTCTAAAGTTGGTTGCTAGGTTGGTATCCTTTTAAGAGCAACTTTAACCTAAATTTGGAGCCCGATTGAGCTCCAATGGATCTCTAAAATTAGCTCCAAATTTAGAGCTAGCAATAGTGAGGCTACAAATTTAGACGGAGTTCAAATCCTCAGCAATAAACATTATTTGTGAAATATTTTTTATTTTGATACAACTATATATATATATATATATATATTTATCACAGTTAACAAAAGTGATATAAAAGATAAATTTCTTTGCATTACTTTTTGTTGGGTTGAAACATAAAAAATCTTAATTAAGACGATTATATAATGTGTCACAACTACTTTAATTTTCAGGACAGGATATAAAAACTGACATAAATAATAGTTTTCAGTGATAATATAAAATAAGTGTCACAACAATTATAACTTAGAGTGCCTATTTTACAAGATTGTCACTAATAATTATATAAAAATATAAGTTTTTGTGTGAACATTCCTGAAGTAAGATGGACACATATATAATTAACTCTATGAAAGACTTAGTGACTACTAATAAGGGATACAAAACTTGAATTATTAGTCCAGCATGAATTCCAATACCTATTTGATTACAAATAATATCTTCACGCATCACTATTATATACATAAACTAGGAAAAATAACAATAGAGAATAAAATAAAGAAAATGTATAGTTTTTGAAATTTGAAATATAGATTTGTTACTTATTTTATCTATTATTTATTCATGATGATGTAGATTTGTTCAGCATATATCATAAAAAGATCACGACGTTGATGACGTTGAGATCTCAAAGGGATTAAACAAGTTGAATACTAGAAGGCCATGCAACTTATATGAATCAACACGTCTTTTAATAATTTTATATAAATCAATACTGACCCCATAACTTAAAAATAGAGTCTATAAGTCAGTCTTGTAAAATGCTACAGTTTATTAATATTGTTTCGATCCGAGTTTAAGATTTTTCTATGTAAAAGCTTAGTGTTCATCTTTGTTTGTTTCTTTGATAATTATTCTGTATTTTTATTTACTTAAACAAAGTGTTGGAAAATCGGGACTAGGTTTTAGTTTATTTTTTCATCCAGAATAGCCTATACATCTTTCTCTTGGAGCTTGTCAAGGGTACTCAAGGATAACAGCCTTCATCAGTTATCCTAGCTTGTAGGATCTGTAACAAGCCTAAAAAGCTTCCCTAGTTTATAGTAACAAACTAAACAAGTTTCCCTAGCTCATAAAACAACATATAACAAACTTTGTTACTAAAATTGTGTACGTGTAATCTCTTTATATATGGAATATGGTGAATGCCTAAACACCAATTGGTGTGAGATTTCCAAAACATTGTTATGGTATCATAGGATTAGCATCTCCCGATCCACATGGCCTCCAAAACCTATTTCGTCCTCTCCTTCAATACAAAGGTGCACATGATCACCATTAAACTCTCTTCCTTTAACTTTCAGCTTTGGCATTCGTAGCTTACACCATTATTACAATGCCATGAACTTCTTTGCTATGTTGATGGCACCATTCCTATGCCTGCTGCAACCATTATCTCTGGTGAGTTCTTTGTCCCAAATCTCAAATATGCTGAATAGAAACACCAAGATTATCGTATATTCAGTCTCATTCTATCCTCTCTCACGGAAGAAGCACTGGCTGAGGTTGCTGGGCTTACATCCTCCCATGATGTCTGGGTCACCTTAGAAAACTCCTTCAGTCACAAGTCTAAGACTCGTCAAATATGTCTTAAGGATGATCTATAGAAGCGTGGAACTCGTACTGTCACTGAGTATTCCCACTCCGTCAAGGCTTTATGCGATCAACTCGCCACCATCGGAAGACCTATGGATGAAAACGACAAAGTTAATTGGTATCTTCGTGGGCTTGGTCTAGATTTCACAATTTTTTCTACTACCCAAATGTCGCTTACTCTGTTGCCTACATTTAAGATCTTGTTCCCAAAGCTGAAAGCTTTGAAATCTTTATCAAATCTCTTGATCAATCAGTGGGTTTGCTCACTGCATACACTACCAAAAACGGAGCTGCATTTGTACAGTCGTGTCGAGGAGGTCCCAGGCGTGGTTGCCGTCGTAGAGGAGGATCCTCTAGTCGTGGCGACGGTAAGTACATATCTCGTTGCTAGATCTGCAAAGCATGCCGCCTTGTGCTAACCATACTGAGGCACTGTGTTCTTGTTCTCTCACTGATGGACAAAGTTCAGTTTGGTATGTTGATACTGGATCTTCAGCCTACATGACATCGAACAACTTTCAAAAGCTGAAACATATGATGATAAGGACTGTGTGGTTGTAGGTAATGGAGCAAATCTTTCTATTACTCATGTAGCCTTCTCTTGAACTCTTAGATGTTTTGGTTGTGCCTTGCCTAACCACAAACTTATTATCCATTATTAAATTGATGACCTCTGATTTTCCATTCTCTATTCAATTTACTAACTCTGCATTCACTATCCCAAATCACAAAATTGGAAAGGTAGTGGCAATTGGTCAATGTGAAAAGGGCCTCTATGTGCTAGAGCATGGTCAAGAAGCATCATAAAGAGGCTTGGGACCTCACATTATGAGGACTTTGTTGCTATTCTACTGAGGCAAAGTATCAAATGGAGTTTGAAAGATGAGCAGCCACTGCGTACCACCTTGGCCGGACCCGACATTGAAAAACACTTTCATTTCGGGGTTGTGAGAGAAAATTAGTTCAGATGTGTAAGCTCTTAACCCACTTACACTTGAAAAGGCCTTTGAGAAGGCTGTGAGGATGGAGCAAAAGCACAATACTTTGAGGCAAGCAACGAGGATGAGCTGGACCGCCAAAGATGGCCAATATGCAAACTACGCGATAGCTAGACCTGGAGAGAGACCGAGGACAAGAGCTACTGCGCATGGACTGAGACCACCTTTGAGACCATCTTTGGATGTTAGAGGAGGCACATGATACCCATTCGAACTCTCACACCTGTCCAGGTGGAGGAGTGAAGGGCGAAGAGGCTGTGTTTCCGTTGTGATGAATATTTCACGCCCAATCATCGGTGTTCCAAGTTGATTAGGAGTGTAATGCTCATCGACGATCTTGATGAGGCTGAGGTCAATGTTGGAGATGGAGAGCATGTTGAGGAGGTCTAGGAGGAGAGCATGGAGGAGGACATTCAAGTAGAGATCTCTATGCATGCATACTCGGGCACCACTACGTGGAAGACTTTACTAGGCTATAATCTCGTTAGAAAACATTGTATAGATATCCTAATTGACTCCGAAAGTATATATAATTTTCTAGACAAGAGGTTGATAAGGTAAATGGGATTAAATGCTAAACTGACCCTAGGATTTGATGTTGCTAATGGCACAAAGCAACAAGTGGATAGCTTGTGCCGCTGGGTTGAGATTTGGGTGCAAGGCCATGACATTATCATGGATTTGTACTCTTTGGCACTGCGAGGAGACAATATTGTACTCGACACTCAGTATTTCCAGTGCTTGGGACCTGTCACCTTTAACTTTCGAAGCATGTTGATGAAGTTTAAATGAGGAAGCCAAGAGGTGCGGTTTGATGCAGTTCGTGTGCCAGCAAGCTCGACATTGTAGCCAATAGTGGGGCTACTGTGTGCAAGGGAATTCCCCTACTTTCTTCAGTTGAGATGAGCGGAGGATGGGCCTAATGCATGTCTAGGTATCACCATTAATTTATCTAATTTATTGGATGAATATGCTTGACTGTTTGAGAAACACAAAAGGCAATCACTGATTAGGAGTGCCGACCACTAAATTAAGATTGTTCTAGGGGTTGCCTTAGTGAATGTGAGACTATACCGGTACCTAGATGTGCATAAGGATGTCATCTCCAAGATGGTGGTGAAGATATTGGAGCAAGCTGCTACATCACTTTGAGACTCGACATATTGGGTTTAGCGCCCAATGCTTAGGGGATTACACTTTGGTCCCCAATCTTTATCCTATTTGCTTTCTGCTCTTTAGTTGCTTATACATTTGATGTATTTTACGTTAGACCTTGTGGGTCATGTTATTTGCTTATGAGCTTCTAGTTAGTGTGAGTCGGATCAAACCACTTAGGTTAGGCCGACCGAGTCATAAGTAGCCACCTACAAATAGTTGTGATGCTCACCTAAGTAGTCACTTTTGGAATTAATCAAATCTTCTTCATCTCGTCTCTCTTTCTCCCTCAACCTTCTCTCCCTCTAGTCGACCACTATTGTTGGCTAAGCTCCTTCCCTTTTCGTTTGGTTGCCACTCTCATCCCCGAGAAATGACCCTAGCTTACATACACCACCATTACTTCACCTCCTCTAACCCTAGCCGAGCTCCACCACATCCACCACTCGGCCACCACCTTCACAATCCCTTCTGGTAGATTAGTTGCTCCATCCCTGTTCTACCAAATCCCCAAATAGCATCCAATTCCAACGGTCGGATTGCTATTTAGCTCTTAACCCTGACATCCGCAAATACTTTCGGGACCCCAAATGCTCCTTGGAATCCCTTTCTAAGTCATCTCAAGTATCCTTTGCAGTTTTGCCTTTCCTCTTGAGATGATCCATATGCCAAAAAACATTGTCTTCATAACTTTGGATAAGTTCCCTTAATTTCTGCTCTTAGACTTGTTGCTTGAACCACTTTTAGATAAATAAAATTCTTAATTATTTTCATAAAGAACCCCATCAACTTAGGACCCATATCATTGTCATCATCGGTCTCTAAAAAATCATGCATCCTAGCTTTCCAATAAGGATCTTTGCATCCATCTAATTAATAAGAGAGGTCTTAGCGAAGATTGACTTTCTCTCAAAAAGTCCATATCTTAAAAGTCCCTCTTTAAATAAGAGAGCCAGCAATGATACCAATTAAAAATTTTAAATACTGCTCTAAAAGATTAGCTCACAAGCCCTAATAATTATAAATAACCCTAATCCTAGTAGAATCCCGCCGATCGTGTTCGAACGCACCCAATCGCGTTCGAACGCACAAGAGACGTTCTCTGTATGTGCGAACGCGACTCATTCTGTGTTCGAATGCAACCTATAAGAATTTTATTTTAATAAAAATAAATAACTAATACAATAAGAAAAGACTCTAATAAAGTGTATCAGATATTATAAGCTCAAATTTTGTTATAGCTATCTTTGCTTGAAAAATATAAAACTCTACCGAAATTACCCAAATAAATTAGGATACAAATTGGATGGTGGCAAAAACTATTTGAACACTAAATAGTATTCATTGTGTAGTTGTATATAAGTAGCAGTTTTGTTCTTCCAAATATCATTATCCATCACTAGTAATAGTATAGACAACCATAAGTTAATAACTTAGAATTTTTGTTCGGAAGAATCTACCGAATCTACTTCTCATCTCTTGGCCTAGTGTTCTTACTGGCAGATATTCGTGACGAAGACTTTTATGTCCCAGATTTTCTCTCAGCAATAATCTGGTGGATGATCTGAAAAAATAAAAAACATAGTTTTCAAGTGAGAGACAAACTTCAACTGGTCTAATCTGGGATATGTTTAAAGTTTGTGATAATTCGGTTTCTTTCTTTCCTAACCAGTCTCCTATTAACTAACTTTTCCTCATTTATTTCTTCCTGTACCTCTTAGATTACTAGTTATCTAATTGAGGTCCTATGTCTAAATATGATGTTGACTTATTGGAGTTGCACTGCTTACAAGTCTTGGCCAACCGTAGAAAATATTGTGAAACAAATCAGATCTAGACTAGATTGTAGAACAGACGACTTGCTCAAACTCTTGTTTGTACGCATAACGAATCTTCTACTAATCATAGAAAATGACAAACAATTTATAGTGTTTCTCTCCAGCTTCACGAAAAAAGAGATGAGTACGTATAAATTTAATTATGAAATCGGAGGATTGGACGTGTAGATATTTTTCAGCAAAGCAACAGTTATGCCTTGTGCTTATAAATAGTGGTGTGTACTCGAGCATGTAAAATTTATCACCACACCCTCTCTTCCATAGAATTTTAATGGCTCTCAAGAAGATCCTCCTTACTTTTGTGATCCTTCTCTTGGCTGTCATCGGAGACCTCGTCACTCCTGTGAGAGCTCCGCGTCCATCCGTTGCTAATTCGGGACTCCCATACAGTCGGGGGCCACCACCATGGCATACTAGGGGTGGACCATACACTCATTCTCCTCGTTATGGTCGTCATTCTCCTCGTTATGGTCGTCGTCCTCCTCAGACAACTGCCCCTCCTCCTCCTCCTCCTCCTCCTCCTCCTCCTCCTCCTCAGACAACCGCTAAAGAGAAGAAGAAAATCTCTACGATAGGTCAGTAGTACAAACACATAGATGCACACTCATTTTATTATATTAACTCATTAATTACTCTAAAATTTAATCGAGTAGAGAAATGATGACTTTTAATACAAACACTCACACTTAGAGGTTGGTAAAACTTTATATATTCATGCAAAGATAGGCACAACATGATTTGAATTTATGATTTTTGGCACTGATACTATGTTAATTTACTAACTACTCTAAAACTTCAAGTTATAAAAAAAACGGTGACTGTTGTATTCTAACATATTAGATAATTTCTTCTCTAAACACTCCCCTAATAGCAAAGTTGATATCCTTGAGAGTTAAAATTTGATTCATTTAACATAAATATATAGTTTAGAAGGCTGCATACAAGAAAGTAAAGAACTTTTGAAATATTTACACCCAAAAAGCAAAATATGATAGTAGGACCCAATTTAATGATTTTAATTAGATGGGCCTAAGGTTTTCAGATGGCCCAACATTTTAAAGTTAAACAGCAGCTCAGTTTTTTATCTTTAAAATGTTCTAACTTTACTAATCATATCCTTTATGATTTTAATTTTCAGGTAGCACTCCTTAGTGTTAAAGATCAAAAGTCTATTATGCGTCCATTGGTCTCCCACCGTCGTTCTCTTGGTTGCTAGCTTTACAAAGAATAATTATAGTAATATTTTATAGTTAAATTGCTCAGTGTATGTATGTGTCCAGCTGAATGTTATTCCTTATGTGCTCGTATGCATATGTATGTGTCCAGCTGAATGTCTATTTTAGATAGTAAGATTAGCTTTTATAATTTACTCTTATTTGCACCAAAAAAAAGAAAAAATTGGTAGACTTTTGAATTGGGATTAAATATTTTGATTTAGCAACATAAAGTATGAAAGAACTTAAACAATTAGGCATCATTTCTCAAACCTTACTTAGCATAAATAATAATAGGAAATAATAGCAGATAAATAAGAAAAAAAGAACACCAAAATTTTTACGTAGAAAAATTCAAAACTAAACAAAAAAAAAATCACATATTTAAATTCAGATTAAACTAATTATTAAAATATAGTAATTTATAAATAGTCAGATCATTTGTATGGCCGAGGCAAAAATTCTAAATAGTGTCATTCCTAAAATGAGTTATACTAAATTCTAAACATTTTAATAACCACTAAAATTGATTTTTAATTACTAAAGTAGAACCAAGTGATCTATTTATATGAAAATATATCTATAGAGAATATTCATAGATATCAGGCCCTTTTAATTTTTCTAATTAATGAAAGTTAGGGGTGGCAATCGGGTTTAAGCGATTTAGATAGTGTCAGATTTTGATCGGGTCAACTTTATCCTAACATGAATATAGTTCGACTATTAAACGGATTGTATTTAGTAAATATGAATACGATCCGTTTAGTAAACGGGTAACATGACCCATATAACCCGTTTAATAAACGGGTCGTATTAACACAAAACGATAATCTGTTTAACACAACACGATAACACGATACGAATAATACAGTAATTTTTACCCTATAATAATCAATATTTACTGATTTATTCTATATAAGTGGTCTATTACACAAATAAAATGGTATCTTTTTAACTCAAAACTTATACAATACAAAAAAAAAAAAATTTTAAGTATTCAACCATAAATCAAATAACACAGATTCATATACCAATTCAACCACCAACAATCAATATTAAATAAATAAATTTAGCTACTATTTTTAGTTCTAAGTTCCAATTGTTAAATCTAATAATCGCATGACAATTACACCATAGTTTCAAGTTCATCACCAACATCTAATCCATTATAAACTATAAATAATTTGAAATAAGCGAACCAGCCTTCTGTTTTATTATCCAACAACCAAAAAGAATAAAAGTGAATGTAAATAACTAAGACAGAAAAGATAAAAAGAATTAGTGAACATGATCTACTACGAGTTGGTGAACATTAGAATATTCAACTGCTCCACTTATTTTAGATAAATATTAAGTTGCAGTGAAGGTCACATATAAAAGTTTTCATACAAGAAACTAACATATGGAATTCTTGTTGGATTACATTTGAACGCTACAAGTAGAAGCTCATATGTACTGACTAGAGATAGACTAACTTATATAAACATCTCTTTGTTATAAATTATGAAGACAGATGTAACCTGAGATGTCATCAATTAAAAGTTATATATGGGTGACGTTTTTGCATGTTGGATCACTTGCTACTTATTTTTAACATATTACAGCCAAATTAACAAATAGCTTTTCGTCTCCTTAATAGCAGGAAGTTCTCTAAGTTGCAATTATCATTGCATACAAATAGGAATTCTACCTTATCTGTTTATACTCTACTTCCTCACAGGGAACTTCAAACAGTACTATTAATATTCTTGAACAACTGCACTACCACCTAACTAGACATTCACTAAGCATTCTAGCTTTATTGACAGCTAACAAAAGAAATTTGAGAAGTAAGCAAGCTCCTATATGAAAAAGAAGTATCTCACTTTGTTAAGTTGCTCACTAGTGCCTAGTAATCACACTATAAGTATATAAAGCTTATACTATTCGAACTAGGACTTGCCTTAGACTAATTCTAAAAGTTTATATGACTCGAACTAGGACTTGCCTTAGAGACTTACATGACTTAATTGAACTTACTTTAGTGGCTTACATGACTTAATTAGACTTGCCGTAAGGGATTACATAAAAGATAAAGATTACTTAGCTAAATCAGCCTTCCTTATCCTTCTCGGATTGATTCTTCTTTATACCACAGATAGAGTCCGAGTTTGGAGAAACCTTGAATACAAAAATTATAGATCAGGATGTTTTCGATCTTCTCCAAGTGGTTTTGTAATATTTAGTTTCTCCGAAATATCCTTTGAATAGATTTCCAAAGATGCGCATAGTTGAATTAGTTAACTAACAAATTCTAATCTAATAAGGCTCTAATTAAAGCAAATAAGCAGATAAGATAACTAGACTCCATCTATTGAGCTAAATCTCCCCTTGATGTGATTCGATCTGACCTAGTTAGCATTACACCAAAGCTACAACACCCTTATTATACTCTATATTCATAATCTGCATATATACTTATAGTATGCCTGTGCTTGTGCTAACACCGATCGTTTTCATGTATGTTCAATATCAATATTATATTATAGGAGAATTAGAAAATTCCTATTTATATGAAGATTATGTGAGACGTTATAATGAGCAATACAATTAGTTGATCAATTTTGATGAATATCGATAATATTTAATACAATATTCTCATGTTATTCTTGTGCTAACAAATAAAGTCTTTGATCGTCCTATATATCTTAGCATTCTAATTTTTTGTCATTTTGAGTTGTTTTGCAAGTCTCAGATTAATCTTTTTACTCTTGTAGAATTCTTTGTACATTCATTGTAAGCTCTTTGTAATTCTGAATCATCTGCAGAATCTGTCACATCTGGATCCTATTCATCTGCACTCAAACATTTATTAGAAAATTTAATAGATAACAAAGAAGTAGTGAAAGTAACATAATTATTTTCTTTTTTTGGGTCAGAGTTGTCATCAATAGAATCATCAGTATTATCCCAAGTGGCTTGCAAAGCCTTG
Source organism: Typha angustifolia (assembly GCF_048772165.1). NCBI lineage: Eukaryota > Viridiplantae > Streptophyta > Magnoliopsida > Poales > Typhaceae > Typha > Typha angustifolia. Next base: position 9,802,286 of record NC_133239.1, on the reverse strand, counting down.
CACTTTTTCTTTAGGCGATTTGGACATTCATGACTAAAGTGGTTGTGACCTTGGCATTCATAACATTTAGCGACTCCCCCTTAATTTTTGCTCCTAAGTTTTGAGGCTTTAGAACTAGGGCTAACTAAGGGTTCACAAGATTTTTTTGATCTTCTCTATGACTTTGCTCTCAAGCTTGTTGTCCGTGGCACTTTTCAATTTCCTTAAAATTTCTCAAATTTTTTTACAAGAAGATCCATAATATCAAGGTGCAACTCACAATTCCCATAAGACTCCTTAAAAACATACATCCTATCTTTTAAATATGAATCTTTAGATTTATCTAACACGGAAGGTTTATCAATGCCTTCTCTCAAATAATCTATCTCCTAAATGATCTCTCTCTAAACTAAGAGATCCTACCCTGTACCAATTGAAAAACTAAAACTTACGTGAATCCTTAGATATGCTATAATACCAATTGAAAAATGTAAGAAACGCCCTAGGAGATGGAGATCTATTACACACTATTAATAATAATATGTGAAAAATAAAGCGTCAAAAAGATAATCGCAAACACAATTTTTTATGGAGAAAAACCTAAAACTAGGTAAAAAATAATAGATCCAAACTTGGATTGATATTAATCACTAAAACCTATAGTAGTTAGCAAGAAGCTTGTAGATCACTTATCGATTCCTAGGACTCAATTTGTACCAACCTTGCTCGTTAGACCCCGCGATGCATTGCTTCTCGTGATAAGTTTTCAAACCTCAGAGACCCTCGAGGTTGATCATTTCGTCTCAATGACTCTCGAGACGTAGTACTTCCAAATCTGATGTAAATGCATTGAGATGAGAACAATTCAATACATTTCATCTAAAGTTGAGAATTGATCTCTAATGGCCTCCAAAAAATGATCTTGAAATATTGATCGACGACTTCTCTAAAAGATGATCTCCAAATTAATACTTGACGGTTCTCTCTCTCCTAGAGTTAGATTAAACATCTTTACATATTTCTTAGAGATAAGATAAATGCCTCTTAGATATAAGATAAATACTTCTTAGAGATAAAGCCAAATCCAAGTCAAATCAAATATTACGTAACTCCAAAAATTACAAATTACATGGGTGCATTCAAATGCAACCCAAATGCGTTTGAACATGGTGACTTGAAGTGTGAACGCACTGCTAATGATCACATATGGACCTCTGTATGTGTGAACACCTGCAAGGTGCGTTCGAACGGCCAAAACAAGCTCTCTATATATGCGAATATGGTGTTAACGGCTGCAAGGTGCATTCGAATAGCCCCAAAGTGTATTCAAACGCCTATTTAAATGGTAGACTAGACAGTTTAATGCAGAGTAGTTGTTTCTCTACCTTTCGATAAAATTTCATACTTATTCAATATTTTGACATCATTTAAGCACTTCAGTAATGGTTCTAAAATCGTTTCTAATATTTTGACTTCAAAATTAATTATTTACATCAATAGTCTTCATCAAACATCTCATAATTTGTACATATGCTCATACATAAAATCTAGACACAATATATAAATATAAATTATATTTTGAAATATAATTTGTCAATTACATAAGTACAAATAAAACCTAACATATATAAAACACAAAACAGCTACTTATATGATTTTATAAACAAAAATATAAGTATAAACAAAATCTAATCAATAACTATTTGGTGATTCTTACCTTTGTTTAACTCTTCATTAATTATATATAAAATAGTCACAATCTAATTATGTAAAAGTATGTAAGCTTAGTGTTATATTTTTTACAAAATAGTATATATATATATATAAGAACATGAACATAAGATATATGAATTTGATTATTATTAATTAAGATATATGTATCAACCTAATATAAGCTATATATGTATAATTATTATAATTAGTTAATTATCATTCTTATCATACTTTGCTAATAAATATGTTAGTGAGTACATATTTTTTAAAATAATTAACTGTGCAATTAAATCTAAGAAATAATTAAAAAGGAGAGAAAATCTCTATATTACAGTGCTGGGCTTGCAGTTAACAGAGAGAGGGGAACGAAGGGAGAAGAAAAGGAAGGAGAAGAAGAAGAAGATAAGAAGAAAGAGAAGGGAAGGGAGGGGAAACCGAGTCGACGAGGAGGGGCCTGGCTGCTGCTGGCTAGCTTGCGATCGGCCTCTCGCCGGCTGTTCAATTCCGACGAGAGAGAGAGAGAGAAAGAGGGAGGGAGGGAGAGAGAGAGAGGAAGAAGAAGAGAAGAAAATAGAGGAGGGGGAAAGGCCTCATTGGCAGCTTCTCTGTAGTAGTAGTGGTGGCAATAGTTCTGAGGACAGGAGCAAGAATCCGAGGAGAGAAATTTGAGAGAAAGAAGAGAACAAAAGAGAGAAGAAGAAGAAGAAGAAGAAGAAGAAGAAGAAGAAGAAGAAGAAGAAGAAGAATTGTTCATCCCGTTAGTCCGCTCGAATTCCAATGGCCAATATTGATTTTTCTCAATTTAGACTTTAGAGACACATTATCAATTACAGAAAACTTACAATCTATCCCTTGACAATTTTGTGACAAAATAAGCTTCGCCTAAAGTAAAAATATTTAAACTCATGTATTACAACTTCCTAACAAAGCATGTCACAACTGTTATCAGATTACCAAATAATCTTGTAAACACTCAAATCCATATACTAAGTGAAGAGCAAGTATGGTAACAAAATAAATATGCATATCAAAAGTATATAACTATATATCATGATGCTCATAAAATATCAATATGACAACATATAGCAACATAAGCATATATGGCAACATAAGATGAATGTTTACTGAAAATACTCAATAATATACAAATAACTTTAAATAGAAAGCAAGGCAAACATGACAAAGATGGCAAGAATTTTATGTGGAAAACCTCATAAAACCTATGTATCATTTTTTCTATGATCAAATCAACCACTAACAAATATTGCAAATACAAAAATTACTTACAGACCACCTATTGAACCCTAGCCTACAACTATATTTGAAGTTCTCTTGCTCTCTAGATAAGTTGCTTCAAATGGTTGATAAACTAATCTCAATGACCCTCAACATCGGATGTCCTGTATCGGTAACCCTCGAGACAACAACTCACTTCAAGAAATAACGCAATAAAAATGATTCGAAATCTCTAATGAATCCTATCTTTCTAAAATCTTCGGATCGCCAAGAATGCTTTTTTTAACAATTGGGTTATTTGCAACAAAAAACCACTTGGTTTTCGTTTTGATGAGTGAGGGTTGTTTCCTGTTTCTATTGCGTATGAGGTTTTTTCCTTTCTTTCTTCCAAGTTTGCCCTTCTGCCATTTAGTACTCATTAAATGCTACTGGGATAATGTAAGAGAGAAATGATTCATACCTATTTTTTCTTCTTCTTATGCTGTTACTGTTTCTTCTTCTTCTTCGTCTTCTTCTTTTTTGTTATTATTTATTTCTCTTCTTTTGCTACTGTTATTTTTTTCTATCTCTTTATCTTTTTTTTTCTAATACAAGTCTCTCTAATCGCTCTTTAATTAATAAAGTAAGAGACTAATTATAAATAGTTTAAATAAATTAAAACTTCTTAATCAATATTTCAAAAATAGAACTTAATCTATATTACAACTAAATTATAATATATATTTAAAAAATTGTGAATTACTGTCAGATTTATTCTTCGTTCTGCTATAGATATATTTCGAATTTCAAGAAACTTCGAATACAAAAAGCCTCAAGTAACGGTGGAGGAGCTGGTGGCGATGTTAGAGGAGAGGAAGAGGGCTATATAAAGATGTATTTTTATCGTCATAATTTTTTCTTTCTTAGTTGTTCATAACTTACACATGCTTATGAGGGGTATTTTCATTGTATTGCCGTCACATGACTGTCACATGACAATTTATTAACTGAAATATATAGTAGAACCCTAATGGAAGGGGCTAAGTGAGTTATTTCTAATAGTTCAAAGGGTTAGTGTGTTTAGAGGGTCGGTGTAGAAATGGGTGATAGTTCACGGGGTGAAAAAGAAATTATTTTTAAATATAATAACAACTTTCGTTGTTTGTTTTATAGACTACATAATTTACATACTTCATCATTTTAATTAATAAAGTAAGAGAAGAAGAAAAAAAGAAGAAGAAGAAGCAATAACAACAAAAAGTTAGTAGTGGAAGAAAATATATTAACAACTTCCACAAATATAATGATAACTTTTATTGTTTTTAACAATTTTTATTATTTTTTAATACATTGTAGAATTTACACGGTTACAATTTTCATAGAAACAAACAATAATCTATAGAATCATACTTTTAGTTATTGAACTAATTATAATTATCTCACCACTATCTGTAATTAATCTCTTACTTTATTAATTAAAGAGTGATTAGATAGAATTATATAGAAAAAAAAAGAACAATTAAGAGATAGAAGAAGAAAAAGAACAAGCATAAGCAATAACAAAAAGAAAGATGAAGAAGAAGAAAGAGAACAACAAGAAGAAAAAAAGAAAGACCGATAAAAGAAGAAGGAAAAGAATGATAAATAGCATTGCAGAATTTATTATATGAAGTAGAAGATGGAGAAGATGAAGAAGAGTATAGGGCTATTTTTCTCTCTTATAGTGTCCCATAAATACTTAATGAGGCACTAAATAACAGAATAGAAACCAAAAATAGACCTGACTAACCAAATTTAAAAACCAGGTGGGCTTTTCATGCAAAAACCCAACTCAATTCAACTCTTGTAAAATTTGTGACACATAGAAATTCAAATATTTTATAGTCATGCTCTTACAAAGTATTTTTAAATACGTTCAAATAGATTTTCTGTACACAAATTGCCGATACGAGAATATAACAAGTTATATAGATTACAATTATTAGTCTAATATTAGAGTAAAATAGCTGAAAAGAATTTCGAATTATATATATAAAATAATTAGTACTAAAGATAATAATACTAATCTAGGAATTATCCAATCAAAGATCGCATTTATAACAATTATAGTTGTTATAAGGACTTGTACTAACTACAAAGATATAATACTATTAATGAATTCGGTTTAATTTGGGAAAACAGTAACGTGGAAGAAGAAGAACAAAGAGGAAAGTGCTCCTCGGTCCGATGGAAATTGGTCTAAAAGATAAGAGGTGCAGGTTTTGCACCTATCAGAACAAAAATTTAGAGGGATGACTTTAACATGTAGACAATTGGATCTTATTGTTGGTGTCGACCTCTCATTCTGTTGGTTTTCCAAAGGTTAAAAGAAAAATTTAGAGAGACGACTCTGACTCTTCTCGATACATCAAGTCATGTGGAAATTGGTCCTTCTCTTAAGTGTCTGGTGGAGCACAGAGAAGTTCTCTTGGCAAAACAAGAGAATTCCAAGGCATGCTTTAAAGGGTACCTTCAAGTCTGGGGAACTTGACGAAGCTCACACTTTTAAACCTTTGGAGTAATCAACTCTCTGGTTCTATTCCTCATGAAATAGGAAAGTTAACAATTATGGTTGTTTTAGATGTCAGCAACAATAGCCTAACAAGTCCAATACTTTCAAGTCTGGGGAACTTGACCAAGCTCAATACCTTAAACCTTTGGGGTAATAAGCTCTCTAATTTCATTCCACGTGAAATAGGTAATTTAGTGAACTTGAAGGACTTGGAACTCCAAGATAACCACTGACAAGTCGCATCCCAAAAAATTTAGGGAACTTGTCCATGCTTGAAACCATGTACCTATATAGTAACAAGCTCAATGGTGTCATCCCTCATCAAATAGGAAAGCTGGCAAACATGGTTGACTTAGAAGTTCCCAACAAAACCCTAACAGGTCCAATACCTTCAAGTTTAGGTAACTTGACCAAGCTATCTATCTTATACCAAATAGGGAATCTAGTGAACTTGAAGGACTTAGAGTTCTCTCTTAACCAATTAACCGGTTCTATTCCGAGAAGTTTAGGAAACTTGACCATGCTTGAGACCATGTACCTCTATGCTAACAATTTCACTACTATCATCCCTCATGAGATAGGGAAGCTGGCAAATCTGGTTGGTCTAGATGTCTCCAATAGCAAATATCACAAGCTTACAAAGAATGCGACTTGATGTAAATCAACTTAAGGGACATATCTCTGACTTTGGAGTGTATCCCAATTTGGTATATGTGGATTTGAGCTTCAACAGGTTCTCTGGCATGCTCTCGCACCATTGGGGAGAATGCTACAATTTGACGAACTTAAGAATCTCCAACAATGAGCTCAACGGACAGATACCTTCGAGCATTGGACAACTATCTAAAATCCAAGTGCTTGATCTTTCATCCAATAACCTGGAAGGGGAGATTCCAATAGAATTTGGCAAGTTGTCTCCATTGTACTACTTGGATCTGAGTAATAACTTACTCTTTGGTGAGATACCTCAAGAGCTTGGAAACCTACTCAAAATACAGAATTTAGATCTATCAGCTAACAACCTGAGTGGATCGATTCAAGGCAATTTCGGGGGTTGTCGTGAACTTCTATTTTTAAAGTTGAGCAACAACCGTTTAAATGGAAGCATCCCCATTCAAATTGGAGGTCTAGTAAACCTACAAGAATTACTAGATCTTAGTCATAATTCATTTTCTGGAAGCATACCATCCCAACTAAGTGAACTAGTTATGCTACAAGTTTTGAACCTCTCACACAATGCATTGAGTGGATCTATCCCCACATCCTTTCAAGATATGGCTAGCTTAACAAAGATAGACTTATCCTATAATGAACTGGAGGGGCCTCTTCCTGCTAGCCAAATTTTAAAGAAAGCGCCGATGAAGTGGTTTACCCATAATAAAGATCTATGCGGTGAGGCGTCAAGCTTGGCTCTATGTAGTTCAAGCCCTTCAAGTAGAAGTTCTAGAAGTAAACAAAGTCACGTTATTACGTTGGTTGTTCTACCTATTCTTGGATCCTTTGTTCTCTTCGCGGGGTTTGCCATATTCTTATGGAAAAGGAAGCAAAGCTCTAAAGACAAGACAAGTGAGATTGATAAAAGTGGGTTCTTGTTAGGAAACGTTGATGGAAAAGATTTATATAAGGATATCATTGAAAAAACAGAGAATTTTGATGAAAAGTTTTGCATTGGCACAGGTGCATATGGAAGTGTTTACAAAATTACCTTACCAAGAGGAGTAAGAATAGGAGAAGTTCAACTACCAAAAGAAAAAATAATTGCTGTGAAGAAAATTCATCAAACGGAAGAAGAAAGATTCATAGACAACCATCTTTTTTATTGTGAGATAGAAACATTATCTGAAATATGACATCGAAATATCATGAAGCTTTATGGCTACTGTTCAACTGATCATCATAAGCTTATTGTTTGTGAGTACTTGGAGAGAGGAAGTTTAGCAGCCATACTTACACATGATGCATATGCCATTGAGTTAGATTGGATCAAAAGGTTGAATGTTATTGGAGATGTTGCTCATGCTTTATCTTACCTGCATCACGATTGTTCTCCTCCCATAGTTCATCGAGATATCACAAGCAACAATGTTTTACTTGATTCAAAATTTAGGGCTTGTGTGTCAGACTTTGGAATAGCTAGAATTGTGAAGCCTGACTCATCCAATTGGACAATGGTTGTAGGAACAAGGGGCTACATCGCACCAGGTAAATGCCTTTATTTATTTGAATTCAGAAAGTTTGTGTTGATACTTCTTAAAGTGTATTTTCATACGTGTGCCATATACTTGCTTTCAATAGTACGAAGATACACCTAATATGTTATTTATTTGACCCCTATCTTAGCTAAAAAATATTAAGATATAATTGCATGCCATAACCAGATTTTTAGGGTAGTGCCATAATAACAGTTAGGCATAACTATTTATCTATCATATTTCGTAACTTTTTAGTATTTTCTTATGAGTTTTCATATAATTAAGCATAGTTAGCTGAAACTTTTTCTTCTGATACTTTGCAGAACTTACCTATATAATGACAGTGACCGAGAAATGCGACGTATATAGTTTTGGAGTGGTGGCACTTGAAGTGCTCATGGGAGCTCATCCAGGAGATTTGATTACATCCTTATCATCTAGTACTATCGAACTCACACTACTGAATGATATCTTGGATCCACGTCTATCACTCCCTACAATTGAAGTTGCAAGTCAAATTTTAACAATAGTCAAGATAACCCGTCAATGTTTCGAAGCTAATCCGCTATGTCGACCAACAATGCAACATGTATCTCGACAGCTATCTGCTCTCTAGATGCCTCCTATCCTCAATTGATATTAATTACTATGATCTTGTCATATTGTATCCTAATGTACCGCATGGAAAACATACTTGTACATCAATTTAGGAGTACGAATTATTTCTCTCTATAGCTGTGCTTATATATTTTAAGTTTATTCTTGTAAGCAGTATAAAAACAAAAGAAAGATCTTGTTGATAATGCAAAGTGTGGAAACTCCATTTGGGAATCATAATCGGTTCAATAAGCTTTTGCATCTAATGACTATCTAATCTTTTTCTTATTTCCTTTTCTCAGCCGAGGCCGGAGTGAGACGGTCTTTTCCATTTTAACAATTTGCACCAAGGACCAAAATTAGTTTGCTTATATTTACTTTTAACTTTTGGTTTCTCTTGTAGGATGACACTCTTTTTAGACCAAAATACACTTAATTTATTTTTTGGTGGGAGTGAGAAAGACTTGTTTTGCGTTTATTATTGAACTAGCTGAAGTAAATGAGGAGCAAACTCATTTTCCTTGACTTCTCTTGCTAGGTGGATAGTGAACACCAAATACGAGTTCCCTCTTTGCGTGCTTTAAATTTAGTATAAGAAATACAAGCAAAACAATAATACAAGTGATGCTTAAATACATGTCATAATCTTAGAATTGAAGTACATGTTATCATATGAATTCATGGTCTTGAGAAATATGGAGCTTCACTATCATTTAAGCATCGCCCTTTGTATGGACTAAAATAGACATAAAATTGAGGGAATGAATTAAAGTTCAAATGATGGTCATAAAGTTCAATGTTAGATTTTTAGTATTAGCAAATATATACAAAATATTCTAAGTATTTTTATCTATATAAATGAGCATATACATAAGCGTTGTTAAGATTTGGTTTGAAATTTCTTGAATTTTGAAACAAATAAGTCATGCCACTTAATGGGCATTCGAATGCACCCTAACGGTCATTAAAAGATACAAAGGTTTATTTTTGATTGTTCGAACACAACCCTGGTAGGTGTTCGAAGCAGTTCGAAGATGAGATGAGCATATTTAGTTGTCTGAATGCACCTTGGCGGCCGTTCGAAGTCATTTGAAGATATAAAGACACATATTAGGTCATTCGATTGGGGGCAATCTTTCACTCGAATGGGATCATGAATCTTTGAAAATTTTGGAAATCTGTGAGACCTTATTTGGACTTATCTTAAAAAGGTATACAAGTTTTAGTATGTCCTAACCCTAGTGTATTGGTTATTACATTGAGAAGACATTATTGAATAGAAATTAATTTTCAATGACAGAGGCTTTAACCACCTTCATCACACAAAACTATTAATCTTAAGGGTTAAGAAGGACCAATTTCGAAGGTTACTGAGATTGAAAATCATTTACGAAAAATAATAAATCGTGGGGTCGAGCAATTAACACTATTTCAAATAGAGTCATGAGGATCAATGGGGAGTCTATAAGTCAGTCTTATAAACTGCTACAGTTTACTAATATTGTTTTAATCTGAGTTTAAGATTTTTCCACGTAAAAACTTAGTGTTCATCTTTGCTTATTTCTTTGATTATTATTCTATATTTTTATTTACTTAAGCAAAGTGTTTGAAAATCGAGACTAGGGTTTAGTTTATTTTTTCATCCAGAATAGCCTATACATCTTTCTCTTGGAGCTTGTCATGGGTACTCAAGGTTAATAGCCTTCATTAGTTACCCTAGCTTGTAGGATCTGTAACAAGCCTAAATAGCTTCCCTAGTTTATAGTAACAAACTAAACAAGTTTCCCTAGCTCATAGGACATATAACAAACTTTGTTACCAAAATTGTGTACGTGTAATCTCTTTATATATGGAATATGGTGAATGCCTAAACACCAATTGGTGTGAGATTTCCAAAACATTGTTATGGTATCATAGGATTAGCATCTCCCGATCCACATGGCCACCGAAACCTATTTCGTCCTCTCCTTCAATACAATGGTGCACATGATCACCATTAAACTCTCTTCCTTTAACTTTCAGCTTTGGCATTCTTATCTTACACCATTATTACAATGCCACGAACTTCTTTGCTATGTTGATGGTACCATTCCTATGCCTGCTGCAACCATTATCTCTGGTGAGTTCTTTGTCCCAAATCTCAAATATGCTGAATAGAAACACCAAGATTATCGTATATTCAGTCTCATTCTATCCTCTCTCACGGAAGAAGCACTAGCTGAGGTTACTAGGCTTACATCCTCCCATGATGTCTGGGTCACCTTAGAAAACTCCTTCAGTCACAAGTCTAAGACTCGTGAAATATGTCTTAAGGATGATCTATAAAAGCGCGGAACTCGTACTGTCACTGAGTATTCCCACTCCGTCAAGGCTTTATACGATCAACTCGCCACCGTCGGAAGACCTATGGATGAAAACGACAAAGTTAATTGGTATCTTCATGGTCTTGGTCTAGATTTCATAATTTTTTCTACTACCCAAATGTCGCTTACTCTGTTGCCTACTTTTAAGATCTTGTTCCCAAAGCTGAAAGCTTTGAAATCTTTATCAAATCTCTTGATCAATCAGGGGGTTTGCTCACTGCATACACTGCCAAAAACGGAGCTGCATTTGTACAGTCGTGTCGAGGAGGTCCCAGGCGTGGTTGCCGTCGTAGAGGAGGATCCTCTAGTCGTGGCGATGGTAAGTACATATCTCGTTGCTAGATCTGCAAAGCATGCCACCTTGTGCTAACCATACTGAGGCACTGTGTTCTTGTTCTCTCACTGATGGACAAAGTTCAGTTTGGTATGTTGATACCGGATCTTCAGCCTACATGACATCGAACAACTTTCAAAAGTTGAAACATATGATGATAAGGACTGTGTGGTTTGTAGGTAATGGAGCAAATCTTTCTATTACTCATGTAGCCTTCTCTTGAACTCTTAGATGTTTTGGTTGTGCCTTGCCTAACCAAAAACTTATTATCCATTATTAAATTGACCTCTGATTTTCCACTCTCTGTTCGATTTACTAACTCTGCAGTCACTATCCCAAATCGCAAAATTGGAAAGGTGGTGGCAATTGGTCAATGTAAAAAGGGCCTCTATGTGCTAGAGCATGGTCAAGAAGCATCATAAAGAGGCTTGGGACCGCACATTATGAGGACTTTGTTGCTATTCTACAGAGGCAAAGTATCAAGTGGAGTTTGAAAGATGAGCAGCCGCTGCATACCACCTTAGCCGGACCCGACATTGAAAAACACTCTCATTTCGGGGTTGTGGGAGGAAATTAGTGTAGATATGCAAGCTCTTAACCCACTTACACTTGAAAAGGTCTTTGAGAAGGCTATGAGGATGGAGCAAAAGCACAACACTCTGAGGCAAGCAACGAGGATTAGCTGGACAGGCAAAGATGGCCAATATGCAAACTACGCGATAGCTAGACCTGGAGAGAGACCGAGGATAAGAGCTACTGTGCATGGACTGAGACCACCTTTGAGACCATCTTTGGATGTTAGAGGAGGCACATGATACCCCATTCGAACTCTCACACCTGCTCAGGTGGAGGAGTGAAGGGCGAAGAGGCTGTGTTTCCGTTGTGATGAATATTTCACGCCCAATCATCGGTGTTCCAAATTGATTGGGAGTGTAATGCTCATCGACGATCTTGATGAGGTTGAGGTCGATGTTGGAGATGGAGAGCATGTTGAGGAGGTCTAGGAGGAGAGCATGGAGGAGGACATTCAAGTAGAGATTTCTATGCATGTATACTCGGGCACCACTACGTGGAAGACTTTACTATTCTATAATCTCGTTAGAAAATATTATATAGATATCCTAATTGACTCTGAAAGTACATATAATTTTCTAGACAAGAGGTTGATAAGGTAGATGGGATTAAATGCTAAACTGACCCCGGGATTTGATGTTGCTAATGGCACAAAGCAACAAGTGCCATAGCTTGTGCCGCTAGGTTGAGATTTGGATGCAAGGCCATGACATTATCATGGATTTGTACTCTTTGGCACTACGAGGAGCGAATATTGTACTTGACACTCAGTACTTGCGGAGCTTGGGACCTATCACCTTTGACTTTCGAAGCATGTTGATGAAGTTTAAATGAGGAAGCCAAGAGGTGCCGTTTGATGCAGTTCGCGCGCCAGCAAGCTCGACATTGCAGCCGATGGTGGGGCTACAGTGTGCAAGGGAATTCCCCTACTTTCTTTAGTTGAGATGAGCGGAGGACGATCCTAATGCATGTCTAGGTATCACCATTAATTTATCTAATTTATTGGATGAATATGCTTGACTGTTTGAGAAACACAATAGGCAGTCACTGATTAAGAGTGTTGACCACTAAATTAAGATTGTTCTAGAGGCTGCCCTAGTGAATGTGAGACCATACTAGTACCTACATGTGCATAAGGATGTCATCTCCAAGATGGTGGTGGAGATATTGGAGCAAGCTGCTAGATCACTTTGGGACTCGACATATTGGGTTCAGCGCCCAATGCTTAGGGGATTACACTTTGGTCCCCAATTTTTATCCTATTTGCTTTCTGCTCTTTAGTTGCTTATACATTTGATGTATTTTACGTTAGACCTTGTAGGTCATGTTATTTTCTTATGAGCTTCTAGTTAGTGTGAGTCGGATCAAAATCACTTAGGTTAGGCCGACCGAGTCATAAGTAGCCACCTACAAATAGTTGTGATGCGCACTTGATTAGTCACTTTTGGAATTAATTAAATCTTCTTCATCTCTTTTTTTTTTCCTTTAACCATCTCTCCATCTAGTCTACCACTATTGTTGGCTAAGCTCCTTCCCTTTTCGTTTGGTTGCCCCTCTCATCCCCGAGAAATGACCCTCTCCCTCCTTTTCTCTGCCTTGTATAACACCCCTAGCTTACATACACCACCATTACTTCACCTTCTCTAACCCTAGCCGAGCTCCACCACTCGGCCACCACCTTCACAATCCTTTCTGGTAGATTAGTTCCTCTATCCCTGTTCTACCAAATCCCCAAATAGCATCCAATTCCAACGGTCGGATCGCTATTTAGCTCTTAACCTTGACATTCACAAATACTTTCGGGACCCCAAATGCTTGTTGCTTGAACCACTTTTAGATAAATAAAATTCTTGTTGCTTGAACCACTTTTAGATAAATAAAATTCTTAATTATTTTCATAAAGAACCCCATCAAAAGATTGACTTTCTCTCAAAAAGTCCATATCTTAAAAGTCGCTCTTTAAATAACAGTGCCAGCAATGATACCAATTAAAAATTTTAAATACTGCTCTAGGAGATTAGCCCAGAAGCCCTAATAATTATAAATAACCCTAATCCTAGTGGAATCTCGCCGATCGCGTTCGAACGCACAAAAGACGTTCTCTGTATGTGCGAACGCGACTCATTCTGTGTTCGAATGCAATCTATAAGAATTTTATTTTAATAAAAATAAATAACTAATGTAATAAGAAAAGACTCTAATAAAGTATATCAGATATTATAAGCTCAAATTTTGTTATAGCTATTTTTTTTTGAAAATTATAAAACTCTACCCAAATTACCCAAATAAATTAGGATACAAATTGGATGGTGGCAAAAACTATTTGAACACTAAATAGTATTCATTGTGTAGTTGTATATAAGTAGCAGTTTTGTTCTTCCAAATATCATTATCCATCACTAGTAATAGTATAGACAACCATAAGTTAATAACTTAGAATTTTAGTTCCGAAGAATCTACCGAATCTACCTCTCATCTCTTGGCCTAGTGTTCTTACTCGCAGATCTTCTTGACGAAAACTTTTATATCCCAGATTTTCTCTCAGCAATAATCTGGTGGATGATCTGAAAAAATAAAAAACATAGTTTTCAAGTGAGTAAACAAACTTCATCTGGTCTAATCTCGGATATGTTTAAAGTTTGTGATAATTCGGTTTCTTTCTTTCCTAACCAGTCTCCTATTAACTAACTTTTCCTCATTTATTTCTTCCTGTACCTCTTAGATTACTAGTTATCTAATTGAGGTCCTATGTCTAAATATGATGTTGACTTGTTGGAGTTGCACTGCTTAGAAGTCTTGGTCAACCGTAGAAAATATTGTGAAACAAATCAGATCTAGACTTGATTGTAGAACAAACGACTTGCTCAAAGTCTTGTTGGTACGCATAACGAATCTTCTACTAGTCATAGAAAATGACAGACAATTTATAGTGTTTCTCTCCAGCTTCACTAAAAAAGAGATGAGCACATATAAATTTAATTATGAAATCGGATTGGACGTGTAGATATTTTTCAGCAAAGCAACAGTTATCCCTTGTGCTTATAAATAGTGGTGTGTACTCGAGCATGTAAAATTTATCACCACACCCTCTCTTCCATAGAATTTTAATGGCTCTCAAGAAGATCCTCCTTACTTTTGTGATCCTTCTCTTGGCTGTCATCGGAGACCTCGTCACTCCTGTGAGAGCTCCGCGTCCATCCGTTGCTAATTCGGGACTCCCATACAGTCCGGGGCCACCACCATGGCATGCTAGGGGTGGACCATACACTCAACCTGGGGTGCGATACTCAAACCCTAGGGGCGAACCATACACTCGGCGTCCTCGTTATGGTCGTCCTCCTCGTCAGACAACCGCGCCTCCTCCTCCTCCTCCTCCTTAGACAACCGCTAAGGAGAAGAAGAAAATCTCTACAATAGGTCAGTAGTACAAACACATAGATGCACACTCATTTTATTATATTAACTTATTAATTACTCTAAATTTTAATCGAGTAGAGAAATGATAACTTTTAGCACAAACACTCACACTTAGAGCTTGGTAAAACTTTACATATTCATGCAAAGATAGGTACAACATGATTTGAACTTATGATTTTTGGCACTAATACTATGTTAATTTACTAACTACTCTAAAACTTTAAATTATAAAAAAACCATGACTTTTATATTCTAACATATTTTATAATTTCTTCTCTACTCACTCCCCTAATAGCAAAGTTGATATCCTTGGGAGTTAAAATTTGATTCATTTAACATAAATATATAGTTCAGAAGGCATGCATACAGGAAAGTAAAGAACTTTTGAAATATTTACACCCAAAAGGCCAAATATGATAGTAAGACCCAATTTAATGAGTTTAATTAGATGGGCCTAAGGTTTTCAGATGGCCTAACATTTTAAAGTTAAACAGCAGCTCAGTTTTTTATCTTTAAAATGTTCTAACTTTTCTAATCATATCCTTTATGATTTTAATTTTCAGGTAGCACTCCATAGTGTTAAAGATCAAAAGTCTATTCTCTTGGTTGCTAGCTTTACAAAGAATAAATGAGCACATTATGTCAATATTGTGAGCAAATATATTTACCTCCTAATTATAATAATATTTTATAATTAAATTGCTCAGTGTACTTTAGTGTTATTCCTTATGTCTATTTTAGATAGTAAAATTGGCTTTTATAATTTACTCTTATATTTTTGGTAGACTTTTGAATTGGGATCAAATATTTTGATTTAACAACATAAAGTATGAAAGAACTTAAACAATTAGGCATCATTTTTCAAACAATTAGCAATTTATAAATGGTCAGCTCAACATTTGTAGGGCCTTGGCAAAAATTCTAAATAGTGCCATTCCTAAAATGAGTTATACTAAATTCTAAACATTTTAATAACCACTAAAATTGATTTTTAATTACTAAAGTAGAACCAAGTGATCTATTTATATGAAAATATATCTATAGAGAATATTCATAGATATCAGGCCCTTTTAATTTTCTAATTAATGAAAGTTAGGGGTGGCAATCGGGTTGAAGTGATTTGGATAGTGTCAGATTTTGATCGGGTCAACTTTATCCTAACATGAATATAGCTCGACTATTAAACGAATTGTATTTAGTAAATATGAATATGATCCGTTTAGTAAACGGGTAACATGACCCATATAACCCGTTTAATAAATGAGTCGTATTAACACAAAACGATAATCTGTTTAACACAACACGATAACACGATAACACGATACGAATAATACAGTAATTTTTACCCTATAATAATCAATATTTACTGATTTATTCTATATAAGTGGTATATTACACAAATAAGATGGTATCTTTTTAACTCAATAAAGCATTATAGCTTTATTGACAGCTAACAAAAGAAATTTGAGAACTAAGCAAGCTCCTATATGAAAAAGAAGTATCTCACTTCGTTAAGTTGCTCACTAGTGCCTAGTAATCCCAGCAATGTTAAAAAAGATGCTGAATTTTCCTAAAATTTCTCACAAAATAGAGTTGGGGAGTGCCTGAGATTTAGAGATACGAAAATTGCACAAGTTCACGCATCATGCATTCATCTGTATGTTGAATCATCATGTATTCATGTCTAACTAGGCTTCAAGAACAAAAGGTGCAAAAACTTCTATAATTTATCTTACAAAGAATAAAATCAAGAAATCTAGTTAATATTTTATATTCCTGAAGGATTAAAACATAACAAACACAAAGTAATATTCACACTCTTGAAGGAGAATGCAAGTTGTTATAAGTTTGTTTTCCAAGGATGAAACTCAATCCGGTGGTAGTGATATGGAAATGAGACATGCGTCTTTACTACACAATCTTCTCAGAGAGCTATTATTTTTACAGAGGAGGAAAACATCACATATGCAACCTAAGATCAAGACCATGGGGCCAAATCTAAACAACCCTAAGGTCAAATTTATTAGAGATAGAAGAAAAGAAAGGGACCGAGAGATACGCTTACAAGATGATATGAGTTCATCATCATTACCATAATATCAATCACTCCCACCATGTTACGAACCAGATCTGGAACGATCCGTTCGTAAGATGATTATGAAAATTTAGATGGTAGTAGTCTCACGAGATAGAGTTCTCATGGATTTTATTTCATGACAATCGGATGTCTAGATGGAAAGATATAATTAAAATAGTGGAGCACGGTCAGAATGGGGTAAAATAGTAAATATCCGATGTTGCAGCAGTCGTCGGAGGATGGTGGATGGCCATAGGATAGGGTGGCTGTTGGAGGTGATGGTGGCTATGGGTTGGAGGTAGAATTAGGGTCTCTAACTTAGATCTACTTCTGGAAAAATAAAGACGATCTAATGGCTATGATAAAATGGTAAATGCGATAAAAAGAAAATAACTAAACTCAATTAATTCTCAATGCTTGGATTTAGTTGGTTTCTTTGGATTGATTAATAAAGAAGCCCAGCCCTCTATATATAGAGATGGGTATAATTAGTCCTACTCGGACTAGTCTTAAAGGCTTATACGACTCGAACTAGGACTTGCCTTAGACTAACCCTAAAGGCTTATACGACTCGAGCTAAGACTTGCCTTTGAGGCTTACATGACTTAATTAAACTTGCCTTACTAGCTTACATGACTTAATTAGACTTGCCTTAAGGTCTTACATAAGAGATAAACATTACTTAGCTAAATCAACATTCTTTATCCTTCTTGGATTGATTCTTCATTATGCCACAGATAGAGTCCGAGTCTAGAGAAATCTTGAATACAGAAGTTGTAGATTAGGATGTCTTCGATCTTCTCCAAGTGATTTCGTAATATTTAGTTTCTATGGAATATCCTTTGAATATTTTCCTGAAACTACGCATAGCTGAATTAGTTAACTAACAAATTCTAACCTAATAAGACTCTAATTAAAACAAATAAGTAACTAGATTCAATCCATTGAGCCAAATCTCCCCTTGATGTGATCTGATCTGACCCAGTTCGCATCACCCCAAAGTTACAACACCCTTATTATACTCCATATTCATAATCTACATATATACTTATAGTGTGCATGTGCTTGTGCCGGCGCCGGTCGTTTTCGTGCATGTTCAATATCCATGTTATATTATAGGAGAATTATAAAATTCTTATTTATATGAAGATTATGTGAGACGTTACAATGAGCAATACTATTAGTTGATCAATTTTGATAAATATCTATAATATTTAATACAATATTCTTGTGTTATTCTTGTACTAGCAAATAAAGTCTTTGATCCTCCTCGTCATTCTACGTTCAACTAGATATTAGTTTTAATTATTAAACTATTATCAATTAATATTATCTGTTGAATGTTATTATGTGTTCAATTATATTATGGATATTCAATCAATATTATGAGTGTTCAATCATTAATATTACTTTTAATGAATGTATTCAATCATATTATATATTGAATAATCTTTATATTTAAATATTGCTTTATCGTTAATAAAATAGGCCATCTATAAAAATAATCTAAAGATAAATTACTATAATGTTGGTTTAATGCATATATTTAAATCAAAAATCAAAGATTGACATGTCGAAGACCCAAAAATATTTTTAAATATTCTAAAATATTTATTAAAAATATTATAAATACGTGGCAGTGGCACGCCCCGTGCCGATGATGGGATGGCACGGCCATCCTTGCTTCAAATAACACATATATCCACAAAAATCAAACATGCTTAGACCTAGACGCAAATTTGGCCGAGAGGCTCATGAATGCCATGGGCGAAGAGCTACATCTACTGCCATGGGAGAAGCCATAGAGAGATGGTTTGGTGGTCAAGAAGAAGGAGAAAGAGGCCATAGCCATAGAAAGAAGAGATCGATGTTTTCTGGAGATGAGAATAGTAGCAAAGAGGAGAATAGGGATAGGAGTTGGGATTTGGGGGATTTTGGTGGGGTTTTGGGTTTTTAGATTGGAGTAGTGGGAGGAGAATAGATATGGTCGTGAGAAGATCTAACGAGGGTTTCGATGAGGGATATTGACATGAGGAGGTTCGATGATGGCGTTTTAGGCGATGGACGATAGGCGACGAGTGACACCGCATTAGATAGGGGCGAAAGCCGAAAGGGTTTGGGAATCCCTTTTCAGATTTTCGAAGAGGGAGTGGGAGGCAGCTGGAGAGTGGAGGCTAAGAGTGTGAATGAGGTAATTATATATATATATAATGGGTTGGCAGGTTGACAGATTGATCCGACTTGACCCGCATACTTAAATGAGTCAAATGAATTAAAACAGATCTAAACTTGAACACAACCTAATTATTAAACTGGTTAGATGGGTTGACCCATTGGTGATCCAAACCCAATTAAGTGCCAGGTTATTGTGTCGGATTATTGGGTTGGGTCAATTTTTGCCAACCCTAATAAAAGTACACATATATATATATAGTAAATTATATGTATTTGGAAAATATGGGATCCCTTTCTAAGTGGGCCCTAGACACCACATCAATAGCTGAGCTATTAAGCTGTCCATGAGATTAGAAGATTGACTTACAAATTATCATTGATACCCATGACTCTAGCTGAACTATCTTGCTCTCTAGATCTTGATATTCACTGCTTCACCTGAATGGTTTCAATCTTATTAACCCTCAAAATTGATCTACTATTTTAATAATCCTCAAGAAGAAAACATTTTTAAAATGATGAAGTTGAGAACCTCTATTGGAAGAAGTTGTTTCCTCAATTAAGTCTCTCCAAATTAATCACCGACTCATCTTAGGGTTAGGGCACAGTAACCCTTAAATACTTCTTCAATATAAGTCCAAATGGATCTACAAAAAGATTTCAAGAAGTAGCATATTTTGTGGAGATATGTGATGCCATTGGAACATAAGGTTGCCTGTTCAAACGGCTTGACTAAAGTCTACAAAACTATCTATATTTGCAAACGACTGCCAAATTATGTTTGAACGACTGTCAAATTGCGTTCAAATGGTCTTTTATATATCTATGTAAATTTGAACATCAGCTAGGGTGCATTTGAACACCATGGATTAAGTTGCTTCAAAACATGAAAAATTTCGATCTAAATCTTAAAAACTCTCGTATGTATGCTCATATTCCATAGATAAACACACATAATATTTTGTACATGTTTGGCAACTCAAAAACCCATACCATCTACCTTTGGCAATTTGTGGCAAAATATCAAACCATTACATCATTACATTCAATCCTAAAGGAGCATATAACAACTCATTAAGATTTACTAAAGAATATATACATGTGGACCCAATAAACAAGCCAAGACCAGGTGAAGAGCAAGTGTGGAAAACAAATGTGATAAGATAATAGTGATAAAATAAGCATAACATAATGATCTGATCAAGTAAAGTGAAGCACAAATAACATTCAGTTATACAAACCAGGTAGTTTCAAATACTAATTAAGTTTTAATTCAAAACTTAATGCAACATTCCCTTAAAAAATAAAAAAAAATTGAACGCATGTGCCTTACACGTGTGTTGCCTTCTTCTTCCCCTCTCTTCTTTTCTTTTCTTTCTTCCCCTCTTTTCTTTTCTTTCTTCCTTTTCTTCCCTCCCCACAGCTGTTTTCCCTCTTTTTCTTCCCACTATGTTGGAGCAGCATCGGAGCTCGCCAACTCTGTGATCCATGTCATGTGGGAGTCCTATATTTTTCTCTTTATTTAATTCCATTTTAATAGATTGTAGATCTTTTCTCTCTCCCGTTTGTTGTTGCCTTTCTCAAAGGTGACCTCATAGGGGTGAAAACGGATCGGATACGGCTCGGATAGTGCTCAACCCATATCCGGATCCATATTTTTTATCCGGAAATGGATTCGGATACGGATATTTGATGGATAGCAAAAATTAAAACCATATACTAAGAAAACGGATACGGATAATTTTTAGATACGGATCAAATAGTTTTCGGATACGGATCGGATAGTTTCGGATACGGATAGGATAGTGTTCGGATAAATTTTCGGATCTTAAACAAATACGTATCAAATTTTAAACAAATTAATATGAACTTACTACGAATATCAATCAAGTCTAAAATCATTCAAATACAATTTGAACAAAACTTAAAGTATTTGAGAACTGATTCATCGGCAAAAAGATAGTAACGGTGCAAAAAGAAAAAATAAAAGAAATTATAAACTTTAAACAAACATAATGTGCATAAACTAATGATCTAAACCTTGATCAAAAAATTACAACAACAACAGTAATGAGATTCTAACTTTTTCAACCATAAAAACAAATAAAATATTTTTGCACAAGTTCATATTGTCAACCATAAAAGCAAATATAACATTGTTGCACAAGTTCACATTGTCAACCATAAAAGCAAATATAATATCCTGATACAAGTTCACATTGTCAACCATAAAAGTAAATAAATTATCCTAACACAAGTTCACATTGTCAACCATAAAAGTAAATAAATTATCCTAACACAAGTTCACATTGTCAACCATAAAAGTAAATAAATTATCCCAACACAAGTTCACATTATCAACCACAAAAGCAATTAAAATATCCATCAAAATAAAGTTTAGGGTTGACACAAGTTTACATGAACTTCAACAAATAAAATTAACTAAGTTTAAAAAGTATCAATATCCCAAAGTTAGAGGAACAAAACATCAAAACATCCAACCATTCAAACAACCCTCCTCTTCAAGTGCATCTGCAAAATAAATGAAACTAAATTAACCATTCAAAGAGTCCTGTTAAACTTTATCAGTAAATTGCTCTTAGATAATAGCAGTAAGTAACTTTGGAACGTCAGGATGAGTTGACACAAGATCTCCTATGCTTACATACTAAGTGCATTCTTTAAGGAAGAATATAATCACTAAATGAGATAAATTCATTAGGTCCAAAAAGATAGTCAATATACTCCCAATCTTGCCAAAGGTTAAAAATGTCTATGAATGCATTAATATACCTGACCAATGGAGTGGAGGGAGGGCCGACGGCGGTGGAGGAGGGAGGACCCGTGGAGGGAGGGTCGGTGGCGGTGGAGGAGGAGGACCCGTGGAGGGAGGCCGGTGGAGGAGAGCTGAGGTTGACGAGGGAGGGCCGGTGGAGGAGAACCGAGTTTGATGAGGGAGGGCCGGAGGAGGGAGGCGGTGAAAACAGGTGAGGTTGTGAGGGCGATGTGGATTTTTGTCCTTAGATGGAGGCGGTGCCGCGGCTAGCAGTGAGGCTGTGAGGGCGATGGAGATTTGGGGGAGATGGTGAGTAGATGGAGGCAGTGATGGCGGTGAGGGTGGTGGGCTAATTTTAGATGGAGGCGACGGGATCGAGGACCCGTGGTCCGTGGAGTGAGGCCGGTGGAGGAGCGCCGAGGTCGACGAGGGAGGGCCGGTGGAGGAGAGCCGAGGTCGACGAGGAAGGGTCGGAGGAGGGAGGCGGTGAAAATGGGTGAGCCGGTGAGGCCGTGAGGGCTAGCAGTGAGGGCGGCGCCGCGGGTAGCAGTGCGGTCGATGGAGATTTGGGGGAGATGGTGAGTAGATGAGAGATAGAGGTAGGGTTTAACTTTAGTTGGGTATTTATTAAGCGAGTAAACAGATATCCGTTATCCGAATCCGTATCCGATAAAATCAACTAAACCCGTATCCGTATCCGGATCCGGATTTTTTTCTAAAAGGCTATCCGTATCCGGATATTTTTGGAAATAGCTATCCATATCCGTATCCGAATCCGGATCGGATAGGATTTTCCTATCCGTATCCGATCCGATCCGGATCGGATAGCGGGTCGGGTTGGACTTAATCCGACCCGTTTTCACCCCTATGACCTCATGTTGATGCCGTGCCACTTCAGGGAGCCTCACCATATGAAGCTCTCTCAATTGTTGCCCTTCATGGGCTCTCCTCACCCTTGAAAGAAACCACACGATGTAGCCTCTCCTAGTTGGATTCTGAGGATTGATTCGCTTCACCATCTCCTCTCATCGTCAGGTCGAAAACATTCCTCTTCGCTAGACGAAGTTTTCGATGTCATCCTTCGATGCCCTTATGGCCAGGTTTGTCAGGCGATACATCTCCCTAGCCACTGACAATATGGGCCCGATTATCATCGGCCGCCTCGGCTAATTGCGCACCACCTCATACGGTCTATGTGTGTCGTGTCGGGTATGGGTTGGGGCAGTTGATGGGGGAGATAACTGACAATCCACCCTCGCCCTTGAGATCCTCCGTTGTGGTGGATCCATGCTCATTTCTAGTCAGGCTCGCACTTCGTGTGCTATCCCTATTGTGGGTGTCAGCTGGCATATTGACCTCGGCTAAAGTGGCAGTGTTTGCCAATAGCCGCCGCTTCTCCTCCCTCGACTGTCGCTAGTCAAGGTTAGGGCCAACCCAGCTTCGGTTGGGTTGAGCCCAACCAGGGTGTGGCTTGGACTAGGTGTGGCCTTGCCCAAGGTTGTGGACTTAGGTTTGGTGTGGCCCAGCCCAAGTGATGGGTTGGATTAAGTCCAACTTAAGTTGGCTTGGGCTAGGTACCCAAGGTATGGTGGGCTATGTGTTTGTTCGTGTTTGTACGACTGACCTATCTAATTTGCTTTTCACATGTTTACCTAGCTTTTGGTTTCTTTTGGAGGATAACCTGATTGACTCTTTTTAAGACCAAAATTCTCTTTATTTATTTTTGGGTGGGGAAAGAAAGACTTCTTTTGCATTCATTTTTGGAACTAGCTGAAGTAAATTAGGAGCAAACTCTGGACAAGTCCACCAAATACGAGTTACCTCTTTCCGTGCTTTAAGTCTAATATAAGAAACAAAAGCAAAACAATAATAGAAGTGATGCTAAAATACATGTCATTATCTTAGAATTGAAGTACATGTTCCTCTGATATGAATTCATGGTCTTTGGGATAACATTGCCATCCTGTATGGACTAAAATAGACCTAAAATAGACCTAAAATTGAGGGAATGAATTAAAGTTCAGATGATGGACCCAAAGCCCAGAATATACATCTTTCTCTTGAAGCTTGTGTCCATTTTTCTCCCCTCCTCTCCCTTTCCCCCTTCCTCTAGGGTTGCTTTGTGTTGTTTCCCTTTTCTCTTCCAGCTCTCTCTCTCTCCATCTCAAGTCCTTGCTGCTGGAGCTACCACTAGAGCTGTTCCATTTCTCGATCTTGTAGATGGGGTGGTAGTCCCCAGACGAGGCAGCATCCCACTTCTTTGGCAAGAGAATGATGTTTGTGTTGTTGATACCATGTTCAAGTCTTCCTGAGGACAAATTTTGTATAGTAGAGTTGGTAGCAAGTTTTAAGAAATTCCATGATGACTGAAGAAATCTAGCATTATAATTATCTGGGAGCAAAGCTTTATCTAGGCCATGGCTTTTCATGCTTGCATCGATTTCATTGAGAGAGGATGGGTCACTTAAGCCCAGCAGAGCTTATTGCGAGGCATTAATTTATTGTCGCAAACGTCAAAAACAGGGGGCAGGTTTGAAGAGGTGAACAAGTCTTTGAAGCGGTTTACAAATATGTTTCAAAATAATGTTTGGATTATGAGTCTAGATACTAGAGTCTTGCTTTAGAGCAAAAATATGATTCCTCCTCTTGTGAGTAGTAGCTTTTGCATGAAAAAACTTACTATTTCAGTCACCTGCTTCCAGTAGATCTCCTTAATTTTTAAGGTAAAGGTCCTCCATGATACTTCTAATCACCTTCTCCATGATCCAGGTGAGGATTTGTATGAATCTTGAGTAGCTCAATCTCTACATTCTTGATTTGCACATTTAAGTTGGCCATGTTGCATTTCACTCAGGAGGAGATGCACCAGGCAAGAGATGAGATGTTTTTAGATAAATGAGTTTAAAGTTAAAAGCAAAGTCTTGAGATTTTCTAGGGGAGGCCACATAGTTGAAATCACCAAGGCAGTAGAGAGGAATAACACTATCGACAAAATGGAAAAGCTTGTTCCAAAGAGTGACATTGTCTCCGTGGTGGGGGTTGCCATAAATGCCTCGAAAGGATCTAGTCTAGGTTGCAAGAGATGCCATCGATGAGAAAAAAAAATGTTGCCGCTAGCTTCTAAGATCTCCACAATGGCGTTATCATCTCAAATCAGCCAGAGGCCACTAGAAAGGCCAACTGAGCTAATCACCAGATTGTATTTTAGGGGGAGCAAGGCTCAAATCTTCTTTGCCATGCTCTCCACACTTAGTTTTGAAGAGAGAGGAGATAGAAGAGCGAGCGCTGTGGAGGATATTTGAGGTTACAATTTGTCGAGAAGCCTCCACTTCCTCGGTAGTTAGTTCTAAGTAGTAACCTTTATTGGGGGTTATGTGGTGAGACAATCTTCACCACGAGAGAGGAGGAAGAGCTGTCTTCATAGGTTGAGACCACGACCGAAGAGGATTCCTCATCCAGATGGACATTGAGAAGAGATAGTCACTTGGGTTTTGGGAGTTCGAGGGAAATTTCTTTCCTTTGATTCAGTTAGGATTGGCTGTAGGAGAGAGAGAGGGATTATATGAATCGATTTTATAGAGCTGGAGCTTCCATGGCGAAGGGAGAGGGTGGACAACTGAACAACAGTAGCAATATTAACCACTGGTAGGTTGACGCTAGGGTTTGGAAAGGTTGTGCAAGGCATGGGGGGAGTGGTTTTGGCTAGGGTTAGCTACTGTAGTGGAAGCAATTGGAAGAAAAGGGTTTAGTGTGTTTGAGTTTGCATGGAAAATGGGAGAGAACATAGCGTCTTCGATAGTGAGCAACGGGACAATTAATGAGGTAGCGAGATCCAAATGACGAGAGCTAGAAGTAGGAAGGTCTTTGATGGATGTCTCATCAGATTTTAACTGTGGAATGATGTGTTTGAGGTGGGTGGAGTTAGATATTTGACAAAGATTTGATGTGGAGGGGTAACAATTTCTTCATTCAATTTGCAATGTCTAGACTAATTTGCATATAAAGGTCTGCAGCAGAATTGCTAAAGTAGCAGATTTATTATAACTTTTAATCTATAAGTCCAACCTTAAATGAAATTTAATAGACATGTTCTTGATATAGAGAAGAATCATTTTTACAAAATCCCAAAGATTAAAAAGACCTAGGTAGAGATACATGCGTTTGGATATTTTCCTATGTCTGATAATAAATTTAAGGCATAAATTCTGGAGTAGTAAGTTTGAAAGAATTATTACTTTTAATCTATTAGAGCAAACTTAATGAAAGCTTACAGACCATGTTCCTGACATAGAGTAAGATCATATTCAGAAAATCTCATAAATTATAAACTCTCTGATTGATCTGCACACCAAAGTCTTGTCTTGTGTCAAGCTGACCTTAGCTCACTCTTCTAGCTCAGATAGTTTACACCCATAACAATAGGAGGATTAGAAAATGTCTCTCTCTTTTTCTTTTTTTTTTCTTTTTTTTTCTCTGGAGTTACATCTCCCGGGTATATGGAATTGAGATTTATTAGGTTTCATTTATACTTATATCATTAGTAAATTGTGTTTTAAAATATAATTTTTATTTATGTAATGTATTTAGATTTTATATACGAATATATGCACAAGTTAGGAGATGTGTGATTAGAATATTGAACTGAAAAATTAATTTTAAAGTTACAGTATTCAAAATGATTTTAAAATGATTAGTAAAGTGCTCAAATAGTGTCATGACGGTTAAAGTAATATGAAAAAAAATACCAAACGATATAAGAACGATAACCCTGCATTCAATTGTTCACTCAACCATTCGAGCGTTCGAACAACCATTACAAATGCATGAACGCGTTTGCTCGAGAGCAGAAATGACATTCAAGCATTTGAACGACCCTTGCAAGTGTTCAAATGGCTGGGCCTATTGAGTCCAACTTATCATGGGAGTTCGTATGAGATTTCATGCGTTTGATGATTTTATGGAAAACACAAGTTCATGACTGACTTACATTGATTTTCTTGTCTATTTTACAAACATATATATGTCGGAAGCATGGTGGGTTGATACGAACCCGGTCAAATCGAATAGCATTATGAGGACATTAGGCTCGACATATTAAGTATATTTATTTTTTAATTGGTTTATGCTTATCTCTTATATATGCTCTTACAACAAGTCTAGTTAAGTCATGTAAGCCTCAAAATGTTAGTCTAATTAAGTCATATATGTCTTTAAGATAAGCTCAATTAAGTTTGTAAGTTTTTAAGACAAGTTCAATTAAGTAATGTAAGCCTCTAAGATAGATTTAGTTCAAGTTGTATAAGTTAGGGGCGGTAAAAATTAACCCAACCTGATAACCCGACACGATTACTCGATTGTTAATCGGGTTTGAGTTTAATCTAATTAGGTTTAGGTCATAAACCAGTCAACCCGCCTGACTCAATTATTAATCGGGTCATGTTCGAATTTATACCATTGACCCTCCAACCCGCAAATCTAATATATATATATATATATTTCTAATTTCTAATCCTAAGACCTAAGTCCCCAAGGCCACTCACACTCTCATTGCGCCATCGTTGCCCTCACCCATCTCATCGTCGGATCTTCTCATGCCACTTAGTAACATCACGAATAATGACGTCGTTGCCCTCACCCATTAAAAGAAATCCTCAAATCTCATCACTCCTTACCCCATCGTTGCCTATCAAATCTCATCACTCTTCACGCCATCGTCGCCCGTCGAATCTCCTCACGCCACCGGATCTCCTTATGCCATTATCATCCTCACCCATCAAAAGAAACCCTTAGATCTCTTCGCTCCTCATGTTAGTCGCCCGTCGAATCTCCTCATGCCGTTGGATCTTCCCACTCCTCCACATGGTCATCGCCTCCTCCCAGTCCCGCATCCTCCACTTCTTCAACTCCACCTAGAAGGGGCTGAGTCCATCAAGAAGGGCTGGTATGCTGGCCTTATTAGATACTTAATTGGTTTTGTTGTTTTTATGAGTTCAAGTTCTAGGTTGTAGATCAAACTCTATTGGCAGAATTGAGATTTTTAACTGGAACGGTACATCAAGTATGAAGAAATTCTTGCTTGCGAAGAAATTCTTGCATGCTTTTAGGATGCCATTGAGATATTCTATGTTATGCTGACTACATTTTTCACCAATTAATTTTACTACAATGTTTTAGATCTTTTTAATTGTTTTATTAGATTTACTTAATTACTGATTTACTGCAATGTTTTACTACATTGATATGTTCCAATTTGTTAGTAGCATTATATATTCCAATGTTTTACTACATTGTAAGATCTGCTGGTTAGATACTTAGATCTACTTATTAGCATATTCTACTGTAAGCGTACTAGAATCTACTCTATGAAATTGTAGAGGGGAAGTATCAACTTTATGAAATTCATTTCCACTTGCATATCTATATGCATTTATTCATGCTCGGATGGGTGATGTCTACCTCCATGTCTTTGGTTTCAATGTAATCGTTTTATATTCTCTTTGCCAGTTAATAGCTAGAAAGCTAGTGAAAAGTTGGGCCACATCTGCCAGGTGAGTTTAGAAGTTGAACCCTCTTCTTCAGGTACCTTCAGTGAGTCCATGGAATTTATTGAACATAGCACTCTACAGAGGATAAGTGAAATGTGTTTGATCTTTTTAATTGGTTTGAAGAGTTTAATTACTGATTATTGCTTAATTACTTATTTTATTGTATTATTTTTTTTATTTCTTGTTAGATCTGCTAGTCAAGTACATCTCACTTCATTTTAGTTTAATTTAATTTAATGGTATGACTTTCTCTCTATCTTCTATCTTAATTATTTATATTCTCTTTTATTCTTTTTGACTGGGTCATGAGCTTTGGACAATAAAATAGAGGACTTAATGTTGTTGTTTACTTATTTCAAGCTATTTATAATTTGAAATGAATTGTAAACTTTAAACTTTATTCTAATTGTCATGGGATTGTTAGATTTGAGAGTTGGAATGAAAATTTGTCGTAAGTATATGTTTTAATTGTTCTAAACTTTGTTCTATACAATTTGTTGTATGGATTTTGGTTTTAAAGTTGAAACTTTATTCTAAATTTAAAATTTGCTGTATAGATTTGTATTATGGTGAATTATTAGAGTTGTAATTTTTATGTTGTATGATTTTTGAGTTGTAAATCTATTATTTTATTTGTATAATACACTATTTATATATGATAAATCAATAAATATTAAATTTTATGTAGGGTTAATGTTACTGCGTTATTCGTGTCATGTTAAACTTGTCATCGTGTCGTGTTATCATGTCGTATTAATACGACTTGTTTATTAAATGGGTTAGACGAGTCATGTCGTGTTACCTGTTTAATAATTGGGATGTGTTCGTGTTTACCAAATGTAACTCATTTATTAATCAAGTCGTGTTTATGTTAGGGTAAAGTTGATTTGATCCGAATCTGCTTAACCCGACTAGATTACCACCCTAGTATAAGCCTTTAGGGCTAGTATAAGTAGGACTCATTGTACTCGATCACTATATATAGTGGAGTTGAGCTCTTTTGTTGAATCATCCCAGCATTCAAGTATTAAGAAATTATTTTAATCATGAGTTTATCATAAGAGTAAGAGTAATATAATATAAGAGTAGAAGTAAATTAATTATAACCATTTATTCTTCTAGGAGTATATCTAAATTAGAACCCTAATTTTACCTCCAATCCATAGTCACCATCAACTCTAGAGGCCACCCTATCTTACGACTTTCAGAACTACCCTTGGCCATCGGCCACCCTCGGCGACTGCCGCAACGTCGGATAATTACCAATCTGTCCAATTTTGATCTTCCTCCATTGGTTTAATTTTATCTTTTTAGTACGACCTTGGAATCATGTGAAACTAAATCTATTAGATTTGTGACTTCCGAGGCTTCCTCCTATTAAAATATTATTATAATTTTCTTACGAATACATCGTTCTAAATTTGATTTGTAACATACACAGAAAAAAATAAGTGCTCATAATCCCAATTAAATATCACTCAATAGTATGGCTTAATTGTATGTCTCGAATATTAATTTTCTTTATTTTAGTTATCCAAATCTATATTTAAGTCATTAATAGAAAAATCAAATTTATAAAATTCTAACATAATCCATAGCTTAGGTACAAACTAGACGAAGAAGCAATCTAGTTTAATAGAGTACTTAATCGAGAAAGAGTTCGAGCAAGAGAGGGACCTCAACCAATGGCCGTCAATAATACGGTAGGAGTCATTGTAAATGAATATTTTCTTCCACAATATAAGTGAAATAGAGTAATCTAGTATACACAGATCCATTGCTTTTTTCTTCCCTTCCCTAAAAGAGGTTTTCCATGTTAAAAAGAAATATGTTACATTTCCTTCTTGTAATCAGTTTTCTTTCTTCTACTTGATTTTGATTCAAGTTGTATTCGACTTTTCTAGTTCTAATAATATTTGATTTTCATAGATGGATTGATTTGGATTTTGAATTGTAGACTTTGAGTTCGGCTTTGCCGGTCATATTGGCTTCGACTTTGATTTTAACTTTGACTTTGACTTTGACTTTGTCTTTAATCTTGACTTTAACTTTGACTTTGACTTTTAAATCTTTATATTTATGTTAATCTAGTCAAGTTCGGATTTATATTTTGGACATTCACAATTTTTCCTTAGTATTCTGATATTTTTTTTGTATTTCTTACAAAATTGAAACAAAAAGAAAATTCAAACATCAAAGTTGTTATTACATTTGAAAATATAATAGTTTTCATTAAAAGTATTAAATTCTTTTGAAAATGTTATCCTTTCAGTTCAATTTAATTAGTCATAGTCAATCTAACTTTCTACCGTTATACATTATTTGAAACATGTCAAAAAAAAACTTTCTAATAGTAGTCCATATTAAAGAACAAGAGGATTGGATTAACATACAACTATCACAATATTTCCTATATTCTTAATAACAAATATTGAACATTCTAAACTTTCAAAAGGAAGGTTAAGCCGATTCAAATATATTAGTTAACTTTATCCTGAATCTTTGGAAATATATGTACCATGAATAAATAACATTAAGGTTTTCTCCCTATTGATGTGAATATATATATCTTAAATGCATAGTCTTTTTAAGTATATCCTTCTTATAAAAAATATATATATATTATTTCCTTTTGGGAAATGACAAACTAGCATTCTACAATAAAAAGTAATTACACTGCAAGTGTGTGGGAATTGCAAGGTCAGGAGTAGAGAGATGACTTTGAGTCTCTCTCAATACCCCCTAAGTCCTGAGGAAATTGGGCAGGGATTCAACACAAGTCTTCTCTTAAGTGTGTGGTGGAGTTCACAGAAATTCACTTGGCAAAACTAGAGAATTCCACAGCACTTCACCATCAAAACATCGTGTTAAAGAAGTATTGAATCTGAAGATTATGGTTATTACTCATCACAATGTGAGCAAGAAAAATCTTTTCAATTAGGGTTGGGCAATGCTCTAAGTGAGTCGTGGCAAAAGTTTCTATATAAACCCCAGAACTCTTTTAGTTTCTACAACAACAAAATAACCTCTTGTCTTTGGCCTTTCAATAAGATTTAGCCATGAATTCCTTGTTGTCTACCCTAACATTCCTCTTGTCAGTTTTACTGCTACTCCCAGTTCTGTCAAGTGTTACGAAATTGGCATCACTTGATTCACAAGGGAGAGCCCTCATCCATTGGAGAACAAGCCTTAAGAGCCATGAAGCCATAGCCTCATGGAATCTTAAGATTAGTCCATGCAATTGGACTGGCATCACATGCAGTAGTGCTATGCATTCAGGGCCGAGCATGATCACCACGATATCTCTACCGGAGATGGGTCTTGTAGGGACATTGGACATCCTCGACTTCTCGGCGTTGACGACCTTAACAAGTATCAACCTCACCCTCAACCAATTACATGGATCAATTCCAACTTCCATCGCTGCTCTTTTTAAGCTCACCTCTCTTGATCTCTCTGCGAATCAGATAAGTGGCTCCATACCCCCTCCCCTCAATAACTTGACCAATCTTAGAATCCTAGACCTATCTCAGAATAATCTTTCAGGTCCCATCCCGAATGAATTAGGAGGCCTACAGAGTCTATTAAGCTTGCACTTGTCTTTTAACATCTTGAGTGGCTCCATTCTGTATGAAATAGGACATCTCTCCAACTTGAATGAATTATTTCTGAATAACAATAGCCTAATAGGTCCCATACCTTCAAGTCTAGGGAATTTGACGAAGCTTACTCTCTTAAACCTTGGGAGTAATCAACTCTCTGGTTCTATTCCTCCTGAATTAGGAAAGTGGGCAAATCTCCTTAAAATAAATATCTCTATAAGCAACTTATCAGGTCCAATACCTTCATGTCTTGGGAACTTGACCAAGCTCACTATCTTAAACCTTTCGGGTAATCAGCTCTCTGGTTCCATTCCTCATGGAATAGGAAATCTAGTGAACTTGACGAACTTAGAGTTCTTTGATAACCAATTAATCGGTTCTATTCCGAGATGGTTAGGGAACTTGACCGTGCTTGAAACCATGCACCTAGGTGATAACAAGTTCATTGGTGTCATCCCTCATGAATTAGGACAACTAAAAAATATGGTTGATTTGGGAGTCAACAACAATAGCTTAACAGGTCAAATACCTTCATGTCTTGGGAACTTAACCAAGCTCAATAACTTATACCTTTGGGGTAATCAGCTCTCTGGTTCCATTCCTAATGAAATAAGGAATCTAGTACACTTGAAGCATTTAGAGCTCTATGAGAACCAACTAACAGGTCTCATCCCGAGAAGTCTAGGGAACATGACCATGCTTGAATTTGTGTGCCTAAATGATAACAAGTTGAGTGGTGTCATCCCTCGTGAAATTGGGAAGCTGTCAAATCTGATTTCATTAGAAGTCGCCACCAATAGCATGACAGGCCCAATTCCCTCGAGTCTTGGTAATTTGAGCAACATCCAATACCTTGTACTATCTGGCAATCATTTAAGTGGCACTTTACCTCAGGGACTCTCAAATATGACAAGCTTTGTCAGAATTCGACTTGCTGGAAATCAGTTTAAGGGTGATATCTCTGATTTCGGAGTGTATCCCAATTTGGTATACATGGATTTGAGCTTCAACAGGCTCTCTGGTACGCTTTTGCATCATTGGGGAGAATGCTACAATTTGACGAGCTTAAAAATCTCCAACAATGAGCTCAATGGACAAATACCTTCGAGTATTGGGCAATTATTTCAGCTGCAGGTGCTTGATCTTTCATCTAATAACCTAGAAGATGAGATTCCAAGAGAACTAGGCAAGTTATCTCAATTGTTCAACCTGAGTCTAAGTAATAACTTTCTCTCTGGTGAGATACCTCAAGAACTCGGAAGCCTACTCAACATAGAGATTTTGGATCTATTAGCTAACAACTTGAGTGGATCAATTCACGACAAATTTGGGGGTTGTCATAAACTTCTGTTTTTAAAGTTAAGCAACAACCATTTAAATGGAAGCATCCTCATTCAAATTGGAGGTCTAGTCAACCTACAAGAGTTACTAGATCTTAGTCATAATTCATTTTCTGGAAGCATACCATCACAACTAAGTGAATTAGTTATGCTACAAGATTTGAATCTCTCACACAATGCATTGAGCGGATCTATCCCCACATCTTTTCAAGATATGGCTAGCTTAACAAAGATAGACTTATCCTATAATGAATTGGAGGGGCCTCTTCTTTGCTAGCCAAGTTTTTAGGAAAGCTCCAATGGAGTGGTTCACCCATAATAAAGATCTTTGCGGCGAGGTGCCTGGCTTGGCTCCATGTAATTCAAGCATTTCAAGCAGAAGTTCAAGGAGTAAACGAAGTCACACTATTCTGTTAGTTGTTCTTCCTATTCTTGGATCCGTGCTTCTTTTTGTTGGCTTTGCTTTATTCTTATCGAAGAGGAAGAAAAGCTCTAAAAACAATACAAGTGAGATTGGTAAAAATGGGTTCTTGTCAGGAAACATTGATGGAAAAGATTTATATAAGGATATCATTGAAACAACGGAGAATTTTGCTGACAAATTTTGCATTAGCACCGGTGCGTATGGAAGTGTTTACAGAATTACCTTACCAAGAGGAGTGAGAGTAGGAGAAGTTACACTACCAACAGGAAAAATTATTGCTGTGAAGAAAATTCATCAAACGGAAGAAGAAAGATTGATAGATAACCAACTCTTTCTTCATGAGATACAAGTACTATCTGAAACCCGACATCAAAATATTGTGAAGCTTTATGGCTATTGTTCAACTGATCAACATAGGCTTATTATTTGTGAGTACTTGGAGAGAGGAAGTTTAGCAGCCATTCTTACACATGATGCATATGCCGTTGAGTTAGAATGGACCAAAAGGTTGAATGTTATTAGAGATGTTGCTCATGCTTTATCTTACCTGCATCACGATTGTTCTCCTCCCATAGTTCATCGAGATATCACAAGCAACAATGTTTTACTTGATTTGGAATTCAGGGCTTGTGTGTCAGACTTTGGAATAGCTAGAATTTTGAAGTGTGACTCATCCAATTGGACAATGGTTGCTGGAACACGATGCTATATCGCACCAGGTAAATGCCTTCAATGTTTAGAAGCTAATTCACTACGTTGACCAACAATGCAACATGTATCTCAACAGCTATCTGCTTTCCAGAGGCGTCCTATCTCTAATTGATATTAACTAATATGATCATATCGTATTGTATCCTAATGCACTGCATGGAAAACATACTTGTACATCAATTTAGGAGAATAAATTATTTCTCCCACTTGCTATGCTTATATATTTTAAGTTTATTCTTCTAAGCAGTATAAAAACAAAAGAAAGTTCTTGTCGATTAAGCAAGGTGTAGAAACTTGATTTGGGAATCATAATCGGCTATCAATTCTATATTCTTTTGTATCTAATTGACTATCTAATCTTTTTCATTTTTTACTTTTCTGAGCTGTGGCTGGACTGAAACAATCTCTATTTTTTTATTTTAGCAATTTGCACCAAGGACCAAAATATGTGAGGATGACCTGATTGACTCCTTTTTAAGACCAAAATTCTCTTTCTTTATTTTTGGGTGGGGAAAGAAAGACTTGTTTTGCATTCATTTTTGGAACTAGCTGAAGTAAATTAGGAGCAAACTCTGGACAAGTCCACCAAATAAGAGTTACCTCTTTCCGTGCTTTAAGTTTAATAGAAGAAACAAAAGCAAAACAATAATAGAAGTGATGATAAAATACATGTCATTATCTTAGAATTGAAGTACATGTTCCTCTGATATGAATTCATGGTCTTTGAGGTAACATTGCCATCCTGTATGGACTAAAATAGGCCTAAAATTGAGGGAATGGATTAAAGTTCAGATGATGGACCCAAAGCCCAGAATATACATCTTTCTCTTGAAGCTTGTATCCATTTTTCTCCCCTTCTCTCCCTTTCCCCCTTCCTCTAGGGTTGCTTTGTGTTGTTCCCCTTTTCTCTTCCAGCTCTCTCTCTCCATCTCAAGTCCTTGCTGCTGGAGTTACCACTAGAGCTGTTCCATTTCTCGATCTTGTAGCTGGGGTGGTAGTAGCCAGTCGAGGCAGCATCCCACTTCCTGAGGAGAAATTTTGTATAGTAGAGTTGGTAGCAAGTTTTAAGAAATTCCATGATGACAGAAGAAATCTAGCATTATAATTATCTGGGAGCAAAGCTTTATCTAGGCCATGGCTTTCCATGCTTGCATCAATTTCCTTGAGAGAGGGTGGGTCACTCAAGCCCAGCCGAGCTTATTGTGAGGCATTAATTTATTGTCGCAAACACCAAAACAGAGGGCAAGTTTGAAGAGGTGAACAAGTCTTTGAAGCAGTTTACAAATATGTTTCGAATAATGTTTGGATTATGAGTCTAGATACTAGAGTCTTGCTTCAGAGCAAAAATATGATTCCTCCTCTTGTGAGTAGTAGCTTTTGCATGAAAAAACTTGCTATTTCAGTCACCTGCTTCCAGTAGATCTCCTTAAATTTTAAGGTAAAGGTCCTCCATGATACTTCCAATCACCTTCTCCATGATCATCCAGGTGAGGATTTGTATGAATGTTGAGTAGCTCAATCTCGACACTCTTGATTTGCACATTTAAGTTGGCCATGTTGCATTTCACTCAGGAGGAGATGCACCACCAGGCAAGAGAGGAGATGTTTTTAGATAATCAGTTTTGAGGGATGTAAAACTTAGTCCAACTGATCACTGTTAACAAAAGTGAAATAAAAGATAAATTTCTTCGCATTACTTTTTGTTAGGTTGACACATAAAATATCTTAATTAAGACCATTATATAATGTGTCACAACTACTTTAATTTTCAGGACAGGATATAAAACCTGACATAAATAATAGTTTCTAGTGACAATATAAAATAATTGTCATAACAATTATAACTTAGAGTGCCTATTTTACAAGATTGTCACTAATAATTATATAGAAATATAACTTTTTGCGTGAACATTCGTGAAGTAGACACAAATATAAAACTAAATAAAAATAATTCAATTAAGATGGACACATATATAATTAACTCTACGAAAAGACTTAGTGACGACTAATAAGCGATACAAAACTTGAATTATTAGTCCAACGTGAATTCCAATACCTATTTGATTACAAATAATATCTTCACGCATCACTATTATATACATAAACTAGGAAAAATAACAATAGAGAATAAAATAAAGAAAATGTATAATTTTTGAAATTTGAAATATAGATTTGTTACTTATTTTATCTATTAACTATTCATGATGATGTAGATTTGTTCAGCATATATCATAAAAAGATCACGTTGTTGATGATGACGTTGAGATCTCAAAGGGATTAAACAAGTTGAATACTAGACGACCATGCAACTTATATGAATCAACACGTCTTTTAATAATTTTATATAAATCAATACTGACCCCATAATTTAAATATAGAGTCATGAGGATCAATGGGGAGTCTATAAGTCAGTCTTGTAAACTGCTACAGTTTATTAATATTGTTTCGATCTGAGTTTAAGATTTTTCCACGTAAAAACTTAATGTTCATCTTTGCTTGTTTCTTTGATTATTATTCTATATTTTTATTTACTTAAGCAAAGTGTTTGAAAATCGGGACTAGGGTTTGGTTTATTTTTTCATCGAGAATAGCCTATACATCTTTCTCTTGGAGCTTGTCATGGGTACTCAAGGTTAACAGCCTTCATTAGTTATCCTAGCTTGTGGGATCTGTAACAAGCCTAAAAGGCTTCACTAGTTTATAGTAACAAACTAAACAAGTTTCCCTAGCTCATAGGACAACATATAACAAACTTTGTTACTAAAATTGTGTACGTGTAATCTCTTTATATATGGAATATGGTGAATGGCTAAACACCAATTGGTGTGAGTTTTCCAAAACATTATTATGGTATCATAGGATTAGCATCTCCCGGTCCACATGGCCTCCAAAACCTATTTCGTCCTCTCCTTCAATACAATGGTGCACATGATCACCATTAAACTCTCTTCCTTTTAACTTTCAGCTTTGGCATTCTTAGCTTACACCATTATTACAATGCCATGAACTTCTTTGCTATGTTGATGGCACCATTCCTATGCCTGCTGCAACCATTATCTCTGGTGAGTTCTTTGTCCCAAATCTCAAATATGCTGAATAGAAACACCAAGATTATCATATATTCAGTCTCATTCTATCCTCTCTCACGGAAGAAGCACTGGCTGAGGTTGGTGGGCTTACATCCTCCCATGATGTCTGGGACGCCTTAGACAACTCCTTCAGTCACAAGTCTAAGACTTGTGAAATATGTCTTAAGGATGATCTATAGAAGCATGGAACTCGTACTGTCACTGAGTATTCCCACTCCGTCAAGGCTTTATGCGATCAACTCGCCACCATCGGAAGACCTATGGATGAAAACGACAAAGTTAATTGGTATCTTCGTTGTCTTGGTCTAGATTTCACAATTTTTTCTACTACCCAAATGTCGCTTACTCTGTTGCCTACTTTTAAGATCTTGTTCCCAAAACTGAACGCTTTGAAATCTTTATCAAATCTCTTGATCAATCAGTGGGTTTGCTCACTGCATACACTGCCAAAAAAGGAGCTGCATTTGTACAGTCGTGTCGAGGAGGTTCCAAGCGTGGTTGCCATCGTAGAGGAGGATCCTCTAGTCGTGGCGACGGTAAGTACATATCTCGTTGCTAGATCTGCAAAGCATACCGCCGATTGCTATGCCCGGGCTGATCCTTGTGCTAACCTTACTGAGGCACTGTGTTCTTGTTCTCTTACTGATGGACAAAGTTCATTTTGGTATGTTGATACCGGATCTTCAGTCTACATGACATCGGACAACTTTCAAAAGCTGAAACATATGATGATAAGGACTGTGTGGTTGTAGGTAATGGAGCAAATCTTTCTATTACTCATGTAGCCTTCTCTTGAACTGTTAGATGTTTTGGTTGTGCCTTGCCTAACTGAAAACTTATTATCCATTATTAAATTGACCCCTGATTTTCCACTCTCTGTTCAATTTACTAACTCTGCATTCACTATCCCAAATCACAAAATTGGAAAGGTGGTGGCAATTGGTCAATGTAAAAAGGGCCTCTATGTGCTAGAGCATGGTCAAGAAGCATCATAAAGAGGCTTGGGACCTCACATTATGAGGACTTTGTTGCTATTCTACAGAGGCAAAGTATCAAGTGGAGTTTGAAAGATGAGCAGCCGCTGCGTACCACCTTACCCAGACCCGACATTGAAAACACTTTCATTTCGGAGTTGTGGGAGGAAATTAGTGTAGATGTGCAAGCTCTTAACCCACTTACACTTGAAAAGATCTTTGAGAAGGTTTTGAGGATGGAGCAAAAGCACAACACTTTGAGGCAAGCAACGAGGATTATCTGGACGGGCAAAGATCGCCAATATGCAAACTACGCGATAGCTAGACCTGGAAAGAGACCGAGGACAAGAGCTACTGCGCATGGATTGAGACCACCTTTGAGACCATCTTTGGATGTTAGTGGAGGCACATGATACCCCATTCGAACTCTCACACCTGCTCAGGTGGAGGAGTGAAGGGCGAAGAGGCTGTGTTTCCGTTGTGATGAATATTTCATGCCCAATCATCGGTGTTCCAAATTGATTGGGAGTGTAATGCTCATCGACGATCTTGATGAGGTTGAGGTCGATGTTGGAAATAGAGAGCATGTTGAGGAGGTCTAGGAGGAGAGCATGGAGGAGGACATTCAAGTAGAGATCTCTATGCATGCATATCGGGCACCACTACGTGGAAGACTTTACTATTCTAATTGACTCTGAAAGTACATATAATTTTCTAGACAAGAGGTTGATAAGATAGATGGGATTAAATGCGAAACTAACCTCGGGATTTGATGTTGCTAATGGCACAAAGCAACAAGTGGATAGCTTGTGCCGCTGGGTTGAGATTTGGATGCAAGGCCATGACATTATCATGGATTTGTACTCTTTGGCACTACGAGGAGCGAATATTGTACTCGACACTCAGTACTTGCAGAGCTTGGGACCTGTCACTTTTGACTTTCGAAGCATGTTGATGAAGTTTAAATGAGGAAGCCAAGAGGTGCGGTTTGATGCAGTTCGTGCGCCAGTAAGCTCGACATTGCAGCCGATGGTGGGGCTACGGTGTGCAAGGGAATTCCCCTACTTTCTTTAGTTGAGATGAGCGGAGGACGTGCCTAATGCATGTCTAGGTATCACCATTAATTTATCAAATTTATTGGATGAATATGCTTGATTGTTTGAGAAACACAATAGGTAGTCATTGATTAAGAGTGGCGACCACTAAATTAAGATTGTTTAAGGGGCTGCCTTAGTGAATGTGAAACCATACCGGTACCAACATGTGCATAAGGATGTCATCTCCAAGATGGTGGTGGAGATATTGGAGCAAGCTGCTACATCACTTTGGGACTCGACATATTGGGTTCAGCGCCCAATGCTTAGGGGATTACACTTTGGTCTCCAATCTTTATCCTATTTGCTTTCTGCTCTTTAGTTGCTTATACATTTGATGTATTTTACGTTAGACCTTGTGGGTCATGTTATTTTCTTGTGAGCTTCTAGTTAGTGTGAGTCGGATCAAAACCACTTAGGTTAGGCCGACCGAGTCATAAGTAGCCACCTACAAATAGTTGTGATGTGCACCTGATTAGTCACTTTTAGAATTAATCAAATCTTCTTCATCTCGTCTCTCTTTCTCCCTCAACCTTCTCTCCATCTAGTCTACCACTATTGTTGGCTAAGCTCCTTCCTTTTTCGTTTGGTTGCCCCTCTCATCCCCGAGAAATGACCCTCTCCCTCCTTTTCTCTGCCTTGTATAGCACCCCTAGCTTACATACACCACCATTACTTTACCTTCTCTAACCCTAGCCGAGCTCCACCACTCGGCCACCACCTTCACAATCCTTTCTCGTAGATTAGTTCCTCTATCCTTGTTCTACCAAATCCCCAAATAGCATCCAATTCCAACGGTCAGATCGCTATTTAGCTCTTAACCCCGACATTCACAAATACTTTCGGGACCCCAAATGCTCCTTGGAATCCCTTTCTAAGACCAAGTTTGGACTCTCCATAATTTTGTAAGTCGAAAACTATTTTCAGTTTGAGATTATGGTAACTTGCAAACTAGAGTTTGTAGGATTCTTGATACAATTTATTGTAGGCTCTGAGAATTTTTGGATCATCTTTGGAGTTTGACCTATTCAAGTCCTACTCACCTACACTGAAAGAATTATTAGAAAGTTCAAGAGACAAAATGGAAGTGATAAATACCACAGAGGTTCCTTGTTTAACCTCAGAGTCATCATTATTAGAAGATTAATTTGAGTCATCTCAAGTATCCTTTATAGTTTTGCCTTTCCTCTTAAGATGATCCATATGCCAAAAAATATTGTTTCATAACTTTGGATAAGTTCCCTTAATTTCTACTCTTAGACTTGTTGCTTGAACCACTTTTAGATAAATAAAATTCTTAATTATTTTTATAAAGAACCCCATCAACTTAGGACCCATATCATTGTCATCATCGGTCTTTAAAAAATCATGCATCCTAGCTTTCCAATAAGAATCTTTGCATCCATCTAATTAATAAGACAGGTCTTAGTGAAGATTGACTTTCTCTCAAAAAGTCCATATCTTAAAAGTCGCTCTTTAAATAAGAGAGCCAGCAATGATACCGATTAAAAATTTTAAATACTGCTCTAGGAGATTAGATCTAGCACATGTTATTAATAAAATAAATACAAAAAATAGATCATGAAATGAGAATCATAGACACAAGCATTATTATCCAGAAAAACTCCAAACCAACCAAAAAAATTATAGATCCAAACCCGAAAAAAATAATTACTAATAATATAACAATTACAAGAAACTTACAACTCATCTAGTAATATCCACAACTCAATCTAGAACAACTTTGCTCACTAGACCTACAATACACTATTTCTCATGATCGGTATCCTGACCTTAATGACCCCAGTAGTTGATCCTTGTCTCAATGACCCTCAACACTAGTTCTTCTAGATCCGATATAAATACATTATGTAGAAAGATGATTTAGCATGTTCCATTTTAAGTAGGGAGGGAATATTTAATATCCATATGAAGCCGTCGTCTTTCAAAAGTCTCTCCAATAATAATGATGTTGGCTATCTAGACTTAGGTTAAAACCCCTTATATAGCTCTCCAAAAAGTCCAGGTTTCCCTAAAAGATTATCTAGGAATTCCTTAGAATTAAGCCAAAAATTTTGAAATCATATAGGCACTCGAACGCTGTGGGATTGGCATTTGAACATGGTGTAAAGGGTGTTTAAATGCTAAAGGCAAAAATCCTCTATTTCTCCGTTTCACAATTTTTGTTCGAATCAAACTTCAAACTTTTGTAAATTGAAAAGGTTTGTATTTGCTAACATTCAAAGTGGTGTTCGAACATGCTTTCTGAAAAACCTGTCTTTTACTTCCATTTTTCTTCGTAGGCCGTCATAGCTACTTGTTCAAATGCTCATACAGAGATTTTAAATATATTTTTCTTTTTTACATATTTAGAATATGTTGAAACATATTGCCAATAACAACTATTAAATCCATAGAAATCATATATAAACTCATATGCCTACTCATATGGTGTTTTGTCTTCATTACCCTAAAACACTTTGCTTAGATCTCCCATCAGCACTTACTATATATAACAAATGCTTATTCGAATATGGACCGTTCAAGTAGAACTTTGGTGCACATTATAAATACTTAAAAGAGTCTTGATGTCCAACACTTGTAATTGGGTATAGCATGAGAAAGTGCACAACACTTAGAGATCAAGTGGACAGATAGCCTAATTTTTAGAGTAGTGGTGAGTTATCATGATATCAAAGTTAGAGATCATAAGCTCAAATCTTGCTATAGCTATCTTTGCTCGAAAAATATAAAACTCCACTGAAATTATCCAAATAAATTAGGATACAAATTGGATGGTGGCAAAAACTATTTGAACACTAAATAGTATTCATTGTGTAGTTGTATATAAGTAGCGGTTTTGTTCTTCCAAATATCATTATCCATCACTAGTAATAGTATAGACAACCATAAGTTAATAACTTAGAATTTTTGTTCCGAAGAATCTACCGAATCTACTTCTCATCTCTTGGCCTAGTGTTCTTACTCGCAATTAATTCTTCACTATCTTCTTGACAAAAACTTTTATGTCCCAGATTTTCTCTCAGCAAAAATCCGGTGGATGATCTGAAAATAAAAAAACATAGTTTTCAAGTGAGAAACAAACTTCATCTGGTCTAATCTCGGATATGGTTAAAGTTGCGATAATTCTGTTTCTTTCTTTCCTAACCAGTCTCCTATTAACTAACTTTTCCTCATTTATTTCTTCCTGTACCTCTTAGATTACTAGTTATCTAATTGAGGTCCTATGTCTAAATATGATGTAGACTTGTTGGAGTTGCACTGCTTAGAAGTCTTGGCCAACCGTAGAAAATATTGTGAAACAAATCAGATCTAGACTTGATTGTAGAACAGACGGCTTGCTCAAACTCTTGTTTGTACGCATAACGAATCTTCTACTAGTCATAGAAAATGACAGACAATTTATAGTGTTTCTCTCCAGCTTCACTAAAAAAGAGATGAGCACATATAAATTTAATTATGAAATCGGATTGGACGTGTAGATATTTTTCAGCAAAGCAACAGTAATGCCTTGTGCTTATAAATAGTGGTGTGTACTCGAGCATGTAAAATTTGTCACCACACCCTCTCTTCCATAGAATTTTAATGGCTCTCAAAAAGATCCTCCTTACTTTTGTGATCCTTCTCTTGGCTGACATCGTCACTCCTGTGAGGGCTCCGCGTCCACCCGCTGATAGTCCGGGACACCGATACCCTATAGGGCCACACCCATATCCTGCTAGGGGGGCACCCTACACTCCTTCTCCTGGTCGTCGTCGTCCTCCTCCTTCTCAGACAACCACTAAAGAGAAGAAGAAAATCTCTACGATAGGTCAGTCGTATAAACA
This sequence comes from Typha angustifolia, assembly GCF_048772165.1. NCBI lineage: Eukaryota > Viridiplantae > Streptophyta > Magnoliopsida > Poales > Typhaceae > Typha > Typha angustifolia. The sequence continues at coordinate 9,758,697 of NC_133239.1, read as the reverse complement.
CATAGATGCACACTCATTTTATTATATTAACTCATTAATTACTCTAAAATTTAATCGGGTAGATAAATGATGACTTTTAACACAAACACTCACACTTAGAGCTTAGTAAAACTTTATATATTCATGCAAAGATAGGCACAACATGATTTGAACCTATGATTTTTGGCATTGATACTATGTTAATTTACTAACTACTCTAAAACTTTAAGTTATAAAAAGACAGTGACTTTTATATTCTGACATATTTTATAATTTCTTCTCTAAACACTCCCCGAATAGCAAAGTTGATATCCTTGGGAGTTAAAATTTGATTCATTTAACATAAATATATAGTTTAGGAGGCATGCATACAGGAAAGTAAAGAACTTTTGAAATATTTACACCCGAAAGGCCAAATATGATAGTAGGACCCAATTTAATGATTTTAATTAGATGGGCCTAAGGTTTTCAGATGGCCTAACATTTTAAAGTTAAACAGCAGCTCAGTTTTTCATCTTTAAAATGTTCTAACTTTTCTAATCATATCCTCTATGATTTTAATTTTCAGGTAGCACTCCTTAGTGTTAAAGATCAAAAGTCTATTATGCATCTATTGGTCTCCCACCATCGTTCTCTTAGTTGCTAGCTTTACAAAGAATAAATGAGCACATTATGTCAATACTGTGAGCAAATATATTTACCTCCTAATTATAATAATATTTTATAATTAAATTGCTCAGTGTACTTTAGTGTTATTCCTTATGTGCTCGTATGCATATGTATGTGTCCAGCTGAATGTCTATTTTAGATAGTAAAATTGGCTTTTATAATTTACTCTTATATTTTTGGTAGACTTTTGAATTGGGATCAAATATTTTGATTTAGCAACATAAAGTATGAAAGAACTTAAACAATTAGGCATCATTTTTCAAACAATTAGCAATTTATAAATGGTCAGCTCAACATTTGTAGGGCCTTGGCAAAAATTCTAAATAGTGCCATTCCTAAAATGAGTTATACTAAATTCTAAACATTTTAATAACCACTAAAATTGGCTTTCTATTACTAAAGCAGAAGCAAGTGATCTATTTATATGAAAATGTATCTATGAAGAATATTAATAGATATCAGGCCCTTTTAATTTTTCTAATTAATGGAAGTTAGGAGTGGCAATCAAGTTTAAGCGATTTGGATAGTGTCAGATTTTGATCTGGTCAACTTTATCCTAACATGAATATAGCTCGACTATTAAACGAATTGTATTTAGTAAATATGAATACGATCCGTTTAGTAAACAGGTAACATGACCCATATAACCCGTTTAATAAATGAGTCGTATTAACACAAAACGATAATCTGTTTAACACAACACGATAACACGATACGATTAATACAGTAATTTTTACCCTATAATAATCAATATTTACTGATTTATTCTATATAAGTGGTCTATTACACAAATAAGATGGTATCTTTTTAACTCAAAACTTATACAACACAAAAAAAAAAAACAATTTTAAGTATTCAACCGTAAATCAAGTAACACAGATTCATATACCAATTCAACCACCAACAATCAATATTAAATAAATAAATTTAGCTACTAATTTTAGTTCTAAGTTCCAATTGTTAAATCTAATAATCGCATGACAATTACAACATAGTTTCAAATTCATAATTCAATCACCAACATCTAATCCATTATAAACTATAAATAATTTGAAATAAGCAAACCAGCCTTCTGTTTTATTATCCAACAATCATGACCCTACCAAAAAGAATAAAAGTGAATGTAAATAACTAAGACAGAAAAGATAAAAAGAATTACTGAACATGATCTACAAACGAGTTGGTGAACATTAGAATATTCAACTGCTCCACTTAAATTACCGACTAGAGATAGACTAACTTATATAAACATCTCTTTGTTATAAATTATGAAGACAGATGTAACCTGAGATGTCATCAATTAAAAGTTATATATGGGTGACGTTTTTGCATGTTGGATCACTTGCTACTTATTTTTAACAGATTCCAGCCAAATTAACAAATAGCTTTTAGTCTCCTTAATAGCAGGAAGTTCTCTAAGTTGCAATTATCATTGCATACAAATAGGAATTCTACCTTATCTATTTATACTCTACTTCCTCACAGGGAACTTCAAACAGTACTATTAATATTCTTGAACAACTGCACTACCACCTAACTAGACATTCACTAAGCATTCTAGCTTTATTGACAGCTAACAAAAGAAATTTGACAACTAAGCAAGCTCCTATATGAAAAAGAAGTATCTCACTTCGTTAAGTTGCTCACATGCCGTTCGCTAGGGCATATGTGGCAAGTTATCCTCACGAGGTTTCTATCAACTATGTGGGTGCCCGGTCTGGATGGATGTTGATACCCTAGCGGGTGGTGGGGTATGGTTATATTAGAGATACTCTTGCGGGTGGCGGAGTATGCTCTGAGCCTTTGGACATGATGTTGAGACCGGGTACCGGGTATTGACTGTGCACAGTGGTCTAGTATGATGATATTATACCGAGATATCGGTGATGATCGTGATGTTGAGAAATACATATGATTTCATTATTGTCTGACATACCTGATTATTGAGTGGTCAGTATATACATCGCATATGATTGCATTTGATATCATAGCATTGTCATGGTCGGCATGCATCATATATCATATTTGATAAAGAGTTATGATGATCATATAACGTGGTGACCTGTTTATTCATTGTCGAGGATTATGTATTCTTATCAGTTATAACATGTTATTTATATTTCATTTATGTATTATTGAGGACACCTTCATTTACTCATTCATGACATGATACTCTTTCTGATTCATATTATCCAGTACATAATTTACTCTCTGTTTGGCATCACTGATTCGGGGTAAGGTCTATTCACTGAGTATTTTGCTTATGACTCTCTTTATTTCTTTTCTAACCCCCTCAGATGTGTGGTACGTGATAGCGATTTGAGAAGATATTTTAGAGCGATGATGATGTGAGCTATAGATGCGAGATGGTATAGATGATAGTTTATATAGAAATTGAGTTGTACCAGTATTTGATATTTGTACTCTTTTGTATTAAACGATGATTTGTATAATACAGGTCGGATCATAGTGTACTCTTGTATTAGTTATTTTAGTTGTATATTGATGGTTTGTTGTGGCCTGTGTGGGTCTTGCCAGATTATGTAGCGGTCTAGTGTATATTATTGTGGACTTTGATATTCATATGTTAACAGGTTTATTTGGTTAAGAGTATGATTTATTTGGTGATGGAATATGTAATCATGAATAGGTTAGCAGGTTTTATTTGATGATATCATGATTATATGTGCATAGGAGAGTATCTGTGTGTGACGGGCCCCGCCCAACCTGTCGCGTGCGTCGCGCGTGCCGTGCGGGCGCGTGGGCGTGCACGTGCCCGTGCCGGGCGGGGGCGTTACATAAAATCTAGACACAATACATAAATATAAATTATATTCTGAAATATAATTTGCCAATCATATAAGTACAAATAAAACCTAACATATATAAAACACAAAACAGCTACTTATATGATTTTATAAACAAAAATATAAGTATAAACAAAATCTAATCAATAACTATTTGGTGATTCTTACCTTTGTTTAATTCATCATTAATTATATATAAAATAGTCACAATCTAATTATGTAAAAGTATGTAAGCTTAGTGTTATATTTTTTACAAAATAGTATATATATATATATATATATATATATATATATATATAAGAACATGAACATAAGATATATGAATTTGATTATTATTAATTAAGATATATGTATCAACCTAATATAAGCTATATATGTATAATTATTATAATTAGTTAATTATCATGCTTATCATACTTTGCTAATAAATATGTTAGTGAGTACTTATTTTTTAAAATAATTAACTGTGTAATTAAATCTAATAAATAATTAAAAAGGAGAGAAAATCTCTATATTACAGTGGGCTTGCAGTTAACAGAGAGAGGGGAAGGAAGGGAGAAGAAAAGGAAGGAGAAGAAGAAGAAGATAAGAAGAAAGAGAAGGGAAGGGAGGGGAAACCGAGTCGACGAGGAGGGGCCTGGCTGCTGCTGGCTAGCTTGCGATCGGCCTCTCGCCGGCTGTTCAGTTCCGACGAGAGAGAGAGAGAGAGAGAAAGAGGGAGGGAGGGAGAGAGAGAGAGAGGAAGAAGAAGAGAAGAAAATAGAGGAGGGGGAAAGGCCTCATTGGCAGCTTCTCTGTAGTAGTAGTGGTAGCAATAGTTCTGACGACAGGAGTAAGAATCCGAGGAGAGAAATTTGAGAGAAAGAAGAGAACAAAAGAGAGAAGAAGAAGAAGACCTCCCCTGCACCCTCTTCCTCGTCATTGGAAAAGGAGAATGTTTCTTTCCATTCCTCATGAGAAATGGTGGGCAGCTACCCGACGGCCGAGATGTGCGTTCGTACTAAGTAATTTAGTACAAACTATAGAATGGATTGTCGGTCATGAACATCCTAAGGTGCTGCTCTTCGCGAATCCCAGCATAGAAGAAGAAGAAAAGAGAAATAGAGACGAAGAGTAGTCGAAGTGGGAGGCACGAGTGCGTCGCGCCCTCAGCGCGCGATGTTGCATGGTACATCGTCTGCCACAGTTCAGCCGACCATGCCACGTCATGCCATGCATTACCCTTTCTTCCTATCTTCTTTTTTTATTATTAATTTTAATTTTATTTCATATATTATTATTATTATTATTATTTCATTACTATCATTATTTATTTATTTATTTATTTATTATTTAATATTTAGGGCTGGGTTATTACAATTGCTCACTGTTCTATTGTCTATCTATCACTGTTCATCTAGAATTGTTCATTGTCACTGCTCATCTGTACTTTTCGTCCATCACTGTTTATGTAGAATTGTTCATCCCGTTAGTCCGCTCGAATTCCAATGGCCAATATTGATTTTTCTCAATTTAGACTTTAGAGACACATTGTCAATTACAGAAAACTTACAATCTATCCCTTGACAATTTTGTGACAAAATAAGCGTCGCCTAAAGTAAAAATATTTAAACTCATGTATTACAACTTCCTAACAAAGCATGTCACAACTGTTATCAGATTACCAAATAATCTTGTAAACACTCAAATCCATATACTAAGTGAAGAGCAAGTATGGTAACAAAATAAATATGCATATCAAAAGTATATAACTATATATCATGCTGCTCATAAAATATCAATATGACAACATATAGCAACATAAGCATATATGGCAACATAAGATGAATGTTTACTGAAAATACTCAATAATATACAAATAACTTTAAATAGAAAGCAAGGCAAACATGACAAAGATGGCAAGAATTTTATGTGGAAAACCTCATAAAACCTATGTATCATTTTTTCTATGATCAAATAAACCACTAACAAATATTGCAAATACAAAAATTACTTACAGACCACCTATTGAACCCTAGCCTACAACTATATTTGAAGTTCTCTTGCTCTCTAGATAAGTTGCTTCAAATGGTTGATAAACTAATCTCAATGACCCTCAACATCGGATGTCCTGTATCATTAACCCTCGAGACAACAACTCACTCCAAGAAATAACGCAATAAAAATGATTCGAAATCTCTAATGAATCCTATCTTTCTAAAATCTTCGGATCGCCAAGAATGCTTTTTTAACAATTGGGTTATTTGCAACAAAAAACCACTTGGTTTTCGTTTTGATGAGTGAGGGTTGTTTCCTATTTCTATTGCATATGAGGTTTTTTCCTTTCTTTCTTCCAAGTTTGCCCTTCTGCCATTTAGTACTCATTAAATGCTACTGGGATAATGTAAGAGAGAAATGATTCATACCTATTTTTTCTTCTTCTTATGGTGTTTCTGTTTCTTCTTCTTCTTCGTCTTCTTTTTTGTTATTATTTATTTCTCTTCTTTTGCTACTGTTATTTTTTTCTTTCTTAATCTTTTTTTTTAATACAAGTCTCTCTAATCGCTCTTTAATTAATAAAGTAAGAGACTAATTAGAAATATATAACAGAACCCTAATGGAAGGGGCTAAGTGAGTTATTTCTAATAGTTCAAAAGGTTAGTGTGTTCAGGGGGTCGGTGTAGAAATGGGTGATAGTTCAGGGGGTGAAAAAGAAATTATTTTTAAATATAATAACAACTTTCGTTGTTTTTTTTATAGACTACATAATTTACATACTTCATCATTTTAATTAATAAAGTAAGAGAAGAAGAAAAAAAGAAGAAGAAGAAGCAATAACAACAAAAAGTTAGTAGTAGAAGAAAATATATTAACAACTTCCACAAATATAATGATAACTTTTATTGTTTTTAACAATTTTTATTATTTTTTTAATACATTGTAGAATTTACACAGTTACAATTTTCACAAAAACAAACAATAATTTATAGAATCATACTTTTAGTTATTGAACTAATTATAATTATCTCACCACTATCTGTAATTAATCTCTTACTTTATTAATTAAAGAGTGATTAGATAGAATTATATAGAAAAAAAAAGAACAATTAAGAGATAGAAGAAGAAAAAGAACAAGCATAAGCAATAACAAAAAGAAAGATGAAGAAGAAGAAAGAGAAGAAGAAGAAGAAAAAAAAAAAGGAAAAAGAAAACATATTAACAACTTTCGCAGATATAAAAATAATTTTTATTATTTTTTCTATACACTTTTTATACATTACAAAATTTACATATTTTACCATTATAATTTACGTAAAAACAAACAATAATCATACAAAGTTATATTTTTTTAGTTACTTAATTAATTATGATTATCTCACCACTATCTCCGATCAATCTCTAATTTATTAATTAAACAGTAATTATACATATTTGTATAGAAAGAAAGACTAAGAGATAAAAGAAGAAGGAAAAGAATGATAAATAGCATTGCAGAATTTATTATATGAAGTAGAAGATGGAGAAGATGAAGAAGAGTACAAGGTTATTTTTCCCTCTTTTAGTGTCCCATAAATACTTCATGATGCACTAAATAACAGAATAGAAACCAAAAATAGACCTGACTAACCAAATTTAAAAACCAGGTGGGCTTTTTATGCAAAAACCCAACTCAATTCAACTCTTATAAAATTTGTGATACATAGAAATTCAAATATTTTATAGTCATGCTCTTACAAAGTATTTTTAAATACGATTCAAATAGATTTTCTGTACACAAATTGCCGATACGAGAATATAACAAGTTATATAGATTACAATTATTAGTCTAATATTAGAGTAAAATAGCTGAAAAGAATTTCGAATAATATATATAAAATAATTAGTACTAAAGATAATAATACTAATCTAAGAATTATCCAATCAAAGATCGCATTTATAACAATTATAGTTGTTATAAGGACTTGTACTAACTACAAAGATATAATACTATTTATGAATTCGGTTTAATTTGGGAAAACAGTAACGTGGAAGAAGAAGAAGAAGAAGAACAAAGAGGAAAGTGCTCCTCGGTCCGAAGGAAAATGGTCTAAAAGATAAGAGGTGCAGGGTTTGCACCTATCAGAAGAAAAATTTAGAGGGATGACTTTAACATGTAGACTATTGGATCTTATTGTTGGTGTCCACCTCTCATTCTGTTGGTTTTCCAAAGGTTAAAAGAAAAATTTAGAGAGACGACTCTGACTCTTCTCTATACATCAAGTCATGTGGAAATTGGTCCTTCTCTTAAGTGTCTGGTGGAGCACAGAGAAGTTCTCTTGGCAAAACAAGAGAATTCCAAGGCATGCTTTAAAGGGTACCTTGGAAGTTCACACTCCAATATCAAAACGACGTATTGAAGACGTTATTGATAGTTTTTCCCTTTGAAATGACCCTAAGTGAGTGGTAAGTCTATATAAACCCCAGAACTCTTTGAGTTTTTACAACAACAAAATTAACTGTCTTTGGCCTTTCAGTTAGATTTAGCTATGAATCCCTTGTTGTCTATCCTAACGTTCCTCTCGTCGGTTTTACTGCTACTCCCAATTCTCCCAAGTGTTGCAAAATTGGCATCACTTGATTCGCAAGGGAGAGCCCTCCTCCAATGGAGAACAAGCCTTAAGAGTGATGAAGCCATAGCCTCATGGAATCTTAAGACTAGTCCATGCAATTGGACTGGCATCACATGCAGTAGTGCCACGCATTCAGGGTTGAGCATGATCACCACGATATCTCTACCAGGGATGGGTCTTGTAGGGATGCTGGATGTCCTCGATTTCTCGACGTTGGCAACTTTAACAAGTCTCAACCTCACCCTCAACCAATTGGATGGATCCATTCCAACTTCCGTTGCTGCTCTTTCTAAGCTCACCTCTCTTGATCTCTCTATGAATCAGATAAGTGGCTCCATACCTCCTTCTCTCAATAACTTGACGAATCTTAGAATCTTAGACTTGTCTCAAAATAATCTTTCAGGTCCCATCCCAAAAGAATTAGGAGACCTACAGAGTCTATTAAGCTTGCATTTGTCTTTGAACATCTTGAGTGGCTCTATTCCGTATGAAATAGGACATCTCTCTAACTTGAATGAATTATTTCTCCCTAATAACAGCCTAATAGGTCCAATACCTTCAAGTCTGGGGAACTTGACGAAGCTCACTCTTTTAAACCTTTGGAGTAATCAACTCTCTGGTTCTATTCCTCATGAAATAGGAAAGTTAACATTTATGGTTGTTTTAGATGTTAGCAACAATAGCCTAACAGGTCCAATACATTCAAGTCTAGGGAACTTGACCAACCTCACTACCTTAAACCTTTGGGGTAATCAGCTCTCTAATTTTATTCCACCTGAAATAGGGAATTTAGTGAACTTGAAGGACTTGGAACTCCAAGATAACCAACTGACAGGTCTCATCCCAAAAAATTTAGGGAACTTGACCATGCTTGAAACCATGTACCTATATAGTAACAAGCTCAATGGTGTGATCCCTCATCAAATAGGAAATCTGGCAAACATGGTTGATTTAGAATTTCCCAACAATAGCCTAACAGGTCCAATACCTTCAAGTTTGGGGAACTTGACCAAGCTCAATTATTTATACCTTCGGGGTAATCAGCTCTCTGGTTCCATTCCTCATGAAATAGGGAATCTAGTGAACTTGAAGGACTTAGACTTCTCTCTTAACCAATTAACCGGTTCTATTCCGAGAAGTTTAGGAAACTTGACCATGCTTCAGGCCATGTACCTCGATGATAACAATTTCACTAGTATCATCCCTCATGAAATAGGGAAGCTGGCAAATCTAGTTGATTTAGATGTCTCCAACAGTAGCATTACAGGCCCAATTCCCTCAAGTCTTGGGAACTTGGGAAAGCTCAATTTTTTAAACCTTTGTGGTAATCAACTATCTAGGTCCATTGCTCCATCATTTGGTAATTTGAGCAACATCCAATACCTTGGACTAGCCAATAATCATTTAAGTACTAGTTCTTTACCTCAAGAACTAGCAAATATCACAAGCTTACAAAGAATGCGACTTGATGGAAATCAACTTAAGGGAGATATCTCTGACTTTGGAGTCTATCCCAATTTGATATTTGTGGATTTGAGCTTCAACAGGTTCTCTGGTATGCTCTCGCACCATTGGGGAGAATGCTACAATTTGACGAGCTTAAGAATCTCCAACAATGAGCTCAACGGACACATACCTTCGAGCATTGGACAACTATCTAAAATCCAGGTGCTTGATCTTTCATCCAATAACCTGGAAGGGGAGATTCCAATAGAATTAGGCAAGTTGTCTCAATTGTACTACTTGGATCTGAGTAATAACTTACTCTTTGGTGAGATACCTCAAGAGCTTGGAAACCTACTCAAAATACAGAATTTAGATCTATCAGCTAACAACCTGAGTGGATCAATTCAAGGCAATTTTGGGGGTTGTCGTGAACTTCTATTTTTAAAGTTGAGCAACAACCGTTTAAATGGAAGCATCCCCATTCAAATGGGAGGTCTAGTAAACCTACAAGAATTACTAGATCTTAGTCATAATTCATTTTATGGAAGCATACCATCCCAACTAAGTGAACTAGTTATGCTAGAAGTTTTGAATCTCTCACACAATGCATTGAGTGGATCTATCCCCACATCCTTTCAAGATATGGCTAGCTTAACAAAGATAGACTTATCCTATAATGAACTGGAGGGGCCTCTTCCTGCTAGCCAAGTTTTCAAGAAAGCGCCGATGGAGTGGTTTACCCATAATAAAGATCTATGCGGTGAGGCGTCAGGCTTGGCTCTATGTAGTTCAAGCCCTTCAAGTAGAAGTTCTAGAAGTAAACAAAGTCAGGTTATTACGTTGGTTGTTCTACCTATTCTTGGATCCTTGGTTCTCTTTGCGGGGTTTGCTGTATTCTTACGGAGGAGGAAGCAAAGCTCTAAACACAATACAAGTGAGATTGATAAAAGTGGGTTCTTGTTAGGAAACGTTGATGGAAAAGATTTATATAAGGATATCATTGAAATAACAGAGAATTTTGATGAAAAGTTTTGCATTGGCACAGGTGCATACGGAAGTGTTTACAAAATTACCTTACCAAGAGGAGTAAGAATAGAAGAAGTTCAACTACCAAAAGAAAAAATAATTGCTGTGAAGAAAATTCATCAAACGGAAGAAGAAAGATTGATAGACAACCAGCTTTTTTATTATGAGATACAAACACTATCTGAAATACGACATCGGAATATCATGAAGCTTTATGGCTACTGTTCAACTGATCAGCATAGGCTTATTGTTTGTGAGTACTTGGAGAGAGGAAGTTTAGCAGCCATTCTTACACATGATGCATATGCCATTGAGTTAGATTGGATCAAAAGGTTGAATGTTATTGCAGATGTTGCTCATGCTTTATCTTACCTGCATCACGATTGTTCTCCTCCCATAGTTCATCGAGATATCACAAGCAATAATGTTTTACTTGATTCAAAATTTAGAGCTTGTGTGTCAGACTTTGGAATAGCTAGAATTTTGAAGCCTGACTCATCCAATTGGACAATGGTTGTAGGAACAAGGGGCTACATCGCACCAGGTAAATGCCTTTATTTATTCGAATTCAGAAAGTTTGTGTTGATACTTCTTAAAGTGTATTTTCATACATGTGTCATATACGTGCTTTCAATAGTACGAAGATACACCTAATATGTTATTTATTTGACCCCTATCTTAGCTAAAAAATATTAAGATATAATTGCATGCCATAATAACAGTTGGGCATAACTATTTATCTATCATATTTCGTAACTTTTTAGTATTTTCTTATGAGTTTTAATATAATTAAGCTTAGTTAGCTGAAACTTTTTCTTCTGATACTTTGCAGAGCTTGCCTATATAATGACAGTGACCGAGAAATGCGACGTATATAGTTTTGGAGTGGTGGCACTTGAAGGGCTCATGGGAGCTCATCCAGGAGATTTGATTACATCCTTATCATCTAGTACTATCGAACTCACACTACTGAATGATATCTTGGATCCACGTCTATCACTCCCTACAATTGAAGTTGCAAGTCAAATTTTAACAGTAGTCAAGATAACCCTTCAATGTTTAGAAGCTAATCCGCTATGTCGACCAACAATGCAACATGTATCTCAACAGCTATCTGCTCTCCGGATGCCTCCTATCCTCAATTGATATTAATTACTATGATCTTGTCATATTGTATCCTAATGTACCGCATGGAAAACATACTTGTACATCAATTTAGGAGTACGAATTATTTCTCTCTATAGCTGTGCTTATATATTTTAAGTTTATTCTTCTAAGCAGTATAAAAACAAAAGAAAGATCTTGTTGATAATGCAAAGTGTGGAAACTCGATTTGGGAATCATAATCGGTTATCAATTCAATAAGCTTTTGCATCTAATGACTATCTAATCATAATTGGTTTCTCTTGGAGGATGACCCGATCGACTCTTTTTAGACCAAAAGACAGTTAATTTATTTTTTGGTGGGAGTGAGAAAGACTTGTTTTGCGTTTATTATTGAACTAGCTGAAGTAAATGAGGAGCAAACTCATTTTCCTTGACTTCTCTTGCTAGGTGGAAAGTGAACACCAAATACGAGTTCCCTCTTTGCGTGCTTTAAATTTAGTATAAGAAATAAAAGCAAAACAATAATACAAGTGATGCTTAAATACATGTCATAATCTTAGAACTGAAGTACATGTTATCATATGAATTCATGGTCTTGAGAAATATGGAGCTTCACTATCATTTAAGCATCGCCCTTTGTATGGACTAAAATAGACATAAAATTGAGGGAATGAATTAAAGTTCAAACGATGGTCATAAAGTTCAGTGTTAGATTTTTAGTATTAGCAAATATATACAAAATATTCTAAGTATTTTTATCTATATAAATGAGCATATACATAAGCGTTGTTAAGATTTGGTTTGAAATTTCTTGAATTTTGAAACAAATAAGTCATGCCACTTAAAGGGCATTCGAATGCACCCTAACGGTCATTAAAAGATATAATAGTTTATTTTTGATTGTTCGAACACACCCTGGTAGGTGTTCGAAGTAGTTCAAAGATGAGATGAGCATATTTAGTTGTCTAAATGCACCTTGGCGGCCATTTGAAGTCATATGAAGATATAAAGACACATATTAGGTCATTCGATTGGGGGCAATCTTTCACTCGAATGGGATCATGAATCTTTGAAAATTTTGGAAAATTTTGTGAGACCTTATTTGGACTTATCTTAAAAAGGTATAAAAGTTTTAGTATGCCCTAACCCTAGTGCATTGGTTATTACATTGAGAAGACATTATTGAATAGAAATTAATTTTCAATGATGGAGGCTTTAACCATCTTCATCACACGAAACTATTAATCTTAAGGGTTAAGAAAGACCAATTTCGAAGGTTACTGAGATTGAAAATCATTTACGAAAAACAATAAATCGTGGGGTCGAGCAATTACCACTGTTTCAAATAGAGTCATGAGGATCAATGGGGAGTCTATAAGTCAATCTTGTAAACTGCTACAGTTTATTAATATTGTTTTGATCCGAGTTTAAGATTTGTCCACGTAAAAACTTAGTGTTCATCTTTGTTTGTTTCTTTGATTATTATTCTATATTTTTATTTACTTAAGCAAAGTGTTTGAAAATCGGGACTAGGGTTTAGTTTATTTTTTCATCCAGAATAGCCTATACATCTTTCTCTTGGAGCTTGTCAAGGGTACTTAAGGATAACGGCCTTCATCAGTTATCCTAGCTTGTAGGATATGTAACAAGCCGAAAAAGCTTCCCTAGTTTATAGTAACAAACTAAACAAGTTTCCCTAGCTCATAGGACAACATATAACAAACTTTGTTACTAAAATTGTGTACGTGTAATCTCTTTATATATGGAATATGGTGAATGCCTAAACACCAATTGGTGTGAGATTTCCAATACATTGTTATGGTATCATAGGATTAGCATCTCCTGATCCACATGGCCTCCAAAACCTGTTTCATCCTCTCCTTCAATACAATGGTGCACATGATCACCATTAAACTCTCTTCCTTCAACTTTCAGCTTTGGCATTCTTAGCTTACACCATTATTACAATGCCATGAACTTCTTTGCTATGTTGATGGCACCATTCCTATGCCTGCTGCAACCATTATCTCTGGTGAGTTCTTTGTCCCAAATCTCAAATATGCTGAATAGAAACACCAAGATTATCGTATATTCAGTCTCATTCTATCCTCACGGAAGAAGCACTGGCTGAGGTTGCTGGGCTTACATCCTCCCATGATGTCTAGGTCACCTTAGAAAACTCCTTCAGTCACAAGTCTAAGACTCGTGAAATATGTCTTAAGGATGATCTATAGAAGCGTGGAACTCGTACTGTCACTGAGTATTCCCACTCCGTCAAGGCTTTATGCGATCAACTCGCCACCATCGGAAGACCTATGGATGAATACGACAAAGTTAATTGGTATCTTCGTGGTCTTGGTCTAGATTTCACAATTTTTTCTACTACCCAAATGTCGCTTACTCTGTTGCCTACCTTTAAGATCTTGTTCCCAAAGCTGAAAGCTTTGAAATCTTTATCAAATCTCTTGATCAATCAGTGGGTTTGCTCACTGCATACACTGCCAAAAAAGGAGCTGCATTTGTACAGACGTGTCGAGGAGGTTCCAAGCGTGGTTGCCGTCGTAGAGGAGGATCCTCTAGTCGTGGCAACAGTAAGTACATATCTCGTTGCTAGATCTGCAAAGCATACCGCCGATAGCTATGCCCGGGCTGATCGTTGTGCTAACCTTATTGAGGCACTGTGTTCTTGTTCTCTCACTGATGGACAAAGTTCAGTTTGGTATGTTGATACCGGATCTTCAGCCTACATGACATCGGACAACTTTCAAAAGCTGAAACATATGATGATAAGGACTCTGTGGTTGTAGGTAATGGAGCAAATCTTTCTATTACTCATGTAGCCTTCTCTTGAACTCTTAGATGTTTTGGTTGTGCCTTGCCTAACCACAAACTTATTATCCATTATTAAATTGACCTCTGATTTTCCACTCTCTATTCAATTTACTAACTCTGCATTCACTATCCCAAATCACAAAATTGGAAAGGTAGTGGTAATTGGTCAATGTAAAAAGGGCCTCTATGTGCTAGAGCATGGTCAAGAAGCATCATAAACAGGCTTGGCACCTCACATTATGAGGACTTTGTTGCTACTCTACAGAGGCAAAGTATCAAGTGGAGTTTGAAAGATGAGCAGCCACTACGTACCACCTTGGCCGGACCCGACATTGAAAAACACTTTCATTTCGGTGTTGTGGGAGGAAATTAGTGCAGATGTGCAAGCTCTTAACCCACTTACACTTGAAAAGGCTTTTGAGAAGGCTGTGAGGATGGAGCAAAAGCACAATACTTTGAGGCAAGCAACGAGGATGAGCTGGACGGGCAAAGATGGCCAATATGCAAACTACGCGATAGCTAGACCTGGAGAGAGACTGAGGACAAGAGCTACTGCGCATGGACTGAGACCACCTTTGAGACCATCTTTGGATGTTAGAGGAGGCACATGATACCCCATTCGAACTCTCACACCTGTCCAGGTGGAGGAGTGAAGGGCGAAGAGGTTGTTTTTCCGTTGTGATGAATATTTCACGCCCAATCATCAGTGTTCCAAATTGATCGGGAGTGTAATGCTCATCGACGATCTTGATGAGGCTGAGGTCGATGTTGGAGATGGAGAGCATGTTGAGGAGGTCTAGGAGGAGAGCATGGAGGATATTCAAGTAGAGATCTCTATGCATGCATACTCGGGCACCACTACGCGGAAGACTTTACTAGTCTATAATCTCGTTAGAAAACATTGTATAGATATCCTAATTGACTCCGAAAGTACATATAATTTTCTAGACAAGAGGTTGATAAGGTAAATGGAATTAAATGCTAAACTGACCCCGGGATTTGATGTTGCTAATGGCACAAAGCAACAAGTGGATAGCTTGTGCCGCTGGGTTGAGATTTGGGTGCAAGGCCGCGACATTATCATGGATTTGTACTCTTTGGCACTACGAGGAGCGAATATTGTACTCGACACTCAGTATTTGCAAAGCTTGAGACCTGTCACCTTTGACTT
Source organism: Typha angustifolia (assembly GCF_048772165.1). Lineage (NCBI taxonomy): Eukaryota > Viridiplantae > Streptophyta > Magnoliopsida > Poales > Typhaceae > Typha > Typha angustifolia. The sequence goes on along the minus strand of NC_133239.1, from coordinate 9,743,071 downwards.
TCGAAGCATGTTGATGAAGTTTAAATAAGGAAGCCAAGAGGTGCGGTTTGATGCAGTTCGCGCGCCAGCAAGCTCGACAATGCAGCCGATGGTGGGGCTACTGTGTGCAAGGGAATTCCCCTACTTTCTTCAGTTGAGATGAGCAGAGGACGGGCCTAATGCATGTCTAGGTATCACCATTAATTTATCTAATTTATTGGATGAATATGCTTGACTGTTTGAGAAACACAAAAGGCAATCACTGATTAGGAGTGCCGACCACCAAATTAAGATTGTTCTAGGGGCTGCCCTAGTGAATGTAAGGCCATACCGGTACCTACATGTGCATAAGGATGTCATCTCCAAGATGGTGGTGGAGATATTGGAGCAAGCCGCTACATCACTTTGGGACTCGACATATTGGGTTGAGCACCCAATGCTTAGGGGATTACACTTTGGTCCCCAATCTTTATCCTATTTGCTTTCTGCTCTTTAGTTGCTTATACATTTGATGTATTTTACGTTAGACCTTGCGGGTCATGTTATTTGTTTATGAGCTTCTAGTTAGTGTGAGTCGGATCAAACCACTTAGGTTAGGCCGACCGAGTCATAAGTAGCCACCTACAAATAGTTGTGATGCGCACCTGATTAGTCACTTTTGGAATTAATCAAATCTTCTTCATCTCGTCTCTCTTTCTCCCTCAACCTTCTCTCCATCTAGTCTACCACTATTGTTGGCTAAGCTCCTTCCCTTTTCGTTTGGTTGCCCCTCTCATCCTCGAGAAATGACCCTCTCTCTCCCTCCTCTTCTCTGCCTTGTATAGCACCCCTAGCTTACATACACCACCATTACTTTACCTCCTCTAACCCTAGCCGAGCTCCACCACATCCACCACTCGGCCACCACCTTCACAATCCTTTTTGGTAGATTAGTTCCTCCATCCCTGTTCTACCAAATTCCCAAATAGCATCTAATTCCAACGGTCGGATCGCTATTTAGCTCTTAACCCGACATCCGCAGATACTTTTGGGATCCCAAATGCTCCTTGGAATCCCTTTCTAAGACCAGGTTTGGACTCTCCATAATTTTGTAAGTCGAAAACTATTTTCAGTTTGAGATTACGATAACTTGCAAACTAGAGTTTGTAGGATTCTTGATACAATTTATTGTAGGCTCTGAGAATTTTTGGATCATCTTTGGAGTTTGACCTATTCAAGTCCTACTCACCTACACTGAAAGAATTATTAGAAAGTTCAAGAGACAAAATGGAAGTGGTAAATGCCACAGAGGTTCCTTGTTTAATCTCGGAGTCATCATTATCAGAAGATTAATCTGAGTCATCTCAAATATCCTTTACAGTTTTGCCTTTCCTCTTAAGATGATCCATATGCCAAAAAACATTGTCTTCATAACTTTGGATAAGTTCCCTTAATTTCTGCTCTTAGACTTGTTGCTTGAACCACTTTTAGATAAATAAAATTCTTAATTATTTTCATAAAGAACCCCATCAACTTAGGACCCATATCATTGTCATCATCGGTCTCTAAAAAATTATGCATCCTAGCATTCCAATAAGGATCTTTGCATCCATCTAATTAATAAGAGAGGTCTTAGTGAAGATTGACTTTCTCTCAAAATGTCCATATCTTAAAAGTCGCTCTTTAAATAAGAGAGCCAGCAATGATACCAATTAAAAATTTTAAATACTGCTCTAGGAGATTAGCCCACAAGCCTTAATAATAATAAATAATCCTCCTCGTTATGGTCGTCCTCCTCCTCAGACAACCGCCCCTTCTCCTCCTCCTCCTCCGACAACCGCTAAAGAGAAGAAGAAAATCTCTACAATAGGTCAGTAGTACAAACACATAGATGCACACTCATTTTATTATATTAACTTATTAATTATTCTAAATTTTAATCGAGTAGAGAAATTATAACTTTTAACACAAACACTCACACTTAGAGCTCGGTAAAACTTTATATATTCATGCAAAGATAGGCATAACATGATTTGAACCTATGATTTTTGGCACTAATACTATGTTAATTTACTAACTACTCTAAAACTTTAAGTTATAAAAAACGGTGACTTTTATATTCTAACATATTAGATAATTTCTTCTCTAAACACTCTCCTAATAGCAAAATTGATATCCTTGAGAGTTAAAATTTGATTCATTTAACGTAAATATATAGTTCAGAAGGCATGCATACAGGAAAGTAAAGAACTTTTGAAATATTTACACCCAAAAGGCCAAATATGATAGTAGGACCCAATTTAATGATTTTAATTAGATGGGCCTAAGGTTTTCAGATGGCCTAACATTTTAAAGTTAAACAGCAGCTCAGTTTTTCATCTTTAAAATGTTCTAACTTTACTAATCATATCCTTTATGATTTTAAATTTCAGGTAGCACTCCTTAGTGTTAAAGATCAAAAGTCTATTATGCGTCCATTGGTCTCCCACCGTCGTTCTCTTGGTTGCTAGCTTTACAAAGAATAATTATAGTAATATTTTATAGTTAAATTGCTCAGTGTATGTATGTGTCCAGCTGAATGTTATTCCTTATGTGCTCGTATGCATATGTATGTGTCCAGCTGAATGTCTATTTTAGATAGTAAGATTAGCTTTTATAATTTATTCTTATTTGCACCAAAAAAAAGAAAAAATTGGTAGACTTTTGAATTGGGATTAAATATTTTGATTTAGCAACATAAAGTATGAAAGAACTTAAACAATTAGGCATCATTTCTCAAACCTTACTTAGCATAAATAATAATAGGAAATAATAGCAGATAAATAAGAAAAAAAGAACACCAAAATTTTTACGTAGAAAAATTCAAAACTAAACAAAAAAAAAATCACATATTTAAATTCAGATTAAACTAATTATTAAAATATAGTAATTTATAAATAGTCAGATCATTTGTATGGCCTAGGCAAAAATTCTAAATAGTGTCATTCCTAAAATGAGTTATACTAAATTCTAAACATTTTAATGACCACTAAAATTGATTTTTAATTACTAAAGTAGAACCAAGTGATCTATTTATATGAAAATATATCTATAGAGAATATTCATAGATATCAGGCCCTTTTAATTTTTCTAATTAATGAAAGTTAGGGGTGGCAATCGGGTTTAAGCGATTTAGATAGTGTCAGATTTTGATCGGGTCAACTTTATCCTAACATGAATATAGTTCGACTATTAAACGGATTGTATTTAGTAAATATGAATACGATCCGTTTAGTAAACGGGTAACATGACCCATATAACCCGTTTAATAAACGGGTCGTATTAACACAAAACGATAATCTGTTTAACACAACACGATAACACGATACGAATAATACAGTAATTTTTACCCTATAATAATCAATATTTACTGATTTATTCTATATAAGTGGTCTATTACACAAATAAAATGGTATCTTTTTAACTCAAAACTTATACAATACAAAAAAAAAAAAATTTTAAGTATTCAACCATAAATCAAATAACACAGATTCATATACCAATTCAACCACCAACAATCAATATTAAATAAATAAATTTAGCTACTATTTTTAGTTCTAAGTTCCAATTGTTAAATCTAATAATCGCATGACAATTACACCATAGTTTCAAGTTCATCACCAACATCTAATCCATTATAAACTATAAATAATTTGAAATAAGCGAACCAGCCTTCTGTTTTATTATCCAACAACCAAAAAGAATAAAAGTGAATGTAAATAACTAAGACAGAAAAGATAAAAAGAATTAGTGAACATGATCTACTACGAGTTGGTGAACATTAGAATATTCAACTGCTCCACTTATTTTAGATAAATATTAAGTTGCAGTGAAGGTCACATATAAAAGTTTTCATACAAGAAACTAACATATGGAATTCTTGTTGGATTACATTTGAACGCTACAAGTAGAAGCTCATATGTACTGACTAGAGATAGACTAACTTATATAAACATCTCTTTGTTATAAATTATGAAGACAGATGTAACCTGAGATGTCATCAATTAAAAGTTATATATGGGTGACGTTTTTGCATGTTGGATCACTTGCTACTTATTTTTAACATATTACAGCCAAATTAACAAATAGCTTTTCGTCTCCTTAATAGCAGGAAGTTCTCTAAGTTGCAATTATCATTGCATACAAATAGGAATTCTACCTTATCTGTTTATACTCTACTTCCTCACAGGGAACTTCAAACAGTACTATTAATATTCTTGAACAACTGCACTACCACCTAACTAGACATTCACTAAGCATTCTAGCTTTATTGACAGCTAACAAAAGAAATTTGAGAAGTAAGCAAGCTCCTATATGAAAAAGAAGTATCTCACTTTGTTAAGTTGCTCACTAGTGCCTAGTAATCACACTATAAGTATATAAAGCTTATACTATTCGAACTAGGACTTGCCTTAGACTAATTCTAAAAGTTTATATGACTCGAACTAGGACTTGCTTTAGAGGCTTACATGACTTAATTGAACTTACTTTAGTGGCTTACATGACTTAATTAGACTTGCCTTAAGGCATTACATAAAAGATAAAGATTACTTAGCTAAATTAGCCTTTCTTATCCTTCTCGGATTGATTCTTCTTTATACCATAGATAGAGTCCGAGTCTGGAGAAACCTTGAATACAAAAGTTGTAGATCAGGATGTTTTCGATCTTCTCCAAGTGGTTTTGTAATATTTAATTTCTCCAGAATATCTTTTGAATATTTTTCCAAAACTGCACGGAGTTGAATTAGTTAACTAATAAATTCTAATCTAATAAGACTCTAATTAAAGCAAATAAGCAGATAAGATAACTAGACTCAATCTATTGAGCTAAATCTACCCTTGATGTGATTCGATCTGACCCAGTTAGCATCACACCAAAGCTACAACACCCTTATTATACTCTATATTCATAATCTGCATATATACTTATAGTGTGCCTGTGCTTGTGCCAGCACCGATCGTTTTCGTGTATGTTCAATATCAATATTATATTATAGGAGAATTAGAAAATTCCTATTTATATGAAGATTATGTGAGACGTTACAATGAGCAATATAATTAGTTGATCAATTTTGATGAATATCGATAATATTTAATACAATATTCTCATGTTATTCTTGTGCTAACAAATAAAATTTTTGATCCTCCTCGTCATTCTACATTCAACTAGAAATTAGTTTTAATTATTAAACTATTATCAATTAATATTATCTGTGGAATGTTATTATGTGTTCAATTACATTATGGATATTCAATCAATATTAGGAGTATTCAATCATTAATATTACTTTTAATGAATGTATTCAATCATATTATATGTTGAATAATCTTTATATTTAAATATTGCTTTATTGTTAATAAAATAGGTCATCTATAAAAATAATCTAAAGATAAATTACTATAATGTAGGTTTTAGTGCATATATTTAAATCAAAAACAAAAATTGACATGTCGAAGACCTAAAAATATCTTTAAATATTCCAAAATATTTATTAAAAATATTATAAATACGTGGCAGTGGCACGCCCTGTGCTGACGGTGGCATGGCATGGCCATCTTTGCCTCAAATAATACATATATCCACAAAAATCAAACATGCTTAAACCTAGACGCAAATTTGGTCGAGAGGCTCATGAATGCCATGGGCAAAGAGCTACGTCTACTGCCATGGGAGAAGCCATAGAGAGATGGTTTGGTGGTCAAGAAGAAGGAGAAAGAGGCCATAGCTATAGAAAGAAGAGATCGGTGTTTTCTGGAGATGAGAATAGTAGCAAAGAGGAGAATAGGGATAGGAGTTGGGATTTGGGGGATTTTGGTGGGGTTTTGGGTTTTTAGATTGGAGCAGTGGGAGGAGAATAGATATGGTCAATAGATCTTTTCTCTCTCCCATTGTTGCTTTTCTCAAAGGTGACCTCGTGTTGATGCCGTTCCACTTCGGGGAGCCTCACCATATGAAGCTCTCTCAATTGTTGCCCTTCATGGGCTCTCCTCACCCTTGAAAGAAACCACACGAAGTAGCCTCTCCTAGTTGGAATCTGAGGATTGATTCGGTTCACCATCTCCTCTCATCGTCAAGGCGAAAACATTCCTCTACACTAGGAGAAGCTTTCGATGTCATCCTTCGGTGCCCTTATGGCTAGGTTTGTCAGGCGACACATCTTCCTAGCCACCGACAATATAGGGCCCAATTATCATCGGCCGCCTCAACTAATCGCGCACCACCTCATACGGTCTATGTGTGTCGTGTCGGGTATGGGTTAGGACAGTTAATGGCGTAGATAGTTGACAATCCACTCTCGCCATTGAGATCCTCCGTTGCGGTGGATCCATGCTCATTTCTAGTCGGGCTCACACTTCGTGTGCTATCCCTACTGTGGGTGTCAATTGGCATATTGATCTCAGCTAAAGTGACTGTTTGCCAATAGTTGCCACTTCTCCTCCCTCGACTGTCGCTAGTCAAGGTTAGGGCCAACCCAGTTTGGGTTGGGTTTAGCCCAACCAGGGTTATATATGATCTCTAAGATAGAGCCAAATCCAAGTATTATCCAAACTCACGAAAGTCTAAAAATTGCAAACTTCGTAGGTGCGTTCGAACGGCCTGACTTGATCTCAGGTGCGTTCGAACGGGCCCAAGTGCGTTAGAACACGGCGGCTTGATTTTCACAGTTATATTCGAACGGGCAAGTACACTCCTCTAGATGTGTGAACGTGATGTAGTAGAGTGCATTCGAACGGCCCATGACTGTATTCGAACACGTGCAGAAATAGCACTCTCTATCTATGCAAACGCCTGTGCTCGCGTTCGAACGCCAGCGTTCGCGTTCGAACGCCAGCGTTCGCGTTCGAACGCCAGCGTTCGCGTTCGAACGCCAGCGTTCGCGTTCGAACGCGCTTGTGAATGCCACTCATTGTCTGTGGGAACACCAGCATTCACGTTTGAACAAGCTTGTGAATGCCACTCACTATTTGTGCGAACGCCAGCATTCACGTTCGAATGCGCTTGAAAACACCAGTCACTGTCTATGCGAATGCACTATGAACGCGATGTGAACTCAAAAACTTTTCTCCTTTGATTTTATAATTCTTCAAACCAAATACTTTCTAGACTTGTATAAATGCTCATGTACATATATAAAAATACTTAGAATATTTTGTACACAATTGCCAACACTAAAAACCTAACAGAGATCACTCAATAGCACCACCCCAAAGTTGTGCCAAAAGATCTTTTTTCCTAACCCGAACTTTCTTAATTTTCTATAAATAATAAAACACATATTTAGGTTTTGCAAAAGAAAACATATAATACGGCCTAATATGTCCTTTTAACTCCACAATGATGACAACTAGGAATATAAATTCTACCATTAAATCCATTCCTATATATTTTAGCATTCACATTACACTTCTTATTATATTTCTTAACATTTGTCTTATAATCAATATGAAAAGTATTAATGTAATGACAAGATAATTGAACAAAAAAAGGAGAAGAATATACATTATATTGCACTTTTGAAGATGGGGTATTTGATCATTTGCCTTCGTATCTTAATCCTTCCTTTTCTTTTTCCTTCCTTTGTGATCTAAGAAGTTAATTCAAAATTTTGGACCAAACAGAAAATTTGTCAAGCGCAATCTTAGCATTATATAGCTTTAAGACAATTGACCCTTTCAAGTAAAGTCTCTTTAAGAACAATTCTCTTATGCATATTAACCTCCAAAAATTTAATTTTACCTCAAAAAGAAGAATTTTTAGAAATTAAAGAGTTTGAATTTAAAATAGTGTTATCTAATTTTTCTTGGAGATTTAGGTTTTCTTCTTTGAGATGCTACTTATTTTTCAACATGTCCACATGATGCTCCATCATCTTGGCATTCTATTTTTTTGTCATTTTCAGTTGTTCTGCAAGTTTTAGATTAATCTTTTTACTCTTGTAGAATTCTTTGTACATTCATGGTAAGCTCTTTGTAATTCTGAATCATCTTCAGAATTTGTCACATCTGGATCCTATTCATCTGCACTCAAAGATTTATTAGAAAATTTAATAGATAACAAAGAAGTAGTGAAAGTACATAATTATTTTCTTTTTTTGGGTCAGAGTTGTCATCAATAGAATCATCAGTATTATCCCAAGTGGCTTGCAAAGCCTTGCACTTTTTCTTTAGGCGATTTGGACATTCATGACTAAAGTAGTCGTGCCCTTGGCATTCATAACATTTAGCGACTCCCCCTTAATTTTTGCTCCTAAGTTTTGAGGCTTTAGAACTAGGGCTAACTAAGGGTTCACAAGATTTTTTTGATCTTCTCTATGACTTTGCTCTCAAGCTTGTTGTCTGTGGCACTTTTCAATTTCCTTAAAATTTCTCAAATTTTTTTACAAGAAGATCCATGATATCAAGGAGCAACTCACAATTCCCATAAGACTCCTTAAAAACATACATCCTATCTTTTAAATATGAATCTTTAGATCTATCTAACATGGAAGGTTTATCAATGCCTTCTCTCAAATAATCTATCTTCTAAATGATCTCTCTCTAAGCTAAGAGATCCTACCCTGTACCAATTAAAAAACTAAAACTTACGTGAATCCTTAGATATGCTTTAATACCAATTAAAAAATGTAAGAAACGCCCTAGGAGATAGAGATCTATTACACACTATTAATAATAATATGTGAAAAATAAAGTGTCAAAAAGATAATCGCAAACACAATTTTTTATGGAGAAAAACCTAAAACTGGGTAAAAAATAATAGATCCAAACTTGGATCGATATTAATCACTAAAACTTATAGTAGTTAGCAAGACGCTTATAGATCACTTATCGATTCCTAGGATTCAATTTGTACCAACCTTGCTCGCTAGACCCTGCGATGCATTGCTTCCCGTGATAGGTTTTCAAACCTCAGAGACCCTCGAGGTTAATCATTTCGTCTCAATGACTCTCGAGACGTAGTACTTCCAAATCTGATGTAAATGCATTGAGATGAGAACAATTCAATACATTTCGTCTAAAGTTGAGAATTGAGCCAAAAAATGATCTTGAAATATTGATCAACTTCTCTAAAAGATGATCTCCAAATTAATACTTGACGGTTCTCTCTCTCTCCTAGAGTTAGATTAAACATCTTTACATATTTCTTAGAGATAAGATAAATGCCTCTTAGAGATAAGATAAATAGTTCTTAGAGATAAAACCAAATCCAAGTCAAATCAAATATTACATAACTCCAAAAATTACAAATTACATGGGTGCATTCAAATGCAACCCAAATGCGTTTAAACATGGTGACTTGAAGTGTGAACGCACTGCTAATGACCACATATGGATCTCTGTATGTGTGAACGCCTGCAAGGTGCGTTCGAACGGCCAAAACAAGCTCTCTGTATATGCGAACATGGTGTTAACGACTGCAAGGTGCATTCGAATAGCCCCAAAGTGTATTCAAACGCCTATTTAAATGGTAGACTAGACAGTTGAATACAGAGTAATTGTTTCTCTACCTTTTGATAAAATTTCATACTTATTCAACCATTTTGACATCATTTAAGCACTTCAGTAATGGTTCTAAAATCGTTTCTAATACTTTGACTTCAAAATTAATTATTTACTTCAATAGTCTTCATCAAACATCTCATAATTTGTGCATATGCTCATACATAAAATCTAGACACAATACATAAATATAAATTATATTCTGAAATATAATTTGCCAATTACATAAGTACAAATAAAACCTAACATATATAAAACACAAAACAGCTACTTATATGATTTTATAAACAAAAATATAAGTATAAACAAAATCTAATCAATAACTATTCGGTGATTCTTACCTTTGTTTAACTCATCATTAATTATATATAAAATAGTCACAATCTAATTATGTAAAAGTATGTAAGCTTAGTATTATATTTTTTACAAAATAGTATGTATATATATATAAGAACATGAACATAAGATATATGAATTTGATTGTTATTAATTAAGGTATATGTATCAACCTAATATAAGCTATATATGTATAATTATTATAATTAGTTAATTATCATGCTTATCATACTTTGCTAATAAATATGTTAGTGAGTACATATTTTTTAAAATAATTAACTGTGTAATTAAATCTAATAAATAATTAAAAAGGAGAGAAAATCTCTATATTACAGTGCTGGGCTTGCAGTAAACAAAGAGAGGGGAACGAAGAGAGAAGAAAAGGAAGGAGAAGAAGAAGAAGATAAGAAGAGAAGGGAAGGGAGGGGAAACCAAGTCGACGAGGGGCCTGGCTGCTGCTGGCTAGCTTGCGATCGGCCTTCCGCCGGCTGTTCAGTTCCGACGATAGAGATAGAGAAAGAGAAAGAGGGAGGGAGAGAGAGAGAGGAAGAAGAAGAGAAGAAAATAGAGGAGGGGGAAAGGCCTCATTGGCAGCTTCTCTGTAGTAGTAGTAGTGGTGGCCTCATTGGAAACCACACAGATGCATATCGGAATAATAAGTCAAATCAAAGTATTGAAATATCAAACCTACCAATGAACCAAAGACGGACAACCACCTCCAAAGCACTCCAAGCCCTTTTTTATGTTATAAATTGATAAAGAATGTATTAAGAAGGAAAATATTTGCCAGCAATCTCATCTATCTACCCCATTCAAAGATCCATGCTCCCCTGTAGCATCATAATCTTCATCATCAATTTTTCAACTAGATAATCCAGAAAATGTATAAAAATATTCCAAGCCCAATTCTGCAATAAAAAATATCAATCCAAATTCTAAGAAATTTATATCGCTATAAGTTTGAATTTTCAAAATTACAAATAGTTCACATATCAAAAGATTTAACAGTTCAGGTCACATATCATTTTCCAAGTGTTTTGATACTTAGAAGTACTTCACAGTTCATCCTCATTTCTTCTTTTCCTTGATATCCTATATATTCAAAGACAAGTTTGTTTGTTTTTTTTCCAACTTGCGGGATTCTTAAATTGCATGCTTTTTATAGTTCTAAGTCATCTTCAACATTCAACCTATTTAAATCATGTTCAACTATACTCAAAAAATCATTAGAAAGTTTAGCGGATAAAATAAAAGCGGTAGCTGCTACATAATTTTCTTGTTTAGGTTCAGAACCCTCAACATCAACCTGATAACCCTTGAGGTTGATGATGCCGTCTCAATGACCCTCGAGACGAAGTCTTTCAAAATCTAATATAGATAAGATATATAGAAAATCTATTTAGCACATTTGGTCACAAAGCCTTCCAAAGTCGTGATATGATATCTAAAAGTCTCTCAAAAAACGATCAAAGAGATGTCATAATATTAGATTAAAACCTCTTATATACACCTCCCACAGAGTCCAAATAAGTTTTTATAGTCCGAAACTCTTAAAATGATCAGACATTAATTTATAGTTCCCTGAACAAATAACATATAAAACAATCAATATCAAAAGAAATAAATTTAAAATAAATAAAAAAACCTTTAGCATAACCATTTTCTAAGTAGAAATAAGATATAAATACCAAGACCAATATTTAACTTTAATAAGTTTTGAAAATTTACACTAACCTAATCTAGGAGATGAATGTTTACTGAAAATACTCAATAATATACAAATAACTTTAAATAGAAAGCAAGGCAAACATGACAAAGATGACAAGAATTTTATGTGGAAAACCTCATAAAACCTATGTATCATTTTTTCTATGATCAAATCAACCACTAACAAATATTGCAAATACAAAAATTACTTACAGACCACCTATTGAACCCTAGCCTACAACTATATTTGAAGTTCTCTTGCTCTCTAGATAAGTTGCTTCAAATGGTTGATAAACTAATCTCAATGACCCTCAACATCGGATGTCCTGTATCAGTAACCCTCGAGACAACAACTCACTCCAAGAAATAACCCAATAAAAATGATTCGAAATCTCTAATGAATCCTATCTTTCTAAAATCTTCGGATCGCCAAGAATGCTTTTTTAACAATTGGGTTATCTGCAACAAAAAACCACTTGGTTTTCGTTTTGATGAGTGAGGGTTGTTTCCTGTTTCTATTGCATATGAGGTTGTTTCCTTTCTTTCTTCCAAGTTTGCCCTTCTGCCATTTAGTACTCATTAAATGCTACTGGGATAATGTAAGAGAGAAATGATTCATACCTAGTTTTTCTTCTTCTTATGCTGTTACTGTTTCTTCTTCTTCTTCTTTGTCTTCTTCTATTTTGTTATTATTTATTTCTCTTCTTTTGGTACCGTTATTTTTTTCTATCTCTTAATCTTTTTTTTTTAATACAAGTTGAAAAAACCCCTAGACACACGTATGTATCTAAACACTAGGCAATGATATTTTTCGTTTACTTAAGTAAAAGATCGAAGAAATATAAAGAACGAAAGTAGAGATGAACGCCAAGATTTTAACGTGGAAAACCCAAACGGGAAAAAACCACGGATCCAAACTCGGATCAAAACCAATCACTATGATAGTAGCAGTTATAAGACTGACTCACAAAACAACCCGTCGATCCAAACGACTTTGTTCCTCTCAGTCTTGATCGCTAGAACCCATGATTCACTGCTTCTTGTGATTGAAGTCCAATCTCAGTAGCCCTCGAGATTGATCTTTCGTCTAGATAGCCCTTAAGACGAAAGATTAAGATTTGTAGATGCGAAGGACCTTGTTTGTTGAAGAACCGATGTAGCCTCTAAAAAGTCTCCTTGAATAATCTTCTTCAACTCCCCTAGGTTAGGGCAACACTATCCTTATATATGATCTCCAAGATAGAGCCAAATCTAAGTCATATTCGTACTCACGAAAATCCAATAAATTGCAAACTTCATAGGTGCGTTCGAACGCGGCCCGGGTGCGTTCGAATGGCCTGACTTAATCTCAGGTGCATTCGAACGGGCCCAAGTGCATTCGAACGCGACAGCTTGAATTCTTCAGGTTGCGTTCGAACGCGTTTGTGAACGCTGCTCTCGGTCTGTGTGAACGCAGTACCCGCGTTCGAACTCGTTTGTGAACGCTGCTCTCGGTCTGTGTGAACGCAGTATCCGTGTTCGAACTCGTTTGTGAACGCACCGCGTTCGAACGCGTTTGTGAACGCGGTGTGAACTCAACAGCTTTTCTCCACTAATCTTGCAATTCTTCAAACCAGAGATATTCTAGACTTGTGTAAAGCTCATATACATGAAAAAATACACTTAGAATATTTTGTACACAATTGCCAACAAATAAAAACCTAACAATCTCTCCCTTTGGCAATTTGTGACAAAACACCTAGGTTACAAGATATTACAAAGACTTCAAACTGAGCAATCAACAAGTCTAGAATATTTTGCACATCAATCCCTGCAAAGAAACATATACCAATCGAAGATCAAGTGAAAATAACTTGAAATGAATAAGCAATCCAAACACAAGTTATAAATGGAGCATAAGTTTAAAAATACTTAGCAGACAAAGATCACAATTACTCCAAGCAAAGTTATAAGCAAGACTTTAATAAACTCTAATAAACTCCCCCTATTTTCATACTCCCCTACACACCTAGACACCTAGACACTCTCCCCCTTTTTGACACAAATGCCAAAGACTAGGAACTCAGAGAGAACTGACGATGAAGAATCGTCAACACAGAATCAAGTACGGTTTTTAGAAACCATGAAGGCCCTAAATAAAACCCATCTTTCACTTGAAAACGCTAAGATATCACGTTCAATCGCATAAGAAACATCAAGATATTAACTTTAACGTGATCACAACTCGAAACCGCACGAAATCAATCAAGATCAAGAGACTTAATTGAATAAAAAATAAGAAAATTGATGAATAATCATACCTCGCAAAAAGTGAAGAAAATCTTGAAGTTTCGGCCAAAAGACTTTAGATCCAGAGGAGAACTACCCTCTAAAAGGGTTTGAAGGGAAAATTTTGATGAAAAAAATGAAGATCTTGAAGATTTGGATTTTTTTTTTAAAATTTAAACTAAAACAAATCAAAAATCTTTTTGGAGACGCACTTCTAGAATTTCAAAATATATTCAAGACATAGAATATGACAATCAAATGAAATAAGTCATACACAGATCAATCAAATCATCAAAAGCATATTATAATCAATTCGAATGCATCACTTAAAATTAAATTAATCTTGATTGATCATAACGATATGCATATGCAAGATGAGAATAGATAACATGAACCAATCTTCTTAAACAAACTTTACTATATAAACAATGATGCAACACTGTAGTCAAACTGACTTAGTATTGAAATTTTTCACTTTTCGACTTATTCTTCATAAAATAACAGAAATTTTTCCTGTATTATTTTTTTTTACTGAAACATATATGTGCAATGATGGCTTTCACACATGAGTAGGTAGCCCTTTTCTTGTAGTACAAATCAAACAATGTACAAGAAGAAATTCACATATATCATTTTTTTTAATTTGCAAATAATGTACTGAGTCAAACTGGACTCGAAACAAGACGGCTTTCACTCTAACTCATTGTAGCCCTTTTCATTGATCTTTTATAAAAATATTTTTGATAACTAAGCATGAGGTCAAACTGTGCAAATCAAAGTTAATAGAGAGCTATTTAAAAAAAAATTCATGATATCATGCTCACACAAGAATACACATACGTTATGAGTGCATTAAAAATTTATTATTATAGAAGTCGAGGGAGTGACAAAATCAAAATTGAAACAATATACTACAAGATGACAAAATTGACTATAAGAACTCATAATCAAAAGAAAAATCATATTTTTATGTCAAGAGTATATTATTGAATCTAGGAGTGCATCAATTTTTTTTATGACAAAAACTCTCGACAAATCTGAAACTAAAACCAAAGAAAATTTCAGAGTAAAAGAAAACCTAAAAAAAACGAAACGAAAGAAACTCGCAAACTAAAAAGAACACGAATCCCAATAAAATCAGTCCAAAGCACAAATCTCTAAAGAAGTACGAAGATACTCAAATCTCTGTAAATCCAAAGGTTTTGTAAACAAGTCACCCAACTGTTTCTCCGTCTCAACATGTTCTAGTGCTATTGTTTTGTCTTCAACTAACTCGCGTATAAAATGATGTCGGATATCAATATGTTTTGTACGCGAGTGTTGAACAGGATTTTTCGATATATTAATAGCACTCATGTTGTCACAATAAAGCACCATAGTATCTTGTTCAATGCCATAATCCTTGACCATCTGTTTCATCCATAATAACTGTGAACAACAACTTCCTGCTGCAATGTACTGGGCCTCCGCAGTAGATAAAGATATCGAGTTTTGTTTCTTACTGTGCCAAGCAACCAGATTGTTTCCAACATAAAAACATCCACCTGAAGTACTTTTTCTATCATCACATGAACCTGCCCAATCAGAATCCGTGTATCCCGATATGATAGCACCCGAGTCATAAGTAAACCAAATACCTAAATCAACTGTGCCACTGACATATTTTATGATATGTTTCACAGCAAACAAATGTGACTCCTTAGGTTCAGATTGAAACCTAGCACACACATCGACACTAAACGCAATGTCAGGTCTACTAGCAGTTAAGTACAAAAGGATACCAATCATGCTCCTATACACTGTCTGATCAACACTTTTTTCTGACATGTCCTTACCTAGTTTGATAGTTGTACTCATAGGAGTTCTAGCATGTTTTGCATTTTCTAAACCAAATTTAGTCACAAGATCCTTAGCATACTTGGTTTGAGCGATAAAAATCCCTCTCTCCAATTGAGTAATTTGAAGCCCTAAAAAGAACTTCAACTCACCCATCATACTCATCTCAAAATGACTATGCATGAGATCTGCAAACTCCTTAGCTAATAATTGACTCGTCGCCCCGAAGACAATGTCATCCACATATATTTGTGCCACAACTAAACTCTTGTTTTCACGTCTAATGAATAATGTCTTGTCCACTCCCCCTCGAGTGAACCCCGCATCCACTAAAAAGGTGGTCAACTTCTCATACCAAGCTCTTGGAGCTTGTTTTAGCCCGTAAAGAGCCTTTTTCAATTTAAAAACATGAGAAGGAAATTTTTGATCTTCGAAACCCTTAGGTTGTTCCACATAAACATCTTCATTCAGGATACCATTCAAGAAAGCACTTTTAACATCCATTTGAAACAATTTAAATTTTAAATGACAAGCAATGGCAAGCAGTATACAAATAGACTCTAATCTAGCAACAGGAGCAAATGTCTCTATGAATCAGATAAGTGGCTCCATACCTCCTTCTCTCAATAACTTGACGAATCTTAGAATCTTAGACTTGTCTCAAAATAATCTTTCAGGTCCCATCCCAAAAGAATTAGGAGACCTACAGAGTCTATTAAGCTTGCATTTGTCTTTGAACATCTTGAGTGGCTCTATTCCGTATGAAATAGGACATCTCTCTAACTTGAAAGAATTATTTCTCCCTAATAACAGCCTAATAGGTCCAATACCTTCAAGTCTGGGAAACTTGACGAAGCTCACTCTTTTAAACCTTTGGAGTAATCAACTCTCTGGTTCTATTCCTCATGAAATAGGAAAGTTAACAGTTATGGTTGTTTTAGATGTCAGCAACAATAGCCTAACAGGTCCAATACCTTCAAGTCTGGGGAACTTGACCAAGCTCACTACCTTAAACCTTTGGGGTAATAAGCTCTCTAATTTCATTCCATGTGAAATAGGTAATTTAGTGAACTTGAAGGACTTGGAACTCCAAGATAACCAACTGACAGGTCGCATCCCAAAAAATTTAGGGAACTTGACCATGCTTGAAACCATGTACCTATATAGTAACAAGCTCAATGATGTCATCCCTCATGAAATAGGAAAGTTAACAGTTATGGTTGTTTTAGATGTCAGCAACAATAGCCTAACTGGTCCAATACCTTCAAGTTTAGGTAACTTGACCAAGCTATCTATCTTATACCTTTGGGATAATCAGCTCTCTGGTTCCATTTCTCATGAAATAGGGAATCTAGTGAACTTGAAGGACTTAGAGTTCTCTCTTAACCAATTAACCGGTTCTATTCCGAGAAGTTTAGGAAACTTGACCATGCTTGAGACCACGTTCCTCGATGATAACAGTTTCACTAGTATCATCCCTCATGAGATAGGAAAGCTGGCAAATCTGGTTGGTTTAGATGTCTCCAACAGTAGCATTATAGGCCCAATTCCCTCAAGTCTTGTGAACTTGGGAAAGCTCATTTTTTTAAACCTTTGTGGTAATCAGCTATCTGGGTCCATTGCTCCATCATTTGGTAATTTGAGCAACATCCAATACCTTGGACTAGCCAATAATCATTTAAGTACTAGTTCTTTACCTCAAGAACTAGCAAATATCACAAGCTTACAAAGAATGCGACTTGATGGAAATCAACTTAAGGGAGATATCTCTGACTTTGGAGTGTATCCCAATTTGGTATATGTGGATTTGAGCTTCAACAGGTTCTCTGGTATGCTCTCGCACCATTGGGGAGAATGCTACAATTTGACGAGCTTAAGAATCTCCAACAATGAGCTCAACGGACAGATACCTTCAAGCATTGGACAACTATCTAAAATCTAGGTGCTTGATCTTTCATCCAATAACCTGGAAGGGGAGATTCCAATAGAATTAGGCAAGTTGTCTCAATTGTACTACTTGGATCTGAGTAATAACTTACTCTTTGGTGAGATACCTCAAGAGCTTGGAAACCTACTCAACATACAGAATTTAGATCTATCAGCTAACAACCTGAGTGGATCGATTCAAGGCAATTTTGGGGGTTGTCGTGAACTTCTATTTTTAAAGTTGAGCAGCAACCATTTAAATGGAAGCATCCCCATTCAAATTGGAGGTCTAGTAAACCTACAAGAATTACTAGATTTTAGTCATAATTCATTTTCTGGAAGCATACCATCCCAACTAAGTGAACTAGTTATGCTAGAAGTTTTGACTCTCTCACACAATGCATTGAGTGGATCTATCCCCACATCCTTTCAAGATATGGCTAGCTTAACAAATATAGACTTATCCTATAATGAACTGGAGGGGCCTCTTCCTGCTAGCCAAGTTTTCAAGACAGCGCCGATGGAGTGGTTTACCCATAATAAAGATCTTTGCGGTGAGGCGTCAGGCTTGGCTCTATGTGGTTCTAGCCCTTCAAGTAGAAGTTCTAGAAGTAAACAAAGTCAGGTTATTACATTGGTTGATCTATCTATTCTTGGATCCTTGGTTCTCTTCGTAGGGTTTGTCGTATTCTTACGGAAAAGGAAGCAAAGCTCTAAACACAATATAAGTGAGATTGATAAAAGTGGGTTCTTGTTAGGAAACATTGATGGAAAAGATTTATATAAGGATATCATTGAAATAACAGAGAATTTTGATGAAAAGTTTTGCATTGGCACAGGTGCATATGGAAGTGTTTACAAAATTACCTTACCAAGAGGAGTAAGAATAGGAGAAGTTCAACTACCAAAAGAAAATATAATTGCTATGAAGAAAATTCATCAAACGGAAAAAGAAAGATTGATAGACAACCACCTTTTTTATTGTGAGATACAAACACTATCTGAAATACGACATCGGAATATCATGAAGCTTTATGGCTACTGTTCAACTGATCAGCATAGGCTTATTGTTTGTGAGTACTTGGAGAGAGGAAGTTTAGCAGCCATTCTTACACATGATGCATATGCCATTGAGTTAGATTGGATCAAAAGGTTGAATGTTATTGGAGATGTTGCTCATGCTTTATCTTACCTGCATCACGATTGTTCTCCTCCCATAGTTCATCGAGATATCACAAGCAACAATGTTTTACTTGATTCAAAATTTAGGGCTTGTGCGTCAAACTTTGGAATAGCTAGAATTTTGAAGACTGACTCATCCAATTGGACAATGGTTGTAGGAACAAGGGGCTATATCGCACTAGGTAAATGCCTTTATTTATTCGAATTCAGAAAGTTTGTGTTGATACTTCTTAAAGTGTATTTTCATACATGTGTCATATACTTGCTTTCAATAGTACGAAGATACACCTAATATATTATTTATTTGACCCCTATCTTAGGTCAAAAATATTAAGATATAATTGCATGCCATAACCAGATTTTTAGGGTAGTGCCATAATAACAGTTGGGCATAACTATTTATCTATCATATTTCATAACTTTTTAGTATTTTCTTATGAGTTTTAATATAATTAAGCTTAGTTTGCCGAAACCTTTTCTTTTGATACTTTGCAGAGCTTGCCTATATAATGGTAGTGACCGAGAAATGCGACGTATATAGTTTTGGAGTGGTGGCACTTGAAGTGCTCATGGGAGCTCATCTAGGAGATTTGATTACATCCTTATCATCTACTACTATCAAACTCACACTACTGAATGATATCTTGGATCCACGTCTATCACTCCCTACAATTGAAGTTGCAAGTCAAATTTTAACAGTAGTCAAGATAACCCTTCAATGTTTAGAAGCTAATCCGCTATGTCGACCAACAATGCAACATGTATCTCAACAGCTATCTGCTCTCCGGATGCCTCCTATCCTCAATTGATATTAATTACTTTGATCTTGTCATATTGTATCCTAATGTACCGCATGGAAAACATACTTGTACATCAATTTAGGAGTACGAATTATTTCTCTCTATAGCTGTGCTTATATATTTTAACTTTATTCTTCTAAGTAGTATAAAAACAAAAGAAAGATCTTGTTGATAATGCAAGGTGTGGAAACTCGATTTGGGAATCATAATCGGTTATCAATTCAATAAGCTTTTGCATCTAATGACTATCTAATCTTTTTCTTATTTTCTTTTCTCAGCCGAGGCTGGAGGGAGACGGTCTTTTTCATTTTAACAATTTGCACCAAGGACCAAAATTATTTTGCTTATATTTACTTTTAACTTTTGGTTTCTCTTGTAGGATGACACTCTTTTTAGACCAAAATACACTTAATTTATTTTTTGGTGGGAGTGAGAAAGACTTGTTTTGCGTTTATTACTGAACTAGCTGAAGTAAATGAGGAGCAAACTCATTTTCCTTGACTTCTCTTGCTAGGTGGAAAGTGAACACCAAATACGAGTTCCCTCTTTGCGTGCTTTAAATTTAGTATAAGAAATAAAAGCAAAACAATAATACAAGTGATGCTTAAATACATGTCATAATCTTAGAACTGAAGTACATGTTATCATATGAATTCATGGTCTTGAGAAATATGGAGCTTCACTATCATTTAAGCATCGCCCTTTGTATGGACTAAAATAGACATAAAATTGAGGTAATGAATTAAAGTTCAAATGATGGTCATAAAGTTCAGTGTTAGATTTTTAGTATTAGCAAATATATACAAAATATTCTAAGTATTTTTATCTATATAAATGAGCATATACATAAGCGTTGTTAAGATTTGGTTTGAAATTTCTTGAATTTTGAAACAAATAAGTCAAGCCACTTAATGGGCATTCGAATGCACCCTAACAGTCATTAAAAGATACAAAGGTTTATTTTTTATTGTTCGAACACACCCTGGTAGGTGTTCGAAGCAGTTCGAAGATGAGATGAGCATATTTAGTTGTCTGAATGCACCTTGGCGGCCGTTCGAAGTCATTTGAAGATATAAAGACACATATTAGGTCATTCGATTGGGGGCAATCTTTCACTCGAATGGGATCATGAATCTTTGAAAATTTTGGAAATCTGTGAGACCTTATTTGGACTTATCTTAAAAAGGTATAAAAGTTTTAGTATGTCCTAACCCTAGTGTATTGGTTATTACATTGAGAAGACATTATTGAATAGAAATTAATTTTCAATGACAGAGGCTTTAACCATCTTCATCACACAAAACTATTAATCTTAAGGGTTAAGAAAGACCAATTTCGAAGGTTATTGAGATTGAAAATCATTTACGAAAAACAATAAATCGTGGGGTCGAGCAATTAACACTGTTTCAAATAGAGTCATGAGGATCAATGGGGAGTTTATAAGTCAGTCTTGTAAACTGCTACAGTTTATTAATATTGTTTCGATCCGAGTTTAAGATTTTTCCACGTAAAAACTTAGTGTTCATCTTTGCTTGTTTCTTTGATTATTATTCTATATTTTTATTTACTTAAGCAAAGTGTTTGAAAATCGGGACTAGGGTTTAGTTTATTTTTTCATCCAGAATAGCCTATACATCTTTCTCTTGGAGCTTGTCAAGGGTACTCAAGGATAACAGCCTTCATCAGTTATCCTAGCTTGTAGGATCTGTAACAAGCCTAAAAAGCTTCCCTAGTTTATAGTAACAAACTAAACAAGTTTCACTAGCTCATAGGACATATAACAAACTTTGTTACAAAAATTGTGTACGTGTAATCTCTTTATATGTGGAATATGGTGAATGCCTAAACACCAATTGGTCTGAGATTTCCAAAACATTATTATGGTATCATAGTATTAGCATCTCCTGATCCACATGGCCTCCAAAACCTATTTCGTCCTCTCCTTCAATACAATGGTGCACATCATCACCATTAAACTCTCTTCCTTCAACTTTCAGCTTTGGCATTCTTAGCTTACACCATTATTACAATGCCATGAACTTCTTTGCTATGTTGATGGCACCATTCCTATGCCTGCTGCAACCATTATCTCTGGTGAGTTCTTTGTCCCAAATCTCAAATATGCTGAATAGAAACACAAAATCATATATTCAGTCTCATTCTATCCTCACGGAAGAAGCACTGGCTGAGGTTGCTGGGCTTACATCCTCCCATGATGTCTGGGTCACCTTAGAAAACTCCGTCAGTCACAAGTCTAAGACACGTGAAATATGTTTTTAAGGATGATCTATAGAAGCGTGGAACTCGTACTGTCATTGAGTATTCCCACTCCGTCAAGGCTTTATGCTATCAACTCGCCACCATCGGGAGACCTATTGATGATAACGACAAAGTTAATTAGTATCTTCGTGGTCTTGGTCTAGATTTCACAATTTTTTCTATTACCCAAATGTCGCTTACTCTGTTGCCTACTTTTAAGATCTTGTTCCCAAAGCTGAAAGCTTTGAAATCTTTATCAAATCTCTTGATCAATCTGTGGGTTTGCTCACTGCATACACTGCCAAAAAAGGAGCTGCATTTGTACAGTCGTGTCGACGAGGTTCCAAGCGTGGTTGCCGTCGTAGAGGAGGATCCTCTAGTCGTGGCGACAGTAAGTACATATCTCGTTGCTAGATCTGCAAAGCATACCGCCGATTGCTATGCCCGGGCTGATCCTTGTGCTAACCTTACTGAGGCATTGTGTTCTTGTTCTCTTACTGATGGACAAAGTTCAGTTTGGTATGTTGATAGCGGATCTTTAGCCTACATGACATCGGACAACTTTCAAAAGCTGAAACATTTGATGATAAGGACTGTGTGGTTGTAGGTAATGGAGCTCATATAGCCTTCTCTTGAACTCTTAGATGTTTTGGTTGTGCCTTGCCTAACCAAAAACTTATTATCCATTATTAAATTGACCTCTGATTTTCCACTCTCTGTTCAATTTACTAACTCTGCATTCACTATCCCAAATCACAAAATTGGAAAGGTGGTGGCAATTGGTCAATGTAAAAAGGGCCTCTATATGCTAGAGAATGGAGGAGGACATTCAAGTAGAGATCTCTATGCACGCATACTTGGGCACCACTACGTGGAAGACTTTACTAGTCTATAGTCTCGTTAGAAAACTTCTTTAGTCACAAATCTAGGACTCGTGAAATATGTCTTAAGGATGATCTATAGAAGCGTGGAACTCGTACTGTCACTGAGTATTCCCACTCCGTCAAGGCTTTATGCGATCAACTCGCCGCCATCGAGAGACCTATTGATGATAACGACAAAGTTAATTGGTATCTTTGTGGTTTTGGTCTAGATTTCACAATTTTTTCTACTACCCAAATGTCGCTTACTCTGTTTCCTACCTTTAAGATCTTGTTTCCAAAGCTGAAAGCTTTGAAATCTTTATCAAATCTCTTGATCAATCTGTGGGTTTGCTCACTGCATACACTGCCAAAAAAGGAGCTGCATTTGTACAGTCGAGTCGAGGAGGTTCCAAGCGTGGTTGCCGTCGTAGAGGAGGATTCTCTAGTCTTGGCCATGGCAAGTACATATCTCATTGCTAGATCTGCAAAGCATACATACACCACCATTACTTCACCTCCACTAACCCTAGCCGAGCTCCACCACATCCACCACTCGGCTACCACCATCACAATCCATTCTAGTAGATTAGTTCCTCCATCCCTGTTCTACCAAATCCCCAAATAGCATCCAATTCCAACGGTCGAATCACTATTTAGCTCATAACCCCGACATCCGCAAATACTTTCGGGACCCCAAATGCTCCTTGGAATCCCTTTCTAAGACTAGGTTTGGACTCTCCATAATTTTGTAAGTCGAAAACTATTTTTAGTTTGAGATTACGGTAACTTGCAAACTAGAGTTTGTAGGATTCTTGATACAATTTATTGTAGGCTCTGAGAATTTTTGGATCATCTTTGGAGTTTGACCTATTCAAGTTCTATCTCACCTACACTGAAAGAATTATTAGAAAGTTCAAGAGACAAAATGGAAGTGGTAAATGCCACAGAGGTTCCTTGTTTAATCTCGGAGTCATCATTATTAGAAGATTAATCCGAGTCATCTCAAGTATCCTTTACAGTTATGCCTTTCCTCTTAAAATGATCCATATGCCAAAAAACATTGTCTTCATAACTTTGGATAAGTTCCCTTCATTTCTGCTCTTAGACTTGTTGCTTGAACCACTTTTAGATAAATAAAATTCTTAATTATTTTCATAAAGAACCCCATCAACTTAGGACCCATATCATTGTCATCATCGGTCTCTAAAAAATCATTCATCTTAGCTTTCCAATAAGGATCTTTGCCTCCATCTAATTAATAAGAGAGGTCTTAGTGATGATTGACTTTCTCTCAAAAAGTCCATATCTTAAAAGTCGCTCTTTAAATAAGAGAGCCAGCAATGATACCAATTAAAAATTTTAAATACTGCTCTAGGAGATTAGCCCACAAGCCCTAATAATAATAAATAACCCTAATCCTAGTGGAATCCCGCCGATCGAGTTCGAATGCGTCCAATCGCGTTCGAACGCACAAAAGACGTTCTTTATATGTGCGAATGCGACCCCTTCTGTGTTCGAATGCGACCTATAAGAATTTTATTTTAATAAAAATAAACAATTAATGTAATAAGAGAAGGCTCTAACAAAGTGTATGAGAGATCATAAGCTTAAATCCTGTTATAGCTATCTTTGCTTGAAAAATATAAAACTCCACCGGAATTATCCAAATAAATTAGGATACAAATTGGATGGTGGCAAAAACTATTTGAACACTAAATAGTATTCATTGTGTAGTTGTATATAAGTAGCAGTTTTGTTCTTCCAAATATCATTATCCATCACTAGTAATAGTATAGACAACCATAAGTTAATAACTTAGAATTTTAGTTCCGAAGAATCTACCGAATCTACCTCTCATCTCTTGGCCTAGTGTTCTTACTCGCAGATCTTCTTGACGAAAACTTTTATATCCCAGATTTTCTCTCAGCAATAATCTGGTGGATGATCTGAAAAAATAAAAAACATAGTTTTCAAGTGAGTAAACAAACTTCATCTGGTCTAATCTCGGATATGTTTAAAGTTTGTGATAATTCGGTTTCTTTCTTTCCTAACCAGTCTCCTATTAACTAACTTTTCCTCATTTATTTCTTCCTGTACCTCTTAGATTACTAGTTATCTAATTGAGGTCCTATGTCTAAATATGATGTTGACTTGTTGGAGTTGCACTGCTTAGAAGTCTTGGTCAACCGTAGAAAATATTGTGAAACAAATCAGATCTAGACTTGATTGTAGAACAAACGACTTGCTCAAAGTCTTGTTGGTACGCATAACGAATCTTCTACTAGTCATAGAAAATGACAGACAATTTATAGTGTTTCTCTCCAGCTTCACTAAAAAAGAGATGAGCACATATAAATTTAATTATGAAATCGGATTGGACGTGTAGATATTTTTCAGCAAAGCAACAGTTATCCCTTGTGCTTATAAATAGTGGTGTGTACTCGAGCATGTAAAATTTATCACCACACCCTCTCTTCCATAGAATTTTAATGGCTCTCAAGAAGATCCTCCTTACTTTTGTGATCCTTCTCTTGGCTGTCATCGGAGACCTCGTCACTCCTGTGAGAGCTCCGCGTCCATCCGTTGCTAATTCGGGACTCCCATACAGTCCGGGGCCACCACCATGGCATGCTAGGGGTGGACCATACACTCAACCTGGGGTGCGATACTCAAACCCTAGGGGCGAACCATACACTCGGCGTCCTCGTTATGGTCGTCCTCCTCGTCAGACAACCGCGCCTCCTCCTCCTCCTCCTCCTTAGACAACCGCTAAGGAGAAGAAGAAAATCTCTACGATAGGTCAGTAGTACAAACACATAGATGCACACTCATTTTATTATATTAACTTATTAATTACTCTAAATTTTAATCGAGTAGAGAAATAATAACTTTTAACACAAACACTCACACTTAGAGCTTGGTAAAACTTTACATATTCATGCAAAGATAGGTACAACATGATTTGAACTTATGATTTTTGGCACTAAAACTATGTTAATTTACTAACTACTCTAAAACTTTAAATTATAAAAGAACCATGACTTTTATATTCTAATATATTTTATAATTTCTTCTCTACTCACTCCCCTAATAGCAAAGTTGATATCCTTGGGAGTTAAAATTTGATTCATTTAACATAAATATATAGTTCAGAAGGCATGCATACAGGAAAGTAAAGAACTTTTAAAATATTTACACCCAAAAGGCCAAATATGATAGTAGGACCCAATTTAATGATTTTAATTAGATGGGCCTAAGGTTTTCAGATGGCCTAACATTTTAAAGTTAAACAGCACCTCAGTTTTTTACTTTTAAAATGTTCTAACTTTTCTAATCATATCCTCTATGATTTTAATTTTCAGGTAGCACTCCTTGGTGTTAAAGATCAAAAGTCTATTATGCTTCCATTGGTCTCCCACCGTAGTTCTCTTGGTTGCTAGCTTTACAAAGAATAAGTGAGCACATTATGTCAATATTGTGAGCAAATATATTTACCTCCTAATTATAATAATATTTTATAATTAAATTGCTCAGTGTACTTTAGTGTTATTCCTTATGTCTATTTTAGATAGTAAAATTGGCTTTTATAATTTACTCTTATATTTTTGGTAGACTTTTGAATTGGGATCAAATATTTTGATTTAACAACATAAAGTATGAAAGAACTTAAACAATTAGGCATCATTTTTCAACTCAAAACTTATACAACACAAAGATAATAATTTTAAGTATTCAATCATAAATCAAACAACACAAATTCATATACAATGCATATTTAAGCACTAGATTGAAGGATTTGTAAGTTATTAGTTTTCCAACCATGCACAAGTTAGCATTACAACTGTAATGGGATAGTCTTGAGCTAGAGGGATGATTTTTATATTGGGCTTTATTCACACATGGAATAGAGGTGAAATAGAAATAGTATTCCTATTTGTTATTAGCAAAATGAGAAATTTATTTTATAAATAACTATGACTATGTTTATTTGTGTTCTGAAATAAGAGTGTAATAATTACTTTTGATGTGATATAAAGTGTAAGAAAAATTATTGAAATACTCTTCGATTTGATCTAAATTAGATTAATAGGATTGATAAAGAGAAGAGTACTAAATTCTTTGTATGCAATGCATGTATCAAAAATTATAATTATTATATATTATCATGTTTAATGCACCTAACAATACGTATTATTATAGTGATCGCTTACATATGCATTGTCCGTTGATAGGTAAGTTATGCATTACCATACTTTACGCACCTAGTAGCTTACATTACTATGACGGTCGATCACGTATGCATTCCTTGCTGGTAGGTAGTTAACGCATTACTATTGCAACTTAAAAACAGCTAAAATTCCAATATATAGAAACTGTCCTAAATATGCATTGTATGTTGATACCTGTACAATGCCTAGGTCTAGGCCATTAAATCAAACTGCTATATTTCAAATTATGTATATATATATATATATATATATATATATATATATTTAATGTAAACACAAATGAAAACATCTTTAGTAAACATTTAAACCAAAATTCTTGAAAAATAATATAAAAAAACAAAGTAATCCAACTCGTGGAAGAATTTATAATAGGTAAGAAAACCAATAATTTCTAATCTAAACATCTTTATATTAATTCAACAAGTTATACTTACTATATTTCAATGACATATTCTTAAATTCAGCATAAATATTCTACTGAAAATAAGTCAAGAGTGAGAAATAAGCACCAAATAATAGAAATTACATTATCATTTGTCTACTTATACCTAGACAAATGCCATAAAATAAAGTAAATTATATTTGCTAGAAGACAACAAGCATTCAAACTTTCAAAACACTGCAACTCCAAAATTATATTTGCCATAATAAAGTAAATGGATTACTAGAAGACAATAAACACCATGTCCTTAACAAATATGATGTAATCAGAATGGGTATTTTAAGAGGGAATAGGTCTCCAAATTTGATGCCATGAGAGGAAGAGAAATAATTTTCAGATATCCAGACTGCATGGGGTCTTCATTGTGGAGCAGCATGAACACCAGCAAAGTAAGCAAAACCTCCAATGGCTGGAGGACATGCCTCATAGAGAAAGGAAGGAAAATAGAGAGTCCAAAGGTAATTAACAAAAGTCTTATAAAATGCAGTCGGAGCTGCAATTAATGGTAACCGTGAGAATTACAAGCAAATTTTCTCAGGTCACAGCTAACCTCTAGAGAAATTTGATGATACTCATCAGAAATGTCCATCTGCTCCATGCATTGCTTGCTTGAGCCATTTACAACTAGGGGTGTAAACGAGCCGAGCTTGATCGAGCCTGGTTCTAATCAAGCTTGGATTGAAATTAATTTCGAGCCTGTCTCTATGATTAAACTTGAATTGAAACAATTTCAATCCGAGCTAATTTCGAACTTGAGCCAATTTCGAATTTAAATGAGCTGCTCAATTAGTAATTTTAAGCCTTATCAGTTTCAAATCATTTTCAAGCATGAGCAAGCTTGAATTAATTTAGGCTTGAATCAAACTTGAAATAAAACCTAATTCAACTATAAAGATATAAATATTACTAAAATATAAATTACAAGCAATAAAAATAAATGGGTTAGAAAACGAGAAGCAACCAAAATATAAATTACAAATAACAAAGATAATTGTGTCAAAAAACTACAAGCAACCAAAATATAAATTACAAACAATAAAAATAATTGTGTTAGAAAATAATTGCTGAAATTCTAAATGGGTGAAAGAGTTTTGATCTGATGGTTCATATTAGTTTGATATTACTCATATTATATATATATATACATTCGAGCCTTATCGAGCCGACTCGATCGATCCGGCTCGGGATCAAGGCTCAAATTTAATTTCAAGCCTAGTTTTAATGATCAAGCTTAGCTCAGTCTATTTTCGAGCCGAGCTTGATCGAGCATTATCGAGCCGAACTCGAGCAGAGCTCAAGCCAGCTCGATTATTTTGACAGCCCTATTTACAACTGCATCTACTCCATGCATTCTCAAACCCAAATGATCTTTTCCTTGATAAAGACTCAGGAATGTCCATCAGCAAACCCAACACAAGTTGGGGAATATATGCATCAAGAAATTGGAACAGAATTAAAGCTATATCCCCATTAGAAGCTTCGCAAGTTCAAAAGGAAATTCACAACTTCTCGACAAATCTATGAGAATAAGAAAGCTTAACAGCACCTACCAGTATATGTTTTAGCAAAACATACATTTTTCAAGCACAAGAAAGAAATAACAGCAGTAAATAATATTCAACAGCAAACAACAAATATATGTTTTAAAATATAAGAGCAAATGTTAAATAACTTCTATGCTTGAAAATTTCAAACATAATGATAATCTTCGAACTCAATACGATCAAAATCCAAATGCCTATTCTTGAGATAAGCACATATATTCATAGCTTTCCAGGTCTTATTCCATCTTCCTTCGTTTCACTGAATAATAGAGATTCCTCCTGATACCTACCTGCAGGGTTGGGTCGGTGGACATAAAGATTAGCTACAATAAGAACATAAACAACATCCCTACTGTAACAATAAAAGATCTAAACTTAGAATGGGTTTGGAGAGAAAAGAGCGGAGGAGAGGATTTTGGTGAATGTATTGCATTCAAATAATAGAGGGGTCTTGGCCCTAATTATACAAAGTTATCATATAAATAAATAAATAAATGCAATATAAGCAGATAACTCTAATACCTCCCATCAAATTCAAGGTAGATCATAAATCGAGAATTTACTAATTGAATACTCAAAATATGGAAGAGGAAGAGACTTTGTGAAGAAGTCGGCAATCTGCTCCTTAATGCTGAGGTGATGGAGAGAAATGATGTCAGCTCGATACTCCTAACAAGTGTAGTGCATATCGACTTCAACGTACCTCGTCTTCTTATAAAAAATAGGATTTTCAGCGAACATTTTTAGCACTATAATTATCAACATAAAGAGGAGTTAGGAGAGGCAATGGAACACCCATATCACTAAGGAGGTGATGGAGTCAAACAATCTTTTTAGTCACCGTACATATGGTACGATACTCTGACTTAGTACTAGAGAGAGACACTACATTATGTTTCTTGCTATGTTAGGAAATCGAGTTACCCAGAAAAATACAGAAGCCAGTAGTAGACTTTCGATTAGACTTGTCACCAGCATAGCCTATATTAGAATAAGCTCACAGAGCCAAGATGGAAGTCAATGATATAAAAAGAGAGTGGGTGATGGTGCCACAAATATATCGAAGAATACATATAACGAGCAGTTCGAGAAGCCTGCATAAATTGAGTGATAAGACCAACGGCATGAGAGATATTAGGCCGAGTAATGATCAGGTAGACGAGAGTGCCAATCAACTGACGATATCTAGTTACAATATTTCTTATATTCATAATAACAAATATTGAACATTTTAAACTTCAAAACGAGGGTTATTTTTACCAATTCAAATATGTCAGTTAACTTTATCCTCAATCTTTGGAAATATACCATGAACATTCCCTTAAAAACAATTTCAAAGAACAATTATGATATTTCAAAGAATTTTGATTAGTAATATTGATTTCTAATGACAATTGGCTAAACCACTCTTTTGTTTTTCTAAGCATATAATTTTTAATGACAATTAGCTAAACCACCCAAAAGGCCTTTATGAGGTTTTCTCCCCATTGATGTGAATATATATCTTAAATGCATATCTTTAATACTATAGGAAGGAAGTCACCCAATTAACAAATAAAACTAGGAGAATATATATCTTAAATTCATAGTATTTTTAAGTATATCCTATCCTTCTTATAATTAAGAATAAAGAATTAGGAGGATAATCATCCATTAATTGAGACCGAGGGTTCATTGTAATCCAAGGGTGGCGAAAATTAACATTTACTAGAAGTATTTTCAGGTCCTAAATGTCATGAAAAAGGAAAAAAAAAACTACTACAATTCTGCGCGGATAAGCTAATTCTTATATTTCATACTTAATCGGCAGCGACTATATATATGACAACTAATATTAACACATAACTAATCCACTATGTTAGTAATAATAAGTTTGTTTAGAGAAAGTAGAAGAAGAAGATTATTTGATATATTTAATTTACAAAGTAGTCTTCGTAGAAAAAATATATTATTTATTTTTGAAAAATGACAAACTAGCATTTTATGCGAGGCATATTTCCTCGTTCTACATTAAAAAGTGTATTAAGGGTATTTTGATCGGCCGAAAAGGAAACCAAAAATTAAGTAAACATGTAAAATAATATTGATCAGAAGATAATAATGCAAGTTTATTAGTAGGATTATGAGCTCGTATATGATTTAGGAAAATAATAATACAATTTTATTTAGATAGAATGCTGGTAAGGGAAAGAAGAAGAACATGGGAGTATGGCATGAGAAGTACTTTCAAACTTTCTTCTTCTATTATTTCTTTCATTCTATTATATATATAATTATAGAGAAACATCTCATGAATGAGGATAATTTAATCATTTCATTCTCTCAAAATAGTTGTTAGAATCTCTTAAAAAGTAAGGCAAAGAGGACGTACAATATAAAACCTATCTTAGGTTTATGGGGGCAAAAGTCTCTTTACTGTAGTGAGCATTTAGATTACATTTTTATTAGATGAGAAAGGCAATATAGTCTTATAGATGATTTTCTTTTTCCAATTTGTTTAGAAGGAGGCGTTAGAATTAACACACTGACTTTGTATCTTGGATATGCATAACTAGAAGTGTCAATAGAAAGCTCTACAGCTTGGGGGTCACTCAAAACTATCTCATTTGTAATTGAAATTATAAATGGAGCCTCGTATAATAAGCAAGCCAAGCAGCTCGATTTAGCTCCATTTACATCATATATGTCCAATGTAAGAGTAGTTGGAAATAGTGCTGGACTCGTCTGGGTTATTTAATCCTCACCTTTAAAATAAATTTAGAGGGAATGACTAACATGGAGACTATTGAATCTTATTGGTGGTGTCCACCACGGATGAATGTCTTGTCTTCTCTGGATCTATCGTGAATGGTCAAAGTACGTGGTGAACTGCGAGTCTCTATACATCAAATCATGTGGAAATTGGGGACTCAAAAGACAAGCCTTCCCTTACGTGTTTGTTGGAGTGCAGAGAAATTCTCTTGGCAAAAGCAGAGAATTCCACGGCAGGCTTTTAAGGACCTTGGAAGTTCACACTTCACTGTCAAAACGTCGTATTGAAGACGTTCTTGGTAGCTTTTCTTTTAAAGGGTCGGATAATGCTCTGATTGAGTAGCAAGAAAAGTTAGGTTTTAGAACAACAAAATAAGCTCTAGTCTTTGGCCTTGAGTTACATTTAGCTATGAATTCCTTGTTGTCTGTCCTAGCATTCCTCTCGTCGGTCCTACTGCTATCCCCAATTCTCCCAAGTGTCGCAAAATTGGCATCAGTTGATTCACAAGGGAGAGCTCTCCTCCATTGGAGAACCAGTCTTAAGAGCTATGAAGTCATAGATTCATGGAATCTTACGACTAGTCCATGCAATTGGACTGGCATCACATGCAATAGTGTCATGCATCATGGAGGGCGAAGCGTGATCACGGCAATATCTCTACCGCAGATGGGTCTTGCAGGGACTCTCGACGTCCTCGATTTCCCGCAATTAGCAACCGTAAAAAGTCTTAACCTCGCCCTCAACCAATTGCATGGCTCCATTCCAACTTCCATTGCTGCTCTTTTTAAGCTCACCTCGCTTGATCTCTCTATAAATCAGATAAGTGGCTTCATACCTCCTTCTCTTGGTAGCATGACCAAACTTACAATCTTAGACGTATCCCAAAATTATCTTTCAGGTCCCATCCCAAGAAGTTTAGGGAACTTAGCCAAGCTTACTATCTTATACCTTTGGGGTAATCAGCTCTCTAGTTCCATTCCTCATGAAATAGGGAATCTAGTGAACTTGAAGGACTTAGGGTTCTCTCATAACCAATTAATCGGTTCTATTCCAAGAAGTTTAGGGAACTTGACCATGCTTGAAAACATGCACCTATATAGTAACAAGTTCACTGGTGCCATCCCTCACGAAATAGGAAAATTGACAAATATGGTTGATTTTGAAGTCAGCAACAATAGCCTAGTAGGTTCAATACCTTCAAGTTTGGGGAACTTGACCAAGCTCAATTATTTATACCTTTGGGGTAATCAACTCTCTGGTTCCATTCCTCATGAAATAAGGAATCTAGTGAACTTGAAGGACTTAGAGTTCTCTCTTAACCAATTAACCGGTTCTATTCCAAGAAGTTTAGGGAACTTGACCATGCTTGAATCCATGTACCTCGATGATAACAATTTCACTAGTATCATCCCTTATGAAATAGGGAAGCTGGCAAATCTAGTTCGTTTAGATGTCTCCAACAGTAGCATTACAGGTCCAATTCCCTCAAGTCTTGGGAACTTGGGAAAGCTCATTCTTTTAAACCTTTGTGGTAATCAGCTATCTGGGTCCATCGCTCCATCATTTGGTAATTTGAGCAGCATCCAATACCTTGGACTAGCCGACAATCATTTAAATGGCTCTTTACCCCAGGAACTAGCAAATATCACATGCTTAGTCAGAATGCGTCTTGATGGAAATCAGCTTAAGGGAGATATCTCTAACTTTGGGGTGTATCCCAATTTGGTATACATTGATTTGAGCTTCAACAGGCTATCTGGTATGCTCTCTCACCGTTGGGGAGAATGCTATAATTTGACGAGCCTAAAAATCTCTAACAACAAGCTCAACGGACATGTACCTCTAAGCATTGGACAATTATTGAAGTTGCAGCTGCTTGATCTTTCATCTAATAACTTGGAAGGAGAGATTCCAAGAGAATTAGGCAAGTCATCTCAACTATACAAATTGAATCTAAGTAATAACTTACTCTCTGGTGAGATACCTCAAGAGGTTGGAAACCTACCCAACATGGAATGTTTGGATCTATCAGCTAACAACTTGAGTGGATCGATTGAGGGCAAGATTGGGGGTACTCAAAGACTTCAGTTTTTAAAGTTAAGTAATAACAATTTATATGGAAGCATCCCTCTTCAAATCGGAGGTCTAGTAAATCTACAAGAATTACTAGATCTTAGTCATAATTTTTTTTCTGGAAGCATACCATCCCAACTAAGTGGACTAGTTATGCTACAAGTTTTGAATCTCTCACACAATGCATTGACTGGATCTATCCCCTCATCTTTTCAAGATATGGCTAGCTTGACAAAGATAGACTTATCCTATAATGAATTGGAGGGGCCTCTTCCTGGTAGCGAAGTTTTCAAGAAAGCTCCAATAGAGTGGTTTACCCATAATAAAGCTCTATGCGGCGAGGTGCCTGGCTTGACTCCATGTAGTTCAAGCCTTTCAAGGAGAGATTCTACAAGTAAACAAAGTCACAATATTCTGTTAATTGCTCTTCCTATTCTTGGATTCTTGCTTCTTCTTGCAGGGTTTGCTTTATTCATATGAAAGAGGAGGAAAAACTCTACACATGATACAAGTGAGATTGATAAAAATAGGTTCTTGTTAGAAAATATTGATGGAAAAGAGTTATATAAGGATATCATTGAAACAACAGAGAATTTTGACAGCAAGTTTTACATTGGCACCGGTTCATATGGAAGTGTTTACAAAATTATCTTACCAAGAGGAGTACGAGTAGGAGAAGTTACACTGCCAACAGGAAAAGAAATTGCTATGAAGAAAATTCATCAAATGGAAGAAGAAAGATTGATAGACAACCAACTTTTTCATCGTGAGATACAAATACTATCTGAAACCAAACATCGAAATATTGTGAAACTTTATGGCTATTGCTCAACTGATCAACATAGGCTTATTGCTTGTGAGTACTTGGAAAGAGGAAGTTTAGCAGCCATTCTTACAAATAATGCATATGCCATTGAGTTAGAATGGATCAAAAGATTGAACATTATTAGAGATGTTGCTCATGCTTTATCTTACCTGCATCACAATTGTTCTCCTCCGATAGGTCATCGAGATATCACAAGCAACAACGTTTTACTTGATTCAGAATTTAGAGCTTGTGTGTCAGACTTTGGAATAGCTAGAATTTTAAAGCCTGATTCATCCAATTGGACAATAGTTGCTGGAACACGGGGATATATCGCACCGGGTAAATTCCTCTATTTTATTGTAATTAAGAAAGTTTGTGTTGATATTTCTTAATTAGAATGGCCCTTCAATGTTTGCTGAATTTTTTTTTTCTTTTGAACTTAATTTTTAATATTTTCTTATAGGTCTTAATATCATTATGCTTAGTTAGCTAAAACATTATGTTTTAATACTTTGCAGAGCTTGCCTATACAATGATAGTGAACGAGAAATGCGACATATATAGTTTTGGAGTGGTGGCACTTGAAGTGCTCATGGGAGCTCATCCAGGAGATTTGATTACATCCTTATCATCTATTACCGTCGAACTCGCACTGTTGGAGGATATCTTAGATCCACGTGTAACACTCCCTACAATTGAAGTTGCAAGTGAAATTTTAACCGTAGTCAAGATAACCATTCAATGTTTAGAAGCTAATCCGTTATGTCGACCAACAATGCAAAATGTATCTCAACAACTGTCTGCTCTCCGAATTCCTCCTATCCTTAATTGATATTAATTAATATGATCATATCATATTGTATCCTATAGCTATGCTTATATATTTTAAGTTTATTCTTCTAAGCAGTATAAAAATAAAAGAAAGATCTTGTTGACTATCTAATCTTTTTTCTTTTTTTTTTCTTTTCTAAGCTGGAGTGACTATTTTTGCATTCAGTTTTGGAACTAGCTGAAGTAAATTAGGAGCAAACTCTGGATAAGTCCACCAAAAACCATTTCACTCTTTGCGTGCTTTAAATTTAATATAAGAAACAAAGCAAAACAATAAAAGAATTGATTCTAAAATACATGTCATTATCTTAGAAATGAAGTACATGTTCCTCTGATATGAATTCATGGTCTTTGAGAAATATGGAACTTCACTATCAATTAAGCCTTGCCATCCTATATGGACTGAAATAGATGTAAAATTGAGTGAATGAATTAAAAGTTCAAATGATGGTCGCAAAGTCCAGAATAGCCTATACATCTCTCTCTAAGCTTGTATCTAGTTTTCTGCCCTACTCTCCCTTTACCCCTTCCTTTAGGGTTGCTTTGGGCCTTCTAGCTTTATGTTGTTCTCCTCCTTCTGATTTCTAACTCTCTATCTCTCTCGGGTCCTTGCTCCTAGAGCTGCCGCTAGAGCTATTCCATTTCTCCCTCTTGTTGATAGGGTGGTAGTCCCAAGTTGAGGCAACATCCCATTTCTTTGGCAAGAGAATGGTATGGTATTTTTGATAGTTTATGGGATTATGTACCAAAAAAAAAGTTTAGGGGTCCTTATGAAAAAAAGTGATAGTTCAGGGTGTTAAAAAAGAATTATCCTTAAATTTAATCAAAAAATTCATACGGGCAAGAATGTTTAAGACAACATTTTAAGATATCTATCATAAGCTCTTTCAAGATCATGGAACTATATGATCAACAAAGTTAGTAGACTTATGAACCAAATGATTAATTTAATATGCAAGAATAAGGTTATCATGAATGTGTCTCTCTACAATGAAGGTGGGCTGCTCAGAGGTAATAATCTTAGGCAAGAGCAATTTGATTATGTTAGCCAGAAGCTTAGCTATGATGTGATAGGCCACGTTACAGAGGGAGATCAGTCTATAATCCACCACCGAGGAGGAGTTAGGCTTTTTCAGAATAAAAGTGATAAAAGTTTGACCCCAACTAAAGGGAAGAAGCTCATTATGGTGAAAGCTTAAAAGAGCCGGAACAAGATCCGAACCAAGAATATTCTAGTAAGTATGAAAAAACTCCAATTGAAATCATCGAGCCGGGGAGGGAGACTTATCCACCGGCATCGACTTGACAACCGATCTCACCTCATCCATATCAAAAGGCCTAAGGACCTCATCGTAGCAATCTAGATTCAGGGAGGGGAGGGGAGGCCAAGGAGGAGGGGATGGAGCTGAATAAGAAGGAGACAACTAGGACCAAAGGACAGTGTATGAATCAACAAAATCATTAGCAATACGAGATTGACCAGTAATACAAGTCAAATAATTTAAATCAAGGAATTTAATAGAGTTATTCTGAGAGCGGATTTTAGCTAATAACTGAAAAAGAGGAGAGAGCGATTCCTCGAGCTCTAGAGTACATATAGCATCCCTAACTTGAATCAGAATATCTTCAATCAAACCAAAACCATTTAAAACAAAATGTTCCCCTCATGGGCTTAGCAAAGACATCAAAGGAGATAAGAATAGGACAATGATTTGAAGCAATCTGTGAAATGTGCAAAATAGAATACGTTAAGAAAATATCAATAAAAGTCGGACTGATAAAGACGCGGTCCAACTTAATCAAAATTCTTTGGTTCACATGATGATTATTGCACCATGTATTAGTAGATCTAGAGAAACCCATATAAACAAGATTATTTCTAGCAACCATAGATTTAAAAGTGGAAGAGAAAGGTTTGCCCCTAGCTTGTCCTCCAGACTAATATTGCAATTAAAATCCCCCATCAATATCTAGGGCAAGTCTGAAACATTAAGCAAACTGAGTTCATGCTATAACCAATTACAAGTCATAGGAATAGTGCTAGCACACATGGCCGAAAGGAGGAAAGGTGATTTACTTGGTGTCACGACAACAATATGAATGACAACAATTTGAGGCTTAATTTGAATTTTGAGCCAAGCCAGAGTTAAAGCTGACTTGCTTAGGCTAGACTTGATAGGTTTGTTTACACCCTTGCCATTGCCATATAGCATTTAGAGAGAGAGGGCAAAATGACACACATATGGATTTAGGGCATGTCTTCTTGTTACTCCAAAACCGAGGAATAAAGAAATAAACTCCCTCTCTCTCTCCTCTTGGTTGTAATTAATGTGTTGTTTTGTTTGTTTTGGCTCTTTTCTATCTCCCTCTCTCTCCTCTTATCATAATTGAACTCCTCTATTACTTTTTCTCTCTCTTATTTCTCTATGGGACCTTATCGCTCTCTTCTCTCCATCACTTTAATTAGAGTCCCCTCACCTGGTCACCCCACCTTCATCATCATCCCCTACCCTCCTCTTCCTCTTCCTCCTCCTTTGCCTCCTCATCCTCATCCTCCTCCTCCTTCACCTCCCTATTCATCCTCCTCGTCCACCATTAGTAAGCCGCCATCGCCTCCTCTTCTCTGTCGACCTCCTCCCTCATTGACAAGTCATCACCGCCTCCTCTTCCTTCGGCCTCCTCCTGCTCCTTCGCCAAGCAACCATCCTCGTTGTTGCCGCCTCCTCCTCCTCCTCCTCCAATCAAGTTGGGGCTCTGCTTAGGCAACTCAGGCTTCGTCTGGCTCGACTTGAGTTGAACTGATCTAAGCCTAAACATCAAAGTAAAGCTCAAAATTAATTTTGAGTTGAGCTTGGGCTAGAGCCGGCTTACTCAAGCTTGACTCATTTACACTCCTAGTAGAGACATGGTAAAGGGGTTATGGGAATTTGAAATCGTAGCCGCTAAATGGCTGGGATTAGAACCGGGATAGAGGATTTTAAAACTAGCATCGACATGTGGCTAGAATCCAAGTCCATAGGTGTAATCAAAGGGACAGGGGTCCCTTTGGGAAGATTAGCACTAGATGAGAGGACTGTACCTAAGGTGGGACGAACGACATTAATGATATTAAAAGACGCGAGCGACTGGTGGTTAGCGATGCAACTCCATGTGTGGCCTGAGATGATACTGGTAATGCGAGAAGATACTAGATCATTGGGATGGAGACATGTGGCTTCATCTAAGGCCTGAGGAAAGGAAAGATCTACACTGACACCATGCCCCAAGGCTGATTACCAATATGTCACACTTGCAGCCAAGAGGACGCCCACTACTCAAGGCAGGCCAAATGTGAATATGCCATGACAGCAAGTGATTGGATGCGAGCCCGATATCATTACCATAGGATAGATACGGAGTGGTAATGTTATCAGGTGCAATGGCAGTGACCTTTGCAAGACCGGTGTAGCACACAGATCCAAGGGCCAAAATTTTTCCCTTCTTCCCACCTGCATGGCGACTGACCGACCGATAATGACAAAATCTTTATATGCTCACCACCAGCTAGCGGAATAATAAGCATTGAGGGAGGCGAGTAAGCAATTATGGCCATTAAGACAATAGGGCAAAGAGCCAAGCGGTGCCCTATGCGCCCACACTTAAGGCATATTGTCGGAATATTTTCATAAGCAACCGGCTGAAAAAATTTCTAGCCCAGGGACCCAAGGTCAGTGCCTTGCTTTAGGGGTAAAGACAAATCAACCTTGAGGCATACCCCGACAAACATGCCACGAACATTGGCATAATTATAGGCATCGACCTTAATCCGTCTCCCAAAGTTAGAGGCTAATTTCATGAGAATATCCAGAGGCCAATAATCAAAAGATAAACCCACAAATTGAACCCGAATGGGTGCAATAGTGATCTCCTCCAGAAGAGGTTGAAAATCAAGCTGCTAGGGTTCTAAATTTAATAAGAGCCCACAAAACATCCACGGCCCACCTGTTAAAGCATAGACCATATCATCTTCATAAGAGAACTTGAATGTGAAGAAACTCGGTCGCCATATCAATGACCTACAAAGTGCCTACCGGTGCTCACCTGCGTTTGGACGTAGAGTCTTCAATAGTGAGCGACGAGTTAGTTAATGAAGTATCGAGTCTTGATGGCTTGAGCTATAAGCGAGAAGGTCTTTGATGGATGTCTCGTTTTTACGACGAAATGATGTGTTTGAGGTGGGTGGAGTTAGATAATTTGATAAATATTTGATGCGGAAGGATGGGATTTCTAGAAAGGATGGAAATTTTTGAGAGGCTGGTACTATTAAAGATGGGTGCAATGTAGAGGTAGGCATAACTACTAGCTCAACTGAGCACATTGAGGTCCTAGTGGGAGAAAAGGAGCCTTTCCTGCTGTTGTGGTAGGCACCTCTCTTAGCTAGTCAAAGCATGCATGCCAGGTATACCTTTGGTAGCAGGAGAAGAGTAAACTTCGAGAGAAAGAGACCAGTTGGGTTTCGCACTGTTCGACAGTTCTGGGAACCTATCGTAGTACCATCTTCCATCACTTGATTTTGCTAAGAGATTCTATCAAGCACCAATTTTTCAATCATTGCTTGTGATAGTTTTGCTGAGGGGGCTAGCACCTAGGGAGGGAGAAAACTTGTTTCTCCGTTAAGTAAAGCATGATCAAGGGAGCTATAGTCTACAGCTAGGTTGTAGAATTTGGGTTTTAGGAGATCGAGCAGCTTGGTTCTCAAAAGAGGAGGGTAATCCTTCTTGCACCTCCAAAGAGCATCTCTACATGCACTCAATATGATCATGGTTGATACGAGCGGAGAAGAAGCAATACTTGGGCAAGGTCTCATATTAAATGTTGACCTCCTGATTGGAACCGTTCAAGAGAGAAATAGATAGGATTCCCATCAAAGGTTTAGAGATATCAATGTTTATTCTCAACGAATCTCGACCATTTCGACGAGTCTGTGGCGTTGGAGTTCACTGGGCTGTCAATACATTTACTTAAAGCATTTGTAGTTTTTTGAGACATGAACTCGAGGGGAAGACTGAAATTGAATCCAAAACTTCGAAATGGTGAAGCACCATTTTTTTGGTGGACAAATAGGTCTTATTAATGGACAATTGGGCACCAAACCAAACTTTCCATTTGTCATGAGCAAGCTTGAAAGAGAGTAAGTGTTTCTACTGGCTTCAATGAAGTCCAAAGTGCTTTCTAGGCACCACACTTTGGTAAGGGCAATTTTTAGCACTACTAAATTAAAGGATTTGCCGGTTATCAGTTTTTTGACCAGGCACAAGTCCGGCTTACGACCTGGAATGGGATAGTTTTCAGATAGAGGGATGATTATCTCCATCCATTCTCAATTAGGCGAGACGAAAATTTGTGTAGTAGATCTTCCTTAGAAGCTGACATCTTCGGAAGAGATGGAAATAGATCAAATGCCTAGCAAAAGGAACAAAAGAAGAGGAGAGTAGACTAGCTCGAGCAGTAGCTCTGGCAACAAGAACTCAAGAGCAGGAAGATGGAAGGAGGAGAACACAAAGCTGTAATGCTTGAAGCAACCCTAGAGGAAGGGCAAAGGGAGAGGAGGGAAGAAAACTGGCCTGCCTAAGTATTGTATTTTCTATGCTCGTATCAATCATGACTTTGTTGAGTGCATGCATAGATGCTCTTTGGAGAACCTAGCAGCTCAATCTCCTAAAACCCAAATTCTACAACCTAGTTGCAGACTATAGCTCCCTTGAGCTTCCAGCAAAGGAGAAACAAGCTTTCTCCTCCCTAGGCAGTAGCTCTAGGGGTGAAAATGGGTCAGACTAATTTTGAACCGATCTGCTATCCGATCTAGTTCGGACTAGATTCGGATAAAAAAAATTTATCTAATCCAGGTATGGATTTAGACATGGATAGAACTTTTGAAAAAAAAAAACTCGGATACTGGTTCATATACAAGTTAGATATAATTTTTGGATACATATACAAATATTAGATATCCATTTAACTGAATATTTTTTGAATAATTTATAGTTTTAAGTTTGCTTATTTAAATAATAAGTATTGATATTGTTGCTAATAATGTATTATATATTATTTGTAAAGATTTATTTTGCTAATTTTATATGTCTTTGACAAGACATTTAACTTTTTTGAAACTCTTAATATTTTTGTGTTTATCTCTAAATGAAAGATCATAATTCGTTTAAAGTTTGATCAGATATGAAAATTATCTGTATCTATTTAGTTAAAATATAATTTTAAATTTTACTATTGATCTTATATTCATATCTAAATTCGTATCTCTACTAAAATTATAGATCTGAATATAAATTAAACACTAATTGATTCCTTTTCACCGCTGACTAGCCCTCTTAGCAAAACCACGCCGCACACATTTATCGAAAATTGATGCACGATAGAATCTCTTAGCAAAATATAGTGATGGAAGATGGTAACTGCGACAGGGTCCCAGAAGCATCGAATAATATGGAATTCAAACAGTCTTTTTATCCTGAAGTATACTCTTCTCGTATTACCAAAGGTACACTTGGCATATGCAAAAGCCTGCTTCGACTGGCTAGGAAAGGCATCTACCACACTAGCAGGATAAGCTCCTCTTCGTCCACTTGGACATCAACGGGCTCAGTTGGGCTAGTAGTTGTGTCGATCTCTATTGCACTCATCTTTAACCGTACTAGCCTAGCCTCTCACAACTTGCAACCTCCCAATATATCTCATCCCTTAACGTCAAATCTCTCTATCGAATATCTAACTACTCCACCCACCTCAAACACATCATTCCGTAGTTAAAATCTGATGCGGCATCCATCAAAGACCTTCCGGCTTCTAGCTCGGTTCATCAGGATCTCGGCACCTCATGAACCATCCCGTCTCTCACTATTGAAGACTCAGACCCACTAAAGCCTTTTCTTTCAATTGCTTCCACTACAGTAGCCAACCCTAGCCAAACCCTAGCGTCAATCTATTGGTGGTTAACATTGTTAGTGCTATTTAGTGGCCCACCCTCTCCCTTCCCCATGTAAGCTCCAGCTCAATAAAATCGATTCATATAATCCTTCTTTCTCCTACAACCAATACTAACTAAATCACTGCCTCAAAATCCATCTGTAAAAGGAAAGAAATCTCCTTCAAACTCCCAAAACCCAAGTGTCTATCTCTTCTCAATGTCCATCCATATGATAAATCCTCTCCGGTCAAATGGTCTCAACCTATGAAAATAGCTCTCCGTTCTCTCCCGTGGTCAAAGTTGTCTCACCGCATAGCCACCAATGAAGGCTACTGCTTGGAATTGCCGAGGAAGTGGAGGCTCCTCGATGACTTGTAACTACAAATATCCTACACAGTGCTCGCTCTTCTATTGCTTTTCTCTCTGAAACGAAGTTTGGAAAACACAGGGCAAAGAAGATTTGAGCCTTGCTATAATAACCCAAGTTACTAAAAAAAAGGAGGAATAGTTGGGAACGACATGACCAGCCACACTTTGACTGGCCTCGTGCCCAGCATGCATTGCATGCAATGGTCACGATGGAGGTGCCACACATGTCTACCGAGCCCTCCCCATTTGGCGTCGCGGTAATGCGTGGAGGTGGGATCGAGCCCACTGGCCACTCCGCCGCCGCCACGCGGCCACCTCGGCCTCTCTATCTTCCTCTGTCTCTCTCTAATTTTCTCTTTCTCTCATTCTCTCAGTCTTTTTCTCTCTCTAGCTCTCTCTCTCCATCTAGCACCATAGGCCTTCGACAGCTGGGAAGAGCCGCCATCAGCCCTTCTACCTGCCAGTGAGCCCCTCTCTCTCCTTCCTTCTCTCTTTCTCTCTTTAGCTCTCTTCCTCCCTCATGGTTTTCTCCCAGGGAGGCTGGAGGACCGAGCCGGCGACGAGAGGCTGGCCGCTGAGTGGCCACCAGTGGCCGTTCCCCTCCCCTGTGGCTCGGCCCCTCGCCCATTCTTATTCTTCTTCTTCCTTCCTCTCCCTCTTCTCCTCCTTTTCTTCTTCTGCTCTCCTCGGTCTGCCTCTTGGCTACAGTGGTGCTGGGCTCGGCCTAGCACCCTACCATGCTGTGGTGCTAGGCTCAGCCTCGCACCTCGCTACGCATTGGTGCTGGGCCGAGCCCAACACGTGCAGCACATTGGTGCTGGGTTCGGCCTACCACCATAAAGCATTAAGGTGCTGGGCCGAGCCCGGCACTGTATATCAACATATCTTTTTTTTTAATTATTAAAATTATGTTATTAGTTATTTAATTATTATAGTTAATCAAAAGTACTAATTTCTATGAATTAATTTAATTATACCATGATTTATAAATAAATCTAATTATACCATGATTAGCAAAATACATGCAATATAATTACTATATTAATCCTAGCTAGGTATAATTATTATTAGAGTT
This sequence comes from Typha angustifolia, assembly GCF_048772165.1. Classification (NCBI taxonomy): domain Eukaryota; kingdom Viridiplantae; phylum Streptophyta; class Magnoliopsida; order Poales; family Typhaceae; genus Typha; species Typha angustifolia. Next base: position 9,699,315 of record NC_133239.1, on the reverse strand, counting down.
ACCTACATATACTCATATGTAGGTACTTGCATTAATTTATTTTTATTTGTATTTTCTTAATCAAAGAGAATAATAGGCAGATAATTATGTCTTAAATAAATTATTATATAATATAATTATGGTTAATAAATAAGATAACAAATATAGGAATTAATAGTATATGATTACAATGAGAAATTATCTTCTAGTCTGATTAATTTTAATTAGTGGAAAGACTGACATTATATATTATAAAAAAATTTAGATTCTAACCCCCTATTCAAGACCCCATGGACCTTTCTAATAATGACTGATTATTGTTGTAGCAAACGTGAAATAGTGGTTGCTTCGTAATTACAGTAGTCGTGAGTAGTCTTATCTCCTCAATGTCTTTTTCAAATTAGGATATATTATATAATTATGTTAAAGATATATGTGTGTTTTGGTCTCTAGCATAATTATATAATCTTATCTAGAGATGATTTTGGTTGAGCATATTTTATCATTTATTTGATTAGATTGATTTTGGATATGAGTATGCTGATGATATATAGAGAGACTATACTGTTATGACTTTATGCCGAGATAATCTCTAGCATGAGTATACATATGATAGACTAGCATGAATATGTATGTAATAGATGTATAATTCGAGAATGCATTGCAGTATGTCTCTTTTGACTCCTTTTCCACTTGAATTCCTAATATGAGTATGCATGTGATAGATGTTGATTATACTTGAGTGGGCGCGAGAGTTAGGACACGCTTAATAGATTTTTGGTCGCTAGATATATTTGTGATCCTATGACCTTAAGTTCGAGGTCGTTAGCCTGTGTGCGCAGCAGACATTCAGACATATACTGTTTGCTAGGGCATATGTGGTGAGTTATCCTCATGTAGTTTTTATTAGCTAGAAGGGTGTTAAACAAGAATTATAAAGAAAAATGAGGGGTTAGAATACAAAATCGTTAAAGACAAGTGCGAATCACGTAATAGGTAAAATGTAGTCTGTAATTTGTAAAATACCCTAATATAAAACAAGAACTAAATCACAAAAGCAAATAAATTTAATTAAGCTAAGGGGTTTCGACCCCTATCCGGTTAACTTGAGATGATTAGGTTGGCATGAGTCATATCAGAAGATTACAATTTAAAATAATAATATAATGCATCGAGAAATAATGTAATCCGTTGATCACTTATATAATTCATTATTAAATAACATAATTCGTTACCAAATAAAACATGACCACTCCTATTTATAGGAGTACAGTTATAGCGGATCGAATCCACACACAGATTATCCGCTTTAATATAAAATTAAAAATAATAAGCAAATATAACTGACTAGACTTAGCTCAACTTAACTGTCTCAACTCCCATAGTCGGATCATAACATTGCACCCTAAATAAGAAGAAAGATATCTCTTAATATTAATTTGCAGTAATTTGGATATCTAGTAAAAACAAAATCTGTGTACCTAAAAATGTTAAAATTATTTTACTATATATTTGTGTATAGCTTCTATTCCTCTAAAGATACCTCATAATCTTTTTGGTTACCTTCTAATATACTATGCCTGGATTACTTTGGTATCTTCCAAGTACTCCCATTGTATAAGTGATATCTGGATGAGTACACATTTGAGAGTATATCAGGCTACCAACAACAAAAGCATAAGGAATATCCATTATTTTTGCCATTTTTAATCATATCCCTTTGGCATTGTAATTCACTGAATTTGTCACCTTTCTAAATGGAGGTTAACCATATTTATATATACTCATACTAAATCTTTCAAGAATTGTAGAGATGTAGGTCTATTAAAATAGTCCAAGTATATACTTAGATCTATCTTGGTGAATCTCTATGCCTAAATCATAGGATGTTTCATCTATATATCCTTCTTCTCAAAGTTTCTGATCAAAGAATGAATTGGTGTCATATAAAACCTCGAGATCATCACTTGCAAGTAGAATTTCATTCATATAAAATTAAAATTATGAATCGGCTCCCACTGACCGTTAGGTATACATTGATTTATGACGTTTTCTTTAGAACCAAAGATCATGATTACCTTATTGAATCTAAGGCAGCACCACTCTCAAAAGGTTTGTTTTAACCTATATATCAACTTCTTTGGTCTGTATACTAGATGTTCTTTGTTTTTATTTGTGAAATCTTCAAGTTGATCCATCTCAAGATCACAATTAAGTAAAGTCATTTTCATAGCTGTAAGTCAAAATAGGCTACTAATGCCATAATTATTCTGAGTGAGTCCTCATGAAGAGACTAGAGAGGTCTCCTTGTAATCAATGCCTTATATTTGACTGAATTCTTTAGCTAAGTTTGACTCTATGTCTCTATATTATCTTTGGAGTCTCTTTTGGTCTTATAGATCTATTTACACCCTAGGTGTTTGACTCCTTTAGACTATTCAATAATTTCAGACATGGAATTTATATCTTCTAACATGGCATTGTACCACTCAGATAATTATACACTATTCATGGCCTGTGAGAACCCATGGATAATTCAAATATTCCATTACTTCATTTTGCACTTTTCTAAAAATTTAGGCTGCTTACCTTTTATGCAGTCCATATATGTCTCAAAATTAGAGAAGTCAACAGAAAGTAAAATTTATCTTCGACTAATCGCCTCATTTTTTTTTTCTTTTGAGACATGTCTAAGCCTTTGTGCCATAATATGGAAGATCTATTCTTCTACATTTACCATTTCTATGCAGCGTTGGATATGTTGGCCAAAAGAACTAGGAAGATATAGTTCATATAGACCATTAATCAAAATTTTAAGAATTAATAAATTGAGAACTAAATGAAGAGCAAAACGATACTTAGACATGATCATTGGGCGGACCGGGCCGAGTTCAGGCCGGGCTTTTCAGACCAATCGAGCTTAACTATTTGTTCACGGCCCTACCCACTAATCACTCGGGCCGGGCTAGGTTCAGGCCAAGCTAGAATAGTCTAGCCCGTTACCGTCTGTCGGCCCGTGAGAGATTAGGTTAGCCCGTCGGACTGGGCTTAGCCCGGGCCGGGCCGAGCTTAGCTCGGTCCAAACTGGGCCGGGCATGAGCGGGCTGGGCCGTTTGATCAAGTCTAACCATACTTTATCGAAATTAATTGAATAGCCAATTTGGTCCAATTTGGTAACCAAATTTGAACTTTACAATACAAAGGAATGTAAAAATGTTCTCAAGATCTAAATGAATGACAGTGTCGAAAATGAATCTGAATGTCTCTGTATGTGCGAACGCATTCCGTTTTCCAAATGTAATGCATTACTCGCTCTCTATTGGAGTTCGCTGGTGCAGGAGTCCCAGCATAGTGGTAAAACATGGATTGTAATATCTGAATCAGTCCGTAAGCAAATATAGAACATAAACCATATACAGTTCACACACAAGAGCCAAGTAGTTACCTTTCTTGGCATGCCAATTCTTGTATTTCTGACAGTAATTTTTGACATGTCCACTCTTATTTCAGAAGAAATATTTCACAACCAGACTTCCAGCTTGTAGCTGAATATTTGTCCTTCTTTTTGAAGGTCATAGTCGTACCCTTCTTATAGTTCTTTCACCTTATGTGAAGCCAAATTCACAGTCTCCACCTTTTCCTGCCTCAACCTCCCCTTCTCTTGCACACACATGGTCAGCAGTTCAGTAACTGACTAGTTTTCCTTACTTGTGTTATAAGAGGTCATGAAAGGTCTATATTGAGACAGTAATGAGTTAAGGATGATGTGCACCAAAAAAGAGCTAGACATGGTTATTCTCCATGAATGATAATTTGCCCATTAGGATACTAGCAAGTGCTTTATTAGAACTCAAGAACTGCTGCTCAATATTTTTCCAAATAGGATTGAGTTGTTTCACACTTAGGGATAGCTGCTGGAATGATCTTCCTGTATATACTTTCATCAATAGAAGACTGTCGATTAGAGCATTCCCACTTCTCATAATGAGCCCTCTCCTCTTTAGAACTTTGATCCCTAAGAGCAATGGGTTTTGCATCCCTTTAATGCAAGATCCATATCCATCCATCCCAATATAATTAAGATTTGATCTTTTCATCAGTGAAATTTGAGCCATTAAGGTAAAGAATAGCTGAGAAGAAAACTAAATAGCAGATCATTATTATCAACTATAATTAGCTACACAAATATGCAACTTTATTTATTCATTGATTCTAAAATCTCTGGCAAATATGTATATATATAAACTTTATTTATTTATATTTGATGAATAGCTAGGTGAGCGATGTTTTACACCTCTCCTTTGGGACTCACTTACAACCAATATTAAACCTACTCAACTTGGTGATATGGTTCCACCTATAGAGACTAGTAACACGTCCTACATAGAATAGAACATAGAAATGCTACTATCCTGCTCCATTCTAAACCTAAATTATATTAGCTCTCGTTGGGATAAATCTTTGTGTTGGTTCTTAGAGTGCAAGAAGTATAAGTGTCATATTTATTTGATAAAATTCTATATTTTAGCACTTCATATTGCTTTAGTGCACACAAATATATTTCAAAATATGAATTAAGATCAACTTTATGCAATGATAATTATTTCCTAATTTTAGTAGTTATGAAAATTTATATGCAAATGAGATGGAAACAAATAACTTTATGTTTATAATCATGATTAGTTATGCTAATATATATACATGCATACGACTATCAAATATACTTGATGCCAATAATTTATATGCATACAATAAATATTTCAGCGCATATAGAACTAGTGACATGTTTTAAAATATTACTGTTTAATTAATCTACATATATAGGGTGACATAATTAGGTAAACCTGAGAACCTAAAATCAATCTTCACAAATAGATTGAAATAAACTTGGAGGTATATGTTTGTGGCAAATCTATGCAAAGGAGATAAAAGAAATCTCAAAATAATTTACTATAAGGAAATCCAAATTTTTCTACAGATGAAAAATAAGAAATAGACATCTGTGCAAGATAGATTAAGATCCCAAAATCTTTAAATAAGATATTGAACACTCAAAGAACCTGCTCTAATACTCAAAGTTGTTATTATATTTACAAAAGTTGTTAATATTTTTTTCTTCTTCTTCTACTTCTTTTTTGTTATTGCTTCTTTTCTTCTTTTTTCTTCTTCTTCTTATTCTTCTTTTTCTTCTTTTATGCCTTAATTATTTATATTTTTATTTTCTATATAAGACTCTCTAGCCGCTTTTTTAATTAATAAAGTAAGATATTAACCAGAGATAGCAGTGAGAATTTACATTTTATTATCTTTTAACAACTTTTTTTTCTATAGACATTTCGTTATCTTTTAACAACTTTAGTAGTAAAGTAAATTAAGAAGAAGAAAAGAAAAATGCAACAACAAAAAAAAAGAAAAAAAAGAAATAGAAGATAAGAAGAAAAAGAAAACATATTAACAATTTTTGGAAATACAAATAACAACTTTTGTTGTTTTTTATATATACTTTCTATACACTATAGAATTTACACATTTCACCGTTATAGTCATATTTTTTGTTATTCAACTAATCCTAATTATCTCATAATTATTTTTTATTAATTTTTTATTTGATTAATTAAAAAGTATTTAGAGAGGCTCGTATAAGAAATAGAGAATGATTAAAAGATAGAAAAAGAAGCATCAGTTGAAAGAAGAAGAAGAAGAAGAAAGAAAGAAAAACCAGCAGCAACATAAGAAGAAGAAAAGTTAAACAACTTTCATTATTTTTTAATAATTTTTATTATTTTTTCTATATACTTTCTATACACTAATATACATATTTTACCATTATAATTTATATAGATATAAATAACAATTATGTACAGCCATATTTATTATTATTTAACTAATCCTAATTATCACACTAATATATCTGATTAATTTCTTATTTTATTAATTAAAAAGCGATTAGAGAGATGAAAAAAAATTTAGACATGCGTATGTATCTAAATCCTAGGTAATAATTCCAACTCTTTGCTTAAGTAAATATGCGGAAGAAATATCAAAGGGTAAAGCAAAGATTTATGTGAAAAAACCCAAACGAAAAAAATCACGGAACCAAACTAATCACTAAACTCGTATAGTTACAACAAGACTGACTTACAGACTAACCCGTCAATCCTTATGACTTTCTTTACTCAATCTTAATTACTAGAGCTCGTGATTCACTACTTCCCAAGATTGATCTCTAATTTCAATAACCTTCAAGATTGATCATTCGTCTAGATGACCCCTAAGACAAAAGCTTGGTGTGTTGTAGAAGAGACGAACCTTGTTGGTAGAAGAACGTTGTAACTCCTTATCAAAAATAATCACTAATCCCCTTAGGGTTAGGGCATCCCAACCCTTATATAAGTTAATAAGATAACGTCAAATCCAAGTCATACTAGAACATAATTAACTCCAAAAAAATTTATATTACGTGGGTGCATTTGAACACGTCTAAAACACGTTCTCTATATGTGTGAACGCCTAATTTCGTATTTGAACGTGGTGTGAACGATTTTTTTTTTATACATATTTCGTTGTCTTTTAACAACTTTAATGGTGAAGTAGATTAAGAAGAAAAAAAAAAGAAAAAGAAAAGAAGCAACAACAGAAAATAAAAGAAAAAGAAAGAAGAAGAAGAAAAAACATATTAATAACTTTTTATACACAAACTATATACTCTAGAATATAATTTACATATTTCACCATTACAGAGTCATTTTTTTATTTAGCTAGTCCTAATTATTTCACCACTATCTCCAATTAATTTTTTATTTTATTAATTAAAGAGTAATTAGAGAGACTTATATAAAAAATAGAGAAGGATTTAGAGCAGTTGAAGAAGAAGAAGAAGATGATGATGAAGATGATGATAATAAAGAAGGAAAAACTAGCAACAGCATTAGAAGAAGAAGAAAAGCTAGACAACTTTCATTGTTTTTTTAACAATTTTTATTATTTTTTTATATATTTTCTGTACATTACAGCATTTACATATTTCACCATTATAATTTATATAGAAATAAATAATTATGTAGAGTCATATTTTTTTTTGGTTATTTATCTAATCCTAATTATCTCACTACTATCTCCTATTAATATCTTATTTTATTAATTAAAAAGCTATTAGAGAGGCTTATATAGAAAACAAATTAAGAGAGAAAAAGAAGAAGCAACAGCAGCAAAAGAAGAAGAAGATGATGATGATGAGTACGAGGTCATTTTTCTCTCTTATAATATTCTGTCAATATTAAATGAGGCACTAAATGACAAAAAGAGTAAAATAAGAAAAAAGAAAAAAAAAAAGCCTCAAGGGAAACCGAGAAAAACTCTGTCTTGCCAAATCGAAAACCAAGTGAGTTTTCGATTCAAATAACTAGTCCTTTTTTCAAATAGATTCATAATATGAGCTTCACCCATCATATGCTATAAACAAATGCATTATCAAAGAATAATTCAGCTACATAAATATCACCAAATATTCCTTGAAAAGCCAACACTATAGAGCACCAAGGGTACATAAGAAACCTCTAATGTGTGATGCACCGTTGAAGTTTTGGTTGAAACCGTAGTGTCAAAAGTATCAGCAATATAAATAGATAAGCTGGACCTGAGAGACACTATAATAATTCGGCAACTTGATCTTATTCATTGTTGGGTAAGCCTCAAGCTTATCTACTACTAGATGGATAAGAGCAAAGGACGATACCTCATCGATCTTATCCCTTCCCTTCTAAATATCTAGGTTAGATATTTGTTAGAGTAACTTAGTAGCTAAATTTTCTTACCTATATAAAGGGCTTGAACTCACTACTTGTATTGGATCTATAGTTTGAGTAAATGAAAAAGAAGTGAGACTACATCAAGATTACTTCTCTCAAAGTGTTAGTGAAAGCTTTCTTCCTTTCTTACTTCTATATTAATTTTATTTTGAGACTTATTTCATCTTGCTTAAAAGTTGAAGCGCCGCATGGACTTGCCAAAATGCACAAAACGTTAAGTCAGTGACAATTGGCACCACGCATGGACATAAGAAAGCATTTGCTTGCATGCTCATGTAACTAAAGTAAAAAGAATACATTCATCTGTAATCTTTTATTCTTGTTGTTAAAAAAAATGCCCTGAGGCGTTACTCAATAATATATCAATTCACACATTAATATTTTGAACGGTTGGAATTACTTGCTTTATTTTCATAAGGATTTAAAATCTTAAAACTCGATATATGTGGAAAAGATGACAAATATTAAAAAAATCATTTTTCATATTGATCAACTAGCTTAACACTAGAACAACATAACAACAGTACAACGCATCATATTGTAGCAACTTTGCAAAGCTAACACATGCTAGTGACACATACTATCGCTATTAGTTTCTGTATACCTTCTACCTGATCAAAATTGAGCTTAACACTTCAATCAATGACTAAAGCCCTATGCAGTGTTTAGAGTCACGTCCACCCATCTAACCGTGAGGGATTGATCTTTTGAACCGGACCGTGACAAATCCTTGACAAGCCACAGGCCCTTAGTAAGGATAGTAATCATATCCTCCTCACTACTAAATGGGAAGAGAACAAAATCTTCGGATTTGTTAGTGATAGTGTATAAGTTCAATCTTACCCAAAAATTTACCAAATAGGGTATTCTTCCATTCCGCCCTACTTTCTACGAGGATCTCTAGATCAATGATGAGGACATCGATGGTGGTGGCATTGAACTTAGCAATCTGCTCCTCATAAATTTATACTAACATTAACAACACCTGCCAAAGTGTCGTTAGCCACTCTAACCCAGGAGCGAGTCTAAGTTTGGAATCAATGGGTGGAGGAGAAAAAGGCGAGAAGGAGGGCGAAACTTTACTATATGTCCCAGAAACAAGGTCTGGAAGGAGGCAATACTTTACTAGATTGCCACGAAGCCCAAAGCATCACACTGCTAAAAACCAGCCATGAAACATGCTAAGCTTCACTTTTGAGAGAGGTTTTTGCAACATGATCCAATTGACTCTCTTCTTTTTGTTATTTATTAAAGTTCCTATATTCTTTGAGTGGGAGAAAGACATTGTCTTACCTGTAATTCTAGTTTATCTTTTCTTCAAAACAAAAACCAGTACTTTTTCTCATAGAACCTTCTTTGAATAAGTATATAAAACGCTCTTTTTCTCCATCTTCTTTTAGTTTCGTGAATGGCAAGACACATGTAATGCCTACCTAATCTTTTTCTTCTTCTTTTTTTAAAAGAAATATCTTTTTCTTTCTTTCTTTCTTTTCTAAGTTAAGATTGGAAGGGAAAGGTGGTCTTCCTCTGAGCAATTTGAACTGAGAACAAAATTGATTTTGTTTTTCACAAGTTTACCTAATTTTTAGTTTCCTTTGCAAGATGACTTGATTTTTTTTTATTATTATTCACGAGTGTGAAGGCTAGATCTAGGCTAGACAAAGAGCTAACCTTTCTCAAATACAAAGGCATTTAGACTTCACTGAACTTTTAGCTGTCTAGTTTAAGTTTCAAACCATATTTGTCACCGAGCAATTACTCCAAATCAAACGTCGTCGAGATCTGCTCTAAACCATTAAGCTGTCGAGCCATCAACCGAATTAAGACAAACCACTAAATCACCAAATAATTTCTCCACAATATTTGTTAGGGTTTGAGTATTAAAAACCAATGACCTCATTTATTATGAAGAAGATACCTATCAATTCTACTAAAGTTGGTTGGTTGCAGGATGACTTGATTGACTTTTCCAAAGAGCATTAAGAAAAAAATCGTACTAGTGATATATATATATATATTGTGGACTAAGTATATAATATACGGATTTATGATATATATGTATGTGGATTTATTATAAATTTGTACTGATTGAATAGCAATAAGTGAAATTGCCTAATATTGATACGTAGAACCAAACCTACTCTATCCATCTCATACTAAGCACTCTTGAGCAAGTATTTGAGTGTCAAAAGACACGAAGAAAAAAAAAACAATCACATTTGTATTAGTATCAGCCAATACGATTTATTACATTTAATTTGCACTTACTGTATATAATGAATGTGGATTTAAGTTTTAGATAAATATTTGAGTGTCAAATGACATCAAATAGAAAAACAACATATTAGTGGGCATACATGCTCATATATAGTTTCTACCAATCTCCAACAAGTTTCTCTAGATTGAATAGTAATACATGAGTATCAAGCATATAATAATAGAAATTTGATGGCATTCATAGAACCAAATCTAACATACTCTGTCTCATATCAATCACTCTTCAAGCAAGAATCTGGGTTCCAAAATGTATTAAAGAAGAAAAATCATTATATTTGTGTTCATATAAGCTAATACAGTTATTACATATTTAATTTGCACTTACTATATTACTTCTACATTGCAAATTTTATCAGCATTCATTGGCCTCTATCTCTTTCTTTCGCACTTAGAATACTTTTGAGAAGCCACCGGCTATATATATACTTCTTCGAATGACCAACCCTTCTATATTTTCTAATTATTTTATAATAGTCTCATTGCCACTCAAATATATTGTCTCTCATCATCTTCACATGTCCATCTAATATTAAGGGCTTATTAGGCTTTGTGTCAGCCATCTTAACCTACAAATGCACAAACAACAATGAAAAATACTTATCACCAAAAAAAAAAAAAAAAATATATATATATATATATATGAAATACATTAGCATGGTAGACTATTTTTTTCCTATTTTTTTCCCATTTACATATAGATTTATAACTTTTATAATTTTTAAATTTTCCAAACTTATTCTATTTTAAAATATCATAATTTTATTTCTAAATTTTCTTGATATTTTTAAGTTTTTAATTTACCATATTTATTTTACCTTTAGGATGAAAAATACTATTAACTAATCTCTAGCTATGCTTAAATTTTAGCTCAAATTATAAAATTTGAGTTCAACTCAGCTTATATAGAGTTAATCTAATATATTACTACACTAATTTTGACTAATTTGAATTTGACATATTAATTTATGGTTTTCTAAAATTTAGGACAACATTATTGGGGAAATAAAAATTTCCTCTTTAATTCATATGTTTTAAATAGAGAACAATCCTAGAGTAAAAAAGGACTCCTATTAGAAGGCATGCCATATATATATAAGCGATGTATAAAATAACTTTAGTCTTATGGAACCATGCTAGTCATTTATCATATGTATAATTCAGTTTACGTTATATTTGATTACATAGTTCACATACCATTAATTTTCTAGATTGAGTGTATTATTATTTATGATGCTTTAACTAGTGCTAGTGTCACTTAATGAGCGTTAAGATCATTCTATGTTAATACTGAATGTAAATTGATTTGTACCCTAGTTGGATGCCTCACAACAGTTTAGCTTGTTGGGCGATAGGTTATTTCCTTTCATACTTTCTTTTATGCTCATGTTAAAGGATTTATGTTATCTTATTATAACTACTTTAAGCATTTACTTTTGTAAGGGATTCTTACCGCATTTTTTGTATTATGGATGGATTTACTGTGGCCTGTAGACCCCCTTTCTGCTTTCCGTTTAATTTATTTATGTTTATTTATTCTTGGTGGCATATTGTTGATCTCCTAACCTTCCACGTGACGCTCACAGAAGGGTAAGAATCGTGAGTCACATAGCAGAGTAAGTTGTTACAATAGCTTTCTAAGTTCCTGTCTCAGTCGTTATTCTAACTTCCAAAAAATGTCTTATTCTCTAAGATTCTCCTGGATTATTCTAACTTTAATGTTAGCTTCCAAAAAATAGTTTTGATTGTCTACTACTCCAACAAGAAAACAGAGAAAAAAAATATATTATGTGTTAGATGTTCATATGATTCTTTATACATCTAAATCACAAGTACAGAGACATGCATTCATCCAGACAATTCTCTCTCTCTCTCTCTCTCTCTCTCCTACTAGATGATAAAGCACTTTTGTCAAATATCTTGTTCAATTGCAAGGTCTGCACTTCATTCACCTCTCCAGTAGCTCTCTCCTGAAGGAGTAACAAGTATAGCTGGAGCAAATCCATAAGCAGCAAAATTAGCTATCTCACCACAGATCACTAGAGGATATATAGTAGATAGACGCTGATGAGGATCATGAAGAATGAAGTGGGATGTCCTTGGAGACTAAGGAGGTTAATTGCCTGAGTTTAAGTTGTTAGCTCGCTTCTTTTGCCAATATTCGTATGTTACATGTTTTAAGAGAAGGCAATCGGGCAGCTGATTAAGCAATTAAACGGAGATAAGGTATGTAACGTCCTCTCTGTCAATGCCCTGACCCAGTTAAGGGCATAGACCTGGCTGAATCTATCTACTAGATTGAAGAGTGAAGAAGTTTGGAATAGTAGGGATGCAAGAAGAATTTTCTTTAGATGTTCATTGAAAAGGATACATTAGGCTGGAAAAGGAACAATGGAAGTCAGTAATCATCAATTCTCTGCAGATTGAACGCTACCTACTTCAGTGATATCATTCATCAAACATACAGAATTGCATTAAGACTAGTTTCATTACTCATTAGGCAAGGTTCTAATGAACTAACCCAACTGTATGCATTCTACCTTCACCTAAACGACTAATAGCCAATATTTTCATGATCCTAATAGTATCCATCAAACATCTAGAATTGCGTTAAGACTATTTTCATTACTCATTAGGCAAAGTATTAATGAACTAACCCAACTGCATGAATATTTCGACTTTCACCCAAGGACCAACAGCCCAATATTTTCATGATACTATTAAGAATACAGAACACTGCAAATTAGTGGTGAAAATGGGATTACCCAGCTGAAAGACTAAGTCTATAATCATTGTGTTCGGAGTGCACCTCTTTTAAAATAGGATGCATCGATCATTTGGCACTAATTTCTCACCAATTTTCGTTTTTTTTCCTTGCCAAAATATGGAGTCATTCTCATAATGGTACTCCTGCAACAATAAATGAAGGATCCTGGACTTTCTTACAAGCATTCACTTGATTTTGGGAGCCAAAAACTAGTCTCGACTTCTCTACTGTAGGAGTTACCAACTAAGTATTCCACGTCTATTATTGATCCTTGTTTTCTTGTTTCAGTTGTCTATAACTCCTCCTCCATCTACTTGCTGAAGGATGATGATTAGAGAAAGAGATGCAAGCTTGCATCTAAAAGTTCTTTATCAAGTTGAGTTCTGTTGAGAGATACAGCTACTTAACCCAAGTCAAGAGTTTACAATCCAAAAGAATGGTAAACCGAGCTGGGTAATAATCCAGATCTCGTCTCTCTAGAAGCTTAACATCTATTACCAATTTCAATTATGAGCTCTCTAGCAGCTTGAGAACAAGCTTGCGATTGATTTCATGAGAACTTTCTTAGCTCACTCTACCGACTTAACAATCAATAAATGGATTGCTCCTCTTTATTTTTGGGTTTAGCTCGAGCGAAGTTCCAATCAGGAATGGCTTTAATGATAGTTCAAGTAAGATGTTTGTTAGCGGTAATAATCTAATTCCAAAAAGTCACACAAAATCCGATCCATAAATTTACAAACTACAGAATATAAAATTCTATATAAATCGATTCTAGTGTTGAACAATACCTTCTTAAGACCATTTCACTCTCCACTGATTGCATTTGGAACAGTAAACATTAGTTTCCATAATACAATGACTATATTGCACTCGAAAGGAAACTGCTATCCAAATATCTTATCAAACCTGAATTGTGTAGTAATATCTCTCTCTTTCAAATGCAGACAGAAGACTCAATGTATAAATGAAATGAATAAAGTTTCATGAAAAATAATGTAGACTAGTAGTCTATTTATAAGATTAAATAGGCACGACGAAAGGATGCGAATGGTTCGATGTGATCACAAATGGATGTACCATTTTGAATTTGAATCGATTAACAATTTTAATATGAAGGGATGTATTATTTCGAGTGTAACACCCGCCACCAAACACATGCCCTTCATATAGGTAGAACCCATGTGATTACCACGTGATGTAGAACCCATGTGATTACCACGTGACCTGCTGGTCAATATTTCAACATAATATACAAGCGAAAAGCCTACATTTCCTTAAATAATACAGATAAAATAAGCCCATAACATCAAAGCCACAACAAACCCAAAATACATATCCATAATATATAAGTCAATGCCCACATAGGAGCTACAAGTCATTAGCTTAATTTACATAAATAAAATAAAATAAGAAGTAGAAGACTAAACACCAATCTTTGTCAAATCATCCACAGACCTAGGGTCATCTACTAATCTGAAAATGATCCCACCAAACAGTTGTGAGCATAAAGCCCAACAAGTATCTAATTCTACGATCTATAAATAGTGTAAATAAGGATGCAATAATAGGTAAATATAAATATGTGCATCATGATCAAATAGAATGCATTAGTGACCCCATACTCATTATGCTCATCCAATGCATACATGCATTAGCAAACAGTAACATGTTATGCGACAGTCCGGACTAACATGCTCTTAATCCTGAGCTCATACTGAACTCCACCCACAGACCGTGTCAATACTACATCACATAATATGCATCATCTCAGACTACAAATCTGTAACTTAGACTTATACAGAACTATACCCGTAGGCCATATCAAATACCCACACCTAACCATACATATACCCTCAAAGGAGGGTAAACCCTAGTAGTAAAATCTCTAGCCTATCACCCGGCGAACAACATGACCAATTATCCGTTATCGCAGACTAAGAACCTCAGTCATAAACCCATCACATAGGTCAATATTGCATATCGATACTACCATCCAAGCATGATATTATATAGCACAATAAGAATAATTGAACACACATCATTATCATTTTTATGTGCTAACACACATGTTCATGCTCAATAAATATGCGTAGAGATTATGATATGCGAAATCCTACCGAATAACAAAATAAGATTAACATGCATGACGTGCAATAATAATAATAAGGAACATGCATACACATGCATGCTATGAATGTGATGATATCATAATATAAGTTATTTCATTCTCTACTTTATCGTTACATTATAGAAGTTTCATTTGCCTGAACCGCTTTCCTGATACTAGTTGTAATTGTGCCACAAGATTATTCTCATACGGTACGGAGTCCACCTCGATAAGAAAAATAATAAAAAAACATAAGCACAATTACCTACCACTGATTAATTAAATACCCTATTGATGTCCGCTATAGGCTTGTGTAGGTCAATTTAAGAATTCTCCTATTTAATTTGGCATGTGGGACTCGAATAGCTATAACAAGGCCTAACGTGTTTGAAAAAATAATCCCTAGACACACGTATATATCTAAACACTAGGCAATGATATCGCTCGTTCGCTTAAGTAAAAGTCCGAAGAAATATTAAGAACGAAAGTAGAGATGAACGCCAAGATTTTAACGTGGAAAAACCCAATCAGAAAAAAACCACGGATCCAAACTCGGATCAAAACCAATCACTATAATAGTAGCAGTTACAAGACTGACTCACAAAACACCCCGTCGATCCAAACGACTTTGTTTCTCTCAGTCTTGATCGCTAAAACCCACGATTCACTGCTTCTTGTGATTGAAGTCCAATCTCAGTAGCCCTCGAGATTGATCTTTCGTCTAGATCACCCTTAAGACGAAAGATTAAATTCTTGTAGATGAGTGGAACATTGTTAGTTGAAGAATCGATGTAGCCTCAAGAAGTCTCCTTCAATCATAATATTTCAACTTCCCTTGAGATAGGGTTTCACAATCCTTATATATGATCTTCAAGATAGAGACAAATCCGAGTCTTATCCGTACTCATGAACTTCAAGATAGAGCCAACTCCGAGTCTTATCCGTACTCATGATCTTCAAGATAGAGCCAAATCTGAATCTTATCCGTACTCATGAAACTCCAATATTTTTAAACTTTGTTGGTGCGTTCGAACGGGCTCGAGTGCGTTCGAACGCGACAGCTTGAATTCTTCAGGTTGCGTTCGAACGCGTTTGTGAACGCGGCTCTCTGTCTGTGTGAACGCAGTGTCCGCGTTCGAACGCGTTTGTGAACGCGGCTCTCTATCTGTGTGAACGCAGATTTCGCGTTCGAACTCGTTTGTGAACGCACCGCATTCGAACTCGTTTGTGAACGCACCGCGTTCGAACGCGTTTGTAAACGCGGTGTGAACTCAACAGCTTTTCTCCAATAACCTTGCAATTCTTCAGACCAGAGATATTCTAGACTTGTGTAAGCTCATATACATGTAAAAAATACACTTAGAATATTTTGTACACAATTGCCAACAAATAAAAACCTAACAATCTCCCCCTTTGGCAATTTGTAACAAAACACCTAAGTTACAAGATATTACAAAGACTTCAAATTGAGCAATCAACAAGTCTAGAATATTTTGCACATCAAGCCATGCAAATAAACATATACCAATCCAAGATCAAGTGAAAATAACTTGAAATGAATAAACAATCTAAACACAAGTTATCAATGGAGCATAAATTCAAAAAGTACCTAAGCAGACAAAGTTCACAGTTACTTCAAGCAAAGTTCAAAAGTACTTAAGACTCTCATAAACTCCCCCTATGCTCATACCCCCTACACACCTAGACACCTAGACACTAACCTAGACACTAAGACACTCTCCCCCTTTTTGACACAAATGCCAAAGACTAGGAACTCGGAGGAAACTGACGATGAAGAATCGTCAACACAGAGTCGAGGTAGGTGAAGAAGGCGGCCTTGATTTCTTGGTAACTGTAGCTTTTTTAGGCATTCTAGAGAAAGAAAAAAGTCGCAAGATTCAACATATGCCCAAAGAATACCAAAAAAAAATCCAAAAATTCTAGAAACCATGAAGACCCTAAGTGAAATCCATCTTCCACTTAAAAATGCAAGTTATCATGTTCAATCGCACAAAAAACATCAAGATATTAACTTTAACGTGATCAAAACTTGAAACTACACGAAATCAATCAAGATCAATAGACTTTGGAGATGCACTTCTAGAAATTCAAAATACATTCAAGACATAGAATATGACAATCAAATGAAATAAGTCATACACAGATCAATCAAGTCATCAAAAGCATATTATAATCAATTCTAATGCATCACTCAAAATTAAATTAATCTTGATTGATCATAACAATACGCATATGCAAGATGAGCATAGATAACATGAACCAATCTTCTTAAACAAACTTTCCTATATAAACAATGATGCAACACAGTAGTCAAACCGACTTAGTATTGAAATTTTGCACTTTTCGACTTATTCTCCATAGCATAACAAGAATTTTTCCTGTATTTTTTTTTAAAAGAAAATAGGTGCAATGATGGCTTTCACACATTAGTAGGTAGCCCTTTTCTTATAGTACAAATCAAATAAAGTGCAAAAAGAAATTCACATCTATCATTTTTTTTTGAATTTGCATATAATGTACTGAGTCAAATTGGAGTCGAAACAAAACGGCTTTCACACTAACTCATTGTAGCCCTTTTCATTAATCTTTTATAAAAATATATTTGATAACTAAGTATGAGGTCAAACTGTGCAAATCAAAGTTAATAGTGAGCTATTTAAAAAAATATTTATGATATCATGCTCACACAAGAATACACATACGTTATTAGTGCATTAAAATTTTATTATTATAGAAGTCGAGAGAGTGACAAAATCAAAATTGAAACAATATACTACAAGATGACAAAATTGACTATAATAACTCATAATCAAGAGAAAAATCATATTTTTATGTCAAGAGTATATTATTGAATCTAGGAGTGCATCAATTTTTTTTTATAACAAAAACTCTCGACAAATCTAAAACTGAAACCAAAGAAAATTTCAGAGTAAAATAAAACCTAAAAAAAATGAAACAAAATAATAAGAAACTCGCAAACTAAAACACAAATCAATCCAAAGCACAAATCCCTAAAGAAGTGCGAAGATACTGAAATCTCTGTAAATCAAAAGGTTTTGTAACAAATCACCCAACTGTTTCTCCGTCTCAACATGTTCTATTGCTATTGTTTTGTCTTGTTACATTTCAAATTATGTGAAGTTCTAACAATATAGCAATTATTAGATGTTTTAGATCCAAAACATATAACATTACCATCATGATCTAGAATAGTACAATCATTTTTAGAGAATTCTATCTCATAACCTTCATCACAAAATTGAATGATGCTTAATAAATTTGCTTTCAAGCCATTAACATAAAGAAAACATTTTCGAGACTAGGAATCCCTGGAGTACTTACCTTTCCTTTACCTATTACCTTGGATGAGTTACCATCTCCAAATGTCACAACTCCCCCTTCATGTTTTTCGAGATTATAAAATAAAGACTTGTCACTCGACATATGTCTTGAACAGCCACTATCTAAATACCATAATTCAGAATTTAAGGCTTTCAAGGCAGTATGCACAACATAACATTTCAAATCAGATTTCTTGATCCATATGGCCTTTGTTTTCATCCCATAAATAAAAGCACTTCTAGGTTTTTGCAAAAATTTGCAATGTGGTCGAATATGCCCTAGAATGCCGCAATGATAGCATGTCGGAACAAACCTTTTTCTACTCACCTTATGTCGAGGAGAGTGATTAGAGTTTACCTTTGGTACCATCGAAGATTCATCAGTTTGTATATTCAAGTTCTGTTTAGAAGGGTTCATCCACGATTGCTTTGTAAATGCGGTTGATGGCTTCAGGTATTCTTCCTTTTGTATACCTACAGAAACAAATACAGTTTTATTATTATTTGAATTACCAGTGTATCCAACACCATACCTGTCTTTTCCAGAGATCTGAGCTTTTAGAATTTCGTCAAGTTTGTTCTTCCCTTTCAGAAATGTAACTTCCTTATGCAATTGCTCTAGTTCAATTTCATCAGCCTTCATTTTATTTTTTGCATTGTCAAGTTGTTCAAAAAGGTCTTTGACACGTTCAAGCTCCAATTTGTACATCTCTTCAAATTGAATTCTTTCTGGTTCGATTACCTTGAGTCCTTGAAGTAGTCTAAGATTGCTTTTCTTGAATTTAAACGACTCTAGGTATAAGTCATTATATGCCTTTTGGATTTCAGATTCATCTTCCTCAGCAGGTAACATATCCTGATCATCTGTACTATCAGTATCAACAATAGAGTCAGTATAAAGTAGAGAAGAGGTAAAAGCTACAAAGTTTTCTTCGTCTTTTTCAGAATCATCAATAGATTCATATAAGTCATCCCAAGTAACTTTCATAGCTTTGTCCTTCCTCTTAAGACGATTAGGGCATTCTTGTGCGATGTGTCCAAAACCAGAACATTCAAAACATTGAACTTTATTCTCAAAATTCTTATTTTTCTGTTTGACATTGTTGTTGGTACCACCTGTATTTGAACTCACAGTATCCTTCCTTTTTACAAAGGCTTTGCTTTTCTCAAGTTTTTCAGCATTTAACTTGTTTGGCTTCCGAAAGAATTTATTGAACTTTTTGACAAACATGGTCAACATCTCAACATCTAAATCACCTTCATCATCCGACTCCTCTAAATTTTGTTCAACTGTAGATAGGGCCATCCCTTTGGACTTCCTCGATTTTGAAAGACTGGACTCAAATGTTTGTAGATTTCCTACTAATTGTTCAACTTTCATTGAATCGATATCCTTACTTTCTTCAATAGCTGTAACTTTTGCCTGAAACCTTTCTGGAAGGGACCTAAGGATCTTACGGACAATTCTGTTTTCAGGAAGTTTCTCTCCTAGGTTGAAACTAGAGTTGACTATATCACTCAGCTTTGCATAGAACTCATCAAATGTCTCATTCTCCTCCATACGTAGGGTTTCAAAACTAGTAGTCAACCTCTGAAGTTTCGAAAGTTTTACAGCCATAGTACCTTCATGAGTTGTTTCTAAGATCATCCAGGCTTGTTTTGCTATTTCACAAGTAGATATTCTTCTAAATTCTTCCGAGGAAACATAACTAAAAATTGCATTTATTGCTTTGCTATTCCAGCCAACTTTTTCATAATCTGTTTTATCCCATGACTCAATCGGTTTCTCAACTAACTCAGCATTCACCATGTACATTGATGGACTCCAACCGTTCACAATGGCCATCCATACTCGCTCATCTATAGACTTCAAATAAGCTCTCAACCTAGCTTTCCAATATCCATAATTTGATCCATCTAGAATAGGAGGTCTAATAGATGATTGTCCATCTCTATGAAAATCCATGCCTATCTGATCTCTCTCAAAGAGTAAGAGAACCTGCTCTGATACCAATTGAAAAAATCTCTAGACACACGTATGTATCTAAACACTAGGCAATGATATCGCTCGTTCGCTTAAGTAAAAGTCCGAAGAAATATTAAGAACGAAAGTAGAGATGAACGCCAAGATTTTAACGTGGAAAAACCCAATCGGAAAAAAACCACGGATCCAAACTCGGATCAAAACCAATCACTATAATAGTAGCAGTTACAAGACTGACTCACAAAACACCCCGTCGATCCAAACGACTTTGTTTCTCTCAGTCTTGATCGCTAGAACCCACGATTCACTACTTCTTGTGATTGAAGTCCAATCTCAGTAGCCCTCGAGATTGATCTTTCGTCTAGATCACCCTTAAGACGAAAGATTAAATTCTTGTAGATGAGTGGAACATTGTTAGTTGAAGAATCGATGTAGCCTCAAGAAGTCTCCTTCAATCATAATATTTCAACTTCCCTTGAGATAGGGTTTCACAATCCTTATATATGATCTTCAAAATAGAGACAAATCCGAGTCTTATCCGTACTCATGAACTTCAAGATAGAGCCAAATCTGAATCTTATCCGTACTCATGAAACTCCAATATTTTTAAACTTTGTTGGTGCGTTCGAACGGGCTCGAGTGCGTTCGAACGCGACAGCTTGAATTCTTCAGGTTGCGTTCGAACGCGTTTGTGAACGCGGCTCTCTGTCTATGTGAACGCAGTGCCCGCTTTCGAATGCGTTTGTGAACGCGGCTCTCTGTCTGTGTGAACGCAGATTTCACGTTCGAACTCGTTTGTGAACGCACCGCGTTCGAACTCGTTTGTGAACGCACCGCGTTCGAATGCGTTTGTGAACGCGGTGTGAACTCAACAGCTTTTCTCCAATAACCTTGCAATTCTTCAGACCAGAGATATTCCAGACTTGTGTAAAGCTCATATACATGTAAAAAATACATTTAGAATATTTTGTACACAATTGCCAACAAATAAAAACCTAACAGTGTTATTAAACGTAATAATAATATTCTCCTCAAATTATTGCCCAAATAGCTATTATCAAATTTACAAAAGATCGTGTAGACAAAATTTAATTAATAAGCTTCATTAAATAACACAACTTGCTTAATATCAATTTTCTACATTGATCTATATTAATTCTCCAATAAGAGCAATTAATATAGATACACACGAACCACTAATTCTTTCGCTAAAATTTAATTTAGCCAAAATTAAAATCAACTATGCTAATCGCTACCTAGAACTAAATCCCTTTTAAGAGCAATTATTATATTTAACTAAACCACTCTTTATCGATAATTAATATTAAGGCTCAAGTTGACAAGAATAAAATAATAAGATGACTAGCATAAATTAAAAAAGATTATGATGCAACTAATCGACTTGGCTAGCTCAAGGCTAAGCACAAACCAACTAAAATTAGGCCCAAAGCTCCAATGAAACTAGGCCTCATGAACTGGGTCGCAACCCACTCACCAACAAACTTGGGCTGGGCTACCAGCAGTCCAAACCCACAATCCAAAACAGAGTATCCTGACGTTCGTCCACTAAACGAACGATATTTCGAGATCCCCATCTCCGATTCGCCTGAAACTAGATCCGTTGGCAAGCTCTTTTCCGGGCCTACAACATATCAAAATTTCACAGCGATCCAACGGCGGGATATTTCGGGATCTGATCTCAAAGTTCCGTGCAAGATCGTATTAATCTTGAATCAGAGCCTATAGCCGAGGAAGGATCGTAACAAGCTGGTATCAGAGCCTATAGCCGAGGAAGGATCGTAACAATCTGGTATCAGAGCCACTGTTCCTCGGACAAGCGCTTCCAAACTTGGGCTGGGCTGCCTGTAGCTGAAATCCAACAAAACTTGGGCTGATATGCCAGCAGCCCAAACCCACCACATGGGCTGGGCTGCCTGCAGTCTAAACCCAACACAACTTAGGCTAGGCTTCCAACGGCCCAACTACTATATAGTTTCGGCTGCTTGTTGTAACAACCCAGCCTTAAAAAGAAATTCATGGCATGACGCGAGTGGGCGCTTGCGTGCGCTAAGGTGCCACGCGCCCTAGCCACCGGCCAGGCCAACCTAGTGTGGTGGGCCCTACCGCCGCCGCAGCCACCGCCAGCACCCACCTTACCACCTTTTTCTTTCTTTCTACCTTTAAACCTCTCACTTCTCTCTCTTTTCTCCCTGCGGTCTCTCTCTCTTCTCTCTCTTCTCTCCTTTTCCTCCTCTCCATCGGTGTCGACAGTAGCTGCCACCGCTACCACCACCTCCATTGACCTTAGTGAGCCTCCTCCCTCCCTCCCTATCTCTCTCTCTCTCTCTCTCTCTCTCTCTTCCTCTCTCTCTCGGGTTTGCCAAAACCGAGCCGCCGGCAAGAGGCCAACCAGCAGCATTTTATTATTATATATTGTTTTATATAAAATGAAATACTAAGCTATGATAATTATTTTTATATAAATGGATAATAATTATTTACTGTATAACTAGTGACTAGTTAGTAAGAGTAGTAATTTCAAAATAATTGAATTATACTTAGTTATTGTATTTACATATATTTTTAATTATATTATTGTATATCTGATTCTTTTATGCTTAAAGAGAATAATTATTATAAGCTAATATATAATTAGAATAAGGTTATCATTATTATATATATATATATATAATATATAATGTAAACTTAGTTATTTAATAAAATCTAATAATTTATTATATTTTATACCAATGAATTCTAAATTGGATAAACGGCTAACATTATATTACTTAAATATTTTCAGACTCTGAACCCCTTATTTGAGACCCCGTGGATTCTCCTAGCGACGAGTTGACACTTGGTTAACAATTATGAGGGATACGTGTCTTCTAATCAAATGTGAGTAGTCTTATCCCCTAGACACCTTTTTGAAATTAAAATATATTATATAATTATGTATATGCATGTTTTGGCCTCCAACATGATTATCTAGAAATGATTTCAGTTGAGTATATTTTATCATGCATTTGATTAGACTGATCTGAGATATAAGTGTACTGGTGATATATAGAGATGATTGGAGATAAATAAACTATCTATACATTTTTGTCAAGTTGATCTGTAGCATGAGTATGTATGTGATAGACTAGTATGGATATGCATGTGTTGAATACATGATTGGATATTACATTACATTTTTTTTCTCTTAACTCCTATTCCACCTAAATTCCTATTATGCATCTTGTTATCGTACTGGATATATGCATATGATCTGTCATTTAAAAGGAAAGCATAAAATTTGATTGATAAGATAGTTAGTAAAAAGCATGAGGATGTTCGAGTGGGCGTGAGGGTTATGACGTGCTTGGAGTTGATTGATCACTCGACATAGTCGCGATATTTCAACTTTACGTTCGAGGTCAGTAGCCTGTGTGCACAACAGACATTGAGACACATATCGTTCACTAAGGCATATGTGGCAAGTTATTCTCATGTGATTTTTATCAGCTAGTTGGGTACCCAGGTCTAGATGATAATGATACTCTTAACGGTTAGCAGGGTATAATTATATGATTGAGATATCCTTAACAATTGGCAAGATATGCTCTGAGCCTTTAGGCTAGATTATAAGATCGAGTACCAGATGTTGACTATGCATAGTGGTCTAGTATGATGATATTATATCGAGGTGTCATTAATGACTAAGATATTGAAAAATACATATTATTTCATTATCATTTGGTATACTTGATTATCGAATGATCAATATACATCATATGTGGTTGCATTTGATATCAGAGCATGGCCATGGTCAGCATACATCATATTTATCATATTTGAGAGAGAGTTGTAATGATGGTATGATATAGAGATTGTTAATACATTATTGAGAATTCGGGGTAAAGTCTATTCACTAAGCCTTTTACTCATGACTCTTTTTATTTCTTTTCTAACCCCTTAGATATTATGGTATATGATAGCGACTTGAGATATTCTAATGAGATATTTTAGAGTAAAAATGAGGTAAGCTATAGACATGAGATGATATAGAAGATAGTTTTACCTAGATATTGAGTTGTACCATTATTTGATATTTGTACTCCATTGTATAGGCGATGATTTATATAATATAGGTTGGATTATAGTGTACTCTTGTATTAGTGATTTTAGTTATATTTTGATGATTTGTTATGGCCTATGTGGGCCCTACTGGATTATGTAGATGTCTAGTATAATTGTTGTAGACTTGGATATTCATATGTTAACAGGTTTATTTTGGTTGATAGTATGATTGATCTCTGAGATGGATTATGTTGAGCACAGGAGTGTATTCGTGCGTGACGGGCCCCACTCGACCAATCATGTGCGTTGCGCGTGTTGTGTGGGCTCGTGGGCATGCACGTGCACATGCCGAGCAAGGGCATTACACTTGTGACCGAATCGCCATAGCAGCCCAACCACCACTTGGATAGGTAGCCCAACTCAACAACACCCCCTCCCCCCTACCACCTCCTTCTTCTCACCCAACTGAAGACCAACTAAGAGGAAGGAGATGGTTGCCAGCATGCACCATCGCGAGCAGCCGAGGTCGATGCACTAGTTGACACCCACGACGGATATGATACCCGAGGTGCAACTCGATCGGAGGTCGAGCAAAGAGCCTGAAAAAATCTCTAGACACACGTATGTATCTAAACACTAGACAATGATATCGCTCGTTCGCTTAAGTAAAAGTCCGAAGAAATATTAAGAACGAAAGCAAAATGAACGCCAAGATTTTAACGTAGAAAAACTCAAAAGGGAAAAAAACCACGGATCCAAACTCGGATCAAAACCAATCACTATGATAGTAGCAGTTACAAGACTGACTCACAAAACAACCCGTCGATCCAAACAACTTTGTTCCTCTCAGTCTTGATCGCTAGAACCCACGATTCACTGCTTCTTGTGATTGAAGTCTAATCTCAGTAGCCCTCGAGATTGATCTTTCGTCTAGATAGCCCTTAAGACGAAAGATTAAATTCTTATAGATGAGTAGAACCTTGTTCGTTGAAGAACCGATGTAGCCTCAAAAAGTCTCCTTCAATAATGCTTCTTCAACTCCCCTAGAGATAGGGCATTACAATCCTTATATATGATCTCCAAGATAGAGCTAAATCCGAGTCTTATCCGTACTCATGATTTTCAAGATAGAGCCAAATCTGAGTCTTATCCGTACTCATGAAAGTCCAATATTCTTAAACTTTGTTGGTGCGTTCGAACGGGCTCGAGTGCGTTCGAACGCGACAGCTTGAATTTTTCAGGTTGCGTTCGAACGCGTTTGTGAACGCAGCTCTCGGACTGTGTGAACGCAGTGCCCGCGTTTGAAAACGTTTGTGAACGCGGCTCTCTATCTGTGTGAACGCAGATTTCGCGTTCGAACTCGTTTGTTCGAACGCGTTTGTGAACGTGGTGTGAACTCAACAGCTTTTCTCCAATAACCTTGCAATTATTCAAATCAGAGATATTCTAGACTTGTGTAAGCTCATATACATGTAAAAAATACACTTAGAATATTTTGTACACAATTGCCAACAAATAAAAACCTAACAATCTCCCCCTTTGGCAATTTGTGACAAAACACCTAAGTTATAAGATATTACAAAGACTTTGGCAATTGAGCAATCAACAAGTCTAGAATATTTTGCACATCAAGCCCTGCAAATAAACATATACCAATCCAAGATCAAGTGAAAATAACTTAAAATGAATAAACAATCCAAACATAAGTTATCAATGGAGCATAAATTTAAAAGTACTTAAGCAGACAAAGTTCATAAACAAAGTTCACAGTTACTTCAAGCAAAGTTCAAATGTCAAGTAAACTCTCCCTATGCCATACTCCCCCTACACATGTAGACACCTAGACACTAAGACACTCTCCCCCTTTTTGACACAAATGCCAAAGACCAGGAACTCGGAGGAAACTGACGATGAAGAATTGTCAACACGAAGTCGAGGTAGGTGACGAAGGCGACCTTGGTTTCTTGGTAACTGTAGCTTTTTTAGGCAATCTAGAGAAAAAAAATCACAAAATTCAACATATGCCCAAAGCATACAAAAAAAGTAACAAGAAATCCAAAAATTCTAGAAACCATGCAGACCCTAAATGAAATCCATCTTCCACTTGAAAATACTAAGTTATCACGTTCGAACTCAAAAATCTGCGTTCGAACCCCCCAATTCAAAAAAATCAGAAATAACCACGGGCCGTTCATAGATAACAGGTGGAGTGCCAAAATTATGTTTGTATCGCCCTGCAGCCGTTGATGCAGAAAACATTGGAAAAACCCCTCTTTTTTTTAAAGTAAAAAGTCTAAGAAAAAATCAGAAATCTTTTTGGTCTTTTTAGAGATGTACTTCTAGAAAATCAAAATAGATTCAAGACATAGAATATGACATAAAATAAAATAAGTCATACACAGATCAATCAAATCATCAAAAGCATATTATAATCAATTCTAATGCATCACTCAAAATTAAATTAATCTTGATTGATCATAACGATACGCATATACAAGATGAGCATAGATAACATGAACCAATCTTCTTAAACAAACTTTCCTATATAACCAATGATGCAACACAGTAGTCAAACCGACTTAGTATTGAAATTTTGCACTTTTCGACTTATTCTCCATAACATAACAAGAATTTTTCCTATATTTTTTAAAAAAAAATAGGTGCAATGATGGCTTTCACACATGAGTAGGTAGCCCTTTTCTTGTATTACAAATCAAACAAAGTGTAAGAAGAAATTCACATCTATCATTTTTTTTTGACCTTGCTAATAATGTACTGAGTCAAACTGGACTCGAAACTAGACGACTTTCACACTAACTCATTGTAGCCCTTTTCATTGATCTTTTATGAACATATTTTTTATGACTAAGCATTAGGTCAAACTGTGCAAATCAAAGTTAATAGTGAGCAATTTAAAAAAAATTATTCATGATATCATGCTCACACAAGAATACACATACATTATGAATGCATTAAAATTTTTATTATTATAGAAGTCGAGGGAGTGACAAAATCAAAATTGAAACAATATACTACAAAATGACAAAATTGACTATAATAACTCATAATCAAGAGAAAAATCATATTTTTATGTCAAGAGTATATTACTGAATCTAGAAGTGCATCAAAATTTTTTTTTATATAACAAAAACTATCGACAAATCTGAAACTAAAACCAAAGAAAATTTCAGAGTAAAAGAAAATCTAAAAAAACGAAATAAAATAAAAAGAAACTCGTAAACTAAAAACACAAATCCCAATAAAATTAATCAAAAGCACAAATCCCTAAAGAAATACGAATATACTAACAACATAACAATTATCAGAAGTTCTAGATCCAAAACATATAACATTACCATCATGATCTAGAATAGTGCAATCATTTTTGGAGAATTTTACCTCATAACCTTCATCACAAAATTGATTGATGCTCAGTAGATTTGCATTCAATCCCTTAACATAAAGAAAACATTTTCGAGATTAGGAATCCCTAGAGTACTTACCTTTCCTTTTCCTATTACCTTGGATGAGTTACCATCTCCGAATGTCACAACTCCCCCTTCATGTTTTTCGAGATTAAAAAATAAGGACTTGTCACCCGACATATGTCTTGAACAGCCACTGTCTAAATACCACAAATCAGAATTTAAAGCTTTCAAGGCTGTATGCACAACATAACATTTCAAATCACTTTTCTTGACCCATATGGCCTTTGTTTTCATCCCATAAATAAAAGCACTTCTAGGTTTTTGCAAAAAATTGCAATGAGGTCGAATATGCCCTAGAATGCCGCAATGATAGCATGTCGAAATAAACCTTTTTCTACTCACCTTTTGTCGAGGAGTGTGACTAGAGTTTACCTTTGGTACCGTTAAAGATTCACCAGTTTGTAGATTCAACTTTAGTTTAGAAGGATTCATCCAGGATTGCTTAGTAAATGCGGTTGATGGCTTCAAGTATTCTTCCTTTTGTATACAAAAGCTTTGCTTTTCTCAAGTTTTTCAGCATTCAACTTGTTTAGCTTCCGAAAGAATCTATTAAACTTTTTGATAAACATAGTCAACATCTCAACATCTAAATCACCTTCATCATCAGACTCCTCTAAATTTTGTTCAACTGTGGATAGGGCCATCCCTTTGGATTTCCTTGGTTTTGAAAAACTGGACTCAAATGTTTGTAGATTTTCTACCAATTGTTCAACTTTCATAGAATCAATATCCTTACTTTCCTCAATAGTTGTAAATTTTGCCTGAAACCTTTCTGGAAGGGACCTAAGGATCTTACGGATAATTCTGTTTTCAGAAATTTTCTCTCCTAGGTTGAAACTGGAGTTGACTATATCACTCACCTTTGCATAGAACTCATCAAATGTCTCATTCTCCTCCATACGTAGAGTTTCAAAACTAGTAGTCAACCTCTGAAGTTTCGAAAGTTTTATAGCCATAGTTCCTTCATGAGTTGTTTCTAAGATCGTCCAAGCTTCTTTTGCTATCTCACAAGTAGAAATTCTTCTAAATTCTTTCAAGGAAACACAACTAAAAATTGCATTTATTGCTTTGTTATTCCAGCCAACTTTTTCATAATCTGTCTTATCCCATGACTCAATTGGTTTCTCAATAAACTCATCATTCACCATGTACATTGGTGGACTCCAACCGTTCACAATGGCCATCCATACTCGCTCATCTATAGACTTCAAATAAGCTCTCATCCTAGCTTTCCAATATCCATAATTTGATCCATCTAGAATAGAAAGTATAATGGATGAGGGTCCATCTCTATGAAAATCCATGCCTATCTGATCTCTCTCAAAGAGTGAGAGAACCTGCTCTGATACCAATTGAAAAAATCTCTAGACACACGTATGTATCTAAACACTAGGCAATGATATCGCTCGTTCGCTTAAGTAAAAGTCCGAAGAAATATTAAGAACGAAAGCAGAGATGAACGCTAAGATTTTAATATGGAAAAACCCAAAACGGAAAAAAAAAAAACCACGGATCCAAACTCGGATCAAAACCAATCATTATGATAGTAGCAGTTACAAGACTGACTCATAAAACAACCCATTGATCCAAACAATTTTGTTCCTCTCAGTCTTGATCGCTAGAACCCACGATTCACTGCTTTTTGTGATTGAAGTCCAATCTCAGTAGCCCTCGAGATTGATCTTTCGTCTAGATAGCCCTTAAGACGAAAGATTAAATTCTTATAGATGAGTAGAACCTTGTTCGTTGAAGAACCGATGTAGCCTCAAAAAGTCTCCTTCAATAATGCTTCTTCAACTCCCCTAGAGATAGGGCATCACAATCCTTATATATGATCTCCAAGATAGAGCTAAATCCGAGTCTTATCCGTACTCATGATTTTCAAGATAGAGCCAAATCTGAGTCTTATCCGTACTCATGAAAGTCCAATATTCTTAAACTTTGTTGGTGTGTTCGAACGGGCTCGAGTGCGTTCGAACGCGACAGCTTGAATTCTTTAGGTTGCGTTCGAACGCGTTTGTGAACGTAGCTCTCGGTCTGTGTGAACGCAGTGCCCGCGTTCGAACACGTTTGTGAACGCGGCTATCTGTCTGTGTGAACGTAGATTTCGCGTTCGAACTCGTTTGTGAACGCACCGCGTTCGAACGCGTTTGTAAACACGGTGTGAACTTAACAGCTTTTCTCCAATAACCTTGCAATTCTTCAAACCAGAGATATTCTAGACTTGTGTAAAGCTCATATACATGTAAAAAATATACTTAGAATATTTTGTACACAATTGCCAACAAATAAAAACCTAACAGAGCCCTCAGCAGTTTGTGGGCTCCACGATAAGGGAGGGGGGTTACCAACGGTTCACAGCAAACGCACCCATGCAACGCACACAACCCACACAAGGTAGTGCACAGCTGGCCGAGGCAGCCGGCGACTAGAGGGATGCGTCGCGTCGCCCGACGATCTCGACCACGCCGGCACCAAAGGATGACCCCGGAAGCTTCGTCTCATGAAGAGCGAGACTTCCAACTAGTCGAGGGGAGGAGATGGCGTTGATAGTGGATGAATCTTCCTACGGCAACCGGTGAGAAGAGCCCATGAAGGGCCCTAACCATGAGAGAGCTCTCAAGACAGGCTAGGCGGCGACAACGGCAACCTAAGGTCGCCGCCTAGCCAATCACTTGACAAAACCGAAAGAGAAAGAAGAGGGGGAAATGCTAAAAACATCTAGTACCAGTTATGAAGGATTCACCGACGAGCCATTCTGCAGTAGTGGCATGCTTTGGCAACGCACCGGGCCAACGAGAAGCTCAAAAGGGAAACGACTACCAAGAGGGAGGAAAGGAAAGAAGGAAGAAGAGATAAAAAGAAAAAGAAAGAAAGGGAGGGGAAGAACCTACACACATGCTCACGCGCACTCAATTTTTTTTAGGGGGAGGGGGGATTTAGGATGTTACATCGGCTTCAACCAACAACCCAATTAATTAATTGTATCAATCTAAATGGACATACCACTTCGAGTTCAACTAATCAAACCCAACCAACTGGACTTGACCCATGCCGCGAACTAAGCCAAGCAGGGTCGGCTTGCATGTATATGAGTTGATTTGCATATATTTTTTTACTCACAAAATAGGTACCCCTTTTACGGCTCAAAGCTCATGAGAGGCTTAGCAATTTTATACCATATTAACATTTCTTAAATATTCAATAATACTAAATTCTTTTCTTTTTATTTTTTATTGGCATGATACCCAATTTAAAGCCAATTTACATTTACTTTTCTTCATAAATTAGAATAATAAATATATGATATTAAATTACTTTTTGAGCTTTTTTAATTTTATCATTAATCCATCGGACTCTATATAAAAATGAGCTCAAAGTTAATAAAATATTAATATCAAGTACATGATATTTCCAACAATGTTAATGTGTGGTAGATGAGTTTTAGGTGAGAGTGATGTGAATAAAGTGTGGTAGTAGAAGGTAGTGAGTGATGTGGTATATAGTGTGATGTGTTGTGAGTTAGTATAAGAGTTCCACCATATCCATGTAGTTAAAAAATTAGCCAATTAGCACACAAATTGGCATTCAAAAGACTCTTTTCGAGTATGTTATTATACTGTCGACAACAATCACTATTTTGTACTGCATATACAAATCAACAAGTTCCAGAGTGACCTGTAACTCAAACAGAAAAGTAATATTTCAGTATCCTACTTACTAGTAATCAATTCAAACAACCACAGGGGCTCATACAAGCACGCATGGGATATGACATTTAATTTTTGCAATCCAAGATCCAATGAGCAATACCCATATGGGGAAAAAAAATAAAAGAAGTTGTAGACGTTTATATGGGAAGAGTTACGACCTGCTCTTACTCATCGCAGCCGTCTTCAACCCAATCTTCTTGATTGCCCTAATTAAAAATCACTGTGGATAAAACCTGGTAGGGTTGATAAATTCTTGATTTCAGTTAATTGGGTGTTACCTCTATTTAATGTTAACAGGCTAATAAGAGTACTTTTCGGGAGGAGATATAGGCTACGAGGGGTGCTTGAAATGGGCTAACCGGTAGATAGAGCTAATCATTCGGCTCGGCCCGCATCCATAGTTGAAACCCGCCTGATTTTAATTGGGCTAAGCCTGGCATGAGCCCGGTTTGGCCCCGGTCTAACTCGAGCCCAAAATAGTGTTAGGGGCATGAGCCAAGCCTTTCCTCGTTGGGCCCACAGTGCCCACCCAAAAGCCTAGCTAGCTCAAAAGATATCTATCTATATTTTCCTAGGAGGATAGAGATATCTATATATATTTTCCTAGGAGGATAGAAAAAGGGAGCTCTATTTGAGACAGAGGTTGCAAAGGGAAGGAAATTGAAACACCCAACTCCAAAAAGGTGATGAGAACATATCTCAGTAAGTATAATCCAATAGATAGTCTATGAATAATGTAATGCATAATAAAAATACTAATGCATACTCCTAATTATCAACATATCAGGATAAACATGTAAAATATAATTTGCAATGAGCTTTCATGTAATCATAAAGTACAAAATGCATAATAATATTATAGGTTAGTATAACATTTCATTTTAGCACACTTCTCATTCGTTCAAAGTAAGCTCACAAAGAGTCATAAAAGATTATATCCCAACATATTCTTACAAGTTATGATCCACATAGCAAACATATAACGAGAAAGAATAGTTATCTAGTGGCAATATCGTCCGTACATACCTGGCGACGCTGGATATGATATATTGTCTGTGGTCATCAGACAAGAACCCTAGTTGTAGGACCATATCCTAACATCATCATCATCATCATCATCATCATCATCATCATCATCATCATCATCATCATCATCACTAGTCTAGTAAATTATTGCACACAGCATAATTATTACTTATAGCGAATCATCACACATAGTAGAATCGGAAAATAGCTCATAGCTTAATGGACGCCTTAACCTTACGTTATCAGGTACCGTTAGAACTATAATCTTACCTCACAAATATCTTTCTACTATCATCTTAGCCAGGTCTCCGAACAAGGTAGTGTAAATCACTAAAATGCTCCACAAGCTAATGACCCAAGG
Organism: Typha angustifolia; assembly: GCF_048772165.1. Classification (NCBI taxonomy): domain Eukaryota; kingdom Viridiplantae; phylum Streptophyta; class Magnoliopsida; order Poales; family Typhaceae; genus Typha; species Typha angustifolia. The sequence goes on along the minus strand of NC_133239.1, from coordinate 9,666,381 downwards.
TATAGACCGCTAATATAATAATTATACAATACACTCCATCCTTAATTCTAAGCTAAGCGAGTGAAAGCCACTGCCTACCCGGGACTAGACTAATAATGATATATGCAAATGGTGCAATGTCTTCTATCATACAGTTTATGTCCAAATCTTCAAGATTCACATATATATATCGTAGATATATGCATAAGAATATATCATGCAAAGGCCAAGTAGCAATTTAAGAATGAATAAGCAGTAAAATGCATGTACAAGTAATAAGTTAATCTTAAGATATGAAAACTATGTTATCAAACATCTACACTACCTATAGACTAATATAAGATCAAACTTGCCTAAAATGTATTTAGAATATGACTAGCTCTCCTCAACAATTAGGCTCCTCTTGAGTCTCGAGATCCTCCTCGTATGATAATGGGTCTAGTAATTATAAATATAAAATAATACATTAGAAAAACTTATAGAACTAACTACCTTATTGTATAAATTAAGTTTGACTCTCTAGGTCTAGATAGGTTTGACTAGGTCTTACATTTATTCTTCTATTTTTTATAATATTATTTTACATTAATTAAATTAGGTCATCGATGGTAAAATTTGAATTATTTGTGGTTATAAATGTAAAAGGCATTATTAATAAAACTACAAGGATTAACAAATTTAATCTACCTAAACTTTAGTTCTGTATTATCCTAATGTTGCAGTTCTTGATTTAGATGTATAGTGAATATGATTAAACCGTTTCAATTTGTATCAATTTCTGTTTATACTTTAAAAAAATAAGATAGTTGCTAGCGAATGAGTAAATTGAGACGACGGGGTTTTAACCATTCAAACGGAAGGCGTTCGAATGCCTGATTCACGTTCGCATATATAAACGACGGGGTTTTAACCATTCAAAAGCTTGATCTCGCCTTCACACATACAGAGAACGTATTTGGCTGTTCGAACACGGTTGAGGTGCGTTCAAATGCACGATGAGTAAATTGAGTCATAATATGATTTGTTTAGGGTTTTTGGATGATTGGCTAGCTTCCAAATATGTGAAAAAGTATCCTCTTTGGATTATTATTGATTAGAACTTATTTTTCATCTAGGCTTGAGCCATCTTCTCTCTCCTCCTTCCTCTCTTCTTAGAGTTTAACCTGAGTTTTTATCTACGGCCGAGATTAATCCTCTATCACTTCTCCCTCCTCTCTTTAGCAACTAGCCATACCTAGAAGCTTCCTTCTCCCACCTCATCTAGTTTGAAACACTAATCCATCCACCATACCCATAATCATATTCTATATTCCACATCCATCGTGCTATCTCTTGACTGTCAATCATTGTTTCCTATATAACTTTTGATCTACTCACATGATCGATGAGATTCTGATTGTGTTGGATTTCTAACTGACAAAGAAATAATATATCCGAATCTCATATTGTTCCAACGGTTAGATCGATCCTAATAACCTTCGCAAGTTCCATCCTGAGTTTTGTCTAGAAAATCAAATCGGTTAGAAAATCATCTTCACCAAAGGTGACTGTAACACCCGTAGCCTACCTAGAGTTTGGTCCACCATTGCCTACGGGTGTGGGTTGTGGCCCACCCTATAGCCTATGACGGGCTGGTGGGGGGTTTGATCTAACCCTTACCTAACTCTTTTCTTTCTTCTTAGAGAAGAAAACAAAGGAAGGAAAAGAACTGTCGTCGACAATCATGGTCGCTGACGGCTAAACAGTAACGCCTCCCCAAACCCAACATGATCAGCTTAGGCTAAAAGTAAGGTCGACCGATCGATCAAGGTGGTCGATGGCGAGAAACAAGGGACTCTTTGGCAAGCGGCCATAAAGGGTCCCACTTTCGGTCAAAAGGACTCAAAAGCCCTCAATCTCGAATACCCATCTCTTTTATGCAAAGAGGGGAGTCGACCAAGGCTAGCAAGCAAAAGTGCTTGATTTCATCATAGGCCTAACTGAAAGAGAACACTGCTACCGACGGTGCTCGCAAGCAACCCAAGGAAACGACGGTCACCTCCCATGCAACCCATGGGTATCCAAATATGGTATTCACGACAAGAGAATAACACGGCGAAAATTCTCAGACCAGTGGACCATCGACCAGAAGTCGTCGATTGATGAAATCCTCCAACAAAGACAAAAAATAGTAAAGCTAGGATTTAACTATGATTTATTAAAAAAAGTAAATTATTATAAGGAAGGGTAGGGGACTAACCTATGAATTGAATTAAGGGGTTAGATTGGTTCGAGGGTGCTCTGGTGGTTTGCAACTTTCGTTAAATGCTTCGACGGCTCAAAATAGAGGAGAGAGAAATTAAGGTGGAGGAAAGTCAGAAAAAAGGCAAGGCCCTACTGTATGGGAGATGAAACGATGTCATTGCGCTCGATGACTAGTATTTTTGATCTATTGCTAATGATAATGTGTTGGATCTTACTATATTTTAGTCATTTTGATGATTGTATATTTTATAATCTCATGTTTGATATTGTTGTGTGGATGTGGATGGCTATTGATAAGAGTAGGAATTTTTTTGTGTGTGTGTTTTATTAGGAAAGAGATGATATTGTTTCCTTACAAGATTATACCTTTTTTTGGGACATGTGTAGGGGTTTATAAAATTATTTTATTTGCTTGTGGTTTCTATTAGTTAGTGGATGCCTATGTAAAATTGGTTTTATAATGAAATAGAGCCATAGGACTTTTTTCAAAAAAAAAACCATGACCAACATTCAACTTCTTATGCACCCAAAAGTAGAAAACCCAAAGATCCAAATGAGAAAACTAATACCCAACTCGTTTTTCTTGATCAAAATTTTAAAAGGCAAAGGAGAGCCTTGGTTTCCTTAACTCTTGCCTTCAATGAAATGTAGACCAAGATGATTACAACTTCTAGGAGAATGAAAAGGTGGAAGAAGAGCTCATTTTTGTTATAAGGTCCCACTTCACAAGTATATAAAGAGCTCATGTGCATTTGGAGGTATTTGATTGCTAAAAAATGTGGGAAAAAAGTACTCACTTTATAGAACTTCTTTACTTTTGATGTTTGTTTGCAAAAATAAATTAAAGCTCTTACTTACCAAAAATAAGTTTATTTTATTTTTTTGACTTTTTTTCTTAAAAGAAGATATTCACTTTATTGAAGTGAGTCACTTTATTAAATTTCACTTTCTAACGATTAAACACACGTTTGAGTAAATAAAAGGATTTCGACTTTTTAAAAATTGGTATTTGTTAACTCACCAATTACTTTAAAAACTTAAGCTGTTATAGAACGGTGGTTTTTATATTTTATATTCTAACACTCCCCCTCATTTTTGAGCTGAATTATTTTGATCGGTCCAAGAAATGGATTTAATTTAAATGGGTAGAGTTTTATATATTCAAGCAAAGGTGGGTATGATAGGATTTGAAACCCATGACCTTTTGCTCTGATACCATAAAATGAAATAAACTTTTGAGAAATTGGTTGAATGATTGCATACCTTCAATTGATAAGTTGAATACAATTTATACAGATTTACAAGAAAATCAGAAAATAAGTAAAATGACATATCTAAAGTTAGAAAGTTACAGCAGTGAAAATGTGTCCAATAATCAAGGCTAGAATCATGTGTTGTCATTTGATTGTCCTCTGATTATGAAAGATTTTGCTAGAACAAATTCTTTTCTATTATACCCTCGCAAAATGCTGCTTCTATCGAAAACACCAATCTTAAATCGTAGAGAATCAAACCGAGACTCAGCCAATGGTTTTGTCAAAACATCAGTGACTTGATCGTGTGTGGAGACATGAGCAACATGGAGAGATCCATCTACCACCTTATCTCTAACAAAATGATAATCGAGAGCAATGTGCTTCATCCGAGAGTGAAAAATCGGATTAGCACATAAGTATGTTGCATGAAGATTATCACAAAATAAACGAGGAGATTGACCAAGTGTAAACCCAATTCAGTGAGAAGATTAGTGAGCCATGATAATTCAATAGTTATTGAAGCAATCGAACAATATTCAGCTTCGGTGGAAGAGTGAGCAATAGTTCATTGCTTCTTTGAGCACCAAGAAATGGGGTTACTGCCAAAAAAAAATAACATAAGCTGAAATGGAGGTGTAGCCATCACGACTTCCTGCCCAGTTGGCATCGGAATAAGTAGTGAGAATGAGAGATTGAGAATGCCAAAGGAGAAGACCATGATAGATGGTGTGCTTGAGATAACGCAAAAGATGCTTGGCGGTTATCCAATACATTTGAGTTGGAGAGTGCATGTATTGTGCAAGCTTGTTCATGACATAGGCAATATCGAGACGTGAAAGAGAGAGATACTACATGCCATCAATGAGGCTCCGATAGGTTGTCGTGTCAGCAGAAGGTGAACCATCATTGAGAAGAAGCTTAGTGGTGGTACTCATTGGTGTGACTAACTCCTTCATACCCTCCATTTTAAAACGCTCAAGAAGATCTCATATGTACTTATGTTGAGAGAGAAGCAAGCCTTAAGTGGTAGAAATGACATCAACTTCCAAGAAATAATGTAGACATCCCATGTCTTTTACGAAAATACAATGAGATAATGCATTAATAAAATCCTGAATGAATGAGGTTAAATTTCTAGTGATTAACAAGTCATCCACATAAACCAAGAGATAAGCCGTGATAGACTTGTTAGTGTAAATAAACAAGGACGTGTCTGATTTTGAATTAATAAATCCAAATGAGAGGATAAAAGTCTTCAACTCATGAAACCAAGTACGAGGTGCTTGCTTTAATCTGTAAAGAGCTTTATGGAGGCGACAAATATGATTTGGCCGAGACTTATCAACGAATCCCGAAGGTTGCGACATGTAAAACTCTTAAGACAAGTGACCATGGAGGAAAGAATTATTAACATCTAATTGATTGATAGTCCATTCACGAGTAAGAGCAAGTGAAAGAACAAGCTGAATTGTGGTTGGCTTAATCATTGGGCTAAAGGTTTCATGGTAGTCAATGTCCGATCGTTGGTGGAACCCTTTCGCAATAAGGCGAGCTTTATAACGATCAATACTACCATTAGGATGTCTTTTTATTCGAAATACCTATTTGCAACCAATGATATTTTGGGAGGGGTGATGAGGAAGCAACTCCCAAGTTCCATTCTTGATGAGAGCATTGAGCTCATCAGACATGGCTTCTCTCCACTTGGGATGTTTAACGGCTTGAGTAGCCAAAGTATGCCTCAAAAGGGATGGGAAGGGAGTGTTTGGTGGTATGGTAGAGGCACGGATAGAATTTGTTGAAATCTTTGGGCTTAGTGATATTATTTTTGGAGCGAATTGTTATGGTATAGGTGGGAAGAGGTTTATGAACAATCTCATTGGATGGAGGAGCATACCTTGGGAGCATCTCATTTAAGGGTGAAGTAGAATATGTGCCAGAAGTAGTATTCATAATGTTGAGGTCAACAACTGATGGGATGCCAACAGGTTGCATGGTGTCGAAGGAGATAGAAGAACTAAATGACTCAACTTGACAAGTAGGAGATTTTGAAGGAGAGGTAGTTGTATGACTATAATGAGAAGCATGCAATTGAGAAAATGGTTGACTATGTTCAAGTGAGTTAGAAGATGGATTAAATGAAGTACCGACATTTTCATGATTTGAAATGCAATTATTTAGAGGATCTTTGTTTGATTGAGTCCTAAGATCATGGAGAGTTATTAATGGAGCGGAAAATGTAATTATAGAAGAGAAAGATGGTAAGGAACTAGCATTGTTAGTGAGACAAATTGGCAAATTATAGGAATGAGATGTGAGAGAATTAAGGGAAGAAGAGACAGCTGCCCATTTAAAAAGAGTGTAGGAATTAATTTTGTCACAATGAGTAAAGACAAAAAAAGAAAGAAATTTGTCTTCAACAAATTGGACATGATGAGAGAAATAAATTTTGCATTCAGTGGGTTCAAAGCAAAGGTAAGAATTATGAAGATTCGAATATCCCAAAAATATACAAGATTTAAAACGTTATTTCAACTTGTGATTGGTATAGGGACGAAGCCACGAATAACAAAGATAGCCAAAAATTCGTAAATTAGAATAATTTGACTGGGTGTGAAAGAGAGATTCAAATGGAGATTTATTATTTAGAATTTGAGTTGGGAGTCTATTTATGGGATAGATAGTAGCTTCAAAAGCATAAGATCAAAGAGATAAAGGAAGAGATGCACAATGAAGGAGAGTCAAACCAGTTTTGACTATATGGCGATGACGAGGTTTAGTGGAAGCAACATGTTGTGGAGTGTATGGAGGAGAAATCAAGTGTTGAATGACATGAGTTTGAAACATGGTTTTTAAACTTTGGTATTCTTTTCCTCTATCAGAATAAATTGTGTTGATAGATGTTTGAAAAAACTTTTCAACCATGGTTTAGTATTCGGGAAAGATGAAAAAAAATCTGATTTGTTTACCATGGGAAATAATCATGAATACTTTGTGAAATAATTAACAAAAATAACATAGTATGAAAAGTCATCCATTGAACGAGTTGGGGAGAGCCCCCAGACATCGATGTAAACAAGATCCAAAGGACCATGACTTTTTAAAGTTGAAATACCAAATGGAAGTTTATGGCCTTTATTCAACTGATAGGAATCACAAAAAAAAAACTTGGACTGACTTGACACAGGAAGTTGATTTTTAGAAATAATATTACTAAGAATTTTTAACGATGGATGACCAAGCCTATCATGCCAATGATTAAGAGAAGTCTTAATACCAATGCGAGCTTGCTTTGTCCCCATCGTTGCATTCCCTAATATGCGAGGCCACTCGTATACATTATTCTTGCTCCGTCCATGAGCAAGAGGTGCTCTTGTGATTAGATCCTTCACATAAAAGAAAGATGAAAAAAATTCAATAGAAATGCAAAATTATGATATAGAAATTAAGTTTTGTTGCATGGAGGGACACACAAGACATTGAAAAGTGAGAATAAATTAGCTGAAGTGGAGAGAATGGAATTGCTAGTATGAGTGATATTCAAACCTGTACCAGCACCAATAATAATGTCATCTGGACCTTCGTATGGTTGGTGAATAAAAAGGTTGCTCAAATCATTAGGAACATGATAAGAGACCGCAGAGTCCATTAGCCAGTAGGGGGAAGAGTTGCCGCTAGTAATTATGTGATTAGCAGTAGGAGGGTATTGTTGCATGAGCTTTTTGGTAGTATAACATTGTCTTGCTATATGTCCATGTTTCTTACAAAACTAACATATGAGATTGAACTTCTTGCCTATATTGTTTCCTTGATTGTTAGCATGTTGCCTTTGATTGCCTTTATTTTGTTGATTACCTCTTTTTTCTAGTTGAAACTAGTTTCTATTTTTGGATTAAGAAAGATGAGTATTATTTGCAGTGAGCAACGAAACACTCGATAAGCGACTTTCTTTGGGTTTGAGGAATGATTCATATTCGACAAGAAAAAATACCTCTAAAGTCCCAAAAAAGGTTAAATTATACAAACAATTATATTAAACCTCTCAAACAATTGTTTACTTTCATGTAAAGCATTCATTTATGTTTGAAAAATTTATAAAAAAAGCATCCTATATTTATCTTTATTATCATTTAGATAAAAATAATAATTTTGCCAATTTAGAAAAGTTTCGACTATGATTAATAAAGTTAGTTGACAAAGGATATTTATGAAATACTCTAATAATTTAAACAAAAATTTTGATGTTTAAAAAATATAAAGACAATTATGATACTTTCCACAGTAATTTAATTCTAAAGCTAAGACAATTATGTCAATTGTAGATACATCTAATCTGGAGATTACTAATCAAATTCTCTGTCCAGTTATGCATAAGACTAAGAATTTAATACATATAAGATAATTTATATAAAAACAACAAGAATAGTATAATAGGTATTACATTTGTAATTAATAAGCATTAGATTAGCAATCAATAAGGATGAATTAATGATATATTTTTCTTTATGTACTTTGGACAAAAATAGCTTCAACCTCTTAAATTTTGTTTGTATGAGATATCTCTCTATATTTTTGACTAAATTGTAAATATAAATATATATATATAAATATAGATGATAAAATGACTTAAATGACTTTGTTTCTATTAAATAAATATCAATGTATTTAAAAACGAAAAAAAGACCATTTGGCAAAAAACATGTGGTTGGGCTACCTTAGAGGTTGATGGTGCAGATGGCCCACTTTGGTGGAATTATAGATCTACTTGGGAACGGAGCTATTCATATTACCAACCTTTTCAGCTTGATAAGGTAGCAGTCGCAATAGAGAGATGAATTCAGCGTAAGCTTTCACGGAGCTTCATTCCTTCAATGATAAATGTCCTCCTCTCCTTTCTTCGAGCTCCAATCTCACCACCAACAAACTCTTTTGATCGTCCTCTAATGAGATCCGCTCTTGATCATACTATAATCATAAGAATTCACTCAGATCTTGTACCTTAGTCTTTGTACTTTTCCTTTTTATTTTTCCTATGCTTCAAGGTTTACCATTTTGTGTTGTTTAAAATAGATGGTAGGCTAGTAGTTGAGATGGAGTAGTAGTAGAAAGATAATCTAGGGTTTCCAATTTTCTTCATTTTTATAATTTTTGTATTTGTTAAAGAGAAAAATGATTTAGTTAGGATTCGAGATTTTTAGCTACCTGTAATCATGGTGTTAATTTTATTTATCTGGTGACTTTTAGCTATATTAGTATTTTATATTATATATCATATATAATTATTTTTAATTTTATATATTAAAAATACTAGATCGTCTTACTGTTCACATATGCTCACATACTACCTAAACACTATGTGGTGGAGTAAAGTTGGTGGAAACTCATCTTCTGCTAAGAGGCCAATGCTTTTATTTATTCAATTTCCTCAGTTTTTATTAAACCGAGGCTTTTTATTATTATACTGATTTTGTTTACATTGTGATCGCCTTTCAATATATTGATAAATTATATATTCCGAGAGAAAATTTATGGTAGATTACAAATATAAAATAAAACTTTAAAGGGGGCTTAATTGATTTTTTGTGATAACTAGTTGTTAAATTTTGTATATGAATGGAAATTTAACATATGTAGCTTAGTTAAAAGTGTAGGATGGAAGAGTAATACAAAACAAAGTGGGGTTAATTTTATATCAAAATACATGAGAAAAATGTATTTAAAGTTTTTTAAAAAGTAAAGAAAATTGTGATATTTTTCCCTTGGTCGTCTAATCATAGAGCAAGGAAAATCATGTCAATTTTAGAAGCATTTATTCTAGCTATTACTGACCTAATATTCTCCACCTAAGCACAAGACTTAGAATTTAATACACATAAGATAATCTCTATAAAGAGTTAAAGACACCAATAATAGTATAATAAGTATAATAAGTATTAGCAATTAATAGGGATGAATTAAGGATATAATTGTTAGTTATCTGTTCTTTATGCCAAGAGCAGTTGGGATCTCCTAATCAACCAGTACTCTCAAGTTTCAATCATCACCGTCGAACTCCAAATTCCAACGGCCAGAAATAACTTTTCTTCTGTTTAACAATAACCGTGCACGTGACTTCGGCACGTGACAAGGGATCCGATTCCCCCACCTCCCGGCATCGCCCCCGTCCATTTCCAGATGGACGGCAGTTGATATGTCACCTCGCTCACGTGCGACTGGGATGGCTTCCTTCCGCACGTGCTCATCTTCTCTCTATAAAATGCCTAGCCGCCTCTCTCTCTCCCCCTCAAACGGCAATTTTAGCGGAGGAAAGAGAAGGAATAAATAAGAGAAGCCTCTCTTTCCCGTTCCTCCAAAACCCTAGCGAGATCGGAGGAGGGCATAGAAGAGGCGAGCGGATCCGATCCCCTCTTCCGACTCCGATCCCTTGTCGATCCAGAAGAAGAGGTCTGTTTCAATCGATCTCTTGGGTCTCCCCTCGTGATCAGTGGATCTCGACTAGATACCTTTTGATCCGAGAGATCTCTTCGTCTAAATGGCGGATCAGCAGCAGAACTCGGCCGCGTCGCCTCCCTCCGCCCAAGTGGTAAGGCGTAGATATGGATTGGCTCGTTTTGGCATTGTTGGTTCAGGTTTTTCGAAGGCGTTTGGGATTTTTTGGATTCTGGGTTGATTCGGTGTTATGGATTAGGTTGGGAATGCGTTCGTTCACCAGTACTATCATATACTTCACCAGTCGCCGGAGTTGGTGTACCGGTTCTACCAGGAGAGCAGCAAGCTCGGCCGCCCGGAGGAGCATGGTGGAATGAGCTCGCTCACCACTTTGGAGGTAAGTAAGACCCACGGGTTTTGGAGTCTAAGAAAGTTGCGATCTTGGGACTGGAAAAGTTTGTCCTGGTTCAAAATTGTATACTGGTCTAATTTCTAGTTTCGTTTTGGTTGACGGGAACTAGGCGATCAATGAGAAGATACTGTCCATGGACTTTGTTAGAGCGGAGATAAAGACGGTTGGCGCCCAAGAGTCACTTGGTGGTGGGGTAATTGTCCTGGTGACGGGGCACCTCACTGGGAAGGACAATGTCAAGAGGGATTTCACCCAGTCTTTCTTCCTGGCTCCCCAAGACAAAGGCTACTTTGTCCTCAATGACATGTTCCGATATATCGGGGAGGATGAGCAGGATGATCACCAAGGGGGGGACGAGAACTTGGCAAATGGCACTGGTGCGCCTCTGTTACCGGAGCAGGGTCTGTTTTGAAAGCTCTTGAGATGTTGCCTTAATTTACTTATTCTGGCTAAGTTTATTATTGTTATTCTCTTCTTCTTTTTTTGTTTTATTGCTACTTTGCTGCAGATTCCCCTCCTGAACAGGAGCAGCTTGGTCTGGAAAATGCAGTGCCAGAACTGGAAGAGGAGGAAGCGAATGAGGAGGAAGTTTATAATCCATCAGACAATGAAGAGAGGTCAGTCGTGGAGGAGGAAACACAGGTTGCTGATGTCATAGATGAAGCTCCAAGCCTTACTCATGCAGTTGTGGCTGACTCAAGTGCTCCAGCATCCCATGAGGAGGCGCCAAAAAAATCATATGCTTCCATTGTACGTGTATTAAAGCAGAATAATTTTGGTTTTTCCATGTTGACAGTGTCTTATCACATGCTTACATGCTTTTACTGGGAAAATATAAGGACTTGCTAACAAGTTGAAGCTTGATTTTGCGAGATTGAGAGATTCTTTGGGGAGTGAATCTTTTATGCTCTTATATTTTGCATGTTTATAAGTTCTTCAAATAGTCAATTACAACTCCTGTGCCTGTTGATCTAGATTATGACATTTATGCTATGGAAGATATGCAAAACCAACAGTACATGTACAGAAATATATATACTGGTTACTAATCATTCAGAAAATAACAAGATTTAATAGCTGGATAAGCAACTTCTATCTGTTAATTGTTACATCATTTTTACTGGTTAAAAGATTACATGGTTGAAATGATTACTATTAGTGCAACTGTACTTTTTATCGTACATTGATACATACAAGCAGGCTATACTGACACATGTAAGAGGCATGATGCTGTGAGTTTGTCTCCTAACGCCAAGCCACCTTGTCAGTGATAAAGTTGCAAGATTTCCCTTTTGAAATGCGTTTATGGTGGACTTAGGGTCTTTCCATCTTGGGATTCTTGTACTTTGAGATTTTTGTCGGTTTCGCTAACTAAGACTATTGCCAAAATTATCTAGAATGTACTTATATATGACTATATTCATGCATGTATTGTGCACAACTGGTAAATGATTAGGAAACACGATTAGTATTATATGGTCTATTTTTGTTTCTGGAATGGCAATAGAGTTTGAACACTATATGCATCTCTTCTGGTAAATGGTCCATAGCATCAAGTTATAAATGTGCACGTCTCATTGTTTGAGAGCGTAAGTACAAAACTTCTAGGTCTTATATTTACTTCCCGTTGTGGTCTACTTGTGTAGGTGAAAGACATGAAGGACAATGCTGGCCCATTAATAGTTCCAACACATCCTGCTAGGCCAGTGCATGTTAAGCCAGAAAGACAGGCAGTCCCTGCTCCGACTCCAGCTCCAGCCAATGATATTCCTGCTTCACTTTCTAGTACTGCTGAGGTCGGTAATGTTCAAGAGCCAGAAGGTAAGAATTTTTATAAAAATGCATCTAAAGCTTGTTAAGTTGGTATATCAAATGCCAACACTTGCTATTGTCGTTTGTTTCTTCTCAGCTGATGGACATTCTATTTATGTAAAAAATCTGCCTCTAAATGCCATTCCTGCACAACTTGAGGAGGAATTCAAGAGGTTTGGAACCATCAAGCCTGATGGTATTCAAGTCAGAAGCCATAAGGTATATTTCCTATCTTATGTCAGCCTGTTTACGGAGAAGTTTTAATGAAGCTCTAATAAGAATGCTTGTAACCTGAAGAAGTTCCTTTTATGGAAATGCAGCTTCAAGGGTTCTGTTTTGGATTTGTGGAGTTTGAGGAGGCTAGTGCTGTCCAGAGTGCAATAGAGGTAAAGTTGAATATACTGGTTAATTTTACAATTTATTTTACAATGCTATTGAGAAAACAAATAATTGACTGATATCTGGCTTGCTTAGATCTTCTAGTCCTTGTTGTACTGTAGCATTCAACTATTCTCTTGTCCTATAGCTGGGTTGAACATCACTAACTCTTTAACATTTAATGCATTTTAAATCCATATCTTCTTTTTACTTTCTTCACGGTAATTTTATGGTCATGGATAATCCAATCGATGGGTTAGATCTTTCAATTCATTGGTTGCCTAGACTTTCGAATTTTGTGGGAATTTTTTTAGGTAATAGTACATATGGTCTGACTGCAAGGTAATTTCTAGTGTCTTGGGCAAAATTCCTGAATTTCTTAAGTTGCAAGTTAAATTTAGAATTAAGCCACATCCTTAAATTGCTAGACAACATATTCTTATGTTGTTTCAAACTAAATGTTTTACCAAACTCTGCTTTTGTATAAAGGTCTTGCAAGGTTAATGTTTAGGTTGTAAGCAGTGGAATATTGGAATCTATATTGACAATGAAACTTTGAGATCAAACTTAACCTATTAAAAAGACTACTAAATTTTTTATTCCAGTTTTATCTATAGATTATCATTGTCCATTTCCCTATATTAAGCTATAATTTTTCTTCTAGTCATACATAGAAGTGTATGATATTGATTTATTGATAATTCATAGTTTAGTTACTTTAGTATTAGTTATACCTGAAGTTTTTAAACCTTGTCCATTTAGTATATGTAATTTGTAATAGTTCTGTTTCCAGTGACCAAGTGATACACCAAACATTTTCAATTATGGAAAGTATTCATTCTAGTTTTGCATCCTATAATTGTTCAGTTACACTTCTACTTACGGAGCATGTTTATAACATCTATTAATAGACAATGTTTATAATATTTATTTTTGTTAACTTCAGCTTAACCCTTCCATGAAACATACTCAATTAGTCTAAACCATGTGCATATAACGCTCCAGTGAGAATTCCACTGAATATCAATCTTAATGGTCACGGGGGAATTAAATCTATGACCTCTATCATAGGTTGGTACAACACGACCATTAGACTACAGTTGTCAGTGTATCAATGTGTCCAGTGCAATTTTCTAATGCTGCTCCTATGTTATAGTATCTACTTTCTAGGGTCACGAGAAATTTGACAATGTAAAAGTTTCATCCTTTGACCTGACAAAAGAACTATTTGGATGCATAGTACACTTCAAGTTAGTTAAACATGGATATAGAAATTAGAAAGTTTTCAGTTTGTTTGCCCTTCCCAACAGCACAATGAACTAGTTTAAAATTGACACATAGAGCTAATTATCATTCAATGTGATGCTTGATCTATCATTTTGCTAGATTTTTTATCTGTATACATGTAATGTACATCTGATCATTCGGTGCCTGCTTTCTTGCTCCTGGTCAATAGAGTATGTTGGCTCTCCATCAGCAAGCCTTTATTTGATGCAATTTCTCAAGGCCATCCAGTATTGACTAATGTAGTTTCAGTTTAAGGACATGAAATTATATTTAGTTGCCTATTTGTTAGTTGCAACTCCTGAGTTTCAGTTGTTTTGGTGATATCTGTACTGGAGGTGAAAAGAGCATGAACAACAATTCTTATACTATCAAGGCCAGATCGTATGCCTTGTTTCCCCTTGTAGTGCTTGGGAGGGGCTCTGAATATAAACCCATGCTTTGCCTGGGGGCAGTTGAGTGGCCTCACTAATGTGAGAATTAGTGCCTTGTGTAAGTTAAATAAGAATGTCTACATTACAAGGCAGAAATTCATTAAATAGGTGATATTGTTATGTTAAATAGCAAAATCATATAAAACTTTGATAAGATCTAGCTCTCCCTACGATATTACATCATATTATGGTGTTTATGTTGATAATCTTAGTCACCATCACATTGTTAATCTTTATATCTTTATTTTTGAAAAATCATATATGTAAGAGGATTTTCCTTGCGAAGTTGTGTTGACACATGATCTCAAGTTCTCAACATCTGGGACTATTACCTAACAAGATCGACAATATTATTTGATTTTTAGAAAATTATTAATGCTTTTGTATGTTGTTGGGCATGTTATGAACCTGGCAATTTCTGTTGAATCACTTTTAGCCTAGTTAACTACCCTATTGTTGAAAAAATCAACAAACATGACCAAGTCGGCCCCAGTTCTCTCAGAAATAATGCATTTTTTGGCTAGGTTTGATCAGTCAAGCCAATATTTGATAATTTCCATCAGTTTTGTTGAATGTCAGACTGAACCTTTTCTTTCTAAACTATAAAATAAATGTAATAGCCTATCATTTTGACCAATTCTATCATCAGCGAGAGGTCAATGGAAACAGTTATAAGGGGCCACATCAGTCATTTGCATACTACTGTGGAACCTGTGATTGCATGAAAAAAATTTGTTAATCTGCAGAAATATATGTTGTAATGAAACATTTTAGATGTAGTCGGAGGGATCTAAACCATCAAGTCCCAGTGTGTCTTGTTCTCATGTGGCAAGTGATAGAGAACATTTGCACTTTGGGATCATAGTAAGTGTAAGTTTATGCAAGGAACAAACAGATGTTTTGGGTAATTGAACAGCCCATTCTCAACTAAAATTAGTTAAACTTGATGATCTTTGATAAGGTTGAGAAAAATGGTAATTTGTTATCCATTGTAAGTAGTGAAATATTAGATGACTTCAATCTAATAGAAGATGACTCAAGTACAGTGGGTGATGATGGTAGGAGACGCCATTATTGTATGATTGAGACTTTGAGATTACATGAAAATCTTACTGGTTCTTGTTCAAGTACTTTTAAAGGCGTCCTGTTTATGTACGACATACAGAAACCGAAAGCAAATATTATAGTTGATAGCTAAAAGCCTAAATGTAATATATACACATAATCACTTCCTTCAGAACAATAGACTAGATACACATCCCTACAGTCCACTTCAGGGAAAGAGGACACATGGAGATTGTTTTATGAAGTAATGACATGGTTTGATGTTTCATCAGATTTGAAACAGTACCAGCCGAATTTGCTGAGAAGTACGGACAAACTTTATTGACCCAAGACTTAAAAAAAGCAGGAGTGCTGGTTTTGACCTTTGTTTCAGACTGCTATCAGCTGAACCAATCCATTTTGGCCCAAGATTTATGTTTTCTCTATGGGTCAAAACTGAAACTAACTGAAACATCAAATGATTGTTTAATCTTTTGTCACCATGGTGAGTTTGTGGGTTTGGTTATAGTTTATCTTCAATGTAAATATACTAAGATATCAGCTGGTGAAAACAAGTGGTATTGCCACTGACTTGCATGATATTTTGTTATAGGCATGCTACTTTTTTTTTCATACACTTTTTAGTGGTTTATGATACATTTCTTGGTGGATATTTGGGTTGCTAAGAGTTCTGTGTATATGTTAAATATATTGCAAGCAGATAGAGGCCAGTAAAAACAATTAGTCATGCCTCTGATTTACATTTTCTTTTATAAATAGCATGTTACTTTCCTTCCATATATACTTTTAGCGGTTCATGACGAGTTTGGTCCACTATTTCAGGCTTCTCCTATAATGATCGGTGGTCGTCAAGCTTATGTCGAGGAAAAGAGGACCACTGGTTCACGAGGCAAGTTTGGCAGTTACAATTTTTTACTAAAATTGCTGTATGGTCATCTCATTTACACAGTAATAATTGCTATTTTGGTTTATTATCATGACTATTGTTTGTATGAAGTTAGAAACAAATTGGATGTAGCAATATTAGTACCATCGTATTTCCATACAGTGGCTATCTAGGTGCATGCTATTTCTGGTTGTGCTGCATGTTCTCCATGGTCAAAACTTTTAATCCATTAGCTGCA
Organism: Typha angustifolia; assembly: GCF_048772165.1. NCBI lineage: Eukaryota > Viridiplantae > Streptophyta > Magnoliopsida > Poales > Typhaceae > Typha > Typha angustifolia. Next base: position 9,649,964 of record NC_133239.1, on the reverse strand, counting down.
CTGACGAAAATTATTGACTTCCAATATAACGAACTAGTAATTGTCTTCTTCAGTTAGCAACAGAGGAAGGTTCGTACCAGGTAGAGGGAGTGGCTTCCGGAATGATGGCATGAGAGGAGGACGTGGTTACTATGGTGGTGGGAGGGGTTATGGTAGGGGGGAGTTCCATAGCAGACCAGATTTTGGAAACAGAGGTGGTGGTAGGGGTGGCTCTTCGAACCGTGGAGGGGATGTAGGTTATCAGAGGGTTGATCACACAGCAACCGCTGGTGGTCGTGGTAATCGACCTGCACCATTGGCTGCCAATGCGGATCCTAAATAGTGAATAACATAGATTATATGCATCAGAGAGCACCTTTCCATCCATTGTTCCAGCGTAAGAATATCAAAGATTTTCCTACATTTTGTGAGATTTCTCCTTCTCTCTTTACCCAATATTTTTTGCAAGCGGTGAAAGACATTGTTGCAACTGGTTGTTTTGGTTTTTGTAGAATATACATGTTGGAATGTAGCTCAAGTATCGTTGCTCATTTACAAACTACTGACTTTTGCCCAGTTTTCTGACATCTAAGTAGTTGTTATGATTTTGTTACACCAATAATATTTCTTTCCTCATTTATTTTTTGGCAGCTGGATTAATTGTATAAGGATAGCAATTTTCCTGAAATGATTAACTGGTAGAAAAATTCTAATATGCCCAGTTCTGTGAAAGGTAATTCTGTGCATGTTGTTTCTAAACGGAATCATGAAGCTAGAATGAGAACATAGCCTTGATAATCCTTGGTATTTAGATTCTCTCATATGATATTTCCAAATAGGTTTTGTCCAATTTACTCCCTTGAAGGAGGAGGAGGTACAAAAAGGAGACAGAGGTGAAGAGAAGGAACCCATCCACAACCGCCAAGTGGTTGAAAGCCTTGTGAAGACGGTGCCTCATCTGAGGTGAATCTCCATTGATGACCAGTACTTTTGAATTCCAAGGTGCTGAATTGATTCACAAAGACGATTGAGATTGGCCTTCCTATGTTTACACCATTGTTGAGATTGTCCTTCCAGAGGAATGTCCACCTTGGAAGGTAAGTTCGTTCGTTTTTTCAAAGTCATTTCTGCCCATTCCACCTTAGACGCCCTACTATGGTTCAGGTAAGTCAGTTAGTGATTAGTCAGCCTCCAAAAAATACTCTTCTGGAGGGAAGCATTAAAGAGGAGTAAATTCTGCTAGTACTGATCGATATTGTTATTATGACTTTGATCGTTCCTTTGTAGTGTTTCGTCTTAATTAACCTTAGGCAAATGCCATGAGTGACGGAGAAACTGAGTCCCAGCACTTCGGCCCTCAACCCGTGTCCAATCTCCACTGCAAATTTGGATCATGCCCTCAATTTGTACCTACCTTTGTCTCCAAATTAATGATAGGAAAAAGAAAGGTTGCCAACATAAGTGGATCTCAGTCAAAAGCTTTCTATTTTTTTCATTTTCAAAGCTCTTCGACCACCTATTTCTTTATGGAAAGGCTAGCATTCTTCGATGCACAAGTTAGAATGACAGTTATAGTCGACAAGCTAAAATTATGGTCATATATTGTCAATGGTCGACAAGCTATAGTCGGCTAGGTGATTGCCTAGAACCTTGGTGTATCCTTTAATTTGGACATGAATTCAATTTGTTACTACTAGTCGCATTTGGGTGGCCGGTCCAAAAAATTTAAGTCTATCATCGCCACTGGTATATAATATATGACTCATTTGGAAGGCCAAGAACAAATCCTTGCAAATGGCTCAGAAATTTTTTATCAGAAGACTCTCATGGAGGCAAGCAACTTGAACAAACCGGTCAGATGGCTCCCCCTCCAGTGTTGGATTTGTGAAAGTCAACTGTGATGTCTCTTTTGAGCCCACCGTTGCAACAGCAGGGATTTGTATTATCATTAGGAAAGCCTGTTAGTGCCTCCTCCCCTCTCGAAGCTGAGGCCCTTGCTCTGAAGGAGGGGCTCCTTGTTGCCTCCAATCAACAGTTGCCCAATGCAATGTGTTAGTTGAAGGAGATTCTAAATTGGTCGTCTCCTATACTCAGGGTTTGGGTGAACTCGCCTGAGCAATTCGATCCATCATCCATGATTATCTCTCTCGCTAAAAGCTGGCTTTAGGGCATGTCTGTTTTAGCACTCTTTCAGGGAGTGCAACCTTACTGCGAACCTGAGCTGTTCGTCAAGGCAAATCTAGGCAACCATTTATCCCTTTTATCAGTGGGGGCCTCTTAAAAGAAATTTCTATAATAGGACCCGTGGTTATGATGAACTGCCAGACCAGAGAAATTTCTTTTTCTTCATTTAGTCCAAAATGAGAAGAAAATGCTTGACCAATCTCCTCTAAAATAGTTTGTTGTAATTACGATAAACTGAAACTTTATAGTTTTCGTCAAATCTAATATAGTCCACCTAAATTATCAAAATACTCTTATATATTAAACTATCAAAATACCTAAATTACCCTTTCCTCTAATTAGTAGGTCTAACAAATATAATAGAAATATTTTGATAATTCTAGTAGGGTTTTTTAAGTTGAACAGAAATTCTAACGGTTTTAATTTCGTCATAAATAAATAGACTTATTTGGTACAAATATTTATATAAAATTAAAATAATTTTAGGTATAAGTTTGTAGGGTAAAATATGTCTAACTCAACTTTTCCTTTTCCTTTTTTGACAAGAAAAACATCTTCAAAGAGGGTTAATTCGCAAGATATTGGATTTTAATTTATCTGGCACGAGGATAAACATCCCAAAGGGCATTCTTGTTAAAAATATATATATATTGAATTTTCTTTCTATACACCTACGGAGGTGGTTTCATGCACGATATACCCATGAAAGAGGGTTAATTCCACAATAAATTTGAAATGCAGGTGGTTAATTGCAAAAAAGAAGTTCTTATTTTATTTTCTTTAGTACAATGATTGGACGGCACCTATCAGTCCAATCAATCGATGGTATTCGTTTCTCGAAGCCACAATATTTCAGAAAATGATTGCCTAAAGGCTAAAGGAAGACTTTACACAAATTAGAGTTGACTTTGGATAAGACTAAAAGAGTGACACTTATCTCCTCCTGGTACTTTTCGGACCATTTAATATTAGAAGTCATGGGATATTTCTATATGTTTATTTTATTTTCCACGAGGTTGTTGAATTCGCTTGCCAATTTATATAGAATTAAAAGCTTTACCCGTTAACTTACAAAATTAGAATAATCTTTTAGTTTATTCTGACAAAGTAATTTATTATTCTTTCTCATCTTAATTAATTTTTAAAAAATAATTTAATAATTCATAATTACCATATTACTCGCAGCTACATTTGTGATTCCTTCTCTTTCCTTTCTCTCTTTCCTTTTTTTAAAAATAGTCATGTCACGTATATATCTGTACTATCCTGTATAGTAACATATTGTCGCACACTGTAACATATTGACACACTCTGCAACGTATTGTCATGCACTACTGTGTCATTATATTATCATGCACTACTGTACATTATTGTGCATTGCTATACACTATATAGCTACTACATTGCCACGTATAGTTATTGTCACATACTGCAACGCATTGCCAAGCATTGCCATGCACTGTGTTGTCACTATATAGCCAATACATTTTTATGCACTGGCACACACTGCTATACACTACTACGCGTTGATTTGCATTTGTTATTTGTTCTTAATGCAGATATATAAAGTATTTTAAACTCATATACTCATATTTATAACAAAAAATATATATTATTATTTTAGAAAAACATTATCTACTACTACTATTACTTTAATATATACTTAAGCATATTTTCTTTATTTGGTTTAAAACATTTACAATTCCCAATACAATTTTATTATTTTCTAATACTTTAATATTAACTTTATATCACATCAAATACAATTTTATATCTACTAGTATTAAAATAAATATTAGAATATTTTATACTAGTATTAGTTCTCTTTTTCTAATATTAAAAATTAGACTATTAGACTCTTATTCTACTAGTAAAAGGGGGGCTAAATATTTCATTTGGATTTGAATATGCCCCAACTTTTGTAGTCTAAAGATTAATGTCAAAATTGCTCGGATTAAATAATATTAGGTCCACTCAATGGAGACCTAGGAGTTATATATTATATACATATAAGTTGTATTAGTTAGGGATAATTTTTTTTTTTCACCCACTTAACTATCATCATTTTTTTTATCGATGACCCATGAAATTTTTTTGTACATAATAACTCTCTAAACTTTTATTTTTAGTACATAATAATTTTCTAATGGAAGGAGTCAAGTGAGGTATTTCTGATGGTTCAAAGAGTTATTATGTACTAAAAAAAGTTCAGAGATCATTGTGAAAAATGACGATAGTTCAGGAGGTGAAAAAAGAACTATCCCTAATAGTTAATTGCCCCAACTTTAGGGGTGAAAACGGGTCAGATTAACTTCGATCCGATTCGGATCGGATTCGGATAAAAAATTTCTATTCGATTCGAATACGGATAGAATTTTTGAAAAAAATTCGGATACGGGTCGGAGATATATTTTTCGGATTCGGATACGGATATCAGATATCCGTTTATCCGCATATTTTTTTAAATAATTTACAGTTTTTAGTTTGCTTATTTAAATAGTAAATAATAATATTGTTACTAATAATACGTTATATATTATTTATAGAGATTAATTTCTATAATTTTATAATTTTGATATACAAAAAAATTATTTGTCATAAAACTCTTAATAATTTTGTATTAATTATATATAAATAAAATATTATAATTATTTTAAATTCAATCAATATCCGTCTAAGATCCGATCCTCTATCCGAAAATTATCCGTATCCGTTTAGTTAGGATATGGTTTTAAATTTTGTTATCCGTCCATTTTTGCTCCTGTGGGATGGCCTTAGTGACCTTGAAGCCTTGAAAGCTATAAACTACTTTATCTTTGCTCTTCGTCCATGGAACCTGAGTAGTTCTTGGCTGAGTCTTTAAAGCATTTGTAGATTTATAGTGATCCTCACCATTGCCACAACAGTTTCCTCTGGACAAGAAAATAAATCATTATGAGGAGTCCTCTCTCCCCTTTTCTATTTAGTAACCTCCAAGGAGGAAGAAGGTAGTCAACCTTCGAGAATTCCCCAGTTGGAGGAGTTTGCCACAAATATATACAACTATAGTTTGTTGGATTTAGGTCATACAGGCCTAGCTTTCACCTGGTTGAACAAGCATATGGCAGGTAGATTAATCCATGAAAGACTTGATAGGGATCTAATGTCTGTCCCTCAGTGCTCCAGATATCCATGTGTTCTTCACTTCCTGGCTCTATCAAGCGAGTTTCTCGTTACTTTCGTTTTGAGAATAGGTGGACCATATCTACATTTTTGTTCTATTTTATAGTTGGCTTGGATTTTTTACTACAATCCTATCATGTCTATGTCAGCCAACCTTACTACTATGAGAAACTAGTCCCAAAACAATATTGGAATTCTTAAAAAACTTATCTCTAAGTGGAACATGAGATACTAGACATGATCTCATATTAGATGGTTGGTTTGAGGAGATCATGATAACAAATACCTCAATTCTATGGCTACCTCTTACAAATGATACAGCAAAATCAATAGTCTGAAGCTTGGCAATGAAGAATTAACCCAGCTGACCCATATCATCAAAAGGGAGTTTGTAGCACGCTTCCAAAAATTTTCAAAATGGGTGAAGGAAGAGAAAGCAAGACCTTATCCCCAAATACCACAGATGGGAATAGTGAAAGAAAACCAATGCAATACTTGGGAAAAACTTGGTGATAGAATAGCACTAACCACGTTCTAATCATGGATTAAACACTCTAATGCAAGCAAACACTAAAATGGAAACAATGGAGATAATAGAGAGAGAGTGAGACAATATTTACGTGGTTCAGCGATATGCCTATATCCACGGGCAGAGCAATTTTTTTTACTATGCAAATCTCTCACTTACAAAGAGTTTAACAACTCAAATCACTCTCAATACAATGGTGGCTCAACCCTCATAAATGTTCCTCCAACTACCAAGCCCTAAAAACACTCTTTAGTATTTATAGTCAGGTTCAGATTTTGGGATTTTTTGTGTCGCATTCGAACGCCCTTGGGGGCGCATTCGAACGCCCTTGGGGGCGCATTCGAACGTCCTCGGCGGCGCATTCGAACGTCCTCGGCGGCGCATTCGAACGCGCTCAATATCAATACAGCAGAACCAAAGAGGCGTTCGAACGCAGGAGGGACCGTTTGAACGCTTGTAGAAAAGGCTGCTCTTGGGTTGGCTTGCGTTCGAACGTGGCTGGGCCGTTTGAACGCCTATCGAAAAGGCTACTCTTAGGTTGGCTCGCGTTTGAACGCGGCTAGGATTCAAATGCCTGCATCAAAGACTGCTCTCTGTTTGGAACTCGTGTTCGAACGCCCCAGTGCCCATTCGAACGCACTAGTACAGAAATACTGATGATACATGCTGAAAATTTGCTAAAACTGAATTTGAGCCAATTTTTAACAGTTAGGTGGGAGCTCCTTCCAAAATTATCCAGGATTCTATTACTAGCCTATATGTGCCTTCTTTAGATGATAAATTTACTACTACCCTAAGTAACCTTAACCCTCTTGGCCCTAGAGCCTGATGATATCACAACCCAGTTCTTCCAACTATTCTTGCACTCTTCATGACTGCAATCCTATAAATCTATGCAATACGATATACAAGATAATCTCAAAGCTCATTGCTTCTCAGATCAAACCTCTCATCTTTAATCTCCAAAGCTCAAAATGCATTCACCTCTAGTTATTAGATTATAGACCGCCACGTTATTTCCCAAGAGATGAGATCAAGTATCTAAATACCTCCACGAGCAGGGAGGGGTGCTTTCATACGTAAGGCTGATATTTCCAAAACTTTGCATATAATGGACTGGAGTATCCTTTCTCGAACGTTATATATTCCTACATCTCTTTAATCACAAATTCTCTCCTAGTCAAGGTCAGTCTTCATTATAAAGTAATAGCTATAGATGATACTCGCCCATTATGCCTTTGTGCCCCAGAGATCATGGAGTACTCTTTTCTAAACTGCCATTTTGCTTGTAAGCTTGCTCCAAAGATTTGATACTTCTCTTTCTAGATTGGACGATACTATTCTTTAGAAATGTGGAGCCCAAACCTCTAAAAGTAGTTGCTAGTGCAAAGCACCTCCAAACAATCTTAGCAGGCGAGTTAACTCGTAGGATCCCATTCTGCATGGCTATATGTCTGTTGATGCATATGGAAGGCTAGAAACTGGAAAATCTTTAGAAATGTGGAGCACAAACCTCTAAAAGTGGTTGCTAGTGTAAAGCACCTGCATGTAGGGGTAAAAACGGGTCAAATTAATTTCGATCCGATCCACTATCCGACCTAATTTGGATCAAATTTGGATAAAAAATTTCTATCCGATTCAGATATAAATTCGGATACGAATAGGGTTTTTGAAAAAAATTCGGATACTGATTCAGATACGAGTCAGATATATTTTTCGGATTCGGATACGGATATTGGATATCTGTGTTTACCCGCATATTATTTTGAATAATTTACTGTTTTTAGTTTACTTATTTAAATAATAAATATTGATATTATTACTAATAATACATTATATATTATTTATAGAGATTAATTTATCTAATTTTACATATTTGACATATAAAAAATTTATTTGTTATAAAACTCTTAATATTTTTGTATTAGTTATATCTAAATAAAATATTATAATTCTTTTAAATTCAATCAATATCCATTTAAAGATTCTCTATCGGAAAATTATCCATATCCGTTTAGTTAGGATATTATTTTAAATTTTGCTATCCGTATTCGAATCTGTATCCGGACTAAAAATATGAATCCAGATATGAGTTGAACACTATCCAATCCGTTTTCAGCTCTACATGTGAATCCCACTGTGCATGGCCATAGTGATTCTACTCCTGATATCGAAGGATGCACTGGGATCGTTATCTATTCCTTTCTTGAGAACCACCCTATAGAAATGTCAATCATTCTCGAGCACTATTGCAATGTGATCTTTGGTGAAGCTACTTCCCATGGATAGATCTTTGCATATTCTCTCTCTTTCACAATAAATTTGAAATGGAGATGATTAAGTGCAAAAAGAACCTCTATTTTATTTTCTTTAGTACAAGGAGGAGATTCATTTCTAGAACCCATACTACTTCAAAATGATTACCTACGATTTGAATGTTGGACCATTTGGATATGACTAAGAATAATGACACTTCAATGTGGACAATTATTAACCAAATTAATGAAAAATAAAATTATTAATTTATCCCTTTCACATTAAATTATATATATAGATTTTGTGATGACATAAATTATTTCCCTTGGGGTCAGTTATAAATGGACGGTTTGGCAATCAATTCCTTGCAAGCCAAACTTTAGTTTGATAGTTATTTTTATCCTCCTTCAAATAAATTCAGAGATGGGCTGCCATTCTCAAGTCATAGATATCATTAATTCATATTATAGAATTAATAAAAAAATTAAACCTTAAGTAACTATAATTAGATCAAAATGAATATTCTAAGTATACTCGTAATAGACCTCTTTGATGGAAAAGGGGGCAATTCAATTTGTTAAAAATCTTGCAAATATACTCGTAATAGAGCGGTTTTATTGGCAAAATGACCCCCTATTTTATTATGCAAATATTTCTTATTTGCCATGCACGCAAAAATCCATTTTATTTGCAATCCAATCCCAATTTGTTAATGGAAACACCAACGTAGGATTAAACCTCCACGTCTGACTTCTTTAGCATCACAATCCCCCCAAATTGACTGCAATTTAATTCTACAAATCCAATTAAATGTGACATCTTCCACAACATCACGTTTTAATTCGTTTAACTACATAATTAATTTTGGAAAAATTGACATGAGGAATTATTTAGCTGGATTTGAGATCTTCAACGGTCCTTCAATTATTGCTTATTGATGATTAGATGACGAACGATCTTAATAATTAATTAGCTAATTAATTTCTTTTTTCTTTATTGAAGTAAATATCCGTTGATTTAAAAGTAACGAAAAGGCAGGCATACGTTGAAATAAACGTATAACATAGGGTGTGAATTGAAAATATTCCTTGTGCTTTCTAGAGAATAAAGAGATGAAGGTCAAGTGTAGTTGATTTAGGATAAAACTGCATGCATCTAAGTTGGTTTGCAGAATAGATCTTGAGATTATTAATTCTTTGTCAATATCCACAAGAGGATTTAGATAGTAAAATAGAAAGAGGTGAGGATAATTAAAAAAAGGATTTTTATAAATCATAACTTATATTTTACCTATTTTGTAATTCGCAACCGTCTCTGGGGATTTTATAACATGACCTCTCATTTTTTTTCTATAATGTTCATTTAACACCCCAATGTTACTTTAGCTAACTGACGTTAACCATGTTATATAGTTTATGTGACTCTAGTTCAAATATTACTAAAATATCTTTAAAAAGTTCTGATTTAACATAAATCCCTATAAAATCCTTCTTTCCTGAACTTAAACCTTAACTCCACAAAATCTAAATCATTTTATCTATAACTAAACCCTACCTCACAAAATTATAATATTAAAACGCACAACCCACAAGAATTTCCTAAAATCCCTATCACGTGCAAGCCTTAGAAGCTTCCCTTAACTTTACATATTTTTCTTTATCTCTCTAGCTCAAACCCTTTTTTTTCTCATATTTCCCCAAATTTTCTTTCTCCCTCCCTATCTTTGAGGTCGCAAGCAACAAAATCGGCTTGGTGTTTCGGGAGCTCTAAGATCTCCATGGCTTGGAGTTTGGAAGCTCTAAGATTAGCTTGGCATTTAGGTAATATTCTCCATAATTTGAGAAAAAGCAACAAATATAGATGTCCATATTATAAATAAAATTAAAGATAAGTACAAGGATAATTTAATAATGTTATAAATTACATAGTAGATTATAATAAAATATTCTCTTTCTGGTATCATTCAGTTTGATTATAGTTAGTTTAAATTAACTCAGGGTGTTAAATGAACATTATAGGGAAAAGAAAAGGTCGTGTTATAAAATCTCTAAAGATAGGGTGCGAATCATAAAATAGTAGGGTGTGATTTATAAAAATCTCTTAAAAACGAGCATCATCGGGTTAACCTTATACTAGTTAAGACTCGAGCTACGAGGCATCTACTCAGTAGAACACGTCACCCTCTGTGAAGCTGTCATAACAGTTCTGATTAACCTATGAGAATGTTGATGTCAGGGCAAAGAGACAAAAGACATCGTAGATAGCGAGATTAGGAGATTAAAAGTAAAGTAATAACCCTAATTTTAAATTAAAATTTCCTGAGGGAGAGGGTCCACACCAAAATGAGCATACTACATGATATTAAGAATTTTCATAGCAACTTATTTTGGGACAATGGAGTGGACTAGGTTATGGTTCCAAGATCTTTTGTGCATGAGATCTTAGACTACAGCTATACCACTTAACTTAGTAGAGATGCATTTGAGAGATCAATTCTAGATACTCAAAAAAATTAGCATGTTACGGACTAGATCTGGATCCTTAGTGTTACTTGGAAAGCTCCGATTGGATATTTTTATAATTTTCTTACGTCCGGATCGATCCAAATCTAGTCCGTAACATGCTTAGTCCTTGAGGGTGGTTTGGATCTCCTTCAACTCCGCCGAAAATTCTTTAAAAGATACTTTTGCCCATGCTGGTGGCTCGTCGTCGATAGTTGCTAGGCGCCAGAGAAACTCCCACAAGAACAGATATGGGTTCTTGATCCTCTATGGTCGCTCCTTTCTCGTTCGTCTTGAATTGTATGATCACCATTATTCAAGGAATATTGGCTCTGATACCAATTGTTACGGCCTGCATACGTTCGCAAAAATAGAGAACGTGTTTAGTGCGTTCGAACACATGCACATGTTCGCAACGACAAAGAACGCGAAATCCACGGTTGAACGCATTCAGCTGCATTTGAACGTAATCGGCGAACGGCTATATCTTAGGGATATCTTTTAATTATTTAGAGTTATATTTAATTATTTTGTTGATAAGTTAGTCTCTAAATATGTGGAAGACAACCTAATTGAGAATTATTAATAAAATATTAAAGTTTTCTTTCCAACTCTCTCTTTTCCTCCAATGGCATCTAATCTTGGGCACCGTCTTCTTCCTCCCTTAATCTAACCGTGCCCCATTGTCTGTCAAGGATCGGTCCACTTTCTCCCCCTTTTGTCTAGTTTAATGCTCTACCCCACTACCATAGCCACCATATTCCACAAAATCTAATCATTATTTCTCTATTTTATTACCCACGTTCTTCACGCCACCATCTGACCCACGGTCAGTATTTTTCTCATAACGTTTGATCTACAAGTCCAACCGACGTGATCTCTATTGTGTTGGATCCCTTATTTCGAGAGGAATAATCTATTTAAATTACAGATCTATTGGGACAGTTAGATATCCCGTAGATTTCCTCAAAAGTTCTTCCCTAGAAAGAATTTGGATTGATCTTCAGATTTTGCACTCTGATTATTCCTGAACCTATCAAATATTGATGCTACTAATTAATGAGTTGGACCTGAAATCATCATCCAGAATAAAAGATAAAACATTAGACCTAAGGTTAAACAAATAATGTAAGACCTAAAAATAAAAAGATAATGTGAGAGAGGGCAATGCCAAAATCTACGTGAAGAGTAGAAGAAATCATCCACGTTGCTACTGATGTTAATAGAGAAGGAAGCTGTTGAGATACATTCCAGGATAAGCTTGATGAATTATTTGGAAAGGCATAGAGATGAAGACTATTCCATTTGGTCAATCACTTTTAAGAATCTACTTTAAGCACAAGGACATTGTGTCTACTTGTTGTTGATGGGAGGTAAGATATGACCTCTTGGCCCATAGCCTGGTGGTTGTTGATGATATTTCTCCTCGGTACAAATGCATTCTAAATGATAAACACTAACTTTAATATATATATAGGCTTTATTCTTCTGACTACTGTTTAGTTATTAGCTTATAAATATGTTACATAAACTTGTTGGTCTAAAATCAACAACGCAGGTTGGGTCCTCCTCCTTTGTAACCAGACAATTTTAGTGCTGTTGAAAGCTCAGTCTAGTTTTTTAATATCAAAGAAATTTCTGATTGAGTCGCAGATGGCATGCGATAAGTTTGCCTAAAATATTTGAAAAAAGTTGGTATAAGTCTATCGAGATCTAGAGTTTTGTCAAAGTCAAAGGAGTTAAGCATACCATAGATTTTATCCTCTAAAGAGATGTCAACAAATTCATGACTGTTGAGAGGGCCTCGACTGACCTGTTCAGTTACAAGTATTGCTTTCAATTAAGAATAGTAGAGTTGATAAGTATCTTGCTCATGATCAAGGAGGTCATGAGTTTAACTTCAACCCTAAACAATATTGTGGAAAAATTGTTTGGTGGCTTGGCTCAATTCGGTTGATGGCTCGACAATGCGATTAGCTTAAAAGAATAGCTTAACAACGCAATGGCTTGGGACTTAGAAGCTAGACAGCTAAAAGCTCGGTGGGAGTCCTTTGTCCAGTCCATATCTAGTCTTCGGGCTCATAAAAGATCAAAAAAAAAAATCAAGAAAGATGGGATAGTAGCAGTAGTAAAAAGAGTTTTGAAGTGAAAACAAAAGCCCTTCTTATAACAAATCCAGACATTATTGCCGTCAACAACAATGTGTAATTGTTAATAGTATTCTTCCACGTTCCGGTAGTGGCTAGGGTTTCAAAGAAGTGGTTCTCTTATTTCTGCAAGAGACCACTTGATGCAAGCACATTAATGCCAAATATACTTCATCTTTGAGCCTCTTCATACTTGCTCTTAAGGGCTCGCTGTTCTCAAGTTTCCTAAGCTGATATAAGGCTGCTGCATCTATCTTTAGATGCCCATCTAGACATTTGTTTACTTATTGAAGAGAGATTGTGGGTGATAGAAGGAGTTGGATTATAATAATATACCAAGTATCCACCAAGTCTGAAACTTGAAGAAGCATTTAATCTATTTGCCAACAAAACTCTCATTTTTTTTTTATTAATATCATTACCCTTCTATGTAGAGAACTTTTCTAGGGGTATTTTAGGTATTTTAAATCTACTTTTATAAAATGATAACTATATTCTCAATTTTATTAGTAGCTATTAGGTTAAATCAATAGTATAGCCTTATATTATAATATACAGGAGAAAATAGTTTCAGACCATATAAGAAGTAAACATAAATAAAAAGTATTTAATACTTTGTATTATCATTGATTATTGTTTTACTCAGCAGAACTACTCAAATTATTGTTTATTATTTATTGGCAGATAAGATTGTGATCATATGATTAGAGAGTTTCATGCTGTGTATTCTAATTTAATTATTAGCAACATCTATTTAATATTAAATTTTCCTTTATCTGTCCAAAAAAAAAATCAAATAAATAAATTATTTATGAATTATGTAAAATAAGCAAACTAGAAAGTAAATTTTGTTCTTTTCATGCAAATAATCCAAAAATTAATCATATTCAAACTATTTTAATAATGGATTTTCATAATAGAACAAAATAAGGTGCTATTAAATAGTGAAAAAAATGCAAAAATTGGACTGAAAAGAACATACTAGTATGTGAAATAATAATAAAAGAAGGCTTCTCCTTCTCTATGAGTTCTGATTTAGCTGCCATTTTTATACAGAGTCAGCAAAGAGATAAGGCTCTCTCGTCTACTTGCTTTAGGATAAAACGACAAGCATCTGAGTTGGTTTGCAAACAAAGATCTTGAGATTATTAATTCTGATTGTTAATTAGGAAGAGGTGTTAGTGGTTTACAAAGGATGGTCAGGAGAATTCTTTCTTTCTTTTTCCATTATAAAGATGATGGAGAAGGTAATTAAAAGAAATGAAAGAAAAAAAAACAAGAAGAAGAAGCATGTTTTTAATGTTTTCTTGACTGGATTTAAGAGGGAGTTGGTTTGCATAAAAGATCTTGCTGTAGCATTAATTCTTTTTCCATATGCTCATAGTTTAGTTAGAAAAGATTAAGGATGGTCATGCAAGACAAATCTTGCAAGTTTTCAATGTTATCTTCAGAAGTTTTTAATAATTATATTTAGGCTTTTTTTTTTGTCAATGAATAAGGAAAATAGCAACAATGGATAAGGGATGGTCTTATCCATTAAATTTATTGAGGTATTATCCTTTACTTGCAATTTAAATTCTTGTTGAAGAGGCCTGATATTATTTCATGGAAACTAAATAGAAGGAATTAATTGATGAAAAACAAAAGGATGAACTAAGAATTATATTCACCAATTAATGGGGGCTTTTAGCCCTTTTTATTCAGCACCATTAGTTTATCTGCAATTGGATAGACAACTCTTTGGAGTGACATTTTATGTGGTTTAACTTTCTTACTCTTTGGATAGCCCTTATATTTTATGTTGTTAGATTTAAGTCCCAAGAAATTTTTAATAAAATTTTCTTTAAAAATTAAAATAAACACTTGATTTAATTTTCCTTATCTCCTCTCCTTGTACTCTTTAAAGACCCTCAATGGCCAAAACCATCTTCTTGCTTGTATGAGAGAGAGAGAGAGAGAGAGAGAGAGAGAGAGATATGGATGTATGCATGTCTCTGTACTTGGATCAAGTATAATAAGGAAACATATGAAAGCAATGGTGAGATAAAATTGTTCTTTTCTCTGTTATCTTGTTGGAGTAGTAGGCAATGACAAGTCTTTTTTTGGAGGCTTACAATAAAGTTAGAATGATCCAATAGGATCTCTACAACGACTTAGAAAGCAATGGTCATCAAATTTTTTTTTAATGTATCTAAAATAATACCGATCAAATACGGATGACAAAGAAATGACAAATATAATAAATAAATATATATATATTTTTTAATTATATTTTTGTTATCTAAAATTCGAATATAGTTATTTTAGATACGTTGAAAAGCTTATCCAATTCTCTACAACTTTCTTTAATTACTAGTTCCACCTTAATGACTGATTTATTTGGTATATAATTATTTTAATCTAAACTTATTAAAAATATAGTATAATAAATTAATCTAAAACAAAAGATGATTGGATAAAGAAGACAAAGCCTCCATAAAGTTTGTTTTATTAAAATTTCACCCACAGTAATCATCTATAGTTTTTTTTATTGTGTTGCTTCAATTTTGTAACTAATAAACAATGTATGATCATATGATTGAGTTAAAGAAACAAATATAAAAATTAGTTTTAATATGGAATGACCATCACATATATAAATTGGTGACCACTAAGCACACATAAAAAACAAGACAAAGAAAATTAAATAAGGTCAGTGAGAAGTTGACATAAATATATTCAATATTTTTTTTACCTCCACTAAATTCATTCAATCTCTTCCACATAACAATCAACAATCACATAGAATATGGCCTCTCATTCTCTGGCAATCACAAATATTTATTTCTCTTCACATTGCATTGGAGATGTCCAAATCTTGAGGAGAAGAAAGGAAAAGAAAAGATGAGTATCAGATGCTCTTAGAGTTATTGGACCTGCTGCTATCTGGAAGCCTGTCCAAAGAAAATTGCACTCATCCAACCCACAAAAATGAAATGAATATTTAGTGGCTAAAATATGGTAGTGGTGTGCAAAATTCTTTTCTTTCCTTTTTTTTTTGTGTGTCGGGTGTGGGTAGGGGTGAAAACAGATCAGAAAGTGCTCAATCCATATCTGGATCCATACAGATTCAGATATGGATAATTTTTGGATAGAGGGTCGGACCTTAAACGGATATTGATTGAATAAAAAATAATTTTATTTTATTTAGATATAATTAACATAAAATTATTAAGAGTTTTATAACAAATAATTTTTTTATGTCAAATATGTAAAATTAGATAAATTAATCTCTATAAATAATATATAATGTATTATTAGTAACAATATTAATATTTACTATTTAAATAAGCAAATTAAAAACTGTAAATCATTTAAAAAAAAAATATAGGTAAACAGATATCCGATAGCCGTATCCGAATTCGAAAAATATATCCGACCAATATTTGAATCCGTATTCGAATCGGATAGAGGTTTTCTATCTGAATTTGATCCGAATCGAATCGGATAGCAGGTCGGATGGGAGTTAATCCGACCCATTTTCACCCCTAGGTGTGATAAACACCCTGTGTTTTGATATTTATCATTTTACTCTACATTTTAATTTTAATATCTTAAAAAAAATATCATGATCTTAGCATTCCTTCCTAAGTATGTTTTATTTAAGAAAAGAAAGGTAGAAGTAAAAAAGAACTAGTTTCTAAGATTAAATGAGAGATATTTTAATATATTACTTTTAGAAGTAATAGAATATTTCTTATCTATTATTTATTGTTAGGTTAAGATTAGCTTAGCATTTAATTATTACAGACGTACGTAAGGACGTCAGAATGGTCTAAAATGGATAATTTGTGTAAGTCTCTGAATGTGGAATGTATAAAGCTTAAATTCTATTATCCTCCAAATGGTAGGTTATATGTAATTCTTTCCCCTAAATTTAACCACTTATTAATTAAAAATAAAATTCTTTTAACCAATTTGGTAGAATACTCAAAGAAAAAGGATAAGATTATTTGCAAAAGAACCAAATTGGTTCACTTTGTATTTTATTTGTAGGAATAATCAAAACTATACATCAGATATATATATATATATATAGATGTAAAATTAAAAATGATTTTGATTTTTAATGCAATATGAATTGTAAGAATATGATTAACCTATTTCTCTTAAATGAACAAGGTTTATCTTTTATTTTAGATGGTTTAAAATTTTAAGTTACATTTGTTGAAAGATAAAAAAGGTATTCAGACAAAAATAAAATAATAAAAGGAAATCTCCCAAGTTTCTCTTCCATTAATTGTCCTGATGATTTTCCATTAATAAATATTTATTAAATCAATTTTAGGTTCTTTAAAGAAGTTGGGAGTAAGATTTGACATTTTTGATCTACTGCTTTAGAGGATTATTCAGAGTTATTAAATAATTGAGGGGTCAAAATATTAGAAAAAAAAAGAGGGTCTATGTAAAAATAGTATATGCTGACCCTAGTAGAAAGCTCTTCTAGTGTTTGTGATTTTCTTTTTTCTTTTTCCCTTCTCCTTGAGGTCTTCTCCCCATTGCTGAGACAAGGAGAGAGAATTTGGCATTACCCTCATTTTTCTTTTCTACCTCTATTGTCTTTGTATCCTCTTCCTTTTCTCTATTAATTCTCTCTCAGTATTTCCTTCTCTTGCCCTAGCTCCCTCCTCATTTCTTTACTCTTGATCATGCCCTTGATCATCTTCCTCAACTTGTGGCTATGGATCCAGTTGTTACTTATTCCAACTCGACCTGATTTAGAAACGAGGTGGAGTAGGCATCACGTCATTATTGTGGTCATTGTTGTCACTTTCCTTCTCTCCATTTTGTTTTGATATATTTTTACTTTTATTTAGGATCTATGGTTGTGTTTGTAGGTTTGTGCGAGTTAGGTTTTCATGGAGCCACAAGACTCTAACTCTCTTATTATCATGGTTGACTTTGTTGAAGATTTTTAGGCCTATTAAGCCTCTTACTATACTCTTTCTCTAGCATTGTCGATGATACCCAAATGAGAGACTTGTTTCTAAGATCGTCGTTCCACCTCCTCGGCACCTAGTTGTTCATGTGTTTGAAATTTAACTTTTGCTTGCGATTGTAACACACAAACCCTAAACACGTATAGAGCACGAGTCCTTACAGCATGTGCAAGGTACCTGGCAAACAATTTGGTTAGTTACCAACAATCAAAGAAATCTGTATCAAAATCATAATCTTATCCACAACATTTAAACTGAGAATAACTCATGTCTAACTATCAACAACATACTGATAACCCTAATAAGGCTTCACACAAACCATAACACATTATTAAGAGCATCTCACTATTATATATACACAACAGTGGTATACATATAATACAACAAGTACAAAATCACTTGCTAATATAAAAGACAAGGATAAAGACACACTTTGAAATGTCAACTAATACATCATATAGTCCACGGACTTTTATAAAAAAAAAAATTAATACATCATATAATATAATGCATCTAGCATATAACATTAACCACACTCTACTTTTTACTCACTAGCAAGATCTCTAAAAGAGTATTCTGCTCTACTTGTTTACTAGAGTTTTTAGAAAAGAGAAAACAAAAAGAGTCATGAGCTAAAGGCTCAGTGTATAGATCTTATCCCAAATCAATGATGTTAAATAAAAAATAAATTATATACATAATAATATAAATTAAAAAGAAGCATCATGTTATGTATGAGTATATATAAATGTATCCTCGATAACATATATATAAATAAACTCAATATTATTTCATGAATGGGCATATTATATCTTCAACCAAAAATATATCTCATGATGAAATTATAATATAATATCACCGAATATAACAATATATAATGTATAATAATCATGATTTAATGATACTAGTCACATCGATAATGATATATGATGCATGCTAATAACTCTATGTCATATATATCAAAGTCAAGTATAATCCACATATTTCTGACTATCACAGTTATCTGTCTCAACCCTATATATCATCCACCATATTGGACAATGGTACCTAGCTCTAAACTCAATACTTATCATGCCACAAGTTCAAAGCATACTCTGCCATATGCTAAAAGTTTCTCCGAAGATAATTATACCCTGCCATATGCTAAGGGTATCTATGAAGACAATCATATTACGATTCAACTAAATATGGCTTGGGCTTGACTTTTGTTTTGGAAATAAATTTTATTTTGGAAGAATAAGATTTTTGGCAGTCGCGTTCGAACGCTAGGAAGTCGCATTCAAATGCTAGGAAGTCGCGTTCGAACGCAACTATCGAATGCCTACACATGCTCGCAAAAATAGATTTAGTATGTTCGAACGTGTTCGACTGTGTTTGAACGCCTACACACATTCGCAATGATAGGGAACGTATTAACTGCGTTCGAACTCAATCGACGAATTGCATGGTCCTAGGGTTATCTTTTGATTATTTTATTAGGTTAGCCTTTAAATATATGGAAGGCAATCTAATTAAATATTATTGATAAATTATTGGAGTTCTCCTTTGGACGTCATCTCCTTCCTCCCTCAATTTGACTGTGTCCTCTTGCCTCTCAAGGATCGGTCCACTCTCTTCCCCTTCGTCTAGCTTAATACTCTACCCACCATTGCCGCCATCATCTTCTCCAATACCTAACCATTATTTTCCTATTTCATTAATCTCGTCCTTCATGCCACCACTTGATCGATGGTCAATATTTTTCTCATAACTTTTGATCTACACATCCGATCGATGTGATCTTAGTTGCGTTGGATTGCTCACTTCAAGAGGAACAAATTACCAAAGTTATAGATCTATTGGACATCTAGATCTTTTGTAGTTCTCCTTGAAAGTTTTGCCCTAGGTAGAATTGGGCTGATCTTCATATTGTTGCAACACCATTACACCAAATCATAACAAGTGGTAATAGGGCCAGGCTAACCTTGGTTGTATCATTGATGACGATGACTTGAGCGATGGCTTCTAGAAGGCAAACGAAAGATCTAAACGTAAAGGAGGAAGGTGCAAACATTGAAACCCCAAGGCGTGAAGCGTGAAGCATGAAGAACGGATCTTTCCTTGGAAAGTCCAATGACTGCGAAAGGCCTCATGTCCGCATTGATGAGTGCCTTGGCACCGACCAACATGATCTTAGAAAGGTTGGTGAAGGCTAGTGATGAGAACAAGGAAGACCACTACGCCACTCGCGAAGCGATTCATGGATTGATATTAGAACGTAACGAGACCTCAACACATTGGCATCAACTATCGGATCTGGCTAGCTCCACCATCGAATATATCATCCACAACAATGAGCCGATTCTTCCAACCCCATGGTGCAAGAGGCCTTGGCTAACCCTAGACCGGTGTAACCTGAGGAGAACTCTAGGGCTCGGTTGTGAACTATACATGAAAATGATGAGTGGGTGGAATATGATGAGGTGGGACATCAGCGTGATTTTATACAGCGGAGAAGGGATGCATATCGATAGCAACAACACCCTCATGTGGCTAAACCGGGTTAAGGCTATGACCCTAACAATAATTTTGATGTACGAGGTCAATCGATACATCTTGATTTTCCAAAATTTTAAAGTGGCGATCCTCTTGATTGGATATACAGGGCCGAGTAATTTTTTGGGTTCCAAAAAATGTCAAAAGACTCCAAAGTGATGCTAGCAAGCTTTTATTTTGAAAGGCTAGCCCTTTATTGATACTAGGGTGCCGTAAGGAACAGGAGCTTAGGACATTGGGGGACCTTACAAGGGGCATTGTGAAAAGGTTTGGAGTTACTAGATATAAAGATTTTGATACTCTTCTCACCAAGACGGTACAACGAACTAACCAAGAAAAGTTTGATCAGATTAGTGCATATTGTGGTCCATTATTATTGGACACCTTGCTGAAATCTAACTTCCTAGCTGAGCTGCAGAGTGAATTGCAGGCAGATGTTGAAGCCTTGCACCCAAGAACTTTAGAAGAAGTATATGAGGACGTCATCATAATGGAGAAGAAGCACTAGGGCTTGAGGAAACCAAAGGAAAAACTCATTGTCAATCCGAGAACCATGACAACCTTACCGGCCAGCTAAAGCAATTAGTACTATAACAGTGACTCCGAGGACGGCTGCTGGAAATTTAGGACCAAGAGCTCTACTCCGACCCTCCGCTTATGTGAAGAAGAACCATAGAGCCCCTGTCCGAACTCTCACATACTCAGGTAGAGGAGTGAAGGGCAAAATGCCTATGCTTTAGATGCGATGAATATTTCACACCCAGTCATCAGTGTGCAAAAGCAATAGGGAGCGTCATGTTGATTGATGGGCAAGATGATCCAGAGAAGGAATTCCAAAATTTCAATGCACGCCTCCGAAATCATTACACCGAAGACGTTTTGGATAGATGAATTGGTCAAGAAGCATTGCGTGCATATTTTCATTGATTAGGGAGGCACGCATAACTTCTTAGATGAGCACTTGCTGAGGAGGATTGAGGTGGAAGCTGAACGGACCAATACATTCAATGTAGCAATTGGCGATAGAACAAAGTTGAAAGCTGACAATTTGTGTCGTCGAGTGGAAATTCGGGTCTAAGGATACAAATTGATTATTGATTTGTATCCACTTGGCTTGCGGGGTGCTGATCTTGTCCTAGGTACTTAGTGGTAACAAAGCCTAGGACCGGTGACGTTCGACTTTCATGACATTTCGACGAAATGGCAAGGTGGTGTGGCTAAAGGGGGGGCGGGTGAAAACACAATCTAACCCCACCTTGCAACCTATGGCGGGGGCTACTATGGCCAAGGGAATTGACCTACCTTTTTTAGATGTCTCCATCAGAAATGGAGCCTCCCTTAAGCTCGGGTAAACCTTAAAAATTGTTGCAATTATTATTTAAATTCTCTATATTATTTGAAGAGCCACAAGGACTATCGCCGTGTAGAAATTTAGACCACAAATAGCCATTGTACTAAGAGCTAAGCCGACTAATGTGCATCCCTATTAGTATCCTCATATCTAAAAAGAAAGAAGAAATAACAAAGCTAGTTGCCGAGATGTTTGGACAAGGAATCATTCGACCAAGCAATAGTGCTTATTCCTCACCAGTTTTATTTGTACGTAAAAAGGATGGTTCATAGTGTTTTTGTGTCGACTACCGAGCACTCAACGCCATAACCATCAAGTACCAACACCTAATATCGGTGATAGAAAAGTTATTGGATGAATTGACAGGGGCTTCTTATTTCAGCAAACAAGACCTTATTTGTTAAATCTCAAATCTCAACTTAATTAATATCTCATTGTCAAGATTCATATTTATTTAAACAATTAAATTATTAATATCATAGGGATATTATGGCAATTTATGTTTTTTTATTACTTTTAATGGAAAAAATTAACAGTTTTATATTAGTCTAAACCATAAGAATAAGAGGGCATATTAATACAAATAAAAGTTTATGAGATAATTTAATTTTAGGCATAACTAAGAGGAGCAATTTATAATTTAACTTTAATAATATAATTTGTACTTATATGTTTTCACAAAAAAAGAAAAAATGATTTGTTTTCCTTAGGAAAATAAAAGGTGACTCTTAAAAACTTTGTTTTGAGAAGTACCTTTAAGGGTTGATTTGTACCAAAAACATAGGTTTTTATTTTTATAAAATCAGACTCATTTTTGTTTGGTTTTTATTTTTGTAAAGTGAGACTCACTTTTGTTTTGCCCTGCATCATAGACATTTACACTCTATTTTATCAACTTTGACATAGAAAAGACAGAGTTGTTATAATTAATTAGATATGTGGTATTCTATAGTAATATAAATTTATCTTATTCTCATTCATCCAGTCAAAAAAACAGCCAATAATATGTAGGTATTCTATATTAATTAAAAAAAAAATTCCTGTAGCCTATTACTACTTCCTGATTATTGAATATAATTCATAGTTTGTAATAGTTAATGTATGTTATTTCCACACTTGCTTAGAGTTTTACACTTATATTTTAACGAATTTCATAATTTTATTGTAATTATTGAATAGTTTTATTTTAATAAAATTGTAGTTTTACCTTATATATCCGGTCCTAAATTTAGCGAATATATACAGAAAATACCATGTTGTAAGATCAGTTAGTTTAACTTAACTAAATCTCTGAATTAAATTAATTATATTAAAAAATTATAAAAATATCCTCAATCAAGTCATCTAAATAATTATTTTAGAAATAAAACATCTCTACTTAACTGAATATTCTCATAGTGTTAATTCAAATTTAATTAAGAGTATTTTTTGCATGTATTCATTAAATTATAGAGCTCGGTTTATAAATAGTGAAAATATAGGGTGTTTTTTGCGCGTTTTCATTAGCTCGAATTACTAATAGTGAATATATTGGGCGTAAACTATATTTAAGAAACTATAATTACGCTATAAAGCAGGTGTTATATATAAATTTTCTAAAATAAAAAACAAATAACATGCAGAAAGAACCTCAATAAATCTCTTAATTATTTTGACTTTTGAGAATTTTAGCGGTCCTTCCACCACGATAAAACACCAAACCCAATTCTCCTCTTCTCTCCATCTGTCTATATATATATATATATATATATATATATATACATATTTATTTATATATCTCCAATCCACGCCCACAGAACTCCCCAATTGAGAGAGAGAGAGAGAGAGAGAGGGAGAGAGAGATGAGCGCAGTACTTCCCGGAAGCAACATCGGCGGAGCTCTCCATCCATGCCCAGAGCTTTCCACCACCAGAATTGGCGGTGGTGACCGGTCGAGCCGGTTACTGCCATGGAGGCGAAGGCAACCCAGACTCCCCAAACTCATCTCCTCTGCGTTCAAAACCAAAGCCGCAGTCGGCGAGGGCGGACTCCTGGAGGAGAAGAAGGGAAGCTTCTACGAGCTCTTGGGGATTTCCGAGGAAGGAAGCTTGGAGGAGATCAAGAAGGCTTACAAGAAGATGGCGAGGAAGTATCACCCTGACGTCTCGCCGCCGGATCGGGCGGAGGAGCACACGCGGCGTTTTATCGAGGTGCAGGAGGCCTACGAGACGCTGTCGGATCCGAGTCGCCGTGCCTTATACGATCGCCGCCTTGCTCGAGGGTTGCACTTTGCTTTCTCTACCAGGACGGGATTTGATGAGGTGGGTCAGTTGAATTTGATGTATTTGTTCTTGGTTTTGTACGAAAAATGAGAAGATTGTGATTTTGCAAGCATTTGGATGTCGTATGTAGGTTGTCAAGCTTTCTTACTGGAATTTGGTGCCATAGTAGTTAGTTTATAACATGGGGTTTGTCTATAGCTGCTTTATTTATCGATCTTTGCAATTGTTTTCACCTTGCCTTCTCCACCGCGGCGCAATTGATTATTACGACTGGGTTTGTGGTAGAAAGTAAGAAAGTTATGATTTTGTTATCTCTTTGGGCGTAATAGGTAGCTTTTCGCTTATAGGTTTCTCTAGTTCCTCGGATATATTGATCTTTGGTTTTCACTTCGCCTTCTCCACCAGGACGCTATTTGATGAGATGAGTTGGTAGGTTTCGTTGTCCTGAATCCAATAATTGGTGAATTTTTATGAATTCTGACTTAATGTTGGAGAATCGTGACATAGTTATACTCTGTTTAGCAGTTGCACGTGATAGGTACTTTTAGCATATGGGTGTGTCTAGTTGCTTAGTTTTCTTACAATTGGAGAGTTTTTACCTTGCATCTTTTAACTGAAGAAAATTTTAGGACGTGGGTAGGTTGTTCCTCTCGGTTGTTGGTGATTTCTGTAGAACTTTGACTGGGTTTGGTGAAGCTTTAGAAAGGTTTGGTCTTTTTAGAATCTTGACATACGGTATGAAGATTATTTATCTCGTTTTAGGCATGATCATTAGTTTTAATATATGATTCTGTTTAATTACTTAGTTTTACAGATCTTCATCCTATTTGAAGCTCGTGTTCTCTATTATGACATTGTTTGATGAGATGAGCCAATCTCTTTTGTTGTTCCTCCCTATTGTTGGTGAATTTGTTAAAAATTGGATCAAGTTTTGTAGTAACATGAGAATCATGCGCAAACATGAGAAAGTTGTGAGCATTCTAGCATCTGGACATACTTCTGTAGATTCTGAACCTTTTCTACTTGATTCAAAATGATAGGAAGCTCTACCATATGGTTTGTCCAATCAATTTGTTTTATTCATTTTTTTCTTGGTTTGCACCTTGCCTTCTCTACATGGCGTGATGTCATGACTTTGGTTGGTTGCTTCCATCATGAGAGCTATGGTTATTGGTGAGCGATCAAAATTTTGACTTTGCTTCATAGAAAGACAAGAAAGCAGTTATCCTTTTAGCATCTGGATGAGGTCCGGCAAGTTGCAGTGACTCCTTGCTCTAGATTTTTCATTTAGTTTGGTATGTGAATCTTTGATAATCTGTTCTGTAGGGTCTGACAATAGTTGATCCATCTTGCATATGGGTTTCTCTAGTTGCTTGATTCTATCAATTTTTGTTTTGATTGCAACTAAGCAATAAAAGATAATTTGCATAATGGTGTCAGTGATGTTATCCAGAAAATGAATTTGTACCATACTCCTCTGATAGATTATTGCTTTCTGAATTTTAATTTTAGAACACAACTTTGACTTCCAATTTGGTCTCTATACTAAATAATATTTTATTTTGCTTGTCAAAGGTATATTCTGCGTAAGATAGCATATGCAATATCAGGATCTATGAATTTTGCTTTTTCTCTACAGGGCTTCTAGATTTCCGAATTATATAAAGTTTAACATTTTGAAGTGCTTAACCCTTTCACCATACACCTACTGTGGATTTAAATGTTACTGGTTGACCAAGAATCCTTGTAAATATATAGTTAAAAAAGTTCATATGATTAGGTAAGAAGTTACTCTAGTTTATACCTTTCTTGCATAGTTTAATCTACATAAGATCTAATTTTATAGAGTTTGAGCTTGCTCTTTATATAACTTTCTGTTTTGATATTCATAAGAATTGCTTCTTAATTGTTGAGTGCAATCCTATTTTGCTGTGAATATCAAGAATTGAGTTAATCGTTTTATATTTTGCACTTGTCGCATGGATAATGATTCATCCACTTGCAAGTTTATAGCAGATGCTGTATAATGCCCTTTCGCTAGAATTTCTGAGTTTATATCTTTCTCTTCGATTCATACTTGAAGGTATCTGATCATGAGCTTTCACATGATCAACGTGATCCTCAGGCCTCAGCTTAATGGCATTCCCTTTATTCACAGTATCGTCCCTTTACTCACAAAACTCTTTGCTTGTTACTAAATGACTTACTATTCACCTCTTAGTTGAACCATACCCTTCAACTCAAGATATTATTTCATTTCCTTTCTGTTTCCATGATGTTGCCATTGTCATATTATTTAATTGATACTTACTGAAACAAGTTATTTAGATAATATTTTTGGATTTAGTCATCTTATCAGTTAAATAAAAATGATGATCCCTGGTTCTATGGACTAAGTTTCCTTTCTTATAATAATTCCTTTTTTCTCATTCGTTATTCTCTTTTGGTTTAAAATGGAGTTTCTTATGTCAGTTGTTTGTGCCTAACCTGCAATCTTGTAAAAACCTTAGGAACTGGAGGAAAGATCTCTTTGGAAGAACCGCTGGAATGATCAGGTCGCAGAATTGAAGAGGAGGAGCATGAGCAAGGATTCTGAGGAGAACTTATCATGGGGAGCTAGAATGCGCAGGAAAAGGGCTGAATCATCAACCGAATAGATCTGATGCTATGATTATGTCCATATATCTTTTTGTCCCCTGGGATATTGAGTAAATATCAAGGGGGACATAATAATCAAGCACTGCAAAGTCTCAAGTCATATCCCCTAAGATCAACCTGATAAGTGATAATGTCAGATTATCACAGCAACTTCTCAGCAGATATACCTGTATATATATGTGGCAGTCACGCTCTAGCTGTTGTGGTTATCGGTGCGATGGACAAAAGAAAATTTTCTTTTATAGCTGGTATCCTAATTCTAGGGACTTCATTGTACAGAAAGAATGATGCTGTCAAGGGTCAACAAATAAACATTTTGCCTTTCTTATCGAATCTTCCAATGTAAAAAAAAAAAAAAATCCTCTTTTAATATCCACAACTAATTAATCTCTCTGCTTGTTACATTGCCTTGATGTTTTGACATTCTTGGTACTTCCAATTTATGAGCAGCTCAACTCTAATATGGGTTATTGTCTTCGTGCAAAAGCGATCTCAACCAACATTTGGTAAAATTTTGGTAATCATGAATCTGAGAACAGGTAAAGAAGTATAGCATCTTGGATCCACATTTTTCTCATAAACTTACTGCAAATAAATCACTGCAGTTGTAAGAAGTTATGTGGGTTCTGATACCTTGTAGATGTTAAAAGTGCTAAGGTATGAGTCGTATTCAGTAACTTGCTCTTTTTGTTTCCTACAAAGGGGCACTGCTAATTGTCATTTGCTAGTCTACAAAGCTTTCTGAAACTTTACTCCTTTGTAGTGTTTAAGAAGTTATCCCCTAAATGCTTGATATCTTCTTTACATCATGTGGGGCAAATTCCATACAGCTGCATTCATTGTCATATATATTTTTGTTAGCAGAATTATCAGGTATTTTTACTCGGTAGACACTTTTGTCTTGCATTTTTCTATACATATGAGTTGACGTTGGAGATGTTAAGGTTATATTAGAATATATATACGAGAGTTTGTAACATGAGAAATGATAAGCTCTGTCTTCATTCATCGTTTTGATGTTCAAATCATCCTAATAAATGATATTTCTTTTGTAGTACTCTTTGTAGAAGAAATTGAGACGACTTGAAACATAGGCAAGAAATCTGGAAAGCTTAAAATCGTGGTTGTATATATAAAAGAAAAGAAAACTAGTGGTTATAAGCCTTTCTAGACCTAGAGGTTTATTATAATTCTTATTGTTATTGTTGTTATTGCTGTTTTTAAATGTTGAAATTTTGGATTAATAATGGAATAAATGACTAACCTAAGTCAATGGAACATTACATTGAGAAATTACATTTGGATGGATCTCGTGGTGAAAATTAGTCGTACGTTGAAGAGAAGTAAGGAGATATGAGAGGTCTCTCGTATATAAGAAGGTGGAGGTAGGGCAAATTTTAGTGTCGACGGAGTTGAAAGCTAGGCGAGGCGTAATGTCGGAGGTCGATGCGAGGCACGACGACAAAGGCGGATGCGAGGCACGGCAACGGAGGCGGAGGCGAGGCGGAGGAGATAGCGAGGAGTGGGCAGGCTGAGGCAAAGGTGGAGGACTAGGAGAGGGTGAAAGAGAGAAAGAGAGGAGAGAAACAACATAGAAAACTCATCTCTGGAGGCAGCGAGGAAAACCTCTTAACGAGAGGAAAAAAAACTACTAAGAATTAGATTCTTATACATATAGTTGCACTATCCTTTATTATATTAACTATGTTTAATATCTTTTCACTCCCTTAACTATTACCATTTTTCTCAATGACCCACTTAACTTTTATTGGTATACATTCTTTTGAATTATCAGAAATATCTCATGTGGCTCCTTTTGTTAGAGTTATGTTACCTATTTTCGTCCCTAAGTTGTCATGTGATGGTCACTTGACAACTTTATGACAAAAATACCTCATATATATGTGACAACTTATAATGAGGCTTTTATGATGATCAAATACCCACTCATTTCTCTGCTGTAAAGTAATTTTCATCAAATTATATAAACTATATAATTATTCATATAAATTTACAAAATAAAAGAAAACAAATATATTATAATATTTAGATAAATAAAGTGTGACATTTAAACTTCACATAGAAGTCAGACAAACCAAACAATAAACACAAGCAGTATTAAACGATCAGATGAAACAAAAGAAAAGAAGTTAAGCTATATGACAACTAAAAAATCAATTGAAATTAACAACTTGGACAACCATTGATGCCACCTCCTCTTCAGTAGATTTAATCCTAACCCCAAAATAGATCCATCCATCCATTTTTATTCCCACCACCACTTTCACATATATCTATACAAGATATCTTTTTGCCCTTAAATAGTAATATTCACAAAAGTTTTGCATGCATACCCATATTAATTTGTCGGGCTTTGACTACTCCATTCTACTCTCCTTGCTCATCCTGTCGAACATCTTCGTTCTTAATCTTCTCTCCGACTTCATCCTTTCCTCTCCTTCCATCTATGTCGACATCAAAGGTGAGCTACCAAACCCAATGTCAAATCTAACCCTCTAAGCACTTGACTTCAACTTTACCTTGCTGCTGTAACCGCTTGAAAGACATAAACACCTCCTCCTAAGCCAGCAACTTGCACAGCAACAAGATCCGTGGCGACATCAGCATTAGGAGAGAAAGGAGAGAAAGCAAGGGACAATGTTGGTTGGGCTGTTGCCCGAAGTAGCAGAGTTAAGAGAGAAGGAGATGTCGGGATGGGATGTGTTTGGAGAAAGAGATGTTAGGGTGAGACAAAGAAGAGAACAATGATGAAATTTTGGGAAGGAGGATTAAGGCATAGGGAAATAAATGAATTCCAGAATTTATTTAATATTAGCCAAACCACTTAACTATTTTGTCATTATAAGTGATGAGCAATTTAGTCAATTCACCAATTCTGTCAATGATATCACGAGGTGAGGTATTTATTATAGTTTAGGAGGGTCAGTGTATACCAAAAAATTGTTTAGGAAGTCATTGAAAATGGTGATAGTTCAAGGGGTGAAAAAGAAATTTTTTTAATTAACTATTTGATTTCTTAAGATACATAATGATATAATTATGTACAATCATTCAACTTATAATAAATTAAAAAAAACAATATTTATGAAGTTTGTGTTTCTACTCTGAAATGTTACTATTTATGTTCTCTGTGTATTATTAGAGATAATTCTCTTTGCACTCTCTAAATTATCATATTTTTTTTCACAATGACTCCTTGAACTTTTTTTAGTATATTATGACATCCTAAACTATTAGAAATATCTCAATTGACCCCTTCTCTTAAGGAGTCATTAATTTACTAAAATAGGTTTTTAGTGGATCATTATGTACCAAAAAAAGTTCAAAGAATTAGGTATTAAAAATGGTGATAGTTTAGGGGATGGAAATAGAATTATCCCTGATTATTATTGACTAGATATTTTTTTCTCTCTCTATTTTATTTACACATGCAGCTTAAAAGGATTGTTAGTGAACAGTTTTCTCCTTGTAACACCTAAAAAATAAAATCAAATGGGTCATGTCTTATACTATCTTCTCCCTATGACCCTCTTAGCTTGTCCCCCATCTCCGATTATAGTGTAGTAGTCTAATCTAACCACCTCACAATAGAATGTTTTACTTCCTATATTTCTATGAGAGATATAAATATAAGATAGTTATATAAAAACTAATCAATGATTTACACCTAAAATCACCACTACTATGAGCACATATCTTAAGACAACAAACTTATATATTATGCATGGGTTTCATCATTGTTGAGTGCTTTTTGATTTTACTACTATACGTTTCTAATAAAGTACCAAGAAATATTATGATTTGACAATTTATCTAAGCAAGAAGACTTACATTTATGAAAGATGACAACAATATTGGTATCCAAGGCTATTCAATTTGATTAGATATAATTTGGTGATAAAATATACACAATTGAAGCATATATAACACTTGAAGACCTTAGCTTGCACTACTTAGCGACCAAGATTATTAGCTCGAATATAATGGTCTAATCTTATTGTCCAATCCATAAATAAAAAAAAAAACTAAAGAGTCCAAAGAGATAAGTATTCATAATGAAATCGAAAGAAGGTGTTAAAAAATTGCACGTGAACATTACAAACAATAAGGACATAATCAATGGACTTGACTTATTATAGATGAAGACTTGAATATAGAGCCCATTGTACATACAATAATCTTAAGTTTGGCAAAACTAGATAGTCTCACTTGTTAACGTCATTTTACATAGATTTTCAAATCAGAGTTCCACATCCATGAGTCTTTTTTTTGCTTTCTTATTTAGAGCAAATTTTATTTTACCTAATAGAAATTACAATTGATTGAGTAGTAATTACTGTATTTTTTTAAGAGTTGGAGGTGAAAGATACACACATTTCATCTCGAAATCGAATGCCACAGTTAATGAGCTGTGCCATTGAATGAAGGATATGACAAAGTTGATGGGTTTGTGTGTCCATAATGTAGTTGTCACAAATAGCACATATCGCATATAGCTGGAGTTGTATTTAGAGTTTTTAGGAGTTATATCGTATCGTAATGTACTATTGTGAGATACTTTTGAAGCATTACCTTTGAGATATCCTAGGGCCTATATTTTATCACTTTTGGAAGGTTGCAATTTTGGCAAATAAGTTAGGAGTTGCAGTCTAACTAGTAGTATTATTTTGGACAACATATCATTAGCAGCATTTTATCGAGAGTTATGTCAAACTTCTTGTCTTGGCGCATGAGAGATAGTTGGGTATTAATGGGCATGAGAACAACACAAACTGGTCTATAAACCCAATAGTGTTTGAATATGAAAGGTGGATTACTACTTACCCTAGGACTAGGATTTGTTTTATAAGTCGCGAAAATAATGAAGCGCCTCATAGAGTTAACAGTGTTTTCTCTCAAATCTGTAAAATTAGAGTCTGGACGGATCCACCAACAGAGTTAGATTGCAACCCGATATTAATGAAGTATTAAAAATTTACGGACCCTTATCAAATATATATATATATATATACAAACTTCCTTAATTTTAATTTTAATTGTAATATATTCTTTTTTATACTCATGTTTCTTTGAATCTAAAAATTTTGAAACTAAAATAAGCATAATTATTTATTTCTAAATATGATACAGGTTAGGATATGATACGTATCAAAATTGCCTTCCCCAAGAATATTTTATATGTAAAAGAGTAGTGTTTCGACATATTGGTTATTGATAAATAAATTATATTTCTAGAGAGCGATTTATAATATAAATTATTTTTTCTGATAGCATTTTATATAGAAAATAATGATTTTATATCATATTAGGATATTGATAAATCTTACTAAGAATCAATATATTTTTCATTCTGCTACAGTATTTGAAGAATATTATACTCTTTGGAAAATATTTTTCGAAAACACTATATGTGTCTACAAAATATTTCTCATGAAAAAAAAAGATAGAGAAAAAAAAAGAAAAAAAAAAAACTGCATGCATTTTCCATTTCTAAAACCCTGCCCAAAACCCATTTTCTAAGACCTCTACCACTCCCTAACATTCCTCCCATCTTTCTTCATGGCAATAGAGAGAGGGGGAGAAACAGAATTGTAGAGGGAGAAAGAAGAATACCAAGTAAAGCTCGAAACCATCAAAGATGAGCACCGTGGACAAGATGCTCATCAAGGGCATTCGAAGCTTCGATCCCGAGAACAAGCACGTCATCACCTTCTTCAAGCCCCTCACCCTCATCGTTGGTCCCAATGGCGCCGGCAAAACCGTACTCGTCTTCTCGGTGCGATTCTTCTATCTCAATCTACGGCTTCGTCCCTTATTCGCCTATCTTTTGCAGACCATTATCGAATGCTTGAAGCTTTCCTGCACCGGTGAGCTCCCACCCAACTCCCGTTCCGGCCACAGCTTCATCCATGACCCTAAGGTACGCGACCCTTCTCGTTGGATCATCAAAATTCTTCCTTTGATCGTTTAGATGCATGTGTTCTGCTCCAATTTTGTTGGGTCGATTGTTAATTTTGGAATTGGGAAGGTTGCGGGAGAGACCGAGACCAAGGGCCAAATCAAGCTCCGGTTCAAGACGGCCGCCGGGAAGGATGTGGTCTGCATTCGATCCTTCCAGCTCACGCAGAAGGCGTCCAAGATGGAGTTTAAGGCCATTGAGAGTGTTTTGCAGACCATTAATCCCCACACTGGAGAGGTCCCTTTGTTGTAATTTTGAAACTATTAGTATGAGCATGTTATTTGGTTATGGCTTCACTGGTTGGTTGGTGGCATGGCGTTTGGATGCAGAAGGTCTGCCTTAGCTACAGATGTGCAGACATGGATAGGGAGATCCCTGCTTTGATGGGCGTCTCGAAAGCTATATTAGAGAATGTGATATTTGTTCACCAGGACGAGTCCAATTGGCCGGTGCAGGATCCTTCAACGCTGAAAAAGAAGTTCGATGACATCTTTTCGGCTACTCGGTAGTTTCCAGTTGCACTCTATATTTCATTATTTTGTTATATTAATTGTTGGCACTTGGCAAAACTAGAAAATTTAGTTACAGTGTTATTCTGCTCTGCCATATAGAGCAAATTGTGCATGAAACCAAAACATCCATCAGTGAGTCTGAGGACTACAATATTGTATGTGTAGTGCCAGTTCAGCTTTTATTTAGTTTATGTAACTTGTCATTCTTCTCTGAAATAATTGTTGAACTCTTCGATCATCTTGTTAGATCCCTTCCTCTCACAATTTGCATGAAGAGCTATTAGAAAGGTATGAAATTTAGAAGCAGAATTAGCTCACTATTT
Organism: Typha angustifolia; assembly: GCF_048772165.1. Classification (NCBI taxonomy): domain Eukaryota; kingdom Viridiplantae; phylum Streptophyta; class Magnoliopsida; order Poales; family Typhaceae; genus Typha; species Typha angustifolia. Next base: position 9,616,607 of record NC_133239.1, on the reverse strand, counting down.
GCATGAAGAGATATTAGAAAGGTATGAAATTTAGAACAACATACAGAAATCAACATAACCATATCTAGAAGGGCGATCCTCACTTTGCTATTGGTGAGGATTCAAAACACTAGTAGGTGAAGAAAATTAAGATGATGGAATGGTAGATGAAACAGGAGGCCTCGAGGGAAAGGAAGGCAACAAGAGTAAGAAGCAGTAGAACATCTAACAGTTGGCTCCTTAGGAGAATATGGAGTAGACAAAGGATCAAGTAGTAATCGAATAGAAGATCGATGCTCAAGAAAAGTGAGATCCATAGAATCATGAGAAGAGTAAGGGGTGTCCTAAAATAATGTGACATGACAAGCAATCTGCTTCTGAATAATCAAAGGATCATAGCATTTGCCTTTTTGCTTGGAATTGTACCAAAAGAACACGTCGTACCCATTGAGTAGGCTAGTTGTCATACTCTAAAGCCAAGAAGAAGAAAGCATGCACACCTAGAAGAAATCTCCATCCACCTTAGCTATCTATTATTCTAATCACACTTCTATCGAAAAATAGATCCCAGTTTCGGCACTAGCCGGTTGGGTAGTTTTAGCCCTGTTGCCTGTTGCAGCTGCTGTTGACGGCAGCCGAGGGAAGAGGAAGAGAGAGTCAGGGAGAGAGAGAGAGAGTGAGTGAGGGAGAGAGAGAGAGAAAGATAAAAAGAAAGAAAGAGTGAGGGAGAGAGTGGGATAGCTTAAACTAATAGTTAGAGAAATAAGAAAGAAAAGAGGGAGGAATAGAGATTTTTACTTTTTAAGTTTTATACGTGAGTAATTATTATTTCTTATTTTCTTATAATTTTTTCTAAATTTTTAGAAATTTCTCAACATTTTTAAATAATATTTAGAATTTTATTTAATTAAAATAGTTTGATATGATACAGGCGATCAATACGGCCGATATGGTCGATACAGCCAGTACGTATCGTTTTTCTGGATGATCAATCCCGATCCTGATTCCGATACAGATTTTTGGAACATTGAATTTTCCTTCATGTAATGGCAGACATGAACATTATGAAATCATGTCAAATGTCAATGTAGTTCTACATAGTTGTGCAATGAAAAGTTTAATTGAGAATGTCATGTGTGTAATGTTTTTGACTGCCTTCTTTTATGGTCTACTAAAGGAATCATTGTGTTTTCGTTGAATAGCAAGATAGCTTCATGATCAACATAAACAACTTGTCAAAAAAGCTTGTTTGCTAGCGTAAAATTCGATGATTACATCTATAACAATTCTCTAGTTCCCAATTCTGTAAATTCTCCCATATGACTTAAATTTGTCACTTATTCACTTGCAAGCATTTCTTTTTATGGTCATATACATTAGAAATTTAATGTTTCTTTATTTCCTTTTTGTGCCCTCCCTTATAGCTACACCAAGGCTTTAGAAGTCATAAAGAAACTTCACAAGGATCAAGCACAGGAGATAAAAACCTACAAGCTGAAGTTGGAGAACCTTCAAACTCTAAAGGATGCAGCCTATAAGGTATTCCAAATTAGTCTGCATCTTTTCTGCACCTCTGAACTTCTTAGAATATAAATTCTGTATTTATACTGTAGAACTGCTTGTAGTTTTTCTCATTTGACATCAATGGACATCATCTATAAGAAGTCAATTGTAATGCTCTAGCTCTTGTGCCTTAAACAATAGTTGTCTTTTAATTTCTAGTTGCTTAAGTCCCTCCTGACTTCATTTAGTGCATGAGAAATTTAGAATCCTTTTACCATTGTTGCATGAACTTTAGGTGTGGATGAAACCCATGGTCTAGTGTTGATCTATCACAAATTGCCCAGTGTCTAGCATTGGAGAACATCACAGAGGGAGACTTGAGTTCTTGACCCTGGGAGTTCCAAACTGAATGCTTAACAAAGTCAGCGAACAAGATTCTGCTTCTTTTGTTTTTCAGGGTTTATTTATTGTTTTTTTTTTGTTGCAAATGGCCACCTATTTTTTAACATATTTTCAAATTGACTCCTCTTTTAGGTATATTTGGAGAAGACCTCCTCCACAGTATACAAGGAATGTTCTCACAATATTTTATTCTCTTCATTTCTAAAGCCCTTAAGCCCCTTATTATCTCTCCCCCTTAGTTAAATTACAATGAAGCCACCTGAAGGGCATTTTAGTTGATGTACTAAGAGTAGCCTTTTCAATGAACCAAAGGTAGTTTCGTGCAAATATACCTGAAAAGGTAAAGGTGGCAAAAATTTCAAAAGAGTAGGTTTTGTTTGTAATGAGACTACTAGGTAGGTGGTGATACGAAAAACAACTCTTTATTCCAATCTTCAAACTAAACTTCACTACATCTGCTGAAATAACATCTCTTCAGTTGCCACAGTACATGATATGTCTTGTTGCTGCTAGCCTGCTAGGGGTGTCAATAGGCTTCTCGACTTGCTCGAGCTCAGCTCAAATTGGCTCAGGTGCATGTGTATTTATATATTATATATATTTAACATACATTTTTAATACAACCATCTACTAGCATAGTTGGTTAAGTGCTTTCTTAGTCCTTGTCGACCCAGGTTTGAATACTAGTATTATCCATTTTCCCACTTTTCCTGGCGTGAACTATTGTTTAATGGTTATCTTGATGGAAGCTGCATTTGATGAGCCAATTTTGAGCTGGCTCGGTTTAGACTGAGCTCAAGCTCGGGCCTTATCTTGGCAGGCTTGGTTCAAGCTTGTGCTATGCTAATTGTAATTTTGAGCTGAGCTGAGCCTGACTCTGTTTGCTTGAGCTTGGCTTGTTTACACCCCTAGTTGCCTCTACAGAGTTTCAATTTCTAGTTTAATCCTGATGATTTTCAGCTCCATTCTGTTAATTAGTACTACTTATTTCATCAGCTGTTTTGCTTAATAAGCATTTAAGCTTCTGAAGTTCAAAAAACGATGCATGTTTCTTTGATAAGTCCATTGTGGTGAACACTATGTAATTAGTCATGCTACAGCTTCGTGATAATATTGCTCAAGATCAAGCAAAATCTGAATTGTTGAAGACTCAAATGAAAGAACTGGACATGAACATTCAAGGTGTGGAGAGTAAGATAATGAATACAGAAGCAACTCTGAAGGAACTGAGGAAGCTTCAGGATCAAATCTCAACCAACACTACTGCAAGAAGCACATTGTTTAAGCTTCAACAGACACAATATGCTGCCCTTGCTGAGGAAAATGAAGGTGCATGCAGCCTGTTCAAGTGAACTGATTTCAGAATGCACTCTAATCTCTAACTATTAACAAATAGCAACTATCTTTCTTTTTGTTTAGATACTGATGAGGAATTGAAGGAATGGCAGATGAAATTTCAAGAAAGGATTGCACTACTTGAGACTAAAATAAGTAAGCTAGAAAGGGAGGTGCATGATGAAGAGACCAAAAGTTCCTTGTTGTCACAGATCATCAATGATTCAACTCGAGAGATTGGAAAGCTTCAGGCTGAAGCTGATGTAATTTGCTCTCTGTTTGGCCTTTCTTTCATATCTTCTTATGACGCCCTTCAATATTTGTAGATATGTTTCAGGCTCATATTTCTTTGAAGCATGAACGTGATTCAACCATCCGAAGGATATTTACAAAATATAATCTTGGATCCTTTCCTGATGCTCCTTTCAGCAATGAGCTGGCTTTCAACCTAACAAATAGAATAAAGACAAGATTATTGGATCTTGAGAAGGATCTACAGGATAAGAAGGTGCATGCATTCCCATTGTCAAGAGTTCACTCTTATCCAACTCTTATTTGATACTGGGTACTCCTTTGTATGACTTACATGATTTTAAATTATCTTCTTTAGATATATATATTTTAATTTCAATTTTTTACTTTCCCATCTGTCTGTTTTATAATTTAATGTGCATGTAAGTATGCCGCCCTAATGCAAATATTTATCCTGGACTTCTTTTCTTACCATTATCTCTATGTCGCTTAGTTCAATTCTACTAGTAAAATTGCTTCAAAATGGAAACTTGGAAAGTTCTCCTTTATTTACCTAAATCAAGAGCTGGTGTAAGAATAGATGCAGGCTAGGGAAGCAGGAACTAGGAAGAGACATGGGTCATACCATTCGCCATTAGCACAAGTTCCCACATTCTGAGGCATGCCAACATTCTAGTAGAATCTTTCATGTATTTTTATGCATTACAATCAGCACAATACATTTGGCATGGGCATGAAGATCTGAATGTGGTGTTCAAAGTTTTCTCTTTACATGATGAAGTCTGGCTTCTGTAAAGTCAAGTGCATGCTCTAATGACTAATATGATGTATTACTTCTTATGTAGAAATCTAATGAGATGGAACTTCAGTTTCTGTGGGAGCGTTATGTTGCAATAAATGCTCGTTGCTCGGAAATGGAAGGTCAGAGGCAAGCTAAGATTGAGTCTAAGGTCTGTAAACAGAAGTTGTATCACTATCATTCACTTATTTTCTTTTTCTTTTATTGTTTTTTCATGAGAAGCTACCTTCTTCAGTTAGGTAATTTGAAGCGCATGAAAGAGAAGGAGAAAGAACATGATCTTGCAGAGCAGGAACTTTCAAACCTTAATCTATCTCATATTGATGAACGGGAGCGAAATCTGGTAGTTTAATTTTTAGTTTAGTCCTCCTAGCAATTTATTGAGTAATTCGTTTCAAAATGGGTGACCCATGTTTTCCGTCACAATTGTATATAGCAAATTGAGGTTGAAAGGAAGACACTTGTCCTTGGAGAAAAGGATTATGAGTCGATCATAAACCAAAAACGGACAGAAATATTTAGCATGGAACAAAAGATCAAAGCTCTTTATCGTGAGAAGGACATTTTGGCTAGTGATTCTGAGGATAGAGTCAAATTAGATCTCAAGAAAGAAGAGTTGGAAAGCTGCAAGAGGAAGCAGAAAAAGATGCAAGTCCTCTGTTTTCTTTTCGCCCTTTTCTAAATTTTAGTATATTCATATATTTGTTTAGTTTGCGAATCTTTTGTGACTTGCAATAGAAAGTAACTCATATTTTGATTTTCAGAATGGATGAACATAAAGACAGAATTAGAGGTGTCCTTAAAGGGAGGCTTCCTTCTGACAAGGATCTAAAGAAGGATATCACCCATACCTTTGGGTAGTAATGTCTGTCTCTCAATATATATGCTATATCTGTGTGGAAACTTTATTTTTTGCACTTCACTATCTTTTCCTAAAGAGAAATCTTTGTTGGTGTTTGATTATAGGTAGCAGTAAGCATTTGCTTTGAGCACTTCAGGACTGTTGTAGGTTGTTATTGGAATTTGGAACCTTGGACCAATGCATGCTGACTGTTTCACAATTTATTTTGGTTCTTTTTTGGTTCCCTATTTGTTTATGGCATGGAAACTGACTAAGCATTGTCGTATAAGAGTTCTTGATTCAAGGGGCTTGGAATCTCATTATCTACCATTCATGGATATCCAAGAACATTTCTGATTATTTCAGTTGGAGTTAGACCACTATTTACCTTGTCTTTTGTCAAATTCATTTTGATTTGAGATGGTATATCTTATAATTTGCATCCGATATGTACAGAAGCATGCTGATTTTGTATGAAGTGTTTTTCATAGGGAAAATTTCTCTTTTACCCCTTCAACTATAGGCCACCTTCATGTTCTCTCGATCTTTATTTTCCGACAACTTATCCTCAACTCTTCAAAATTGGCAAACCCCCGGCAGCACAGAAGGAAGTTGCGAATTATTCTGCTTAGAGACCCTTCTGTTTCCCTGAAAACCTGCCTATTTCCCAAAACCTTTTCATTCCCCAAAATCCTTGTCATCTCCTTGAAAACTATTGGTCCTCCAATAAAAGAGGTGGTTGTTTCCTCTATACTGCCATAGATTTAGTGACTTGCTGTCCTCCAAGCAGGAGCACACCATTGTTGGATCTTGGAAGGTTAACTCATATTTGGGTAAGGTAAGGCCTCTAAACCCTGGCAGTTGCTCGATTTTTAGGAAGAGAAAGAAACTACTTCTTGACCCTAAATGTCATTCTCTCCTTCTTGATTTTAGAAGCACCTGTATTAAAGTGATGCGAATTGGGTTAGATTGGATCTATTTGTGGCACGTTGGGCTTATACGGTCAAGCCTATTTATCTAGTTTAGCCATTTACCTTTTTTAGCAGCTGTTATGTTGGTTTAGTCATGAATTCAAGTACCTGCTAATTATGGGTTCAATTTGTTAATTAGTTAATTGAGTTTAGCTAAGCCGATTAATTATTTAGTCGAGTCATGAGATGTATTGTGAACCCAAGTTCAACTCAGGCTAGTCGAGTTGTATTGGTTGATTGAGTCCTTATCTAAGTTGGTCTAGGGTTAGCCTCTATAAATATGTGGAGGAAATCCTAATTTGGAGATTATTTCATTATTGGATTGCTTTGCCACTCCTTACTTCTCTCTATCCCTATCTCTTGGTCGTCGGCCGCATCTCCTCCACCTCCCTCCTTGCCAATTGTGCCACTATTGTTGGTTTGGTCTCTTCTAGCCTCTAGCTTCTCTACTTCTCATTTAACCTATATTCACTAACCCTATTACAAAAGCAAGGCAAATCTATACTAGAACAACCATCAAGGGCAATAACGTGCAAACCGATCCAGGTAGATACTATCTCGATTCGTCGAGTTGTATCACCCTCCGACTTTCGTCTACTCTTCCAAAAATATCTTCCAGTCTAGCCGTCCGATTGGTGCGAAATTAGATTCTTTGGAAAGCTCACTCCCAGGGATACAACATTTTAAAATTTCACGAAGATCCAACGGTTAGATCCACCGAAAAATCTCTCGAAAGTTCCATGCAAATTTCTGTCCAGAATCAGTTGTGAGATGAATCAAACATTTTTGAAGGGAGATCGTAATATGGTATCACAAGAGTGCTGATGAATGTATAAAGGGTCTGCCTCTTTAAACTTGGGTTCAAAGGGGATCAATTTGGAAGCACAATGATTACACTTGGGCGAATGAGAGAGAAGATATGAGGAGGAAGAAGGCAAGGTTTCTTTCTTCTTCCACAATATAGGGCATTTTGATCCATAATTAGGTCATGTGCTAGACATGTGGCCAATGCAACCCTAATTTCCGACGAACAAAAGAACCTATTTTAATGATTTTAAATGCTGAGGGTGTCGAGTTGGAGTCTGAAAAAGATGAGGGGGTAGAAACTTGAAAGTGGAACCTGTCAAAAGTTGAGGAGGTCAATAGTAATTTCTCCTTTCTTGATATGCTCATTCAAATCTGCATATGTTTATCTTGGTTATATTCCTATTATAACATAAGAATACTAGATACTTACAGTCATATGAGTTACCATCACACCTAGTATTTGACTGTTGTTTTATCTATTCTTTACACTGACATCATAATTCAGGTCGCTAAAGAAGGAGTTTGATGACTTGAACTCAAAAACTCTTGAAGCAGAGAAAGAGGTAAAGTTGGTTCAGATGAAAATTCAAGATGCTAAAAGCCACCTGTCAAAGCTTCAAAAAGATATGGATGGTAAATCCAGAATTAGCTTTGTTAACCTTTTGCATGGACTAGTTATATTTGAACTTTGGCTTCAATTAGTAGTGGAAACATGCCCCTCTTTCCTCATTCTAAAATCTCTCCTCCCCTTTTTGAGGGCATGTTTCTTGTTGGCATTTATTCCTTTTCACCTGTACTTTTGCATATGTTCAAGCTATAGTGATGTGTTCATGTCAGGAACCTTTAAGGGGTACAACTTACTTTAGTAGGCCATCTTTATGTATCACCAAGATAGAAAAAAAAAATAAAATGAAGATTGCATGTAACAAACTGTACTTTAAAATGATCTCTATTAGGGGTTCTAATGCCTTTCTATGTTCATCTTACTTTTCCTTTTCTTTTGGAATTTATATTTTTATTTAGCTAGAACTGCTGATTTTGAAACTGTCTCATCTTTGAGGCATACTTACTCTAAGCAAAACATCACTATGGTGATTGGAAATAAGTAAATTCTGGACTGCCATTATAATATAAAGGCTTATGCATTGATATATTTCCTGTCTTGCAGCAAAGAGAAGATTCCTCGACTCAAAACTCCAATCTCTAATCCAGATTTCTTATGACATCGATTCCTTTCCTGAAGTACTATTAGAGGCTATGGAGAAAAGGGATGTACAGAAAAGGTTTCATAGTCTAACCTTTCTGTTATGAAGCCATTCTATCTTCAGTTAGGACAAATCATGCACTGAACTGTTGTCTTCGGCTTTAATGCAGCAAGTACAACATTGCTGATGGTATGAGACAGATGTTTGATCCTTTTGAAAGAGTTGCACGTGCACATCATATATGTCCATGCTGTGAGCGCCCTTTCTCCCCTGATGAAGAGGATGAATTTGTCAAGAAGGTTTTGTAGATTCAATTGTTTCTGACAGGCTGTCTTTACCCTTTGTGCCTGCTGGCTTTCTGTTTTCTTGTTCTATATTTTGAGAACATTGTTAATGTGCTTCTCTTGCACTTCTCAGCAAAGAGTGAAAAGTGCAAGTTCGGCGGAACATATGAAAGTATTAGCTGTAGAGTGTTCAAGTGCTGATACACATTTCCAGCAATTGGATAAGGTCCGCATGATTTATGAGGACTACATGAAACTTGGAAAAGAAACCATACCTTTAGCAGAGAAGAATTTGAATGAACTGATGGAGGATCTCAATCAGAGGACCCAGGAATTTGATGATGTATACTTTAGATTCAATTTCCCATCTATCATAAATTAATAGTAGAGTTTGTTTCTTAGTTATTCAATTTCATCTCTCTATCATACCTTCTCAGTAGACATTGGCAATGGCTAGAATACTAGATTATGTGGAGAGGTAGATTTATAAGAAATTATTATCTTCCTCCTTTGCTGCAGCTGGTAGGGGTTCTGGCTCATGTCAAGGCAGAGAAGGACAGTGTGGAAGCCTTGGTGCAGCCGGCAGAAATTGTTGATAGGCTTTTGCAGGAAATGCAGAATTTGAGACCACAGGTTGAAGAGTTGGAGTATAAACTTGATTCTCGAGGACAAGGTGTCAAATCTGTAGAGGAAATACAATTGCAGTTGAATGCTTTACAGAGCAAAAGGTGCTCTATTTTTTCATAAGTTACCTGATGACATGCAGTTAGCAATATGATGATAAATTAGTTGCATACTATCACATACACATAATCTGAGCACACTTATAATTACACTTCAGAACAGTAAATTGTGCTTTGTGTACTCTGTATTGCAATCACATGGATGCATCATGTAAAACTAAGAATTAAGGCTGCCATGCTGTAGGTGGAAAATACATAGATGAATAGGGATATATTAACCTCAATGTGGTCAATAGTATTTGGAAACTACATGACTGCAAATCCAGTCCAGATGAATGAGTAGGTCTCTATCTAAGCAATTGGAGAGTAATTTATACATAAATTTGATGTGCACATTTGGGTTTTCTGGATGTCATTACAATAGTTGCTTCTGGACAAATTACAAGTGCCATTACATAGCCATATTTGTACGTAATATGTATGTCTACTTTCAAATCATACTTCATGATATAGTCATGTAGATGGTCTTTCCTAAATTAATTTATTTTGCAAATTAGTTATCTGATCCATAGAATTTCTCCGTAACATTTTTCTTAACATGTGGGACACAGATGTAAAATTGTGAATATATAGTTTTGAGACAAAAAAGGCATGAACATATAAGTTGCAATATGCCAGTTAATCAGAAAAGAAATTCTGATTTCATTTTTTTGATCAGAATTAATATCTGAATTCTAAATGAAGGAATCCAGGTTAACCTTTTTGCTTTGTTATTCTATTTGCTGTTAAATGTTGGAACTGTCTTTGAGAGGCTATAATTAATCACAAAATGCTTCTTATTTTTTGTCAAATATCTCCAAATATACTAAGTTGCTACAGTACATTGGCTATTTCTTCTAATAGCTAAAGTAAGAGAGTAAAGGCCTAACCACTAAGACAAATGTTTGGTTGCGGTTCGTATCATACTATGACAGAGGTTATGGGTTCAAATTCCCCCTAAGCGTAAGTGGAGATTTATGGTGAAAATTCTATGTGGGTGCTATATATATTGGGAGGTCATATCGTTTTGGTACGTTATAGCCCATTTGTTGGAGGGTTGACTCAATTATCTATTCTATATATTGGGAGGGTTAGTCCCTTTGCTTAGCTTATAATTAGCCTAAAAGTATTTTTTAAAGAAAAAAAGATAAGAGAGAAAAAAAGAATAAATGACGATAGGATGATAAGAAGAGGTAAATATTTCAATGAATTTTTCTTAAAGGTAACAGTATTTCACAGACTGTTGTACATAAATGGTAAGGGTTGTGTGCAGCCAACATATTGTGATTTACAACCTTGCATTTCTGTTATTCTTAGAGAATACAGCACTGCTGTTAACAGAGAGAAATCTTGCTCTGGCTCTGACCTCTTATCAGACTTGTAGATACAGGTTCCAATTGATGATAACCACTTTGCTGTCTCCTGAGATTGATATCTGACATTAACAAAATTGCAATCTTCCAGATTAGTACTTGTACTTGCAATTGCATTAATTTGTTCTTTATGTCTCAAATGATGAATATAATCTTAGTCACCAGCTAGAGTTAAATCACATTGCCTATGTGAAAAATATCTTGGCCCATTGTTTTACTTTTGGGAAGAAATTATGATTGAAAAAGTAGGTTGTCTCCAGATTTCTGGCATTTACTCTGCTGTCAAACTTCTTTTTGTGGAATATCAATTAAGACAGGTAAAATTGATTATCAGTATAGTGATAGAAGCTCTGTAGTCTGTACAAATGTGGATAAATCTAAGTCCAATCATTGTCTCATCGTAAGATGTTCTCAAAAGTCATAATATATGAGTTTTAGAGATTAACTAGTTCAAGATTTCGATGGTAACCTAATTGTAATTTTATTACAAAATTCTGATAAAATGCTTTCCATTCTCCTAAGATCTTTATGGTGCTTTCTGAACAGGGATGCATTGAGCAGCGAGGTAGAAAATCTCAGGGAAGAGCAGAGATTCCTCAGTGATGATCTATCAAACATACAGATGCGTTGGCATGCTCTTAGGGAGGAGAAGCTAAAAGCATCTAGCATATTGCATAAGGTCAAGAAAGCAGAGGAGGACTTGGTTCTTCTTGGTGAGGAAAATACACAAGTGGATCTTGATGAGAAGGTACATAATGCTCCTTCTGATTTCAGATAGTGCTTATTTATATTTTTTTTTGTTAAGTGGGGCTCCTTATTGAAGACTCTTGCTATAAGGTATGAAATCTGATGATTTTCATTAATTACAGTAGTGATACATAGATATAGGTAGAACTGTGTACCCTACAGTAATCTCTCGTGTTGACCTGCAAATTGTCTCATTCTTATCCATATGAAGGACTATTACTTTTGTTTCTTCTAGAAGTCTGTCGACTTTTGATATTTAGATTTGAGGAAAAAAATTTCTCTTTCCCTACCCTATTTTCCTCTTTAATCTGGCAAAAATAACATACAGGTAAGACTGGCCTATTAGGTTCACTTTAGCATGCTGATTAAATGATTACATTAAGGACTGGGCATTTTCATCCATGTTTCTTTTGCCTTGCATTGTCTAGCAGAACTTGGCAGAGTTTCTCCTAGTTGCAATAGCCTGAAGTATGGTCATCTCCTTTTCAACATGTAGCATGCAACAGCATGTTACAATTTACTATTTCAAGATGAGTAAAATTGTGTCACTCTTACATATTTATGGATTTAACAAATAATTTTGCTGCTAACACTCTGTTATCGCACTTCCTTTTCCTGTAATTCTATGCTTATTTTATTATGCCAAAGAGAGCTAGAATTTCGTCCTAATTGAGTCTATCATGTTAAGAAGATCCAGCTTAATTAAAGTTTAATAAAGAAAAGGTTAGCAAACACTGAATGCTTTCTTGATCTTCAGCGATAGCAGAATTTGGTATTTCTTGACTCTTGTTTTACAAGCTATACCCTGTTGACTTGAGGATTTTCTGTAGTCAATTTGATCTTAATAATTTACCAGGGGTCTATTTTAATGATTGGAGAATGATACTCCTTGAATATGTCATGGTTCCAATGCTAGGCTTCCAAATAAAAGTGTGGATGTTTGAGCTGTTTGTAACAGCACACAGACTGCGTGATGCTCATGAATTTAATTTATGTTCACTCAGCACCTATTGTTGGTAGAACTTTCTGCCTGATTGTTTCCTTGGCCATTGTATCCATCATTTAAGCTCAATTACTAGACAAAAAACCCTTAGGTTTCTTTTTGACGATATTATTCTAACTGATCATATTTTTCTGATAATCCATTCTTTGAAATTATCTTTTCCTTTACTTTCTTTGAGGAACAAAATTTATGTTTATATGTAGATATCATTAAACTAGTTTTCCAGTACCTTTTGTCTATATGTTAATATAATTTTCATACTGCAGAAGCTAGAGAAATTGACAGGGTGAGAAGGTGACAGTGCGAACACTTGTATATCATACCAGAAATTATAACTAGCCATTTCATACTTATACATAAATTTTGTTCTTTATTTTTTGATGCATAGTATTTTAAATATATTTGTGAACATTTGTGCTGAAAACAAAACAGGAGTATCAATTGAAATGCTACCTGCTTACTAGTCTGGCTGTGAACTTTTCAGCATTTAGAAGAAGCTCTTGGCCCATTATTAAAGGAAAAGGACAAGTTGCTGCAGGAGCACACAGATTCGAAGTTGAAACTTGAAGGTGAATATGAAGATCTGGCAGAAAGAAAGAGGAGCTTTCAACAAGAAATAGAAACACTTACAACAGTTAATACAAGGATCAAGGAGTATGCTTCTCTTCAGAGATAGGTTGATATCTTTCATGTTATATTTGTTGATTTTGGCTGCTAATCTACTTTCTTGAAACACCATATTTTAGGTATCTTGATTCAAAGAAAGTCGAAAAGCTCAATGACTTGCAAGAAAAGCACTCTGTCTCACTATCTCAGCTACAGAAATGTGAGAACAGAAAACAGGAAGTCTTAGGAGACTTAAACAAGAGCAAGGAGCTATTACGGAATCAAGATCAGTTGAAAAGAAATATTGATGATAATTTGAATTATAGAAAAACGAAGGCTGAAGTAGATGAGCTTACACATGAAATAGAATCACTAGAAGAGAAGGTTCTATCTATTGGCAGCATTTCTGCGTTGGAAACTGATCTTAAGAGACATTTACAAGAAAAAGAGAGGCTTCTCTCAGAGGTAACAGTGCCATCTCTGTTTATCTAATTAAACATAGGTGTTGTAGACTCTATCTAACCATTTTGTCATGGGTCCCTTCTCGTTTCATTTTTTCCCTATATAAAGTAGGTCTGTCTACATCGCGATCCTGCTAACCTCCTTGTTACTAGGACTTGATGAATGTGAGATGCATGTGCAAAATGTAAAAATAATTTTAGATACAGTAGGCATTGTTTGTCTTCTGTTTCTGATGCATGAACAGCTTCCACCTATTGGAGTTTAATTGTCCTGTTTATATCCAAAGTTTTCCAAGGAATCAATCACTTATATGGAAAACCAAAGATGCTGAAATGATGAATTGATGATAAATCCATGCATTTAAGATTTTGTCAGAAATTCTGCGGGGCCTTGGTACATGACTTAGCAACATTTTGGCAACTTTAAGGCCATACTGGTCATTGCCTTCAATCACTGGTTTAAAATAAAACAGTATGCTCCCACCTAGGCAGCCACTTATGCATTTGCAGTCCCTATCCTGTGCCTTACTGGGCTAATCCTCACAGTACTTGCATATGTTATATTGGAGCTTTAGTTTACTATCTTTTTAGCCATAACTGTTGCTAGACATTACACAACATTCCTCATATAAAGACCATATTTCTCCTCATGATATTTAATTTCGTTTGATTCTCCAAGTTGCTTTGCATCTACTTGTCAATTGGAGTACTATTAAGTATCCAGAGCATATCAGATGTATATGCATCCGCTTACTGTATATTGTTACGGTTCGGATCTGAATCGATCAAGACGTAAGAAAATTGTGAAAATTTATATGGAGGTAGTCTTAGAAGTCAGAGTTTTAATGGATTTGGTTTCATGAGAATCCGATGTCTGGATGAAAAGATATTAATAAAATAGTAGAGTAAGGTAAAATAGGACAAACGGTAAATATCCGACATTGTGGCAGTTGTTGGAGGGTGGTGGACAGCCAAGGGTGGTGGTGGACGACCATAAGGTAGGGTGGCTGCCGGTAGAGAAAGATGGCTAGAATTTAGAAGGTTGGAATGTTTCTACGGCTATGATCTACTCCTAGAAAGATAAGGACGATCTAACGGCTGTGATAAAAGATAAAGACGAAATAATAAAATAACTTAACTTAATATTCATTTCACGACTCCCATAATCAATACATGACTACTCCTATTTATAGGAGTAGAGTCATAGTAGATTGGATCCACATGCGAATTATTCAAGTTATTTAAAATTTAAAATAATAAAATAAAGTTAACTAATTAACTTGACTCGATTTAACCCATATGGTCGGATCATAACATATATGCTCTGTGCCTTCACTTGATCACTTGTATGATGTGGCCACTGATTCGTCTATAGGAATCAATATAAGTCCAATTCTTGGATGCATGACATTGTTGGTATCTTCTTTATCCCAAGGATGGGTCAATATGGTTGGCTAAATTGTTAGTTTTGAATTTGATTGCATTTTGACAAAATTGATTTGGTTTCTAAACCGTATTACATAGTTCATGGAGGCCTTAGTTCATTCCTTCGTCTCATTTTTCCTTCCTTTTCTCTGTTCTCCTATGGAAAAGAATATGATGAGCTTTCCAGATTTTATCTTACTTTGGTCCTCTAAAGATTTTAACTTAGTGAGTATGTCATCAAAGCTTCCTAATTTTACGGAGAGAGTATATCTATACTCTATCAAAGTGATTTCCACTTGTCTCTATTAATGTCATCTTTAGAAACCAACAACTCTTTTTCCTTTTTTTTTTTTGCTAAATATTATAATAATCGAATGTGGTTGCCTCTCATTGTCGTATAATTTGTGGTATTGATGTTGCTAGCTGCCAGGAAGCTCATATCCTCATGGATCAGTTTAAGAGATGGAATTAACTTTCTGCTAGCTTTGCAGTTGAATAGGTGTCATGGAACGCTCTCAGTTTATCAAAGTAATATATCAAAGTACAAGCTTGACCTTAAGCAGTCTCAATACAAGGACATTGACAAGAGATACTCCAATCAGCTTATCCAACTTAAGGTAGAAATTGGCTTTTCCAGTGTGAATTGGATAAACTTCTCAATATTGTCACTGTTGGATGTCCCTAACTAGCACTTTGGTTGCAGACAACCGAAATGGCAAATAAGGACTTGGATCGCTATTACAATGCTCTTGATAAGTGAGTACTCACTGATACCATAAATTTCATGTTTCCTATATAGTAAATGATTTTAAATTTATGATAATGAAACATAATGAGGTGATTTGGTGTATTGTGGGTTTTTTTCAGTTAAGTAAGATATATAAATTGACAAACATCTTCAATTTATCAAATAAACATCAGTTGCTACAAGACACTCATTTAAAGATAACTAAGGTTCAAGTTGCACAGGAAATTGAGAACCTTAGATTACAATGAAGAATAGCCTCTTTAAATTGGTTTTTAGATTTTTATTGTTTATGTTGAGTGATCCTTATATTTAGAGATAGCCTCATTAGATCGCTAAATTAGATTTTTGAATAGTTAATTTTGTGCTGAATGATCCTCTTTAAAAGGAAGTCATCATCTTAAGACACCTACAGTATTTCATATCTGTACTTTGTCTAGTGATGTAAAGCTTGACTAACTGCTTTTTGTTTTCTGAAAAGGGCCCTAATGCGGTTCCATTCAATGAAAATGGAGGAGATAAACAAGATAATCAAGGAATTATGGCAGCAGACATACAGAGGACAGGATATTGACTACATAAGTATTCATTCAGATTCTGAAGGCGCTGGGACTCGATCATACAGCTACCGAGTAAGTGAAAAGAACCACTATGTGGGATATTCCATTACTGTTACTAGTGTTCTGCCATCTTCTTTACAGGTCCTTATGCAAACTGGTGATGCTGAGCTGGAAATGCGAGGAAGATGTAGTGCTGGTCAGAAGGTGAGACTATTAGTTACACGTGTTTACTTTTGTCTTCATGAAGCTTCTGTTAATCCAGAAGCTCAAGAGATAATAGGAGAAATAATCCGTCAAGTGCTCTAATCAGTTTATTCGATAATAAGTGGTGTGGATTTGACACTGTTAACTTTAATTTATTATTGTTGGTAATGTACAGGTTCTTGCTTCACTTATAATAAGACTGGCACTAGCAGAAACATTTTGTCTTAATTGTGGGATTCTAGCACTAGATGAACCAACGACTAATCTCGATGGGCCCAATGCAGAGAGCCTAGCTGCTGCTCTGTTAAGGTAACACCCCCAGTAAACAAACTTGAGAGTTACAATCAGCTGCAGTTTGTTCCTCAAGCTGATTCCTTTTTCTCTTCTTGTTCTTGCGTGATGTTGTACAGAATTATGGAAGACAGAAAGGGTCAGGAGAACTTTCAGCTGATAGTAATTACTCATGATGAGAAATTTGCTCAGATGATTGGCCAACGCCAGCATGCAGAAAAGTATTATCGTGTCACAAAGGATGAACGGTAAGCCTAGCACACCATCCCTTCTCTTTTCTTCTCCTCCACCCCCTTTTCTTTGATGTTAGCTTTTACTGACCGAGTTCAACCATAACTTGTAGTCAACACAGCATAATTGAAGCACAAGAGATATTTGATTGATGGCAATCATCAGTAACAGAGAAACAATGCACATATCACTAGCCAATCCTTTTGCCTCTATGGTAGCAACGCGTAGCTTTACTCAGAAGCATTAAAGGCAAGAGAAAGACTGTAGAGTGCTAATGCTAATTGATAGCAGCTAACTTGATTACTTCTAGACTGATGGCCACAGAGACATTTAAATACTACTATGACCAGATCGACTTCGCTGGTTCAAAGTCAACACTGGCAGTGGAAATATTTATCACAAGATGAATGAGGAATGTATTTTGTACTTTATGTTCTCCTGTAAATGGATTATCTCAAAACTGTTGACAAATTAACAGGAAACATGTACCATATTCCTCTCTTTTTGCCTTCTATAAAATGCTTTGGGGGAAATTGTTGCTTTCAATTTCAAATCTTTCTACGTATGGATCAGTTTTAACTTGCTTGCCAATAATCTAATGATGTATTAAGAAATATTGTATTCGGAATAAAAAGATATTAGTTTAGCAGTTTACATCTCTTGGGCTTTTTTTCTTATTGAATTGTTCTCCTACGTTTGAATTCCACATAATATATTTATGTAATAAGCAAAGGTTTCTAGTCCATTAGCTATTCGCATTGTGCATGAAAGCATAACAGTCAAACATCATAATTATCCAGACGTTCTAAGGAGAGGATTCATCCTCAAGCTGCTCACATCTCGACGATAACCTTACCAGTTGCATGGCCTTCAATACTCTTAGCCCAAGCTTCTTCTGCTTTGCTCAGGGGATGCCTCGAGTCGATCACTGTCTTAAGCTTCCCTTCCTTCACCAACTCAACCAGAAGTTCCAGGTCTTCCTTCCTGCGTTCCATTAGCAGTGGTACCAACTGCTTTTTCGAAAAGGTCACTCTCTTCAAGACAGAAGTAAGTATCGATGCGAAATTGGGTGTTAAGTCAATGACCTTTCCTTTGGCACTTAAATTCGGCTCAAATGTCGACCAACTGATTCCAATGGTGCAGTGTACAACTGAATCATATTTCTTACCAGATGGGCTTGTCAAGCTTGCACCCTCTGGTGTCTTGTAATCAAGCACCTCATCTGCTCCTAAACTCTTCACAAGTTCTACATTCCGAGCGCCGCAAGTAGCAGTGACATGAAGGTTCCCTAACTTTGCAAGCTGGACTGCGAACAATCCAACACCACCGGATGCAGCTGTGATCAAGACGTTTCTGGGCTCACCAGTACCATCGAATTTGGTCCCTGTGTATTTAAGTGCCTGGAGGGCAGTCACAGCAGCAATAGGTAGGCCAGCACCTTCAGCTGGAGACACTTCAGGGGGCCTCTTGACTGTTTGACGAACCGGTGCCACAGCATATTCTGCAAATCCGCCTCCATTCTGTCATTACAAGAATTAATTATGAAGATATGAACTATTAATATGCACAATGACAGCCTGAGAACTAAATGCAAATCATTAGCAAGTTGTCTAAATGGCCAATGTTGCACAAGTAACCAAAATGAGCTCTTCTTCTTCTCTAACAAAACAGTCTATTTAAGTGACGTTGTTCTCAGAATTACTTCCTTTGTTAACTTCTCTTCAATAGCTAGTTTAATATAGGCATTCAGATGCGAGCCATCGGCTGAATATGTCTAAGACTGGTAAAAGCAAGGTCAGAGAGGGGAAAAATATGAAGAAGCATATATATATTAGTTTTGAAATAAATAAGATGACAGAATTTCTAATTAAATAGTTGTCCTCAATAAAGTCCCGTAATGTGTACTGCAGCAACACGTGATGTACATAAATAGTTTATAATTGTGATTTTTGGCATTGTGTTGTGATGTATTCAACGATAAGAAAACACAAGGCACTTACCCAGTCGCTAAGAAGGGACACAACCTTGTCACCTGCCCTGAAGTTGTTCACGCCTGAACCAACATCAACAATCTCTCCTGCAACATTAGTTACTGTTCCAAAGAACACTCATAATCAACTTTGGTGATTGTCTCCGAAGGATAAAAAAAATTACATAGCAAGGCTGTAAATCCATTAAAAGGGAATTGGACAAATCAAAGGATAGTTATGTATCCCATTGCAACAGGCCATGATTGCCAGAAAACAAAACCTTTGAAACTACTAAGAAGAGCACCCCAAAGAGGGGGGAGAAAGGACATGAATCAACAGCTATACTAGAGAACAGATCAGCAGGTGCCCAACAGAAGCCAATGAAACTGCGTCGAAATCTAAGCCAAGCCTACAACTAAGTTTTGGTTTGAATGTTGAGACACCAGAATCTAGGATATTAAAGGCATGTATATTCCCAACTTTGATGTAACTATGTATAATCCTTTTCAAGAAATTAAAGGAAAACGTTGCACTTTAATTATAAAACAGACGCACAAAAATCTCAACAAGTACACATACTTGTCATATATTTGGTGAGATATAACAATTATAGAATTAAATGAAACTTTCATGACTAAGGAATAGATAAAAGAATGATAGAGAATTAAATATTAGGTCAAACTTCAAGAATAAAGAACAGGTAAAATCATTACCACACTCGGAGCTAATCAATTTTCAGCATGACACTTTGAAGCAAATCGAAAGGTAAAGCACATCATAGAATCATTAGATAACTACATAACCTTTTAGATCATACAACAATTTCCCCATTTTAGAAGAAAGGACAGTACCAGGTATGAATGGAAATCTAGTAGGCAGAAGAGGTCGTATTACTCCTTTCTGGATTTTCCAGTCAACTGGATTAATGCTTGCAGCTTCCAATTTTAACAGGACTTCATCTTTCTTTGGTGAAGGAATTGGAATCTCAACATGCTGCATTTACAATACTTAAAATAATGTAAACTATAAACAATTTCACTTCCAGAATATATGAGCTTGTAACTGGTAGAAAAATATACGCATCCTGTTTAAGTAAGCAAGTAAACATTAAACTCTCTGTATAAACTTAGCAGCTAGCGCAACAAAATACTAAGATTTCTAACACAAGGTTACTTCACTTTGAAAAGGATATTCACAACCTCTGATCTGTTGCAGAGGAAATATTGCCGTGACTTAGCTAGTCTAGAGATTGGATGGATTAAACATAATACAAAAGTTCAGCTAATCTTCAATGAGATTTATTAAAATCTTATTATCATCTGCTATTCATATTTAATATTGCGAAGGGAACAGTACTGAGTGGAAATCAAGATACTAAAAGTGAGGACCAAAAATAAGAAAAAGTTTAACTTCACAAGAAGATGTCCAAAATAAGTTTATAACTAGGGAACCATCTACATTGTAAGGTCACCAGGGTCATCTACTCAGGTTGCAAGAACAGACTAATATGCAACATGAAGTCATGAGTAAACGAGCCAACTGGAAGCTGAACAAAGAGATTATTATCTCAGATAATGCTATCATGAGATATATAGACAAATAAGTGAACCGCAACATTATGAGAAAGAGTTTTACTATATTATCATAATCAGATAAATTATATCTAATATGCTACGGAGGTAATCAGAGAAAGAATAGTAATATTGAAGGTATAGAAGAGATGTCTCATTAACATCTGAACTAGAGACTTAAACTACACATGCATCATTTTAAGGAACAAAGACTAGAAATACAGGACAACACTTCATAGGGAATATAGGTCCATACAATGAGAGCCTATGGGACGATTAGAAACTAAACAATCTTGAAGAAAGTTGCAGTAAGAAATTACAAGATAACTAGCTTTTAGCAAACTCACCGTCTACTCTAAAATGTAGGGTGATTGACCTCGGTGTTTTGATATTTTATAATCTAACCTTTTCCCTCATGTCTAGGCTTGAGACATTTTAATAGGTGCAAGATGATTGTTATACATGAGCTTCTAGAGGTTATATATTTTTGATAATTAGATTTACCAGAAATAAATTTAGGATCTTCTTTCCAATGGCATGTTCTGTCCCATTCAACAGGAGCGACTTTCAATCCAGAATAAACACTTTGCAACAGCATAAACAGATTTATATGTAGTTGTATCATCAAGCAACTAGCACCTACATCCGATTTTGTACCTTCTCCCAACCTTATCAAAAGATCATTTACTTAGTTATCATGATCAGTAACTATGCAATAATCAATTTAGCTAGCCTATTAGATTGCTTATAATATTTGTAAGGAATATATAAATTGTATAAGTCATGTTCATAGTTCTCGAATATCTGCATTCCTCAGAATCTTATCTTTTCAGTGCTCCATAATCTTGTTGAAGGTAAAAAAAACCTTCTCATAAAAATTTGTGACATCTTAATGATACTTCGTTAAGCATTAGATTTAAACATCTAATGCCTTAAGTAATTAAGGGTTATATAAAATTCTACAAAAATCAACTCAGATAATTTTCTTGAACACTTCTGAAGATGGATAGGTGAAGGTTGGTTGTCAGACAGGAAACCCAATTACTTTTAGATGATTTTGAAATGCCTTTCATGTGGGATTATAATATATAGTATCCCATAAAAAACTTTACATGGGTCGAAATGTCAAGGGGCAGTATTACAATGCAGCTTTGGCATAAGTTCAGACCTTCTAAGGTGAATTTTTCAGGTCATCCAACTTCCTAAGGATCTAATCTTGAGAAGAAGACATGCAAAGCTTCCAACGACACATGTATAAGAAGTAATCCACTAAATGTAAGATTGGAAGAAATATCTGCGTTAATGTTAGGATCAACAAAGGTCACAAATTCTCTTCTCCCAAATTTTCCTTTAAAAAAGCTTGTCAGGTTCTAAGTATCGAAATCGGGATCGAAATCTGCCGTCTAAAAAAACGATACGTATTGTCCGTATCGACGGTATCGGCAGTATCGAACTGTATTTTAAAATAGTTTTTAAAATACAAAAAATTCTTAATTTTTTAGAAAAATAATAATAAGATATAAATATAAATTATTCATATATAAAATCTAAAAAGTAAAAAATAAATATTATTTTCTCAATTTCTATTTCTCCTCTTTTCTACCACTCACACACTCTCTCCCACACAAATTAAAAAAAAATTTTACCTTCTCTCCACTAATTCTTTTTTTTATCAAACTCTCTTCCACTAACTCTCTCTTATCAAACTCTCTCTCCTACTAACTCTTTCCCTTAAAAACTCTTCCTCTCCCTCACCTACTACCACCTCTTTAACATAGTTTTTTAATTTTTGTTTTCTCTCTATGTCTCTCTCTCCTCTTCCTCTCTCTCTCTCCTTCTCTCTCCCTCTTACTTACTGCTGTAACCCACAAACTCTATCTCTCTCTTTTTCCCTCTCTTTCACTCTCTCTTGCTATCTCTCTCTCTCTCTCTTTTTCCCTCTCTTTCACTCTCTCTTGCTCCATCTCTCTTTGTTTCTCTCTTTCCCTCTCTCTCTCTTCCTCCATCTCTCTTTGTTTCTCTCTTTCCCTCTCTCTCTTCCTCCTCTTTCCCTCTCTCTCTTGCTATCTCTCTCTCTCTCTTTTTCCCTCTCTTTCACTCTCTCTTACTCCATCTCTCTTTGTTTCTCTCTTTCCCTCTCTCTCTTCCTCCATCTCTCTTTGTTTCTCTTTCCCTCTCTTGCTCCTTCTCTTTCTCTCTCTTTCCCCTTTCTTTCTCTCTTACCCATGCTCGTCTCGGGCGGGATCGGCCGATCCCGACCCGAAACGAGTATCGACCGATCCCGACTGAAACCAATAGATTGATTTCGGCCAGGGTACAGCCGATCCCACTCCGTACGTGGCTTGTCTTAGATTTAGTCTCATCTATCTCCAGTGCCAGAGGAAAAGAAAAGGAACAAAAAGAAAAATAATTTTTTTTTACCCTCGTTACGCATTCATCCAATACCTAATCGATCTAATTTTTAACCAAAATAAAAAATAAAAATTTCAATCAAGCGCAGTGCATCAATACCCAACTCAAATTCCTCATAAAAACCATTCCAATATAAACAAAGAAGAGTCTACAGGGGCACATAACTATACCTTGAGGGCGGCGGCGCCGCCACCATAACCTCCGTACCGGACGGCTTGCATGGTCCTCCCGGCCATGGAGCGAGAGCAAGAGGAGGGGCAATTCGGGAAAGTAGGAGGCACCGTAGGAATCTCGAAGAACGCCTCGGATACTTGTACGAGTTGTAGTAGTAGCGCCACGTTTTGTGGCGGGTAAAGGGAAATTACGCAAATGTCCTTCCGAGAGTATCGTGTGGGAATCTGCGTCTATGTACCGTCTTCTAATTGCTTATTGAATAAGAAGGGCAGGGTGGGTCCTATTACTATTCTCGCGTACACGTGGTAGAAAAATTGGGATTTCGTGTTGAAGTATGCATTGCTGGTTCATATCAAGAATCTGATGCAATATAAGGAATAAACGGGGATTTATAAACTAATAAATATAAGTAATACATTGACTTTTTAACTATAAAAAAATATTAGTAGATTTTTCTTTTAACATGTTATTGTGTGATCGATGTTATGCACTATTTTACCATTATTTTAGAGAAAATAAAGAGATAAAAATTAAGGATAAAATAATTATTTTCCTAGTTTAGTGGGTTGATGTCTACCACATAGTAGATAAAAGAGGTGTGGGTAAAAAAATTGGTAATAATTTGAGTTTTAGTGTAATTATCCCTAAATCACACTTTGCAGTTCTGAGATTGATCATAAGTCTGTAGACTAACTATAAGCTAAATAAAGAGGCTAATTCTTTCTATTACATAGGTTGAACAACTAAATCAACTCTCATAAAAAATAAACTACAATATAATCAAATATTGTACATATAGCACTCCACAATTTGAGTTTTAATTGCTTTTAGGGGTTGATTGTTGTCATGTTCTCCGGCAATTTACACGATGATAGGTAGAAGTTAATTTACAATGTTTTTCAAATAATAAAAGCAAAGGTAAGTATTATGTCTGAAGATCCAAGAGGTAGAATATAATTAAACATTAATAAGCACATAATAGGTTGAGAGGGATGAGCTAACTTTCCTTTGGATAAGTAATATAATTTGAATTGTACTAAAAATTTTATGTTAACTTCTGAAAACCACTTTCTTTTAACACTCTTTTTGAGATGTTAGTTTTGCTTCATTGATGAAAAAACGAAAAATTTGTAATTTGGTTTTTATCAATATCGCATTTTACTATATATAAATATTTATTATTTGACCTCTACATTTTACTTTTAATGTCTCAAAGATATCCTAAGTTAACTTTAAATAAATTTGAATATAAATTCAATATTTGTAGAATAATTTTATTTAGGAATAATTCTCTTTTTATCCCCTAAATTATCATTATTTTTCACAATGACTCATTGAATTATTTTTTGGTACAAAATGACCTTCTGAACTATCAAATATACCCCACATCTTTAACGTCATAGGTTAAATCAGAGAAATAATCAAATTGCACCTCCATTTTGGTCAACATAAAATTCTCTATTGTGTTACACATGCATATTAGGGGCAAATATGTTATATTTTTTTGAAACGACTATCATATGATAATTTATGGATGAAAATAATTAGCAGAAAGGATGATGTGACATTTTTGATAGTTCAAGAGACTATTGTGTACCAAAAAAAAAATTCTTCAAGAGGTTATCATAGAAAAATATGTTAGTTTGGGTGGTGTAAAGAAAAAATTCACTTTTATTTAAAGCACAATGCATATATTATATCTCTACGATGACCTTTATTGTTTCATGGCCATCCGTGCTCTTAGCCCAGGCCTCATTTGCCTTCTCAAATGGATGCCTAGAATCCACTATTGTCTTCACCTTCCCTTCACTAACTCAACTAGAACCTTGTGGCCGTTTGTAACACCAGGATAATTAAAAATAAAATTGGCATGTGCAGGTGAGGGGCATGTGCGCTGCCCTAAGGCATGCACGTGCGACCTGTGCCCCACTTCCCCATGTCGTCTCCCTCCATTTATTTTTCTCTTTTCCTATCTTTTCTCTCTCATAACCATCGCCATAACCTCCTCTCTCTCCGAAGAGCTGCCGGAGGACACCAGCCCTATGGAGTGATGCGTCGAAATGTCCTCTTCAACTAGGTATGAGTAATTTGGGGTTTAATAAAGTATTTAATGTTTCCTCCCATTTTCCTTTTCATCTCGGTTTCGTCAAAAATCTGGTCGACCGGCGTCCTCGTGCTTCCCGCCATCGGTCCCAAATGTTTCCCCTCACAGCCCTCGTGCTGGTGATGCCTTTTATGGGCCGTCTCGTCTCCCGATGGAAGCTACAAGTGGTAGCCACCCCTCGTTTGCTTCGATCTATTTTTTTTTTGGCCATCATCACCGACATCTCCTCCCCTTAGCCATTCAGGAAGCTTCCCTTCCACAAGGGGAAGTTGATGGCATCTCATTTCAAGGCTCTTGTAGCCCAGGCGACGTTGTGGACCAACTCCATGGCTGCCTGCCATGGAGGAGTCCTCCCTCTCACCATCGGCCACCTATGCACTATGCACACTCTCCTTGACCTCCTCCTCCCCATCGTGTCATCTTGGTAACTTGCTGGTTCGCTCCCTTCCCGTCGAGTTTCTTTTCTTCCCATCATGATGGGCTTGTGCCTCGCCTTCGGTATTGTTGCCACCTCATGTGCCTTTTTCTTTGGTCGGAATGGGTCGACAAGTGTGTTGCCCAACTATCAGTGGTGGCATTCGCCAGTAGCCTCCCCTCCTTCTTCCCTCGACCGACCTTCTATGAAAGGTGAGGAAGGAGGGGGAGATGTGTGGTTGGGCTAGGCTGGGTGCGGCTCAGCCCAACACGAATTTGGTTGTGCTGCGGGCCAGCCCAATTCTTTGGGTGGGTTAGGTTGTAGGTAGCTAGGCCCATATATGTTGTGGGTTGGGCTATAGCCTAGCCCAAGTGGCAATCTGAGCTAGTTGAACTTCGGGCCCAACCTTTGGGTGGGTTAATTTTAGGCACGACGCGACCGGCCATATTGTGGCCGTCTTCGTGCCCAAGCCAAGCCTAGCAGGTGAGAAAGTTTTCTCACCTACCGTGACAGGTTTAGGCGCGCCACGTGCACCTAGGCCTCCCTCCCCATCATTTCTCGCTCTCTCTCTCTTTAAATCTCTCCCCTTCTTTCTCTCTATATAGATTTTTCTTCCCCCCATCAACCTCTCTCTCTCTATCTTTAGACCACCGACCTGCTGTTGTCGCTGCCACTATTGCCACCTCTATTGACGCCGATGAGCTTCCTCCCTCCTAATCCTCTCTCTCTCTCCCATTCTTCCTCTTTCTCTCTCAAGTTCGTCGGAACTGAGCTGCCGGTGAGAGGCCAGCCATTGGCTAGCCAACAGCGGTCGAGCCCCTCCCCACTGCCCCGGCTCCTCCTCCCCTCCCTTCTCCTTCTCCTCTTCTCTTCTCTTCTCTTCTTCTCCTTTCTTTCTTTCTTCTTCTTCTTCTTCTTCTTTTCTCCTTCTTTTCTTCTTCTTCCTCGATTCTTCTCCCCATAACTATGGCAATAGTCTTATTTGCATTATTATTATTATTTATTTATTTAGTTAGGTATTTGTTTTCTTAGTTAATGGAATAGATTATTTAGATATTAATTATTTTAATTAATATATAGATATATTCATTGATAAGATTATTATTAATTATAATTAGTAAAATTAATTAGTTTCCTTAACTATAATCATGAGATTTATAGATATACACTAATATTCATAATATATACATTTTAAGTAAGTTTAACAATTTATTATATACTATTGTGTGTAGAATAAGATACTAGTCTTAATTTATTAATTGAGATAGAGTAAAAATTACCAATTAGTTATAATTAAATTTTTGTCTTATATATATATATAGCCTTTTATCTTTTATAAAGAAGAGAATAACTCTTTTTATTCTTATTTTGAAACTAGCATTTTAAGATAATACTATATTTATAGTATTAAATTATATCTATAATATAAGTCTAAGCCATTTAATAAAAATAAAAGAAGTAATTCTATACTTAATAAACAATCATATTTTAAGCAAATAAAGTCTAATTAGATAACTAACTAACTTTGTATCACCTAAACATTTTCAGAACCCAACCACATTGTTTGAGACCCCGTGGATCTGCTGGATAGATTATCTATACTTTATAATGAGATGATCTCTGGTATGAATATGCATGAGATAGACTATGATGAATATTCATGTGATAGATATATGATTAGAGATTACATAGCATCATATCTCTTTTGACTCCTCTTCCACCTAAATTTTTGATATGCATTGACTTGTTATAGTATTAGATATATGCACGTGATCTATCATATATGTAACAACCTAGAACTAAAAAAACATTAATATGGGCATGACGTGGTCGGCTACACTATGGTTGACCTCGTGCCCATATTGTCGTTGTTGCCACGGTGGCCAAGGTGAGCCCGTCTCTCTCTCTCTCTCTCTCTCTCAGGTTCGTAGAACAGAGCCGCCGGCTGCTGGCTGGCCAACAGCAGCTGAGCCTCTCCCCGCCGACCCAGCTCCTCCCTTCGCTTCGTTTCTTCTTCTCTTCTCTTCTTTTTCTTTCTTCTTTCTTCTTCTTCCTTTCTTTTTCTTCTTCCTCGGTTCCTCTTTCATGGCTGCTATAGAGCTGGGCTCGAGCCTAGCACTGTAGGGGCTGATAGTGCTGGGCCGAGCTCAGCACTGTAGCAATTTCTTTCTTTTTCTGTTAAGGATTTTATGTTAACTAATGCATTTAGTTTAATTAGGCAGTTAATTATATTGTTATATATATATATATATATTTATATTCGATAATATATTTATTAGCTAATTATAATTAGTGTAATTAATGATTAATTATATTATAAACATCTAAATATACCTATTATTTATGTAGAAGCTTACTTGCATGTGATAGATTAATACTTAGCTTCATTAGTTATAGTCGTGAGATTTATAAACCCTAATATTCATTATTTATATATAGCTAGTGCGTAATTCTATCAATTTAATTATACTATTTTGTATAGAATAAAATAATAGGCTTGTTTATTTATTTGCTTATTTCTTATATTATATAATTAAGTAAAAATTATATAGTTTCTAACTTAAGAAACAGTAATAATCATAAATTAGTTATAATTACACTTTTGTCTACACTTATATTCTGATGTATAATTAGACATATTTAGCCTTTTATTTTATAATTACATATTTACACTATTTAAACAAACATAAAAGAGTAACCTTTTTAATCTTATTTCATCACTAGCATTTAATAATAATAGTATATTTATAACATTAAAACCTAATAAATCACCATATTTTACATGAACGGATTCTAATTGGATAAACGACTAACTTCATGCTACTTAAATATTTTTCAGATCTCGAACCCCTTATTTGAGACCCGGTGGACCCTACTAGCGATGAGTTGACACTTGATTGGTAGATGTGTGGGATACATGGTTTGTGTCTTCTAAACAAACGATGAGTCGTCTTATCCTCTAGACGCCTTTATCAAATTAGGATATATTATATAATTATGTATATTCATGTTTTGGCCTTCAACATGATTATATGATCTTATCTAGAAATGATTTTAGTTGAGCATATTATATCATGTATATAATTAGATTGATCTGGGATATGTGTATATTGGTGATATATAAAGATGACTGGCGATTATTATATTATTATGACTTTATGTCGAAATGATTTTTAGCATGAGTATGTATGTAATAGACTAGCATGAGTATGCATGTGATAGATGTATGATTCAATATTGCATTGCATTATATCTCTTTTGACTTCTCTTCTATCTAAATTCCTGATATGCATGATTTGTTATAGTACTGGATAAAATATATATGATATGTTATTTAGAAAAAAAGTATGAAATTTGATCGATAGGATAGTTGATAGAAAGCGTGAAGATACTTGAGTGGGCGCGAGGGTTAGGACGCGCTTGGTGGATGATTGATCACTCGATGTAGTCGCGATGGATGTTGATACCCTTAGCAGATGGCATGGTATGATTATGATTGAGATACTCTTGCGGATGACAGGGTATACTCTGAGTGTTTGGCATGTTAATGAGACCGGATACACAATGTTGACTGTGCATAGTGGTCTAGTATGATGATGATATTTAGAGGTGACATTGATGATTGAGATATTGAGAAATGCATATGATTTCATAATCATTTAATTAGTTGATTATTGAATAGTCAATATGCATCATATGTGGTTGCATTTGATATCATAGCATGGCCATGTTCAGCATGCATTATATATGTCATATTTGAGAGAGAGTTATGATAATGGTATAACATGAAAATTTATTTATACATTATTAAGAATTATATACTTTGATTAGTTATGACATGATATCTACATTTTATTTATATACTATTAAGGATATATTCATATACTCATTTATGACATAATGCTCTTATGCGATTCATATTATCCAATACATGATTAACTTTATTTTTGGCATCACTAATTCGAGGTAAGATCTATTCATAGAGAATTTTGCTCATGACTATTTTTTTTCTAACCCCGTCAGATATGTGGTACGTGAT
The DNA here is from genome assembly GCF_048772165.1 of Typha angustifolia. Classification (NCBI taxonomy): domain Eukaryota; kingdom Viridiplantae; phylum Streptophyta; class Magnoliopsida; order Poales; family Typhaceae; genus Typha; species Typha angustifolia. Next base: position 9,587,176 of record NC_133239.1, on the reverse strand, counting down.
AACGACTTAAGATATCTTGAGAAGATATTTAGAATAATAATGAGGTGAGATATAAGTGCGATACGATATAGATGATAGTTTATATAGAAATTGAGTTATATCGTTGTTTGCTATATTTGTAGTTTATTGTATCAGACGATGATTTGTATAATACAGGTCAAAATATAGGTACTCGTGTATTGGTTATTTTAATTGTATCTCAATGGTTTGTCGTGGCTTATGTGGGCCTTGCCAGATTATATAATTGTGTAGTATAATTGTTGTGGATTTAGATATAAATATGTTAGCAGGTTTTATTTGATGATTTTATACTTTATTTTGTGATTGAGTATGTGAGCTTAGGGCTTATCTGTACGTGGCGACCTTGCTGTCCTACTGTATGCGCCGCACATGTCGTGTGGGCGCATGGGTGTGCACATGTTGGTGCTGGGCAGGTGCGTTACAATATAAAAGGAATTACATAAATCTCATTGATAGGAAAGTTGATAGAAAAATCATGAGGGTTTCCAAGTAGGCGCTAAGGTTAGGGGTGCTTGATGTGATGTTTATGGTCGCTGATATGTGATATCTCGTGGCCCATGTCAGAAGTCAGTTGAGTCTAGTGCGCATAGACAATCGGACACCTATCGTTCGCTAAAGCATGCGTGTGGCGAGTTACCCTCATGTGATTTCTATTAATTGGTGGGGTAGCCGATCTGAATAGATATTGATATACCCTTAGCGTATGGCAAAGTATGATTATGATTGAGATATCCTTAGCATATGACAGAGTATGATTATGATTGAGATACCCATAGCGTATGGCAGAGTATGATTATGACTGAGATACCTTAAGTATGGTAAGGTATTGAGATACTTTAAGTATCGAGTATTTAGTGTTGACTATGCATAGTGGTATAGTATGATGATATTATTTAGAATCGATATAGATGACTAAGATGTTGAGAAATGTATATGACTTCATTGTCATCTAATATACCTGATTATCGAGTGATCGTTATGCATCATATGTGGTTGTATTTGATATCATAGTATGGTCATGGTCGGTATGTATTATATGTAGCATATTTTAGAGAGTTATAATAATAGTACGATATAGAAATTTATTTATACATTGTCGAGAATTATATAATTGATTAGTTATGACATGATATCTACCATACATTTATATATTATTGGGAATATATTTATATACTCATTCATGACATAATGCTCTTATGTAATTCATATTATCCAATACATGATTTACTCTCTATTTGGCATCACTGATTCGAGAAAGGTCTATTAACTAAGCCTTTAGCTCATGACTCTATTTTATTTCTTTTCTAACCACCTCAGATATGCGATACGTGATAGCGATTTGAGATATCCTGAGAAGATATTTTAGAGTAAAGATGAGGTGAGCTATAGACTTGAGATGGTATAAAAGATAGTTTATGTAGATATTGAGTTGTATCATTATTGAATATTTGTACTCCATTGTATCAGACGATGAATTGTATAATATATGTCAGATTATATTACACTTGTGTATTAGTAGTTCTAATTGTATCTTGATGGCTTGTTGTGGTCTGGTTGAGTCCTGCTAGATTATATAGTGAGCTAGTGTATATTATTGTAGACTTGAATTTTTATATGTTAACATGCTCATTTGGTTTATAGTATGTTTTATCTCTAAGATGAATTATGTTGAGGGCAAGTGTATTTGTGTGTGGCAGCTGCGCCCGCCCTATTGTGTGTGCCAGGCGTGCCATATGGGCGCGTGGGCATGCATGTGCCTGTGCTTGCTCTGGGTGGGGGCGTTACAGTTGTGGTCCTTAGGTTAGTTACAATCCATCATTTTGCTTTTGGCCTTAGGTTGGCCTAAATAGATTAGCTGCTCTTTAATTTATTTTAATATAATATATTTATTTTATTTATTTATCTTTACTAACTTGAGCCTCAATTATTAATCATCTTTAGATGGTAGTTTTGGTTAGTTATAATATTTATTATAAATCAATGTTAATAAAATAATAATCATATTAAACATGTTTTAATATTTAATAAGTTAATTAAATGTGGTTTAATTTAATTTACTTTCAATCGACAATTATTAGGGGAATAATGATCATGATGATAATTATATTTAATAACCCTTAATAGTGCGTCATACTGTTAAAATTAATATACCAACTTTACCTAATTAATAAATGTAAGGATTCTTAGGTGGACATAACTGAAACTCATAATAGCTATACACAGATTATTTAATTGATTAATTTAAGTGGGCTTATGCTGATGTCTATTATTTTCATTATCGAGGTAGATTCATTATCGTGCAAAGATGATCCACACAGTTGGAGTTGATTAACTTTGAAGGGATGTTAGATTAGTAACTTTGTGAACTCAATATAAAAGATTTAATAGTTTAAATGATGCATATCATGTATTCTTTTATTAATACATGTGAGGCATAAATATAGGCATGTTGCATAAAAATATTATTATAATCATATTAGCATATATATGTATCATATGACATCCCCTTTATACTACTTTTAGATTGTAGATGTGTATACTTGCTGGGCTTTATGTTTACCACCTTTTGGTAAAAATATTTTTAGATCAGTAGATAATCCCCGAGTCTATGGAGGAGCTAGTGAAGATCTGTTTATATTTTCTTTATTTCTTTTATTATTATAAGATAAGTTATATGGACTGTAACCTCTGTATGAGCATTTGTTTGGATGAAGTATATGAATATGTATTTTCAGACTTGTTATGGCTTGTGGTATTTTGGACTTATTTTAATTTATTTTATTTGTGAAAATATTGAGTTTTATCTTATATATTATGTATAAATATTGACTAATAGCTCACATGAAAACCACATAAATTCTATCCACGTGTGAGACACATGTATTTGAAGGTGGGTGTTTCACCCTCCTTCCCAAGCAGCAATGAAATAGGCACCAACTTCTTTCTAGAGGTCACCAAATTCAAAAGGGAGGTAAGAGAACTCTATAGGCCTAGTGCTATGTCTATTACTTTCCCTTCGCACTAAGATTTGGCTCAAACTATCAAATTCCATATGCACACATATTCCTTCCCTTATAGACTTCTCAATCTTGACCAACCAATTATAGTAAAGTTAATATGTATCTTTCCCTATGACTAAGGAGGTCATGAGATCGATTTCAACCCTAAACAACATTTATTATTTAGTGGTTTGGTAGTTTAGATCAATAGCTGGACTTGGTTGATGAATCGGTAGTGTGGTTGGTTTGGAGGAGTAATGAAACACCCAAACCTCCAAATACACGTGTAAACCGCGTGGGTAAATTCCCCCACACAGTGCATCACATGACCTGTTAGTACAAGAATTTCACAAGGCACACAACAGCACAAATTCACCATAAATAAACTCAACCATAAAAGTCTGGATACAAGTTCCACAAGCCACAACAAGCCTTCCAAATATACATCCAAAATACAATGCTAAAGTCCAAAATGTATTATCAATCATAACGCCCTCGTAGGGGCTTAATATAATTAATAGACATACTGAAAGAGAAAGGCAGCTACTTCTCGCTACCCGCACCTACGTCCCCTAGCTCTGAAATAATACCACCAGGAGGAGGTGAGCTTACAGCCCAGCGAGTAAGATCCATACCATCTAAAATAATGAAATCGCATGTGTATATACATTGTATGCCTATATTTGCTAGCAATAACAATATGCTTGTTGAGATGGCTTAACATGAGTTACTAAATTAATGCAATCGATAAAGATTATCAGTCACTATCCTGGGACATGCTAGTTCCTAACGTATCAAGATAAGTCCACACAGATATAAAGCTTAATACAATCTCTTATTCGTACACATCTCAATCATAGTGTTTATATGTTATATATAGCAATAAAAGAGCAGTTTAGTCATCTCATGCCTACCAAAGCTATTCACCACACAAAGTAAATACTCTTAAGAAATAATCATCCATCACATAACCATCCATCATCTCATACATCGAGGGGGGATATATACACATCTAGCGGTAATACCACCTACACGTGTATGGCGACACTACAAGTGACCGGTTGTCTGTGGCCATTAGACTAAGGACCCCAATCGTAAGCCCATATCTCACTCTCTCTAAATCATCACCGCCCTCAGCGGGAGAATCGGAAGCCCTCGGCTCATCAACAGACGCCCTAACCCTATGTTGTCAGATACCGCTAGAGTTATATCCCCACCTTACAATCATGTTCTTCTATCATCATAATCTAGTCCTGACTATGCAGTATAACTATCTGAATGCCACACAAGCTCCCGACATCAGGTGTAGGCCGCTAATAGTATAGTCGTATAAAATACACTCTACCCTTAACCCTGGGTTGAGTGAGTAAGGGTACTGCCTAGTCAAAATCCGACTACTAATGATAGGTGGAAGTGGTGTAGTGTCTATGAGTGTATAAAGCATGTCATAGTCTTCATGATCATTACATTCTATATTCACAACAGATATATATATATATATATATATATGCAAGGGTATATCATACAAGATACCTGTAGAGCATCATCTACATTAACATTCTCATAATATCATGATGAGCAAATTATCAATAACTGCATATATAAAAATATAACATGGTATACTAAATGCATGTATTAATACCGACATTTCCTACAGTATCATGACAGGTATAATGACTGTAACTACATTATTTAGATTTGTATAACTCTACTTGCCTTGAGGTCTCCATAGTATGCTAAATCTCGTCAGCTAGTCGGCTTCTCCAGAATCCTAAAATCCTTCTCACGCGGTGTCAATCCTATTAATTCACGCAAGTAATGACATACGTAAGATTAACGAACTAATAGAATTAATTATCTTATTAGATGATTTATGTTTGGCAAATACATGAGTCAAGGGTCTCCTAGGGCGAGTCTTATGTTATCCTAAAATTCACATGATACTAAATTGTCATTATGTGTGGGGGGTGGTCAGGTTAATTAAATCAGGTGGAAATAGTTAAACAGGGTTATAAGGTCCAAATGGCCCCAAATGGGCTAGGCTGGGGGTATTGGGTTGGGCCCAAGCCCAACTCAGAAGATAAGGAGGAGATAGCTCATGGGCTGCGGTCTGACCCGCAGCCCACAGGCCTTGCGGGTCCATGGGCTGCGGTAAGAACTGCAGCCTGCTACCAGATGGGCTCATGGGCTGTGGCTGGACCGCAGCCCACAAGTCTCGTGGGCTACGGTCTAAGCCGCAGCCCAGCAAGGGTTGGGTGGGGGGTTAAACCACCCCTACCCTCGCACGCCCTTCCCTTGCAAGGGAAGGAGACAGAGGGAGGGGAGGGGAGGTCCACAGGGCCGACGGCACAGCGACGAGGCTGGTGGCGCAGCACAAGGCCGGCGGCACGGCCACGAGACCGACTGGTAAGTGAAAGGGAAAAAGGAAAAAAAGGGAGGAGGAGGACCCGACGACGACGATCGCGTTCCATGGCCGGTGGCCATGGGGAGTCCATCCTCTTTTCTTTCACCAAGGGCCCGAAGCCATCCCTAGGGAGGGGGTTTCTCTCCGTCTACCGGAGTCCTTGGACTAGCGGCCGTCGAGGTTGATCACGAGAGGGAGGGGAAATTAACTATTGAAATTAATGGCGGGGGGTAGGAGGCCTGCCGAAAGGAGGGGGTTGGTCGGCAGGCTCGACGGCTCTCGGTCCGGGGCTTCGTCGGCTCCGGCGTCGGCAACCCGCGAGGGAGGGAGAGAGGTGAGGTGGAGGAGAAGACGGGGGGAATCAGGATGGCTGCGGTGAGGGGAAGGAGATAAGGGAGATGGGAGGGTCGCGTGCACGTCAAGGGAAGGGGAAGAAGAAGGAGAAGAGAGGACGGGGGGGGCAGGCACAAGCGCGTGTGTCCGAGGAAATTTTTTATTATTATTATTTATAAATTGGGGTGTTACAACTATCCCCAACAACAAGAAATTTCACCCTCGAAATTACGCACCTGAGTCAATAAATAAATGAGGGTAAGTAGACTGAATCTCTTCTTCAGGCTCCCATGTAGCTTCCTCTACTCCATGGTGCCGCCAAAGGACCTTGACCAAAGGTACGACTCTTCTTCGGAGCATCCTCACACATCTATCAATGATCAGTACTGGTTTCTCCTCATAGGACAAGTCCTTTCTTAGCTGGATAGGTTCTTCCCCAAAACATGTGACGGGTCATACAGGTACTTTCTCAACACCAACACATGGAACACATTATGGATCTGAGATAGCTCTGATGGCAAATCCACCCAATAAGCAACTCGTCCTATCCGTGCTAAGATCTCATAAGGGCCTATATATCGAGGGCTCAGCTTGCCCTTTTTCCCAAATCGAAATACCCCTTTCCATGGCGAGACCTTGAGGAAGACCTTGTCCCCGACCAGAAACTCTAGATCTCGACATCGATGGTCAGCATAGCTTTTCTATCAACTTTGGGCAACCCAAAAATGTTCCCGTACCTTTCGTACCTTGTCCACGATCTCTTGAATCAGCTCTGAGCTCTCTATCTTCCGTTCCCCCACTTCATCCTAACTGACAGGTATCTGACATTTCCATCCATATAAAGCTTTATAGGGGGGCATCCCAATACTAGAGTGATGTCTATTATTATAGGCGAACTCAACTATGGGAAGGTGTCGGTCCCAACTGAGTCTGAAGTATGCAACTGAGGCACGTAGCATGTCCTCTAAGGTCTGGATCGTCCGCTCTGACTGACCGTTAGTCTGCGGATGATACGCAGTGCTGAATTGCAATTTGGTACCCAGTGACTTGGCAAAATGATGCCACAGCCTAGAGGTGAACCTAGGGTCACGGTCAGAAGTTATAGAAACTGGTGCCCCATGGCGAACAAAGATCTCATCCCGGAAAAAAGTGGCTTGATGATCCATAGAATCAATAGTACTGACTGGGAGGAAGTGAGCTGACTTGGTCAATCGATCCACAATCACCCATATAGAGTCCTTTTTCTTCAAGGTCTTCGACAGACCCACCACAAAGTCCATAATGATATGCTCCCTACTTCCACTCAGGAATGGGTAAGGGCCTAAGTGTCCTAGCCGGCTTCTAATGTTTAATTTTGACCTGCTGACAAATCAAGCATCGAGCTACAAATTCTGCAATGCTCTTCTTCAATCCCGGCCACCAGAAGTATCTACGAATATCATGGTACATCTTCGTCTCCCCAAGGTGCACACTGTAAGATGTCTGGTGAGCTTCCTCCAAAATCTCTCAACGGAGTCCGCCCACGTCAAGTACACAGAATCTATCTCTAAACTTCAGGGTTCTCAATCCATCAAGGCAAAAACCCTTTTTACCTGAGTCTCGAACTTGCTGGAGGACTTGCAGTAAATGTGGGTCTTCTGCCTGTGCAACTCTGATCCTCTCCGCTAGAGTCAGCCTCATAGTTAACTGGGCCAGCAGTCCAGTACCCACATCCTTAGCTATGATGTGCATGTCCATCTTCTGCAGATCTCGCAAGATGTCCTGCTGCTGAGTAATCAAACTAGCCAAATTCCCCATCGACTTCCTGCTCAAGGCATCAGCCACCACATTTGCCTTCCTAGGGTGGTAGTTAATAGTACAGTCATAATCATTCACCAGCTCAAGCCACCTGCGCTGTCTCATATTCAACTCCCTCTGGGTGAAAAGGTACTTCAAACTCTTGTGGTCAGTGAAGATCTCGCACTTCTCCCCGTAGAGATAATGCCTCTAAATCTTCAGAGCGAACACTACCGCTGCTAGCTCCAAGTCGTGGGTAGGGTAGTTTCGCTCATGGTTCTTGAGCTGCCTGGATGCATAAGCGACAACTCTGCCCTCCTACATGAGGACATAGCCCAAGCCTAAGTATGAAGTATCATAGTAGACCTGGTAGCCCATTCCACTACGAAGAACTATAAGGATAAGTGCAGATGTAAGTCTCATCTTCAGCTCTTGGAAGCTCTCCTCACAATCCGCTGTCCATTCAAAACACTAATCCTTTCGAGTTAGCTTAGTGAGGGGACTAGCAATTTTTGAAAATCCTCCCACAAAATGCCGGTAATACCCGGCCAAACCCAAGAAACTACGGACCTCCGAGACGGTACTCGGTTGCCTCCAATTGAGAATAGCGGTGATCTTGGATTGATCAACCCGGATGCCCCCTCTAGAGACCACATGCCTGAGGAACACCACCTCCTCCAGCCAAAATTCACACTTGGAGAACTTAGCAAATAACTTTGCTCTCCTTAGCACCTGTAGTACCAACCGAAGATGCTCTTCATGCTCCTGTTTTGAGGCAGAGTAAATCAAGATATCATCAATGAAGATCACCACAAACCGATCCAAGAAAGGGCGGAAGACTCGGTTCATCAAGTCTATAAAGATAGTTGGTGCATTGGTCAAGCCGAAAGGCATAACCAGGAACTCATACAACCCGTATCGGGTACGGAAAGCGGTTTTTGGGACATCGGCTTCCCTAATCCTCAATTGATGATACCCAGATCTCAGATCAATCTTTGAGAAGACGCGCACTCCACGCAATTGATCAAACAGGTCCTAAATGCGAGGCAAGGGGTACTTGTTCTTCATAGTTAGCTGGTTCAGTTGGCGATAATCAATGCAAAGGAGGAGGGTACCATCCTTCTTCTTCACAAACAGGACTAGAGTGCCCCAAGGGGATGAGCTAGGCCGGATGAGTCCCCTACTTAGCAGGTCATCAATCTTCTCTCTCAGTTCTTCTATCTCCTTCGGAGCCATACGGTAAGGTGCCTTGGAGACTGGTCTCGCCCTCGGAATCAGGTCAATTATGAACTCAACTCCCCTGTCTAGGGGAAGCCCCGGAATGTTCTCAGGAAAAACATCTGGGAACTCTCGCACCACTGGTAAGTCAGTCAAGGTTTCGGTCCCAGTTGACTCGATAGACATGATTGCCACCAACTATGATCGGTCAACCTGTCGATCCTTACACAATCGACACTCAATGCCATCATTAATCTACAAGATGACCTCCTTGCTGTAGCAATTAATACTGGCATGATAGGCAGCTAACCAATCCATCCCCAGGATTAGGTCAAAGTCCTGCATCTCGAGGGGTAGGAGGTCCGCCAAAAGTCAAGGTGCAAGAACGGTAAACATGGGGGACTTCCAGAAAGTCACTAAGAGGGGTGGCTATAACTAAGGGCTCCACAAGAGGTCCCGGTGCCACATCCGCATTTTCTAGGAAGGATGTAGAAATAAAGGAATGGGTGGCCTCGGGGTCAAATAAAATCCTAGCGATGTGTGCAAATAAAGTCATAGTACCTGCCATTGCGGATATAAGTCTTAACTAAAATAGGAAACACATTTTTCACAATATGTAAATTTACACCGGGTTAGGAAGGAGGATCTAATATTATAAATGAATAGGACATACGTAAAACTTAAAATATGATTAGTTTACTCGGTTACCTGTGGCCACCTCATTGGATGCTACAGCATCCTGTAGGGTCATAGCAAAAACCCGGCCTGTACGTCCGCCCCGCCCTCTGCTAAGAGGTTTTGATCGTGCGCCCCCACGACCCCTACTCGCAGCAGTATTGACTCCCAATGCTCCAGATATAGCAGGTGTGGTAGGAGTGGCTAGCGCTCTGGCCAATAGGGGACACTACGTGCGGACATGCCCGGACTCTCCACACTAGAAGAAGGTAACGCGAGCACTAAGGCAGTCACGAGATATGTGACCCCTCTTGCCACAAGCAAAACAAGTCCGACTCTCAGGGGTAGGCGGCCGTGCAAAACCACCACTGCAAGAATTGCTCGAAACTGCGACTGACCTCCCACCACCAATAGAAGGTCGAGCCCTACTCGGCCCGCTTGAACCCTAAGGGCTGGGTCTACTCGGGGTAGCATTAGAACCTGCGCCACCAGCAAAAGGGTGACACCTCGGTCGCAGAAAGGTCCCACTAGAATAGCCTCCATGCAGACACCCATCAAAGCGGCCGGTACAACCCGCTGCCCGCTCCTGATGCTGTGAGCGCTCCTTAAGTAAGTCCCTCTCCGCTATCCCCTCACTCTCTACTAGCTCTACATAGGTCAGGTTCTTCATCATGTTCACCTGTTTGTGGATCTCAATCCGAAGGCCCATCTTAAACTGGTCAGCCCTAGTAGCATCGTCAGGTATAACTTTAAGGAAGAAGCGGGATAAGGCATTGAATTTGTCCTCATACTGTGCCACTATCATATTCCCCTGCCTCAACTGGGTAAACTCCCTCGTCAACTCGAAATGTAGGGATGCAAGAAAATATTTCTGGTCGAAGGAATTTGAAAATGCCCTCCAAGTGATGTACTCCCTAGCAAGGCGATCCGGCATCATGCGCTCAGTGGCCCTCCACCACTCTTCCGCCTCCCCGTAGAGAAGGAAAGTGGCAAAGGTCACCTGACGACTCGCTGGGCACTCAAAAGCGGTCAGGATTTTCCACACATCCACCTATTAGCCTCCATGGGGTCTGTCGTGCCGCTGAACAAAAGGGGGTTAAGCTGCATGAACCGATTCAGCGACTAGGTGGACCCACCTCCAGTCTGCTCGACTAGAGTAAAATGCCCTGACGGCTCCCTCGGTATGTGCATCCTAGACACGGCCATCGTGCGCTCCCGAACTAACTCTTCGATGAGCCTCTCTTGTTGTCTGACAAGCTGTCTTAGGGCCTCAATGCTAGCTGAAGTACCGGCAGCTGGTTCGTCAACGAGGGCTGAAGCCCGTCCACGACTAGTCGCACGAACAGACCGAGCACATCTAGGCGGCATTCCTGGTAAGTTCAGCGTAGTTTAGTTCTTAATTCACAAGTATATCAACAGTCGTGAGCGACTCTATTATTCATTACTCCTAGTTATTCATTTTTATTATCTATTTCCTATGTATTTGGATGATATCTAGGAAGATTTGTCGGATTTATGGTGAACCTAGGCTTTGATACCAAGTTGAAACACCCAAACCTCCAAATACACGTATAAATAGCATGGGTAAATTCCCCCACGCGGTGCATCACATGACCTATCAGTATAAAGATTTCATAAGGCACACAACAGCATAAATTCACCATAAATAAACTCAACCATAAGAGTCTGGATATAAGTTCCACAGGCCACAACAAGCCTTCCAAATATACATCCAAAATACAATGCTAAAGCCCAAAATACATTATCAATCATAACGCCATCGCAGGGGATTAATACAACTAATAGACATACTGGAAGTGGTGCAGTGTCTATGAGTGTATAAAGCATATCATAGTCATCATGATCGTTACATTCTATATTCACAACAGATATATATATATATATATATATATATATATATAGATGCAAAGGTATATCATACAAGATACCTGTAGAGCATCATCAGACTAATGCTTATGCTACATTAACATTCTCATAATATCATGATGAGCAAATTATCAATAACTGCATATATAAAGATATAACATGGTACACTAAATGCATATATTAATACCGACATTTCCTATAGTGTCATGACAGGTATAATGACTGTAACTATATTATCTAGAATTGTATAACTCTACTCACCTGGAAATAGTTAAATAGGGTTCTAGGGTCCAAATGGCCCCAAATGGGCTAGGCTGGGGGTATTGGGTTAGGCCCAAGCCCAACTCAGAAGATAAGGAGGAGATAGCTCGTGGACTGCAGTCTGAACCGCAGCTTGCTACCAAATGGGCTCATGGGCTGCGATTGGATCGCAGCCCACAAGTCTCATGGGCTGCGATTGGATCGCAGCCCACAAGTCTCATGGGCTGCGGTCTAAGCCGCAACCCAGCAGGGGTGTGGGTGGGGGGTTAAACCACCCCCACCCTCACATGCCCTTCCCTTCCAAGGGAAGGAGACAGAGGGAGGGAAGGGGAGGTCCACAGGGCCAGCGGCGCAGCGATGAGGCTAGCGGCGCAGCACGTGGCCGGCGGCACGGCCATGAGATCGACGGGTAAGTGAAAGGGGAAAGAAAAAAAAGGCGAGGAGGAGGACCCGACGACGACGACCGCGCTCCATGGCTGGTGGCCATGGGGAGTCCATCCTCCCTCCCTTCACCAAGGGCCCGAAGCCGTCCCTAGGGAGGGGGTTTCTCTCCGTCTACCGGAGCCCACAGACTTGCGGCCGGACGCAGGGTCGTCGGCCGCCGAGGTTGATCACGAGAGGGAGGGGAAATTAACTACTGAAATTAATGGCAGGGGGTAGGAGGCTTACCGAAGGGGGGGTTGGTCGGCAGGCTCGACGGCTCTCGGTCCGGGGCGTCGACAACCCGCGAGGGAGGGAGAGAGGTGAGGTGGAGAAGAAGATGGGGGGAATCGGGATGGCTGCGGTGAGGGGAAGGAGATAAGGGAGATGGGGAGGGTCGCGTGCACGGCAAGGGAAGGGGAAGAAGAAGGAGAAGAGAGGACGGGGGGGCAGGCACTCGTGACGCACGCGCTCAGCGCGTGCATCCGGGGAAATTTTTTTTTGTTATTATTTATAAATTGGGGTGTTACAAGTAACTCGGCAATGTGACAACTTAGAGTAGGCTCAACATAGTATAGTAGAGTTGGTCGATATCACTCTCCATGACCAAGGAGGTTATAAGATCGACTTCAACCCCAAATGACTATTGTGGAGAAAATTGTTTAGTGGTTTGATGGCTTGACTCAACGACTCGATTCGGTTGATGTCTCGACAGTGCGGTTGGCTTGGAGTAAGACTCTACAGTTTGGAGCAATTATTCGGCGACGCATATGGCTTGACGTATAAACTAGACAGCTTCTATATTAGCTAAATATTGGTGGAGAAAATTATTTGGTGGAGGTTGTAAGATCGACTTCAACCCCAAACAACTATTGTGAAGAAAATTGTTTGGTGGTTTGGTAGCTTGACTCAACGACTCGACTCGGTTAATGACTCAACAGTGCGGTTGGCTTGGAGTAAGACTCTATAGTTTGGAGCAATTATTCGGCGACGTATATGGCTTGACACTTAAACTAGACAGCTTCTATATTCGCTAAATATTAGTGGAGAAAATTATTTGGTAGAGGTTATAAGATCGACTTCAACCCCAAACGACTATTGTGGAGAAAATTGTTTGGTGGTTTGGTGGCTTGACTCAACGACTCGACTCGGTTGATGTCTCAACAGTGCGGTTGGCTTGGAGTAAAACTCTACAGTTTGGAGCAATTATTCGGCGACGCATATGGCTTGACGTATAAACTAGACAGCTTCTATATTAGTTAGATATTGGTGGAGAAAATTGTTTGGTAGAGGTTATAAGATCGACTTCAACCCTAAATGACTATTGTGGAGAAAATTGTTTGGTGGTTTGGTGGCTTGACTCAACGATTCGACTCGGTTGATGTCTCGACAGTACGGTTGGCTTAGAGTAAGACTCTATAGTTTGGAGCAATTATTCTGCGACGCAAATGGCTTGACGCATAAACTAGACAGCTTCTATATTAGGTAAATATTAGTGGAGCTTAAGTGCATTTGTATCTAGGGAGGGTTGACTTTTTGTCCAGTCCACATCTATCCTTCGGGCTCATGAATGATAAAAAAAAGGACTTTTCATGCTTGCTCTAATGTTCTAACCAATTCTAAGTTGCGGGCCTCGCAAGTAGCAGTCACATGTAAATTACCTAGCTTCGCGAGCTGTACAACATATGATCCAACACAGCAGAGGCAGCTATGATCAGGATGTTGGCGAATTTGCCAGCGCCTACAGAGCTGTGAAACTTACTGGAGCTGCAGCATATTCGGCAAGTCTGCATCCTTTGCCAGATTAAATTTTTTACAATTGAGAACATGAGGAGAATCAGATGATGTATATAATTCTCCAACCCCTCACCAAGTGTACATTGTACATCATTTCCTTCAGCTCATATAATGGAGTTCCAAGAGTTTCTGAGAACTTACCCAAAGTTCTAGCTTGCATAAAACTTTATCACCTGCTTTAAATGTATTCACAGTTGAGCCAACCTCAACTATTTCTCCGGTGATATCCGTTACTATTCAACAGAAGTTGGAAGGAAACTTAATTTCTCACACTCCGGTCCATTGATAATTTGCGACAAGGAAAGAAATGAACCCGCTCTATACTGGTTGCATGATATCACTGGAGGTCCCAATAGACATATTCATTAATGACAAGCATGTGAGGACTATTTGAATCCACAATATATTTATGTAATAAGCAAGGACTTTTAGTCCATTCAGCTATTCGAATTGAGCATGAAATCTGAAGAGTTAAACATCATAATTATCCATATGTTCTAAAGAAAGAGAGGATTCATCCTCAAGCTGCTCACATCTCAACGATAATCTTACCGGCTATATAATATCATTTTTTTTATATTCTTGCTATCAGATAATATTCTTCCTTTGATTCAAGCAACTAATAATTTCAATAGTTTGGTAGTTGAGATGAGACTCTAACTTCTAATTTTGCGGCATGTCGTTAAATCTTCTACCATAGTTGATGGACTTTATTTACGTGGAGTTAGATAGGAAAAAAGCAATGGTGGAATATTCTACTCTTGTATCTTATGATACTTATACTTTTCTTTCATTTGAGCGTCTATATATTCCTAAGTGCCTGGGACTTATGAAGAGTCAAGAATCTAACTTCTCTCATCTTTATAAGCTTTTCTTTTGGAAATAAGCAATTAATAATGTGATAAAGTTAATTATCTCATTATTAATTGTAGGACAGAAGTTAGATAGATACAATATGCATGTTCAAATTGTAATTACTCATATTTCCCTAAAGAGTGATATGAACCGGCTTGACCCGATTCGAAATAGATTTTGGACAAAATTAAGTAGATAACTTACAAGGACGATTTCGGATAATCTAACAGTTATATCCTTCTAAAATTTGGATACGTTGTCACTCTAAAAGAGAGCTTCCCAATGAATCTAAAATATTTGAGTTAGAATGGTTAGATCTAGAATTATCGACTAAATAGTGGACGAAAGTCTAGATAAATTCTACACAATCCAACAGGAAGAGAAGGTGAGGAAGAGGAGGTTGGCTCTCAGGGACAAGAGTGGTGCGGCGGATAAGAGAGATTAGTAGCTGAACAAGACATTGCCAACAGAAGAGATGATGCTAGTTGGTGAAAAGGAGGAGTGAGAAGTGAAGGAATATAAGTTTAGCCAAATTAATATTTTCGTCCTTATCTTTTACTGTAGTTGTTAGATTGTCTTTATATTTCTAGGAGTAGATCATAGCATAGAAATATCACGATCTTTCAAACCTTAGCCACCTTCCTCTATCGGTAGCCACCCTACTTTACAGTCGTCCATCACCATCCTTGGCCGTCCGCCACCCTTCTATGCCCGCGCCATTAGAGTGAGACAAACTCACGTGTGACTCGCTGGCGACATGAGCCTGACTCATGGGCCCATGTCCCATGTTACCAGCCTTGACCGCGAGGTCATTTGGCCTGTATTCTAGGATCCAAGCTTGAACCGTCAAGCTTGATTTTCCAAAATTCTCTAGAGGAGACTCGCTAGATTAGACCTATTTAACAGAGTAGTTTTTCATGTACCATGGCACGCCCAACCACCAAAAGGTCCAACTAGCCTCATTCCACTTAGAGGGATGGCAAATAGGTAACTTGGGTTATCTTATCTCAATCTTTATTCTTATTTTGTGAGCTAGCTATAGAATATTATTTTTTATATTCTTGCTATCAGATAATATTCTTCCTTTGATTCAAGCAACTAATAATTTCAATAGTTTGGTAGTTGAGATGAGACTCTAACTTCTAATTTTGCGGCATGTCGTTAAATCTTCTACCATAGTTGATGGACTTTATTTACGTGGAGTTAGATAGGAAAAACGCAATGGTGGAATATGCTATTCTTGTATCTTATGATACTTATACTTTTCGTTCATTTGAGCGTCTATATATTCCTAAGTGCCTGGGACTTATGAAGAGTCAAGAATCTACTTTCCTTGCAAATCTTTTGCTTTTCAAACTTATATTTGTTTAGATCTTGTCAAAATATCAATCCTTATTGATTTAGTATTGTTAACATATACAATTCAAACACTAGATTATAATTCAACATTCAAAATATATACACAACATCACTGATTCAACCCAACTCAAATACCAAATCAAGGATTCAATGTTACTAATACAACAAATTCCAAACATCAAATCAGTAGAAATGAACATCAAAATTAAATTACACGAAATGAACATCGAAATAAACATTACACGTCATACTAAAATATCAAAATTATATTACACAAAATAAGTAGAAATTAATATTTAATGGTCTGGTAAGTAGAAATATAATTTTTAATGTAATTTTTATTTCATGTCAAATGTATTTTATGTATAATATATTTCATGTATGATATATTTCATATTTGATGTATTTCATATCTAATGTATTTTATATTTGATGTATTTTAATATTTAGTATTTACGTTAGAAAATAATTTTGAGTCATTATATTTTAGACACATCGATTTTAAATAATAATAAAAATATTTATTTTATAAATAATAAAAAAATTAAAATTAAAATTAACTCAAAAATAATTAATATTAGACTTGTTTTAAATGTCTCGATAAGATTTTTCCAAAGGTACTATTTTTGTTAAAAACTGATTAGTAAAACTAAATATATATTTAGTTTAACTAACTAGATTATTTAATAAAAATTACATATGAAATTAAAATTTGAAGCTTACAATAGAACTAGGAGATGCTCTTAATGAATAAAATTGGTGACGGGGATTAGTTATTTGTGAAACAGTAACCAATTAAAGTTTTTGTTTGTGTTATCTTTAGCTGTGAAATGATGTGTATACTTAAATTTGAATAACTTGGGTTATCTTATCTCAAATCTTTATTCTTATTTTTGCGAGCTAGAGAATATTATTTTTCATAATCATAAATTGCATGATAACAAATCTTGCTATCAGATAATAGTGTTCCTTTGATTCAGATTGCAATATGACATGCCATAATTAATCATGCAACTAATAGCTTCGATGGTTTGATAGTTGAGATGAGACGCAAGTTTCCAACTTTGTGGCAGGTCGTTGATGTAGTTAAATCTTCTACCATAGTAGATGGACTTTATTTACGTGGAGTTAGATGTAAAATATTAGGTAGGAAGAAAGAATGGTTGGTGATCGAGAAAGGGTCATATTTGATCATTATTTATTAAAAATTATAAACCTTTCCTAGATGAAGAACACTATTAATAATAAGACTTCCGGCTTCTTTAGTATATGGTCTTACTAAAAGTCAATAAGAGAACAGTTCCAAGTGATATGGCTTTGAACTCTTCCTTTCCAGGCTTTGATTGCTCATCCATTCCACGGGATCATTTGTTTACGTAGTAATGCGATGGGCTAGAACTCCTTTGCCTCTCCTCTTCAACCCATGCACAAAAAGTACAAGTTTAACGTTGAAAACCTCTTATAAATAAGGGTGAAAAAATTATGTATCTCTTTTATGATGTAAAACTAAGCACTATAAATATAGCGGTTACAAGAATACTTAATTCATAACTATGACTTTGTGTGAACTTGATATAAAAGATATTTGATAGTTTAAATGATGCACATCATATATTTTTTTATTAATATATGTGATATATAAATATGGGCATGTTGTATGAAAATACTATTATGATCATATTAGCATATATATGTATCATGTGACATCTCCTTTTATACTATTTTTAATATATAAATGTGTATATTTGCTGAGTTTTATGATTACCATCTTTTAGTAGAAATATTTTTAGATTAGTAGATGACCCCAAGTCTGTAGACAAGCTGGCGAAGATCTATTTATATTTTCTTTACTTATTTTATTATTGTGAGATAAGTTAATTAGATGGACTATAGGTCCCGGCTAGGCATTTATTTTAATAAGGTGTATAAATATGTATTATGATATTTTGAACTACTTTTAGCTTATTTTATTTGATAAAATATTTTAAGTTTAATCTTATATATTATATACAAATATTGACCACTACTCTACTAGTCTTCAAGACGTAAAGTTTGATTTCCTTTTAACGCATGCATGAAGAATTTTGACCAACGACTACTAGTCTTCAATAATCAACAAAAATTTTGTTCGTCTTATGAAATAAAAGGTGACGATAGTACTGTGAGATGGCACTTTAACTTACAGTATGCATGAGTCTTGGGAAATAGGTAACTTGGGTTATCTTATCTCAATCTTTATTCTCATTTTGCGAGCTAGCTATAGAATATTATTTTTTTTATATTCTTGCTATCAGATAACAGTCTTCCTTTGATTCAAGCAACTAATAATTTCAATAGTTTGGTAGTTGAGATGAGACTCTAATTTCCAATTTGGCCGCATGTCGTTAGATCTTCTACCATAGTTGATGGACTTTATTTACGTGGAGTTAGATAGGAAAAGAGCAATAGTGGCATATTCTATTCTTGTATCTTATGATACTTATACTTTTCTTTCATTCGAGCGTCTATATATTCCTAAGTGCCAGGGACTTACCAAGAGTCAAGAATCTACTTTCCTTGCAAATCTTTTGCTTTTCAAACTTATATTTGTTTAGATCTTGTTAAAATATCAATCTTTATTGATTTAGTATTGTTAACATATACAAGTCAAACACTAGATTATAATTCAACATTCAAAATGTATACAACATCACTGATTCAACCCAACTCAAATACCAAATCAAGGATTCAATGTTACTAATACAACAAATTCCAAACATCAAATCAGTATTTCAATATCACTTATTGTTCATAGGTTGATATTTTGGTAAGATCTAAACAAATATAAGTTTGAAATACAAAAGATTTGCAAGGAAAGTAGATTCTTGACTCTTCACAAGTCCCCGGCACTTGGGAATATATAGACGCTCAAATGAAAGAAAAGTATAGGTATCATAAGATACAAGAATTGAATATACCGAAAGTTCAACAAGAACATGATCGATTCCCTATTAGCTAAAGGGGCACAAATTAATCTCCAAATCTTCATAAACAAGGAACACCAAGAGGCTTCATGCATCACGGGCCTAAAGAACTAGATAGGAGATGAGGAGAGGAGACGCCTAAAGCAAGCAAATGAAGGGATAGAACTAAATTGAAAATAAGATGCTAGTTTGCGGCGAGCATTCGAATAGTTTCACAAGTTTTCTCCCCTATTAAGTCACGCTTATAAATATCATTTTGATTTTTGTAAGAGATACAAATGAGTCGAGCTTGGGCAAGCTAGGATTAGTTCAGCTCGACAAAATATCAAGCAAACTCAGATCTAAAAATCTTAACTCCATTAGGTTATTCCACCAAAGCCAATAAAACAAATTTAATGTATTTAGAGAGAAGGATAGCTATAAGGGCATATATACTCTATCAATTTTTCGATACCTCCATGGAAAAATGGCAAATAAATAGAGTATGCATGTTAGGATTTGGAACCCAAGTAGGCAACCTTGACCAATTGTGCTACATACAACTTACACATTTATTTGTGTATATATATATATAATTATATCTCACACACTATATATTACGCCTATATGAGCAAAGTTCGAGCGGACTAACTCTAGCTCTGCTCGACTCAATTAAATTATTTAGCCCAAAATTTCTGCTTAGCTCGAGTTATTTAAAGCTTACTCGACAAGCTTTTTTAAAAGCCCTATTTGGTGTAGTCATTGGAGGGTGACTTCTATTTGTTAGCTGGAAGCAAAGGATTTGTCAGAAAGTTTATATTTGGGATATTTAAACATCGAATCAAGTGCATAATTGACACTTCATTTTTTTTAAATGTCATAATTATCACTAAAAATATCATTTATTAGTTAAATCTAATTAATCAATCTAAAAACTAAATTTAGATTAAAAAAGGACTATTTTATCCTTGTATAAATTGCTTAAAATGATTATACAATTATCTAATGCTATCTGATCTCATAGTACATGAAAATAAAATCATATCTTTTTGAAAGACAATAATTAGTGATAAATATTTTATCCTCTAACTTCAAGAGAAAAGTCTTAGTAATTCAAATGCATTTGCTAACTTTAGCAACCATTTGTTAAATATATTTTATAAATATTCCATCAAAGATTAACAATAATGATAATTTTAAAAGAATCAAAAGATTTTAATAGTAATTACAATATCTGAAAAGTTTTCAGTGGCAATTATATAATAAACCCTCCTTTATTTTGCCACTAGTTTGTGGTTTATTCAAGATTAAATCTAAGGATGTCTTATGAGCAGTAAAGAACAAATTGTAGGACTGAAGTTAGATAGATACAATATGCATGTTCAAATTGTAATTACTCATATTTCCCTAAAGAGTGATACGATTCGGCATGACCCGATTTGGAATAGATTTTGGACAAAACTAAGCACATAGCTTACAAGGACGATTTCAGATGATTTAACAGTTATATCCTTCTAAAATTTAGATATGTTGTCGCTTTAGAAAGGAGCTTTCCAATAAATCTAAGATATCTGAGTTAGAATGGTTAGATCTATAATTACCGACTAAATAGCGAACGAAGGTCCAGATAAATTGTACACAATCCAAGAGGAAGAGAAGGTTGGCCCTTAGGGACAAGAGTGGTGCGGTGGATAAGTGAGATTAGCAGCTGAACGAGACCTTGCCAACATAAGAGATGATGCTAGTTGGTGAAAAAGGAGTGAGAAGTGAAGGAATCTGAGTTTAGCCAAATTAATATTTTCGTCATTATCTTTTACTGTAGCTATTAGTTCGCCTTTATATTTTTAGGAGTAGATCATAGCGTAGAAACATTCCGATCTTCCAAATCCTAGCCACCTTCCTCTACTAGTAGCCACCTTACTTTAAGGTCGTCCGCCACCCTTCAACGCCCATGCCATCAGAGTGAGACGAACTCATGTGCGGCCCGCTACCAACATGAGCTAGACGAACTCATGTCCCACATGACCAGCCTTGATCGCGAGGTCACTTGGCCTGTGATGACAAGACACATTCTGGGATCCAAGCTCAGACCATCAAGCTTGGTTTCCCAAAATTTTCTAGAGGAGACCTGCTATATTAGACCTATCTAGTGGAGCAGTTTTTCACGTACCATGGCATGCCCAACCACCAAAAGGTCCAACTAGCCTCATTCCACTTGGAGGGCGTAGCGATTAGGTGGTACTAGTCGACTGAGCAGATTCGACCATTTGAGTCTTGGCAGGACTTTGCTGATGCGATTTGTGCTCGGTTCGATTTGTCCTAGTACGAGGACTTTCAGACTATGTTAACTAAGCTGACTCAGTCAACACCAGTTCAAGCTTACTAGGAGTTTGAGTGGATCTGCAACCGGGTTACTAATTAGTCTAAGTCGGCCGTGAAGACCTTCATTAGTGGGCTTAGGCCTAACATTCAAGCTGAGGTCAAGGCTTTGAGGCTCACTACTTCTAACGAGACATTCTCCTCCGTTATTCTGATGGAGTGCAAATTGGATCAGCTGAACTAGATCTGCAAAAAGGAGAGAAGAAAGACGGTCCAAGCTCATAGCCCACTAGAGATGGCATCTGCCCTGACTCAGCCTGCACCGACGGCTTTGCCTAATCGACAGATGATCTAGTGCCGCTTTGTACCTAATGACTTGAAAGAGTGCTAAAAAATGCAACCGCCAGCCAGCCACGTCATGTTCCTAAGCGGACTCAAAGAAGATGAACTCGAATTCACTAATTGGCACGACAAGTTATACGAGTACAAGGATAGTCACCTTGAGGACAAGGTGTCAGATGTGTGGTAGATTGTAACAATCCAACCACATAGGTTGAGTAGAGTCAAGTTAATTAGTTAGCTTTATCTTATTGTTTGAATTTTAAATAAATGGATAATGTAACGCCCCCGCCCGGCACGGGCACGTGCACGCACACGCGCCCACACGGCACGCGCGGCGCACGCGACAGGTCAGGCGGGGCCCGTCACGCACGGATACACTCCTGTGCACATACGTTCATGACATCATCAAATAACACCTGCTAACATATCCATGATCACATAATCCATCACCAAATAAATCATACTCTTAACCAAATAAACCTGTTAACATATGAATATCAAAGTCCACAATAATATACACTAGACCGCTACATAATCTGGCAGGACCCACACAGGCCACAACAAACCATCAAGATACAACTAAAATAACTAATACAAGGGTACACTATGATTCGACCTGTATTATACAAATCATTGTCTAATACAAAAGAGTACAAATATCAAATATTGGTACAACTCGATTTCTATATAAACTATCATCTATACCATCTCGTATCTATAGCTCACCTCATCATCGCTCTAAAATATCTTCTCAAGTCGCTATCACGTACCACATATCTGAGGGGGTTAGAAAAGAAATAAAGAGAGTCATGAGCAAAAGGCTCAGTGAATAGACCTTACCCCGAATCAGTGATGCCAAACAGAGAGTAAATCATGTACTGGATAATATGAATCAGAAAGAGTATCATGTCATGAATGAGTATATGAATATATCCTCAATAATATATAAATGAAAAGTAGATAACACGTCATAACTAATAAAAGTATATAACCCTCGACCATGAGTAAACAAATCTCCATGTCATCTATCATCATAACTCTCTCTTAAATATGACACATGATGCATGCCGATCATGATTATGCTATGATATCAAATGCAACCATATATGATGCATATTGACCACTCGATAATCAGGTAACCGAATGATAATGAAATCATATGCATTTCTCAACATCACGATCATCACCGACATCTCGGTATAATATCATCATACTAGACCACTGTGCACAGTCAACACCCGGTACCCGGTCTCAACATCATGCCCGAAGGCTCAGAGCATACTCTGCCATCCGCAAGGAGTATCTCAAATATAACCATACCCTGCCATCCGCTAGGGTATCAACATCCATCCAGACCGGGCACCCTTCTAGCTGATAGAAATCTCGTGAGGATAACTCGCCACATATGCCCTAGCGAACGGCATGTGTCCGAATGTCTGCTGCGCACACAGACTAACGACCTCGGACGTAAGGCCAACAGGATCGCGACCATGTCGAGCGATCAATCATCCACCAAGCGCGTCCTAACCCTCGCGCCCACTCGGGTATTCTCACGCTTTCTATCAACTATCCTATCAATCACATTTCATGCTTTCCTTTTTAAATGACAAATCATATGCATATATCCAGTACAATAACAAGTCAATGCATAACCGGAATTTAGGTGGAATAGGAATCAAGAGCAAAATGATGTAATGCAAACTCCAACCATGTATCTAACACATGCATACTCATGATAGAAATCATCCCGACATAAAATCATAACAGCATAATCATCTCCAATCATCTCTATATATCACCAATGTACTCATATCCTAGATCAGTCTAATCAAATGCATGATAAAATATACTTGACTGAAATCATCTGTATATAAAGTCATATAATCATGCTGGAAGGCAAAATTATGCATGTACATAATATGTAATATATCCTAATTTGAGAAAGGGATCTAGGGGATAAGACTACTTACCGTCTGATCAGAAGATACAAACCACGCATCTCTCACGTCCGTCAGGTAACCGAGTGACACTCATCGCTAGCAAGGTCCACGGGGTCTCAAATAAGAGGTTCGGGATCGTCTGAAAATGTTTAAGTAACATAAAGTTAGTTGTTTATCCCATTATAATCCGTTCGAGTAAAATATGATGATTTATTAGATTTTAGAATTTCTACTTATTTTTATAATTGGCTAGATTTTTATTATAAATAAAATATAAATATAGATAAAAACCTAATTATAATTAAATTATATCTTGATTAATTAGGGACTATGTAGCCATTATCTTCTTTGTTACAAAATAATAATGTATAATAAATTAATAGAATTACTTAAAAAAATGTATATCATAAGAATATTAGAATATAAATCTAATAATTATAATTTACAAATTTATCTATTAATCTAATATACATATAAGTAAGTAAATAAATAAATATAAGTATTACCTATATTTATGCCTAATTAATCATTAATTATAAAAATTATCATTAATAAAATTACATTGAAGGATATATAATATTATTAAAATAGTTAATGTCTAAATAATCTATTTGCATTAATTAAGAAGCAAAATGCTTAAATAAATAACATAAATAAACTAATTAATTAATAATTTAATTACAACTACCATCAGTGCTGGGCTCGGCCCAGCACTGTCTGCTACAGTGCTGGGCCGAGCCCAACACTATGCAGAAAGAGAAAAGAGGAGCTGAGGAAGAAGGAGAAAAAGAAAGAAAGAAGGAAAGAAAGAAGAAGAAGAAGAAGAAGAGGAAGAAGAAGAAGAAGAAGAAGAACAGAAGAGAAAGAGAAGAAAGAGGGGAGGTGAGGGAGGCGGTTGCGGACCCGGGCCGACGGGGAGGGCACCGGCCACTGCTGGCCAGCCAGCAGCCGGCCTCTCGCCGGTGGCTCGACTCCGACAAGCCCACCCTCGGGCGAGAGAGAGAGAGAGAGAGAGAGAGAGAGAGAGAGAGGAGCTCACCGGCGCTCGTGGAGGTGGCGACGGTGACGACCGGCCTCAGCGAGAGAGAGAGAGAGAGAGAGAGAGAGAGAGA
Organism: Typha angustifolia; assembly: GCF_048772165.1. NCBI lineage: Eukaryota > Viridiplantae > Streptophyta > Magnoliopsida > Poales > Typhaceae > Typha > Typha angustifolia. The sequence continues at coordinate 9,562,516 of NC_133239.1, read as the reverse complement.
TAGAGAGAGAGCCTCGAGAGAGAGAGAGAGATAGAGAGAGATTTAAAGAGAGAGAGAGGGAAGGCGGTGGAGGAGGAGTAGTGGCGGCGCCGGGGCCCACCGCGGCCAGCTGGCCACAGCCAGTTGGCTGCGGCAGCGGCCGCAGGCGCGTGGCGCCCCACCAAGCTGCATGAGCAGCTGGCATGGGCACGAGGCCGGCCACAGTGTGGCCGGTCGCGTCGTGCCCATGAATTTTTTATTTTTTTTTGGTTGATTGGGTTGTTACAGATAATCTACATGTAGATCTAATCTAATAGAAATTTTTATTCATATAAATAAGAGTGGATATGTATTGATAATGATCATTGAAGGAATTTGAGTTTAGTCAAGTTAATATTTTGGTCTTTATTTTTTACCGTAGCCGTTAGATCGCATTTACCTTTTTAGGAGTAGATCATAGCCTTAGAAGCATCCCAATCTTCCAAACCCTAGCCACCTTCCTCCACCAGCAACCACCACCACCCTTGGCTGTTTGCCACCCTCCAACAACCGCCACAATGTCAATTAATTACCATTCTACCCTATTTGATCTTGCTCCACTATTTTTATTAATATCTTTTCATCTAGACGTTGGATTCTAGTGACACCAGATCCATTATAGCTCTAACTTCTAAGGCTGCCTCCATGTAAATTTTTACAATTTTTTTACATCTTCTAGATTTGGTTTGTAATAGGTCGCAACCCAACCCATAGTAGAATTAGGTTGGGAGCCAACTCACCACAACTTGGGTTGGGCTGCCTACAGCCTAACCAAGTCCATGCTAGGCTGGTCGCACCTAGCCCAACCCAACCACACATCACCACCCCTTCCTTCCTCTCCCAAAGTAAGTCGAGAAGGAGAGTAGTGGCTGCTAGTGAACACCACCACCAGCAGCTAACACAAATGGCCAAGGGAAGAAGACATCATCGGTGATAGCCGAAAAATGGCTAAAAAGATGATGAGGGGAGGCTACCACATCTAGCCTTCTTGGGGGGTAGGGGGGTGGTGGAACGGCCCACTAAGGGCATCATTGGCAAAAGGGCAGTGAGTGAAATAATTTGGGACCAACGAGGGGAGGCACGAAGCCATTGGCGGACCGAATTGCCAACAAAACTAAGAGGGAAGAAAAAGTATGAGAAAACATTAAATACTTAATTTAATACCTGGTGGAAGATAACATTTCGACGCATCGTTCCACGAGGTCGACGTCCTTTGGCGGCTCTCTAGCATGGCAAGAGAGAGGAGGTTATGGCGGTGGTTAGGAGAGAGAAAAAAGAGGAAAAGAGAAGAAGAGAAGGATGAGGACGACGTAGGGGAGTGGGACACGTGCCCCTCACGTGTGCAAGATTTTTCTTTTATAAACTTGGTATGGAATGTTACACCAAGACCGGTGAAGGAGGCTATGGCTCGACCAAATGTAGCCAATGCCGCCCATTGTTTGGTGCTCAACCAATTAGTTCAGCACTAGGACTAGACTTATCCAATGTGGAGTTAGGCTTGGACCAAGTTACACTTGTAGGTTGGCTTGTTGAGACTTTGGCATGTTGAGGGTCAAAGGAATCAACCGACCAAATTAGGAAATAGCTTGGTAGGCAATGATGACCATATGATCGGAACATTGATGTATCAGATCCTCAAAATCTTTCAAATCTTCAATGTCCTCAATCGATGGCTCGGGTGGTGGTTGGAGATGATTGACAACCGCTTCAAGATTCCTAGCTATCGGTGTGGGTAGCAAGGCTCCTTAGATGATGTTGTATGTGTCGGTAGTCCTTTATTATGTGGTGGAGTTGCCCTCGATGCGGGCTCAGCCCCCGTTATCGCGGCTTGATCTGGTTTGGTGGCTGCGCTTGCTCTTGCTAGTGTGCTGCCTTAGTGGTTCGTCCCAAGGGTGGTAGGGTCTGGCATGTGTCTAGGAAGGCAATGATTCATGTCCGCAAGGGTTACTTGAATCGTTGCCATCATTTGCAATCGACTAGGCATTCCATAGGATGTCACGAACGTGGAGGAGATGGCATTTTTTATGGTGCCGTGTGGTCCATCTCCATGCTTGCTTCACTGCCCTCAATCTAGTTGTAGTTATGACAGTCCAAAAAACATTGGCTCTGATACCAAATTGATATGAACCAGCTTGATCAGATTCAAAATAGGTTCTAGATATAATTAAGCATGTAATTGGCAAGGATGATTTTGGATAATCGAACCATTAGATACTCCTAAAATTAGGATATGTTGTTACTCTAAAAAAGATATTTCCAACAAATCTAAGATCTCTAGGTCTGAATAGTTAAATATTAAGTTATCAACTAAATAGTGGACAAAGGTCCGAATAAATTATGTACAATCCAAGAGGAAGAGAAGATGAGAAAGAGGAAGGACAAGGGTGGTGCAGTGGGTGAGTAAGATTAGGAGCTGGATAAGATCTTGCTAATGAAAGAAGTGGCATTGGTTGGTGGAGGAGGGAGAAGTTGTAGCCATCGACTAAGATGAGAAGGGAGATAAGGGAAACCAAGTTTAATCCAAATACTTCATAGCTGACTTAGAGTCTGAACCGAAAGATACTTTGAATAGAAAAGTTGTAGATCATGACATTATCGATCTATCTGAGTGGTTTCATAATATTCAAATATTGGATGAATATCTTCTGAATATTTTCTTGAAATTGCATAAAAGTTAACTAAACTGAACTTAGCTAATTAAATAAACTCAACCTACCTAGACTCTAACTAAACTACTCACATAAGTAAAATAAATAAGATATCTAGACTCAATCTATCAAGCTCAATGTCCTCTTAATGTGATCTAATATGACCTAGTTTGCATAAAAAAGAGAAGCAATGTATAACTCTTATAATTAATCATCACTCTCCTCTTCGTCTACAATTCTTAAGCTCTTCCCGATTTGTTCTGCCCCTACTTGACTGGCTATCTCTTGCTCTTCTGAACCATATACCATAGCCCATAGGTAAAACATGCTTCCTTCTCGACCCCAAATTTCCCAATCCTTGGTGCACCGTCTACCATGCTCGGCCTTTTAGTGTGTCACCCATCTCCATCCCAATTGGACTTGTAGGGCAATTCACCATTCAGTGACCAACTCTACCATAGTGAAAGCAAGAAATAAGGATGCTTTGATAAATCACTCATCACTCTAATCCAAGCTCCTTAGGGGCCAACGAAAGAACTATCCTCTATATCAGAAACTGAGAAACCATCAATGCTCGTCCTCGTCCAAAGCATAGCCATGTTGTTCTTTGGCATAACCTATGGAATACCTTTTCCAAGAAACTAGCCAAATAGAGATAACTTCCACCTAGCAAGGCACTTCTCTAGCACGGGAGGGTTGATGATGACACTGTCTTCAGGTTGCTCCGTGATCCTCAACAAGATCTCATCTAGAATGTGACCTTAAGCTAGCTTATTGCAATTCTGGCCACCCTGCTCCTTCTGACGGCCCCCTTTCTTTCTTACACTAAGGTCGCTCAATCTCACTAGACGAGACAGGCTGTGAGGGCAACTCCTTCCCGCTATCTTTTGCAGGCTTAGATGATGAGGCCCGCTTGGAATTTCGTGTTAAAAATATGCATCTCTTGTTAGTATCAAGGATTTGATGCAATATAAGGAATTATGAGGAATCATTGGAATCATCTAAAGTTGCTTAAACTAACAAATAAGAAGATTTACAAATTACAGGGGTTATTATATTTAGAGCCCTGCCTATTTTCATGTAGACTCACTTTGTTTTCTGCACATTGACCTTTTAATTATGAAAACAAATTATCTGCAGATTCCTCAGTTAACATCTTAGTGTCTTGCGATCAATGTTTTGCTCTCTAAAAACTATCGCACCCTTATTTTAGAGAAAAGAAAGAAAAGTTGAGAATAAAATAGTTATTTAATATATTTTTTCATTAACATTATCAGGTGGCTTGGCTCAACAATTTGGTTCAACTTAGTTGATGGCTCAGTGGTAGTAATTTAAAATGATAGCTCGGTACTATATCTATTGATAATTGACTTTTTGTCCATCCCATATCTAGTCTTTTGGCTCTTGAATGATCAAATCTAGTCTATCGGCCTTCAAGGAAAGAGGGGAAGACCCACTCTATGTTTATGTTTGTTTCTCACCTAGCACTAAAGGTGTAGTAGCACTTCGAAATACATGGGACAAAAAACTATTGTCAAATAAATTTAAAAAAAAAACTTGTCAAATAAAAGAAATAGAAAAATTCTCTTTGTACCATTATTTAGCCAATATTATGTTTTCTGTTAAAGATAATGAAAAGTTATGACATCCTAATTAAACCATAAACTAGGAGAGTCAAAACTTCTAACCTCTCAATTTTTGGGTGTTTCAATCATGAGGATACCAATTAAGAGGCAAGTTAATCAATAATAGGTTAAAGTTAACTTTAGATGTTTTTTAAATAATAAAAGCAAATGCATGGATCATATTGTGAAGGTCCAAAAGGTAGAATATAAATTTTGACCATAGTAATAGCATAATGGATTGTGTCATTTATAAATTTCTCCAATTAACATAATTGGAGAGAGAATGAGCTAAACTTCCTTTAGATAACTACTATAAATTTGAGTCACTGGAAAAAACTTTTAACACACTTTTTGAGCTATTGGTTTTGCTTCCTTGATGAAAATTTATAATTTGCTTTTATCATCATTCATATCCTAGATATGAATATTTAACATTTGACCATTATATTTTGCTAATGTCTCAAAAACACTCTAAATTGATTTTAAATAAATTTGGATTTAAATATGATATTTGTACAATGATTTTATTTTGAGAACAACATGAATCCAAGTTATGATCTGATATCAATTGAAAATCTTAGGCTAACCCTAATCTAGAAGATAACAACCTACAACGGAAACACAAATATAGTCTAATAACCAAAAATAGAGATCAAAGAAAACACAAACAAAGTTTATATGGAAAACCCCAAACTTAAGTAAACCATGGATCTTTTTAATTAAGATCAAATCAACAACTAATAATGTGTAAATACAAAAACCTAAATACAAAAACTACTTATAAATCACTCGTTGAATAAAACAACTATTTTTCTCTTGCTCGCCAAAACCCATAATAAATTACTTCTCATAATTGTTTAATCCAATCTCATTAACCCTCGAGATTGACTTGGATAGGTCATTCTCTAGCTTCAGCATTCGAATAGTTCGAATTGAACATAGAGCGACAGTTCCATCACACATGGATTTTTTTTCATACTGTATAACCGTCGTGATACTATTTGAACACTTCAAAGACGATCTTCATACTATCTAAGATATTATAAAATCATTCGAACAGCTTTCCAATGATCTTGAATATATTTTTAACTCATCCCAACTCTTATAAATTGTGTTAAATATAATTTCAAGTCTTTTATAATCATGCTCATCCAAAATATTCTAAATACATCCAAATAGAGGTTTTTTTTTTGCTCAAATTGCCAATACAAAAATCTAACATATTTAAAGCACAATGTTCAATAATACAATTTCTGAGCATATATTACATCTCTATGATTACCTTCCCACTTGCATGGCCATCCATGCTCTTAGCCCAGGCCTCATCTGCCTTCTCAAATGGATGCCTGGAATCCACCACCGTCTTCAGCTTCCCTTCCTTCACTAACTCAACCAGAAACTTGAGATCCTCCTTCCCAAGTGCCAATGAAATAGGCACCAACTTCTTTCTGGAGAAGGTCACCAAATTCAAAAGGGAGGTGAGAAAACTCTGTAGGCCTGGAGCTACGTCTATAACTTTCCCTTCAGCACTGAGATTCGGCTCAAAAGTGGACCATCCAGTTCCACATGCACAGTTTATGATGTAATCATATTGCTTGCCTGATGGACTTCTCAAGCTTGCACCTTCAGTTGTCTTGTAATCTAGCACCTCATCTGCTCCCAAGTTCTTAACCAATTCTAAGTTGCGGGCACCGCATGTAGCAGTTACATGTAAATTACCTAGCTTTGCGAGCTGGACAGCATATGATCCAACACCTCCAGAGGCAGCTGTGATCAGGATGTTGGCAGATTTGCCAGTGCCATCAAACTTAGTACCTATGTACTTCAGTGCATGCAGAGCAGTGAGAGCAGCTATAGGCAGACCTGCCGCTTCGACGGGAGAAACTTCGGGTGGCCTGTGGACCGTGAAACTTACAGGAGCCACAGCATATTCAGCAAGTCCGCATCCTTTCTGAGATTAAATGTGTTACAATTGAGAACATGAGGAGAATCAGATGATGTACACATTATCTGTAATTAGTTATCAAAATAACAAAATTTTAAATGCATGCAATTCCAATCTTTGCACGTGCTCTGATATCTGTATACCTGCACACACGTGCAGAGAGAGAGAGAGAGAGATGTACTATTAATCTGTTTGTATTAGTATACTAGAGAGTCAAAGTTGGACAAAGCTTCCAATATGACCCATTCAATTGATAGTGGTTTGAGACTTTTAAACTACCTATTACACAAATTCCATATGCTCTGAAGGTCTCTTTCCTAGTACTAAGTGTATATTAGCACTAGTATGCTAAATCTTAATAAAAACAATTACTAATCCAATCAAATGATCATATGTACCAACATTTAGTAGATTTGGCTATGCTTCAAGACAATAAACCACAAAAAAAGTATGTACCTATCATTAGAATATACAAATTTTGATTTGCTAGTTGTATTGTAAAAAAGGATCCAAATTATTTTATAGGTAAATCAAATGTTCTACAAAATAGCCAAATGCTTGTTCCCAATTCACATACCTACCTATTGGTTCAGTATTCATATTCGCACATGTCAGTGCCCACTGTCTCCTACTCTAAATCTAGCATTGTTGTGGTTTTGTGCTTTTCTTTCCTTGCATCTGTTTGTTTGTATTCCACGAGGATCAACTATTCGATCCATGTAGATGAAACATCCTGGTAGGGCATTTGACCAATAAACTCATTCCTTTTATTACACATTATATTATGTAAGCATCTAAAAGAAAGTATCAAAATGCATTTAGTTAATTTCACAAATGTATCAAATGAACAGAAAGGTTACAGCTTCTCAAGCATATAAACACTATAAAACATTATTTTTGAGTTTTGAGCTGACTAAATTACTTGGGTGGTTAGGTTATTACATCTAACACCTCATCAAGTGTACAGCATTCCTTCAGCTCAAATAATGGAGAACAGGAGTTTCTGAGAACTTACCCAAAATTTTAGCTTGCATAAAACCTTGTCACCTGCTTTAAATGAATTCACACCTGAGCCAATCTCGACAATCTCTCCAGTGATATCCGTTACTGTTTAACAGAAGTTGGAAGGAAACTTAATTTCTCATACTTCCATCCAGGATTATGTGCAACAAGGAAAGAAAAGGACCGGCTCTATACTGGTTGTATGATGTCACTGGAGGTCTCAATAAACATATTCATTAATAAGAAACATGTGAGGACTAAGTCTTACAATAATGGTAGATGTTAACCACATATTTACACAAACTCACATTCCAATTTGACGCCAGAATGAAAGTCTCATCTAGGCAGACCAAATTGCATCACACTACGCAGAAAAATGAGTTCAAGTATAAGATCTTTCATCCTCTCTGTAACTGTAGTTCTTTTATAGCTCGAAATTTGTGAACAAAACACATTTTTTGTAGTAACTAATCATAGAAAAAGTGTGCTAGAAGCAAGGCACAAGTTATCATAAGAGTAGGTTAAAGCTAGAAGTCAAAAGAAAGAGTTTCAGACATTTTTGGAAAAAGTGTTCAAACTTCAAAGAGTGTTCAAAGATGTTGAAACGGATCCAAAATTTGAATGCTCTCAAATCTGTTCAAATGGACTTACATAAAAAAGTTTCATTTGAACATTTATTGAACGGATTTTTTAGAGAGCAATAATGTTGAACGTTTGAAGTCCGTTCAAGTGGACCTAAAAATTCCTAATGACTTTCCCTTAGGAGTTCAAATGCTTGAGGAGCTGTTCGAACACCACAAACTACTGGAAAGTGTTGGACCTGTCTTTGGAAAGATTTGAAGGAGATTTTGGGACTTCCTACTCCGATTGAAATAGGGTTTGATCGCCTATAAAATTAAAATGAAGGCTATTTCATTTGTAAGTCTTTGGAAATCTCTTTCTACATCAAAACCTTATGAGCTTTATTGAGGAGACGAAAGCTTATTTTGTCTAAGATCAACATCATCACCAGAGTTATTACATGAAGATTTCAGAGGTTCTACACTTGTCCATCTATGTCAACATTTCAAAGGAGTATTCAGACGTGGTCTTTTCAACTTCGTGGATTCTAGTGGAATTAGTGATCTAGTACATATGGAGCAGTCTGTCGCGAGGTCTAACAAGCAAGAAGAAATCAACCATTAGTCGTGAGTGTCGAACGATAGAATGGGTGTTAAGTATATCTTGTATCTATGATTATAGTAGATTAGTGGTAGTTATCCCTTGATCGATAGGAGTTTTTCCATGTAAAAATGCGTGTCTCATGATTGCTTGCTTTGTGCTTTTATTTTGTCTTCCTCCTATTTGATTGTTTTTATCTTAGAAACTTTTTCTTCTAGAGCCCGACATTTTTTTCCCTCTCTTTGCCAAGTCTTGAGCAATCAAAAGTCTATACCACTAGGAATAGGAAGGTTATCGTTTTATATTATATGTGCAAATTAAACTATTTTTATTCTAGGATAGCAGCAGAATACTGAAGGAAATTAAATATTTTTTTGAATTTAATATTTGCCTAACAACTATATCAATTACATTCAATATTACTTCTTATGCCAATGGGTCAAGACAGAGAGAATGAAGCTTCTGATTAACTGATTTTTTTTTAAAGGAAAACCAATTAGATAATGGTGAGATCAATATTTTATACTTCCCACTCACTCTAGGCTTGAGATTTTTCATATGCCAAAATCATGGGATTGGAATTAAATGGGTGAAGATTTTGACATTAAATAACTTATAGGCCTGGCCGCTTTACAACTTAGGTTATTTCTCTAACACCATGTCAAATCTGATGTTCTAATCCACTGAAATTCAGTGTATTATCCTTTTACAAGATGTGAAGATCTCTCTGTGGTTGAGCAGGTCAGAGCTTTTTACTAGATGAAGAATCACATACTAATGAAAAAGAAAAGAATCCTTTTAACCTAAAAGCAGTACAGAAAGAACAGCTTATCAAATTTAACAGTGTTGTCAGTTCAGTGCAAAAATACGAAATATATTTAGAATGATGCCTAAACCAGTAGAAAAGAATTCAATTTGTATCCACTCAGATGTTTAATGCTTATGTTTACTGGTAGGGAAATTGCCATGTATACAACTTGGAAAGAAAAGAAAAACCAATATCCCCTATTATTCAAGCAATTCAACTTCCAGAACAGTTACTGTACTTAATACTTCTTTGTTGTTTCATTGACTGCTGCATCTGGAGAATTTAGTCCAGTAGTCCACATTTTGTTTCACCATGGTGATATTATGCTCTATGCCTACTTTATAAGACTTAGAAGGTGAATTATTTGAATTCAAATATAGAGATGTTTCCATGGTTGAAGCATTTCTTTGTTCCAAATCATTCTCTAGTCTCTACATTATCTTGAGAGAAAAGCCTTCTTATTGTAAACTGAAAAGAGACTAAAGACTTAAGAATATCAAGAACTTATCTATATTGTACTGTTCACATTTAATGGCATGATGTAGTCCAAAACAACATGAATGAACATCATCATGACATGTTCTAAGAAGTGTGTGGGTATGTAGCAACCAAGGGGTTTCACAGCGCATGGCGAGCACCCTAGCGGGTGACATGTTCCAAAGGAAGGGTCTAAAAAATATGATATAAAATTACTTTTCCTAAGTTATCTAAATTCCATATAATCTAATAGAAAAAAGACATAAAACTAATAATTAAGCAAGTCTAGAGCAACATCACCCTAAAAGGCAACATGACTAGTTTAAAAAAAAAAGCAACATAAACTTCAAGCTAGTCTCATCTTTTCTTTCTTGCGCTCATGGTTTGGGATTTAGGGCATCAATAGGAATTTTGTCCTTTTCGGAATATGTTAGACCAGTTTCATAGAATTTGATTGAATTGAATGAACTGGTTCCTAATAGATTTTAGCCTTTTAGAAATATGTTTGGACTAGGCCTCTGTTTGGGCTGGCCTTTAGCCCGCCACCGTGAGCCTTTATCCACCATAGCACTCGATACAGGCCAAAACGCCTTCTAGATCCGCTATAAGAAAAATGTATCAGCTGACCCTCAGCCATTGCGACTGCCTCACGTTTTTTCTTAGAAGACTCCTAACAGAAGCCTACGAAGCAATTCAATAAGAATAACTTAAAATATATGAATTGAACTGATAGTGTGCATTACGCAACCTCAGAGACATTTAAATATTTAATAACCATTTGTAAAGAGGCAATTTAATCATTGAAGAATAGTATAGAGCTATATATTAAAGCATATTCTTTAAAACAATTCATATTTTCATCTCTCACAGTACCATAACCACAATCTAAAATCAATGATTCGATTTAGGATGGAAGTGGACTTTTACCTGGTATAAATGGAAACTTAGGAGGCAAAAATGGACGTAGAATTCCACTCTGAATTTTCCAGTCAGCTGGATTAATACTGGCTGCCTCTACTTTTATTAGGACCTCATCATTCTTGGGTGAAGGAATTGGAATCTCAACATACTACAGTAAGCAGAAAGATAATGTAGATGAGAAATTGAAAAGTCAGCAAAATAAATGCTTTACGATTCTTTTCAGAAGTAACTATAATAGAAGGAAAATTACAACAGGAATTAAAAATTGGAATCAAACTTATATTTGCCAGTTTTAATGTGCAACATCTACCTAAAGTTCTAGTCTAGTTTAGGAATGATTGATCCAGTGATTATGTCAACTCACCAAAATTTGGGTCTTTCCTCCAAGATAATGACATATTACACAATAAGAAAATTTAGCAAGTTTTGGAGATCAAAGACAAGATCTAACAACTAGAGAAACTTATCCTGAAAGCCACATGCTTTCTTTTACGCATCAATAATTCACAGTGGCTAGTTTATTATTCTGACTTCAAACTTAATATATACGGGTCAACGATCGAACTATTCTCATATCTTATAACAACTCCAATATTTACATTCTTACCCCATTGAAACTCCACAATTATGAAAATTGCCAAGATGGAAGAAGAACTATCAACTATCCAACTCTCACTTTCAAGGATGGACTGCAAAGTAGCACTTTCTTGAGGGGTATCAAGAAAACTACCCAAGCATAGAAACACTAGAAGTCACTAATATGTTTACCAGACAACTCCCTAAAATCATTACCCACCCAATTGAAAAGAACCCATTTTTATCAGAAATCACCACTCCTTAGTCTCTTTCTTTAAGGAAAAAAGATAAGAAGTTAAAGAAAAAAGGGCACATAGAAATGGTTAAGTATACCTCAAGGGACGCAGCGCCGCCGCCATAGCTCTTGTATTGGAAGGCGTGCATGGTCTTCCCGGCCATGTCGAGGGAGGGCAGAGAGAGGAAAATAGAACAAAGTGGGAGTGGCAATTTGGGAAGGTGAAGTCTAGAAAATCCAAGCTCAAAAGTCGCCGGGCTCAGTAAGAGGGCTTGGTGTATTTATAGCATAAGACTATTTTAAAATTTTAAAACTACAGAGATTACAAATAACACCTTACTATTTGATTATATTATAATAAACTCCTCTTATTTATATTTTTTAATGCCGACCACTCTCTATTGTTGACCAGATAGATAGATATGCGAAAGCATTAAATGTATTTGTCTTAATAATTAATTTTTTTAGTTAAATTTAACTTAATAATATTAAAATGACTAAAATACCCTTATTGTTTTTATTAGAGAAGACATACAAATTTTGATATAATGCAGCAAATTATTAAAATAGCCATGGTACTTAGTTAAATTTAACAGAAAAATTAATAGTCTCACTTCAGTCATAAGTATAAAGGATTTATTCGAGGCTTTTTAAAGTATAGAGAAGTAAAGTGATTTTTTGTACAAGTACATGTGATAAAATGTATTTTATCGCATGAGATAATTATTATCCCTTATGGTTAAGCCCGTATTTATTTTATCTTTTTTAATGCATCTAAAATAATGCCGATCAAATTTTAGATAACAAAAATATATGAGGCGAAGATTAAAATAGTAGGCATTTGCAAAATATAGGATAAAATATATTTAACCTAAAAGAATAATATCTTTCTTTTTATGCCATTAGATAATATTAGTCTTTTTTAAGCCCAAATTACAAAGATCTATCTGTGAAGGTCCAAAGTGCAGAATGTAAATAATAATAAAGTAATATTGACGTAGCTCCAACGGCTAGTCAACTGAAGAGGATTTTAAAAATGCCATATTATGTGTTGTTTGAGGAGATGAGGCTTCTAGATATATAATTTTAAAGGCTTAGTCTCCTCATTTCCCTGTCAATTTCATTAATTGACTATTATATTTCCTTTCTCTAATTTATCATTATTTAATTCCCATTCATAATCTTGTACTAAATATCTCTCTCTTTCTAGATATAATAATAATAATAATAATAATAAGTTATACTCATGTGGTTAGTTAAATTTTAAAGTGTCCTTTTAAAGTTTTATTTGTGTCACTTAGTCCAGTTGCAATTCTATATACAACAGTAAGATTTTTTAAATTAATTTCAATTTCAAATGAAAGAAACATAAGACTCTGGAGAATTTTCACACAAAAGAACAAAAAAATTATTCTTTCCCAACTAGTTGTAATAAAATTAAAAAATAATTTTGATCCTTTTTTATAAGAATTAAATGTTTGTTAGATAGTTGTATATATATTAGAATTACAAGAGAGTCAAGTGACATAGATTATAACAGTATGCTCAAGCTCTGTACTTATTATTAAAACATGATATGCACTGGTTATTTATTTTTAATTATAATACTAGACTATAATGTGTATTTTATTATAATAAAGGTACATTGACTGTTAAAAAATATTTGCACTAAATTTTATATACTAAATTAAAAAATTAAATGTAATTAAATTGTAAAAGCCCCTTGTACCTTATTGCATTCAAACAATTGACAATTCCTTGCAGGGTTTCATACCTATCATCACTCATTTCTTTGATCAAAGTTGTTAATTTAATGCCATAATATTACCATATTGATTAATCACTATCTCCATTATTGCATATCATAAGTATTAAAATGGCCGGAGCTCAAAGTTTTCTTCCTGTTTAGCTTCCATCAACAAGGAATTGACTAAGACTTTAGATAGGTTTTATTAGTTTTTTGTACACCAAGTTTTTACTAAGACTTCAGATGAATCACATAGACTTGTAAAATGAAAAGAAAATTAAACAAAAAAACATTTGTTTTAATGAAAAACAAAGGACTTGTAAAATTTTATCAGAATCAAGTCAAAATTTTGAATCCATTAGTTTAGAGTTCATGTCCTTCCAATTTTTATCAACCACTAATTGATCATTGTAATGAGATTTTAAAATATTCAAGATTCTTAAACTTCTTATAGTTATCATTGATACAATCCAACCAAATGAATATATTATAAGTTTATATATATATATTACACCCTTCTTTTTGTATTAATGTTTAGGCTAAAGCTATTAAGATTATGATACGATTCGATTTATATTAGCTCCACTCACGACATTGGTTTCATTGGGTTGGGCCTATTTATCTAGTTGAATTTGTTAGATGCAATAAAAATATTTTTGTGGGAGCACATTTGAACACAGGGACCGCGTTCAAACGGGGATGCAAACACCTATACACGTTTGTAGAAACAGAGAACGCAAATTGTGCGTTCGGGCGGAATCGGGCTGTTCGAACACGATTATTCAAACTTTACATACGTTTGCATCGACAAAGAATGAAAATTCTGCGTTTGGACGCGATTGAGCGCGTTCGAATGCATCGCGGCAAAAGTGTGGGTTTTGTTAGGGTTTGTTAGAGTTGTTTAACTCGGTTGATAAGTCCTTAGGGTGAGCCTCTATAAATATGCAGAGAAAACTCTAATTGGATTTTATCTTGGATAATTAAATTGGCTTTGGCATTTTATCTCTCTCTCTCAATTTATTTCTAGCCATTGACGCCCTCTTCCACCCCCTTTCTTCCATTGCCTAAGTCTTTGGTTGGCTATTCCAGCTTCTAATCTCACTCTTCTACAACAACTTCTCCCCCTTCACACGAAAAATTAAATTTAGCATCTATCTAGTCATTGGAGGGCTATTAAACTAGGATCTAATTGACCATCAGCTATTGTTTGGATGATATCTTGGGATCTAACCATCCAAATCTTATGATCTTGAGTTCGTTGTAAAGCTCTCTCCAAGAGCGACTATATATCCAAAATTTAGAAGAATCCGTCGGTTAGATTATTCGCAGATCTCTTCAGAAGTTACAAGATTTATTGAGTTTAGAACTATTATGAATCGGAGGTTCATAACAAATTCCAAGAGTAGTGAAGCTACTAACTAGAGCATATGTGTTAAAATAATCTATTCCTTTCTTTTGATAATATCCTTTAGTTACTAACATTGCCTTATATCTATCTATTGTATTATTAAAATTAAGTTTTTTTTTTTAAATATACGTTTACATCCTATAGTTAGTTCCGAGGGTAAATCTATCAAAATCCATGTTTTCTTTCTATTATTGACTTTATCTCATTATTAATTGCTTCTTTCCAAAAAAAAAAGCTTACAAAGAAGACACGGCTTCAAAATAAGAAGTTGGATTCCCATCTATTAATAGACATAAAAATCATCTCCAAAGTCTTTTTCTACTCGTTTTTTGTACTTTTTCTTATATCAAGTTCATAATCAAATATTGGAGAAACATAAGAAGTAGAAGCTACATTTCGACTAGGAAAGAGTATTTTTAAAAGAGAATATGTCTTCAAAGAAAATAGCATCTCTAGATTTGAAGATAGAGTTATTTAAAATTTGCATTACTATTTTTTACATATCCTATAAAGATTGCATCTATACTTTTAAATCCTATGTTTAGGATCTGGTATACAAACTTTTGATAAACACCCCCACACTTTGAAAAAAATTTAAAGAAGAAGCTCTTTCTTTTACTAAAAGGTACTCTATGTAGTATAAAACAAGCTGTAGGAAGTGCTCAACCCAAAGACCAGAACTTATGATCATGATATTTATCATATCGATTAGAGTTTTAGTTTTATGTTCTACTACGTATACACCATTTAATTATGGAGAATAAAGAGCTATCACTTCATGGATGATACCATATTCTTGATAGAAAAGAGTTATATTAGATGAAGTATACTCACATCCTCTACCTCATCTTAATATTTTAGTTTTCTTATCTAATTAGTTTTCAACTTCAGTTTTATAGATTCTAATCTATTTAGGATCATCAATATATGTTACAAATACTAACTTAGTAATAAAATTAGCAGTTACAATTATTAAAATAGAATTCAAATTAAAGATGGTTTTAAGACCAAACGCTAAATCTTTTTGTTTTTTAAGATAAATGTAAAATTTAATTAATTTTATAATTTAAATATCGATTAAGTCTAGTTTTTGTGTTAAAAATGAAAAATTAAAAATAGTGTAAAGAACAAATATATAAAGGAACCTGACATGTGAGGCATACCGAAGTATAGCTACTCTAAAGAAAAGTGATGTCCTCTATAGGATTTTCTTGCCTATCTTTTCTCCGAAGTATAATTGTAAATAATATTAGCACGTCGTCGATTTGCATAGCCCTTCTACATTTCTCTTTTGAAAAATATACTCCTTCGATTTTATTAGAAACATTTACTGAGAGAGAGAAGTGGTTAAAAGCTTTTTATTTGATTGAAATTTTGTGATATAGTTTTCATATCCAAAGGGATATATATAGGGTATATATAAGTGTTTAGAGGTATCTTGAATTTATTACCTCTTGTAACCCTTTAAAACATTCAACTCATTAGCCATTAGGAAACTTTTAAAATTTTAAATTTATTTAATTATTAATTTTAAATTAATTTGAATTCTGAAATTAATAACAGTGTGTGATTAAGGTGTTTGTCTGTTAAAAGATGTCAAATTTTTGATATTTTTGCTCTTTGTATTATCTCTTTCTTAAATATTTGCAATATCTAAAGTGTAAAAATGAGAAGGATTTAGATAAAAGAAACATAAGACTTAATTTTCACAAGCAAACCTATTTTCCAGCTAGATGTTATAAAATGGAAAAGAGTATTTTTATTCCTTTTGTACAAGAATTAAATGTTTGTTAAATAGTTGGGTATAAGTTATAACTACAAGAGGATACAAATAACAGTTCTTATAACACTATGATCAAGCTCCAAATTTATTGCTCTTTAGTTTTAATTTCAACTACTTATTCATACTTCCTCCCCATTGATCAATCTTTTTTTATCCATATTAAAGATGCTATGTAATTGTTTATAGTTATTGCTGAGATTTTATTTTAATTATCGCTTATCAAATTGAAATTAGTGATAACGAAAGACATACATTAAGAAGAAATTGTCAAACTATTGATATAAAAAACTCTCATCGAATCCTAGATTAAGAACTATAATATCTGATTATCATCTAGATAAATAAGATGAGATTAGAAATACATTCGCAAGAACATGATGAATATTATTTTATTATTATTATTATTTATCTTACATTGATATAGAACTTTGCTTAATACTAATAAAATTTTATAGTCTGCGTTTAAATCATTAAAAATTATAGAATATTTATACAAGTGACATCATAAGGAGTTTTCTTCTTGTCTAGCTTCCATCAACAAGGAGTTGACTTTTAGACAGAAGTTTCATTGACTTGTAAAGTATTACCAGAATCCAGTCAAAGTTTTGAATCGATCAGTTCATAATTCATGTCCTCATGCGCTTTGCGTCAATCACGAATCGATCATTGCAAACGTAATGAGATAGTAGAATATTCCGAGTTCTTATTCTTGAAACAATTCAACCAGTAGAATATTCTTACCGCTGATCTTATTCTTTATTATTTATCATTTTTACATTGACTCCATTTATTTTTTCACTACATTTTAACCCCGCATATATATAAAACCTCCTAATTGCCCATGTTTATGAACTATCTTATTTGAAGGAAAGATATAAAGAGAATTTTAGGGTAAATTTGTTATTTAATTTTTTTATTTATGCTGTCAGAAAGATAGAGAGATATTAAACAATTAATAGGTTAAAATATTAAAAATAAATAAATAAATTGTGGTTGTCTATATGAAAATAGGCGATATTTCCGAAGGTATAGGTGTAATTAACCTAATATGCTATAAAACATTTATATGGTATGTAAAACAAATTATTACTTACGCCTTGTATTTTGGATATTAATACGTATCAACTGTATTGATTGATTGTATTCGTCTATTTTCTGAATGTTTATTAAAGATTAATTGGATTAGTTGTATCCATTTCGGTGATTCGAATCAAATCTAGGCTAACTCTAGTATTAACGACAATAAGTACTCATTTACATTTAGGGCTTAGGTTTGAGGGCAAGGTCTTAAAAAGAATATCAATGGAGTATATATTTGATTCAAAGAAAAAAGGGGGGTAAAAATATAACTTTCTCTATATCGTCTAGAATATGAACAAAATTTTGTTTAAGAACCGTAAGACCCAAGTTATGGTCCAATGGCAACTTCTATGTGACTTTCTACACGCTTGCACGCCATGACTTTGTTCAACCTTAGACTTCACAACAAGCTTCCAGATAACTTCTTCTTCTTCTTCCCTTCTAAGTTACATCCTTCTCCTTCCACAAAACTATGAACACATCTACACAATTGCAGCATTAGCTCTAATAATACATGGCAGCTGTATTGCTAAAGCTAGTATTCTGCTCCTTGAGCTCGTTCATAGAGCTAGCAATCTTCACACTTGTACGAGGTGCAGCACTTGTCACAGTAGCCTTCATCCAGCTTCTCAGAGTTCCCGGCCAAGCCCTCAACGGCGTGCTCGAGCACGCGGCCGACCTTCTCCGAGCAGTCGCAGATTACCTTCTTCAGCTTATTATCGACGCCATTACCTCGGTCATCGCAAGCTTTTTCGAGCTTCTTACTAGTTCTGTCGCAGGATCATATGAACTGGTGTCGACCGCGATCGTAGAGCTTGCGGAGAAGACGAGGATCGGGGTCGAAGAGTTGGCTGAAATCTTTCCAGATGTGTTTGAAGGTGCGGCGGAGGTGATCGGAAAGTTGATTCTTAATCTATGGGAGAACTACAAGGATGCTTTAGGCTATGTCATGGAGAACATATAAGATTTTTCTTTTCTTTGTAAATTTTGTTTTATAAATAGATGTAAAGAGATATTTAATTTAGAGTTCCTAACAAGCTTGTTATCTGAAGTTATGTCTTGTGTAATTTAATACACAACATGGTTATATTAGAGCAATAAGTAAACTGCAATGGTAGAGATGATGAATGATTTTGAAACTTTCTACTCTCTCAGGAATAATGCCTTGATCATTGGATGATACCTCTTTGATAATATATTCACAATCTTCTTCGAAAGAAAGAGTAAGAAAAAAAAAACACCCTCTTTATTAGTATATAGTCACCAATAATTGATGAAGGTTAGATGAATATTTTTCCCTCCCCCCTCCCTCTCTCTCTCTCTCTCTCTCTCTCTCTCTCTCTCTCTCTCTCTCTCTCTCTCTCTCTCTCTCTCTCTCTCTCTCTCTCTCTCTCTCTCTCTCTCTCAGCGCCCGCCCGCCTCGCTCCTCCTCTCCGAATCTATTACGAGAGGTAGAGGGAATCCCACCTCGCCAAAGTAGAGTTTAGACTCCACTTACTCCATGTCGCCCCTATTCCTATAAATTCTAAACTATCTTATCTATGTTCTTATTTGCTTCATTATCATATTTTCTTCACCCTCTTCTCGCAAAGAATCTGACGATGGTCGTGCACCACCGGATGGACTAAACCAACCCCCAATCCAATCCGCAGGTTAATCCTCAAGCTCTCTTTATAATCAATATGATTTTTATTTAGTAAATCATAATTTATCTAGCTATACTATTTTTACCTTCATCGAAGAAATTTGTTAGCCGACGACTTTGAGTCAATCACCCATTTATGCGAGAAGCTTCGCCCTTTCATTCTCTTGCAATGGATACCGAATTTGGGCACGTTCGCCTCCCACCATTAGACATCTTGGCAAGATTTTAGCCCCTATTTACCTTGGTTTTACGAGTTTCTTCCTCCTCTCATCGACGAGCTCAAACTTCTTCGTTTTGTGATGTTTTCTCTCTTTCTGTATAATTAACCAACGCCGACCTTTCAACCTTGTGAGGAGGTGTTGATTGTAAAATATGAAATAATTACCACAAAAGTTGTACGCAAAATATAAACTTAAGTCAAAATAAAATCTTAACTACACCCGCTCCACCTCTTATCCAAATCATACGCCACCCAAATCCCCACATCCAACGGTCATCCTTCCCTCCTCCCACCCTATAAACCCCACTGCATCCTTCACTCCTCTGCCTCTCGCGCCCTCTTCTTCCTCCTCTCGATCCCAACCAAGAAAACCAAGCAACCAATCCATGGCGCTCGTCGTCGAGAAGACCTCCTCTGGTCGCGAGTACAAGGTGAAGGACCTCTCCCAGGCCGACTTCGGCCGGCTCGAGATCGAGCTCGCCGAGGTCGAGATGCCGGGTCTCATGTCGTGCCGCTCTGAGTTCGGACCTTCTCAACCCTTCAAGGGCGCTCGCATCTCCGGATCCCTGCACATGACGATCCAGACCGCCGTCCTCATCGAGACCCTCACTGCCCTCGGCGCCGAGGTCCGCTGGTGCAGCTGCAACATCTTCTCCACCCAGGACCACGCCGCCGCTGCCATCGCCCGCGACTCCGCCGCTGTCTTCGCATGGAAGGGGGAGACCCTCGCTGAGTATTGGTGGTGCACCGAGCGCTGCCTCGAGTGGGGCGTCGGAGGCGGGCCTGACCTCATCGTTGATGACGGCGGCGACGCCACGCTGCTGATCCACGAGGGGGTGAAGGCCGAGGAGGAATATGAGAAGACGGGGAAGGTGCCGGATCCGGAGAGCACGGACAACGCTGAGTTCAAGATTGTCTTGGGGTTGATCAGGGATGGGCTCAAGGCGGATCCGAAGAAGTACAGGAAGATGAAGGAGAGGTTGGTTGGGGTGTCGGAGGAGACGACGACCGGGGTGAAGAGGTTGTATCAGATGCAGATGAGTGGGACTCTGCTGTTCCCGGCTATCAACGTCAACGATTCGGTCACCAAGAGCAAGGTTTGGTTCTTATTTTTCACATCGATCTTTTTGATTTGTTGTTTCTTTTGGCGGCTTCGATCCTGATCTGGAATTAGTTCGGTTCTCAGGTGCATATTGTCTTCTTAATTTTTAGGGAAGATTACATTTCACGCATTTCTTTTCTTATGAATTTATGATTCACACCATCTCTCTTTCCAGTTTCTACATTTCTATCCCTATACGCCATGTTTTAGGACTTTTCTCTTGAAAAATATCACTGATTTAAAATACATTCCTAGAATATTTCGACAGAGTCAAACTGATTTTTTGAAAAATACCTTCTTATATCTTTGTTAGGATGAGTCTATTTAAAGAGATATGAAGTGGGTATATTTGAAAAATCTTTGTTCTAGCCATGAGAACAGAGCCCAAGATTTAGGACTCAAAATGTAAATACCGGAAAGAAAGGGTGTGAACTGTAACGTCATGGAAATGAAGGGGTGTGGAATCTTTTATACTTCTCTTGAAAATGTAAAATGCCTAACATCTACCTTTCTTGCTGTATTATTGAATTCGAGCAGTTTGACAATCTTTACGGATGCCGCCACTCTCTCCCAGATGGTCTCATGAGGGCCACTGATGTGATGATCGCGGGCAAGGTCGCTGTGGTCTGTGGTTATGGAGATGTCGGCAAGGGCTGTGCTGCTGCCTTGAAGCAGGCTGGAGCTCGGGTTATCATTACCGAGATTGACCCCATCTGTGCTCTCCAGGCTCTGATGGAGGGCATCCAGGTTCTCACCCTGGAGGATGTTGTTTCGGAGGCGGACATCTTCGTGACCACCACTGGAAACAAGGACATCATCATGGTGGACCACATGAGGAAGATGAAAAACAATGCCATTGTTTGCAACATAGGGCACTTTGACAATGAGATCGATATGCTTGGGTTGGAGACCTACCCAGGTGTCAAGCGCATCACCATCAAGCCCCAGACTGACCGCTGGGTCTTCCCTGAGACCAACTCCGGCATTATTGTTCTTGCTGAGGGCCGTCTGATGAACCTTGGCTGTGCCACCGGCCACCCTAGCTTTGTCATGTCCTGTTCCTTCACCAACCAGGTAACTGTTCTTTCCTCTTCGTTGCAATTGTGCTTTAGTTTTATCTGTGAACCTCATTACTGTCTAGTTTTTTCTTGGTATCGACTAATGGTTGAGTTCTTGACCAAACAAATTGACATTCTCACCAAAAATGTAATGCCCAATAGGTTAGTTCTCAAACAAAAATTGTTGTCTAGGTGAAACTTTTTTCATGTAGGATTTACAGCTCATAATCTGCATAGTGAATCACTAATCTAGAAAGCAGTTTATATGATAGATGGAAATCCCTCTTTGTTTGGCGAGTAAGACTAAATCACTGTTTCATTCTTTGTCTTATATTGCAAGTAATAACTCACTTTCCTTTTAAGTAAATTCAATGAGTTACAGGAAATTGCTAAATGGGTCTGTGTTTTACTACTGGCTTGCTTAGCAACTTTTGGGCAGCCTTCTAGCTAGATGTCAGTATTTGTTTTGAGAACTAACATATTTGAATATTATGTTTTAATAGGAATCTCAGTTTGGTCAAAAAATTTGTAATGATCTATATTCTTCGCTATACTGATGAAATGAAAAACAAACTTGTCCAGGTGATTGCTCAGCTAGAGTTGTGGAAGGAGAGGAATAGTGGCAAGTATGAAAAGAAGGTGTACGTACTGCCCAAGCATCTGGATGAGAAGGTTGCTGCTCTCCACCTTGGCAAGCTAGGAGCCAAGCTAACCAAGCTCTCGCCATCCCAGGCCGAGTACATTAGCATTCCAGTTGAGGGGCCCTACAAGCCTCCTCACTACAGGTACTAGGTGATATCACAAAAATGATAACAGGCAAATATTGCAATATTAAGGCGATTTTAGCAATGGTGGTGGATACTTGGCTATCTTTCTACCTATCTTGCTTCTCCATGTTCCAGGAAGTGCTTATTTTGAGTTGAATCCTGGAGGCTTGATTTGTTAGGAATAATTATGTCGTTGTGAGGTAATGAGCTTCATCATTTTGCAAGGGATTAGATTGATCACCCATCCTTGAAGAATAAGTAGTTGCATTTTTTTTTGTCACACCTGATTAATGGCAATAGTATACTGGCTACAGGTGTCTTTATGCGTTCTGTTAAATGATCACTCAAATTAGTTAGAAGTATTCTTTCTTTGTCAACTTTCTGGTTCAAGTATAGTTTGCTTAGGATCTTATCGCAGTCACAGAAGGCGAATGCAAATTTTGACACAGATATGCTCCCAAGTGAACTAGTAAACAATGAATTGAAGTATAGTCCAGAATGTTGTGAATTTCTGGTTGCCAGAATTTGTTTTTAGCTCCATGTATGTTAAATCTGATGATGATAAAACTGGGGTTTCTGATGGGTAAGGTGTAATCTCATGATTTTTAATCTGATTCCAGCCATTTGAATGCGTTTAGTCAGTCATATGTTGGTTCTTTTACTACTCAGTTGTCAATTTGTCATTATCGACTCAATGCAGCAGCATGTCTCCATCCCAAAGAGACGCACAAAAGAGAGTTTAATTTAAGTCTTTGATAAAAAAAATTGGGAAATTTATCAAAAATTAGTATTTTGCTTTTAACGCCTTAAAAGTACAGAGTTAAATTTTATCTTAACAGTAGCTAAATTAATACCATTACTTTTGAAAATAAATTTTTTAAATATCTCTCATTTAGTTTATAAATTTGGTTCTCTATTTATTTTTACTTTAAAAAAGTTTATTCAATGTTATTCAGGAATGTTAAGGTTATTTTGTAACTATAATTACTTTAATTCATCTATATAACAATTAACCGTAAAAATTAAAGGCAGAGCGTTTTTTAAAGCATTTTAAGGTAAGATACAAATGTTGAATGATAAATATTTATATAGTAGTAGAGTGTGAATGGTAATATAGATAAAATGTAAGTGATTTTGATAAATTTATCTAAAACATTTAACTCTTATTTGGCTACCGAAGTTATCGATTTGCATATTTACACAGAAGCAGAGCTCTCTTTTCTCCATTTCTAGAGATTAAGTTGAAGACCTCTCTCTAGATTAGATGAAGACTGAGAAGAAATAGTTCTATGTCAAATAACCTCTGATTTTTTGGAGTTCATTATTGTTTCCTTTATTCTTTGCATGGTGAATTTGAGTTCTATATGTAAACAGAACAAAGGGGGTTATCTATCTGCTTGAAGAAAAATAGAACAAAATTTTAATACCGCCTCTAGCCTCTTTTTTTTTTTTTTTAATTTTTCTTTTAAGATAAAAATTAAGAAGGCAAAGTAGTCCAGAAGGTTTTTTTTTTCCTTTCTATTGATCAAAGTTTACTTAGGTTAAAAGAGAACTATTATTGTTCATTATCCATGTTTTTTGTTTTGGTTATAGTACTAAAATAAAGTGTTGTACAAATACTCAAAATGCGTGAAGGAAACGGAAGCCAACCTTCACCCCCAAATATCACAAATTGAAATAGTAATGGAAACACAATATAAGTTTGAGGAAAAACTTTAATATAGTGTTAATGGTGATAGAATAGCAATAAACAAGTTCTAATCACGGATTAAATACCCTAATGCAAGTAATCTCAAGAATGGGAGTAATAGAGATAATAGAGAGAGAGAGAGAGGGAGATAAGATTTACGTGGTTCGACGATATGCCTACATCGACGGGCAGAGCAATCTTTTTTATTATGCAGATCTCTCACTTACAAAGAGTTTAGCAACTCTAATCACTCTTAAATAATGGTAGCTCACCCTCATAAATGTTCTTCCAACAACCAAGCTCTAAAAAACACACTTTAGTATTTATAGATAGGTTCAGATTTGGAGCTTTTCTACGGCGCATTTGAATGCACCCAATAACAATACAACCGGGCCTCAAACTCCACTTGCCGTGGAACATCTTCAGCACTATCACCAACCGGGCTATCTAACACTTGACTTTGCTTTAGCATGGATGATTTATCAAATGTAATATCCCTGTTGATGATTAATTTTCTTAATTCTAGCCTCTAAACCCGAAATCTCTTCACACTAGTGGCAACACCTAAGAAGATGCTCTTTTTAACTCTAGGATTCAACTTGCTTTCTTTGACACGGTAGTATGCAGGACAACAAAAAATATGTAAGAAATCATAATCTGAAACAAATTTGCCAGACCATGCCTCCAATGGGCTCTTCCTATTGTTTGTAGATAAATGTAACCGGTTAATGAGATGACATACATAGTTTACTGCCTCAACCCAAAACTCCTTGCCCAATCCAGCATTAGATAACATACACCGAACCTTCTCCAGTAAGGTCTGGTTTAGATGTTCTATCATGCCATTTTGTTGAGGTGTCTCTCTAATAGTGAATTACCTTTCAATCCCTTCTGCCTTGCATAACCTTATGAATGGATTTGAAGTGTACTTTTCACTGTTATCTGATTTGAGCTTCTTGATCTTTTTGCCAATCTAATTTTCAATCATCTTTTTCAGTTTTGAAATATTTTAAACACTTGGTTTTTATGGTGCATGATGTACACCGAAAACCTTCTAGAGTAGTAATCTATAAAAGTCACAAACCAATGCTTTCCTCCCAAAGAGGCCTTCCGGGCAGGCCTCCAAACATCTGTGTGAATATAGTCCAAGATCCCCTTGGTCCGATGTATTGCAGTAACAAATTTAACTCTAGTTTGTTTGCCCAAAATATAGTGTTTGTAAAATTCTAATTTGAAGCTCTTTATACTCGTTAGCAAATCTTTACTTGACAAGCCTTGCAAAACTTTCTGTCCTGGATGCCCTAACCTCATGTGCCATAATTTGGAAGTGTCAGCCTTATTAACTGAGTTACTTGAGGCTGTTGCTACACTTCCCAAATATGTAGAGCCTTACAAGAAGTATAGATTATTTCTTCTTATGCCCTTCATCACCAGTAATGCTCCCAAGGACACTTTTAATGCTCAACCCTTTAAAGTAACAGTGAAACCCTTTGATTCCAAAACCCCAAGAGAGATGAGGTTCTTCTTTAATTTCGATATGTACTGAACTTCAGTTAGCTCTTTCACGGACCTATCTTGGAGCATTAGGCAAATGATACCAATGTCTTTAATTCTGCAAGGGCTATCATTACCCATAAAAACAACTCCACGGAGATTTTCTCAAAAGTGGAAAACCAACTCTAGTTAGAATACATATGATATGTACAACCAGAGTCTAAAATTCACTCACCCGTGCTACAAGTACGAGTCGAGCCTACCAAGGCATTCTCTGAATCCTCATCATCCGATTGTGCCACATTTGTCTTTTGAGGTTTTTTGTCCTTGTTCTTCAAAATGAGACAATCCTTTTTCCAATGCCCTTTATTGCGGCAATAGGAACATTGGTATTTTATAATCATCTTCCTATCCGAAGATGCACCCCTTGACTATAAAAAGAATTTGTCTCTTTTCATAAATTTTCTATTCTCTGATCTATCCCTTACCATCAATGCATCAGATGATGACTCATGAGTAGCTTGTTTGTCCAATTTTTTATACTTATTATTAATTAATACATTTGCAACATCATCATAATGAATTAAATCCTTTTCATTTCTATAAAGTAAGGTAGTAGTGAGGTTGTCATAGGTATCCATCTGTTAAAGAATTCAACAATACTAATGCTTTGTCTTCATCCAAAATCTCAACATCCAAATTTTGCAAATCCGCAAGTAACTTGTTAAAGGCATTCAAATGCTCAGCCATAGGTGTTTCAATCTTGTATTGAAATATGAAAAACTTGTTCTTCAAATAGAGCCGGTTCTCAATACTCTTGGTCATGAAATTATACTCTAGTTTCTTCCACAAACTCTTTACTGAATCAAATAGTGTTGCTTGCCGGTTACATCTTCTCCTATTCCTTCTCAGATACATCTTCGAGCTTCTCCTCCAAAAGAGATATCAAATTCTTGTTGGAATAAGACATCCATAACTTTACATTGCTACATTTCAAAGTTGTTGGTGTCATCAAATTTCTCAACTTCAAATTTTGCATTTAAGACAAGTTTCTCTAATTTGGATGATTCCCTTATTTTGCAAAAAGAAAATTTTTTTTCTTCTTCAAATCCTTACTATTCCCAAATCTAATAGCCTAAGTTTGAAATCTTAAAGCTCTGATATCAATTTGTTGTGCAAATACTCAAAATGGGTGAAGGAAGCGGAAGCAAAGCCTTCACCCCCAAATATCACATAGTGGAATAATAATGGAAAAACAATCCAAGTTTGGGGAAAAACTTCAATATGGTGTTAATGGTGATAGAATAGCAATAAATAAATTCTAATCATGGATTAAACACTCTAATACAAGTAATCTCAACAATGAAAGTAATAAAGACAATAGAGAGAGGGAGATAAGATTTACATGGTTCGGCGATGTGCCTATATCCGCGGGTGGAGCAATCTTTTCTACTATACAAATCTCTCACTTACAAAGAGTTTAGCAACTCTAATCACTCTCAATACAATGGTGGCTCACTCTCATAAATGTTCTTTTAACAACCAAGCCCTAAAAAAAACACTTTAGTATTTATAGGTAGGTTCAAATTTGGGGCTTTTCCGCAGCGCGTTTGAATGCGCCCAATAGCAGTATAGCAAAACTTAAGTGGCATTTAAACACAGGAGAGTCCTGTTCGAATGCCTGCATTAAAGTTTCTCTTGGGTTGAGACTCGCGTTCGAACGCCTACATCACACAGTTTTTGTTTGGGAACCGCGTTCGAACGCTCTTAGGGCCCGTTCGAACGCATTAGCACAAAAATGCTAATACATGCTAAAATTTGCTGAAAACTGAATTTAAGCCAATTTTTAATATAAAAGGGTGTAAAGTTATTTGGTTGTTAAAATATGAATAAGAAGAAGCATTAAAGCCAAATATTAAACATACCCTAAATGCTTTTAAAAAAAAAGTGATGGTGCTGTTTGTTTTTAGACGATTTTTGGTAATTATTTATGTTAATCTTAAACACCATTAGATCTCTTCTTGGAGTTCGAATAAGAAATCATAAATAAAGGGTCATGTGAGGGTTGTTAACCATGCTATTTATTATACTAAAAATTAGACGGTATTTAGTCTTCCAATTTAGTAGGGCCTCTTTTATTACCATTCATCAGCTTAAGAGAAATAGAATACAATAGGATGTTGAGAACTGCACACAGATATCTTATATGATCCAGATAGTTGCACCTAATTTAACTACAATAATGACTTTCTTCTTTTGTAGATTATAAGCATAAGAGCTAATTATAGGCGAGACAAAGAAGCTAAGTTAACCATCCTAAGAAATCGATAAAATCTGAGCCCCAATTGTTTATCTCTTTCTCCAGTAAAAAAAAATACACTAATTAAATATCACACCGAACAATCACAGAGAAAAACAAACTCTTTACCTCTTATATAGACTCTACAAGAGAATTTGGAAAGACAAATAATGAACTCATCATCCAAATTAAATGAAGATTATAATTGAAGAACACTTTCTTTCTTTGTATTTATTCATATGGAAGAACCTGACAGATATCAAGACATCAATGACAGAGGGAAACAATCCTATGAAAATATCTGAGCCTATAATCTCTCTTTTAAGACATCTTAAGACTTACAACCATATACTACTTATTGTCATTAGTTTCTGCAACAAAAGCTATAATCATTTCAATGCTGCTACAAAAGAAGCATTACCATCCAAACCCATCAAAAATGAGTTCTTCCACCCCTTCCAATGCCCAATTTACTAAGGATTAGCATCCCTAGCACAGGCAGTGATGATCTCACACCCCCTTGTGTATGGATTAGCCCTGGGGATTGCTCTGCAGTTGTAGTAGGGAACTCCTGGCTTGGTGCAGGGCACCACCTCTCCCTTGAGAGCCTCATAGCTGATGTACCTCTTCTCAGTAGCCCACAACACCATCCTCCTGTTTGCCTCTGAGCCCATCTCCAATCCCTCCTCCAAGAGGAGGCAGTCTCCAACTTTTCCACCACAACCCATGTTAACCAGCATCTCCCCTGCACTGCACTGTCCACAGGAAAAGAGCAGCAGCAAGAAGGCCATGGAGGCCACCATCCTTGTTAGGGTGAAGCTGGTAGGAGGCTTTGGCATCTCTTCAATTCCCACTCTTTGTGCACCTCTTTCTTTCTCTCTTTTCCAGTAGAAGCGGGTTTTAATGGTGGGAAAGTAATGGAAAGCCAACCACCTGTATTAGCTTTTAGTGATTTACTACAAAAATTTGCATTTACAACCTTGCTTTTTAACCTATTAATGGTATGCACTCTCTCTTTAGTTTCATCACATATGTGTAAAAAAAAACACCCTTGGTAAAATTAAAAACTAATATTATTTGGGCTAATAACATAAAAAAAATATTTTGTCAACTACAAATAATATTTCATGAAATAACTAAAATGCCACTATTTCCTTCTTCTTTAGATATCCCAAAGAAATAGAAAGATAGTAAATTAAACTAAAATGCCTACTTCGTTCTTTATTATTCTTTTTGTTTAGTAATATTTTTTTTTCTTATTCTATAATAAAAACTAAACACTATAAAAATCCCATTCTAGAATATAAATACTACTTATTAAAATTATATTTTGTACCGCACACCAATCTAATTACTAATTTACTTTTAAATCTATTTCATTAATCTACTTTATATCAAATCGAAGGGCGTTAATTTTATAAAAAATAAAACACATTTTTTCTATCTTTTCTTTACTTTATATCGTATCGAACATAATTATTACATAATTATTTTAGAATTTAAGTAAATATAAAAATAATTATTTCTAAAATAGAGATTTTATTTTAGAAATAATAAACAAGAATACCTGTTCTAAAAAGCAAATTTGCGTAGATATAGCTTGGATGAAGATATTTTTATAATATTTATAATATAGTTAATTTAACCTAGGAGTTTAGTTAAGTTTAATTAATAAATCTAACAACATGATATTTTCTGCTTATATTTAATAAAATTATAAGACTCAACTTATAAAAAATTAAAAAATAGGTTAAAAGATAAAGCGTTAAATGCAAAATTTTCCCAAAATTTATATGCAAAATGACTGTGTCAGACTATAAAAATAACTCAAAGACGTGTGCTAATCAACTAAAACGTAGGGTGCTGCTGGAAAATTTTCATAGCTTGTACTAATTTTGCATTGCAATAATGGAACTTGGGTCATGCTCTTATGATTATTATGGGGGCCACCATGTGGGAAAAGGCAAAGTGGTGGGTGATTTGGGTGACCAATGGAATCCCCCACTTTCAGATAAAAAGCCTAAAAGTTTTATTTCTTGAAAAAAAAGAAAAGAAAAAGAAAAAGAAAAAGAAAATAGAGTTTAGTTCATAGTACCTTGTAACTGAGTGCATATCAGTATATCAAGCCTTATATGCTTCTATTTAATCCTAACATTGATCAAAGGACTGTTTGTTACATATAAATGAAATAACCAGTAATTTTTATTATTGCAGTTAGATTGCTTTTAGGACGCGTACACTTGCGGAATAAGTTTTGTACTATATAGCTATGCTTATTTGTAAGACCTACATAAGAGAAGTTAAACCGATATAAGTTATTATTGTGTTTCTTTATAAACTAGCATAGTTTATAACTTGGAAACACAGATATCCCAAAATAGAAGAGGTGGATCCATATCCGATACGTATCAGATGTTGATATGGGTTGGTTACGACCTGAATACATATTTGATACATTTTTAGAATATCCAGAATTAAAATAATTAATGTTTTGGATAGGGGGAAGATATTGATGGATATATTAGGCATATATTTTAGGATTATAGAGTAATCGAGCGAGTTTAATTTTATAAGCCCGTTAAGCTAACCCATTATCCCCCCTCCTAACCCTTTCATTCTCCTTCTCTCTCTAATCGATTCGTACCCTAGCTTGCCTTTGCCTCCCCTTCTCTCTATTGACGAATAAGTCGCCAACAATGTCGTTCTCCTCTCTCTCTCAACAAATGAGTCGATGACGACATCGTTCTCCTCATTTTTCAACAAGTGAGTCGATGACGACGTCGTTCTCCCCATCTCTTGACAAATGAGTCGACGACGACATCATTCTCCCTCTCTCTTGAAGAATAAGCTGACAATGACATCGTTATGTCTCTCTCTCTTAGCACTCGACTACAATGAACCGATGACGATACTAGTCTTCCTCTCTCACTCTCTCACACTGGTATTTCTTCTCCCTCTAATTGTCTATCTTTTTTCCTCAATTTCTTCTCTTAGATTTTCCTCTATTTCTTCTTTTTAATTTTCTTCGTATGGTTGCTTTTACTTTCCCTTTCTCAAATTTTGAAGAGAATTTTTTTCATATGGTTGCTTCTACTTTTTCTTTCTCAATTTTTATTTTCAGTTTCATTTCTTAGTTTTCTTTTTTTTTTTCTCAGTTTTTTCTCCCTTGTTCTCTCAATATTTTTTCTATCTAAAATTGCACAAATTTTCTTCTTTGAATTTTTTTCTCCCGTATGTTAAATTGTTGTGGAGTGGTTAGTACAACTTTGATGTTTTATTTAGAGAAGAAAAATTAATTATATGTTAAATTAGAATGTTAAAACGCTTATTTTAATTATAACAGTTAGATTTGTATTTGAACTTAGAACTTCTTTGTTTTGGTATTACCACAGACAAATGGCTATTCAAAGTATGAGTTCTAGAACTAGTAGTGTGGCAATAGATGACAATGCCCCACTTTGGAAATATACAACCAGTTCTAGAACTAGTAGTAGAAGGGAATAAAAGATTTTAGTACAATTATTATTAGTAGAAATTAGGGGTGAAAGTATGTTTAAGACCAAACTGACTCGTTACCGGATCCGGATTTGGATGAAAAAAGCCTATCCGATTCGGATCCGGATATGGCATACGGATAGGCTTTTAGTTAAATATCTAGATCCGAATATGAATAGTCTTTTTAGAAAAAGTCCAAATACGGATACATGTATAATTAATGTATTTGGATTTAGATCTGGATAACAAATATCTGATTAACCACTAATATAAATAACCCCTAACCCGTTACCCAACCCTTGGCTCACCGATTCTAACCTAACTCTCTCTATTACTTTCCCAAATAGATAGCCGCCTCAAATCCCTCATCACCATCACCCGATCACCATCTTTAACTCCTCTGTTGGATCACCATCTTCAACTCCTCTGTCGACATCACCATCTTCAACTCCTTCTCGGTTAGCATCATTGTCTTCAACTCCTCCATTGCCATCACCACCTTCAACTCTTCTGTCGCCATCACTTCTTTGGATCACCGCCTATGTGATTGCTTCCAACTTAATGCAATTTACATTTGTAGCTTGATTGTTAAGTCAATAGCTTGATTCTAGTCTAGCTCTAGTTTCAAAGCAAAAGACATCTTTAAATCCTCTAGTGTTGCCATCTCTACTCCATTGCCTTGTTGTGATCTTACTCTGAATTGTTAATTCATAAATTTTTACATGATGCTTTCATAGCTTGATAATATCCAGGTTGGCAAGCATAGATGCCTTCATAGTTCATGCTCATCAGAGAGAAACAAGAAAGCCTAAGCATATCACCGTGCTTTTTTTTTCTTTCTTATTTTGCTTAATTTTCAGTTATTTGGATATGGTTGTTCTTTCAATGGGTAAATTTGAGTCAAGGTTGACAATTAGAAGAGTGCTACTTTGCTGTGCTTAATCATAATATGAAAAGCTGATCGATTTTGTGTAATATTTTATTCTTGATATCGAGCTTTTCTGTTCTTACTAAATGAATTTTTATTGGTTCAAAAATGATAATTTAGGTGCATTTAATTACTCTCGAGCAAATTTATTTTTACATGAGGAATGAAATGGCTTTGGATAGCAAATTTATTTTTATCATGCCTACGTTGATCTAAATTTATTTTTGCTCAATCTTATCATTTGATATCACCAAATAGTATTGCTATATCTATTACATATTATTATTCTATTAATAGTTCTTTAATATTCTTTTCTTAGTAGTTGTCTTTCAAGGATAGTTCCAATCATCAATAAGATTCTTCCTTAGTAATTGTCTTTCAAGAATGAATATGATATGAAAACATATATGAGATATGTCTAAACTGGAATGCTATAATCCGTTTAAAACCCAACATGTATCCATTTAATATCCAATCTATAAGAAGATTATCAAGTTTGTGTCCGAAAACTATCTGATTCGTATATGAAAACTATCTGATCCATATCCATTTTCTTAAGATATGGTTTTAATTTTTGCTATCTATTAAATATCCATATTTGAATTCGTACTCGAATAAAAAATATGGATCTAGTTGTGGGTTGAGTACTCTCCAATCTATTTTTATCCATAGTAGAAATACAAAAGATTTTATTTAGAGTGAAGATTCCTTGGGTAGAATGGAGGCTCTCATTGTGTGTTATGATATTAGAGTGAGTCGGTGGATCATCTTTTTTAGAGATGCAAGTTTAAGGGGTAATTGTTGAGGCAAATAAAAAAAAACACCTAGAGAAATTAAGAAACACATTAATCATGTGAAGGATTGGTTTTGGCTGGACCTACAGCTAGGAAAAGATAGAAAAAATGGTGGTTGATTTGGTTGAGTCCTTTTAATGGGGTCTATGGTTGAAGAGGAATAGTAAAATTTTAATAATTGTGCTTGAACTTATGAGGCTCTTTCATATAAGATGATTGCTTTGTTTCTCTATTACATAGGATTCAAGGCGAGGAGGCTTTAAAAAAAAGACTCGCCAGTTGACTTAAATGCCCCAAATCGTGCACTTAGAAGATGACTAATAATGGAGCTAAGCAGCTGTTTCTAGATTTCTTTTATTTATGTAGGTTTATTTTTGTGGTTGTTAAAAGTATATGTTATTGATAACTGTGGTGATTTCTTTTTTTTTTGTGATATTGGATAACTAAGTAATATATTAATCGATGGTTGTAAATGCTTGATATGCTTTATTTTTTAATGGTGTTATTGGGTTTTTGTTGTGGTCCATATACTGTGATAAGTTAGTTGTTGTTTTGGTATGGCTAATCTCGATGGAATATTTACCAATCTTTTAAGTTTCAATGAAATAGAGCTACAGGCCAATTGGTCAAAAGAAAAAAAAAAGTGAAGACTCATATGATGAGAATTAATGGTTGCCGAATCAAACCAATGCCTTAAAGTAAATAGTCATCATAGGTGAAAAAGATTTGTGGAGGTTAAGTTAAAAATAAGGAATTCTATGACAAAGTTAGTATTATTACCAAAGTCAGCTCAATATGAAATAATGCTTTTTGAAATTTCTTCTAATATGCCCTATAAACCAAAGAGAAAAAAAAATAATAACTAGAGAAACTAACTCTTGAGAAGTCATTTAATATGGTTTTTTGTAATCAATTACATTATAAAGTTGCTAGAATGTTCTATTTTCCTAAGTTATCATTTTATCTTGCTAGGAACTCATATTATATTAAAACATATACTTTTACAGCTAATAGTCAAATAGCAAGTTATTTGACTCTTAAATGTAATATATTGAGAAATTTATAAATTTTTTAATAGGTTAGCATTGTAAAGGGCAGTTGTTGAGGCAAACGAAAAAAAAAGACTAAGAAAATTAAGAAACACATAAATCATGTGAAGGATTGGTTCTAGCTAAACCTACGGCTAGGAAAAGATAGGAGAAAATGATGGTTAATTTGGTTAAGTGCCTTTTTTTGGAGTCTATGGTTGGAGAGAAATAATAGAATTTTTAATAATTTTGTTTGAACTTGTAAAGCTCTTTTACATAAGGTATTTGTCTTGTTTCTCTATTAGGTAGAAATCCAAGGCAAGGAAGCAGTAAAGAAGGCTTATCGGTTGACTTAGAAGCCCCAAATCATGGATATATGAGAGGATTGATGATGGAGCTGAGCGGCTGCTTCTAGATTTCTTTTGTTTTATGATGATTGATTTTTGTGGTTGTTAGAAGTATATGTTGTTAATAACTGTAGTGATTTTGTTTTTGTTTTTTTCTTGTGATGTCATAACTAAGTATTATATTAATTGGTGGTTGTAAGTGCTTAATATGTTTTATTTTTCGATGGTGTTGTTGGACCTTTGTTGTGGTTTATATACTGTGATAAGTTAGTTGTTGTTTTGGTGTAGTTGATCTCGATGGATTTATTACTTTTTTTTAGTTTCAATAAAATAGGGTTACGGGCCTATTGGTCAGAAAAAAAGAAAAAAAAAAGTAAAGACTCGTATGATAAGAATTAATGGATACACAATCAAACCATATCCTAAAGTAAATAGTAGCCATATTGTGGAGATAAAAAAGATTATGGAAATGTCATATTGTGGAGATGCAAAAGATTATGAAGGTTGAGTTAAAAATAAGTAATTTATACCAAAGTCATTTTTATTGCCAAGGTCAGCTCAATATGAAGATTCTAATATGCTATTTGAAACATTTTCTAATATGCTCTATAAACCAAAGAAAAAAAAAATAACCAGAGAAACTAACTCTTGAAAAGTCATTTAATATGGCTTTTGTATTTAATTACAGTATGAAATTTTTAGAATGTTCTACTCTGTTGGGTTACTTTTTCATTTGATAGGAACTCATATTATATTAATTCTTATACTTTTAAACTAATAGTCAAATAGTAAGTTATTTATCTCTTAGATATAATATGTTGAGAACCACACTTCTCTAACGAGAAAAGATAAATATGAAAAGATTATTAAAACTCACTAAAGGTACATAGAGGGAAAAATATGTTAGCATTGCGTCTAATGGCTAGACAGACACACAAAGAAGATCTCTTATAAATTTTTTAGTACTGATTAAAAGTGATCTTATTTTTTTTAGAGATATAAATTGTGAATGAGAGTACAAGGATAAATTCTTTATATCTAGCTTTATCAACAAATTAATTGAAGAGGTTGTGACGCAAAATATGGTATAATGTTTCTGTTTGTAAATCAAATATGATACTTACAGAGGCTTAGTATTCAAATATTTTTGGATACCACATCTTATCCATATATTTAATCTTGTATTAAAGAATATATATGTGCCTAAAAACAATAAGGGGAATGATCTTATATTTTATGAGATAATTGGATATTTATTATGGTAGGAGATCTGATGTGTATTAAAGATTTTACCATGTAGCCCTCTATGCGACTTCAAAACTATGAAATATATGCTACAAGCGATAGTTATTACTGATAAATAAAATTCTTACAAAGAGGACGATGTAAAAGATATAATTAATTTATGAAAGAGAAGGTCTTTGATGATATATGATGGGGCAAAATTGAATATATATTATTTGTTACCAAACTTGTTTATTCGATGCTGAAATTTGCTGACATTGACAAACTTTGTCTCCATTTGATTTATGAGATATGGAATGATATGACTGATAGAGTGAAAATAACTATATATAAATATGACGCAAAAAAGAAAGATAAAAAGTTACTCAGGCAATTTATGGTGCTTTCACATCTAACCTTTAGAATTTAACACTCAAGTTACTCGGGCAACTATATTCATTAACATATTGTAAGAGGAATTGGAGCACATTTGTTTATTCACTCAACAAAGAAAACCAAGATCACTCCACAATGATCAAAAGTTTTAGTTTTTGCCCATAATTAACTCTTTTTTCTCTCTAAAAGATCGACCAAGTATATTGAAAGGAAGACAAAAATATGGGATGTTGGTATCTACTAATCTCATGTTGGTACATTAATTGTTGAATGTTGATGTATTCTTTGTCTAATTATCTTTAATATCTACTACTCTTAATTTTGCTGTTAAAAGCTTATGTCGATTACAGATATATTGATTTAGATTGTCATTAGATTAGATGTACAATATGACTATATATCTACACTGCCACGAATGACATGACTATATGATATATAAAGTATTTTAAGCTCTCATTTGTAATAAAAATATTATAATTATAAGAATATATTATTACTATTACTTTACATCCAATCAAGGGGATCATTGTCATTTGGTATAAAATATCATTAATTCTATTATAAATTTACTATTCTCTAGTACTTTAAGATCAATGTTATGTTACATCAAACATAATTATTAGCCTTTATACTAGTAGTGAATTAAATAATATAATAGCTTATATTGGTATTAGCTATTTTATCTAATATTAAAAGTTAGAATAATTATTTTAGAATAAGACTTAATCCAAATTGAATAATACTTTAAGATCTCTCACTTATATAGAATAAAAAAATTCTTATTTTAGTATAATTCTTTTTATATTAGTATAACAAGTAAATAACTATTTATCTCAATATCTAGTTTACTATAACCTACTCCTCTCTCGTCTCCTCATTTATTTAATATTTTTCTATTTACTAGTTACTTTTTACCCTTAAAAAATATTATATTAATCAACTATAGTTTCTTCATTGATCATTGTGGACAAAAACTAAATATTTTGATCGTTGTGAAGTGATCTTGTTTTTCTTCATTTAGTGAATAAACAAATGTGCTCCAACATGATGATGAACATAGTTGTTCGAGTAACTTGAGCATTAAATTCTGAAGGCTAGGTGCGAAAGCATCTTAAATTACCTATGATTCTTAGGATCAAGAATATATTTCACTTTAATGAAGTCATGGTTATCAAAATTCTTTATAGTAGTTGATAAATTAGTATACTCATTATTTATAATTTTCCTTTATTTTTCATTTAAAAAAAATCTCTTCAAACACTTGTTTCTCATACGAGAAATTTCTAGGTCATTGTGTGAAGGAGTACAGTTTAGATCTTCACTAATCCAAGTTGTACTATAACACTTAGCATGAAAACCACAAAAATTATATTAATAAAATTATAAACCAAAATGAACTAATATCTATGTAATCAATTTACCTATATTCAATGAGTGTTCTAAATTATGAAAAGTATAGCTTTTATTTCATCTCTCAGTTAGAATTTTATGCTTAATTAAGTAGAAAAAGGACTCTTCATCTTTCTTTTTCGCCTCATATCTATATATAACTATTTTCATTCTTTTATTCATATCATCATATAAATAAAATAGAAGCAAGGTTTGTCAATATTAGCAAATTTCAACATCAAATAAGTTTTGTAATAAATAATGTATATTCAATTTTGCCCCACTATACATCATCAAAGATCTTCTCTTTCATAAATTATGTCTTTTCTACATTGTTCTCTAAATTCTATTTATCACTAATGACCATTATTTGTAGCACAAATTTTATAGTTTTGAATCTCCACAACATCACAATAATTGAGACAAAATATATATCTGTAGCAGTAAACAACTTCAAATTTACAGGTTCATTAAAAATAGCAAGTCACATAGAGTGTTGTATTGTAAAGTTTTTTATGCACATAAGATCCCTTGCTATAATAGATATCTAATTGCCTCATGAAAAACAATGCCATTCCCCTCAGTATTTTTTAGGCATATATATTCTTTAATACAAGATTGAGTATATGGACAAGATGTGGTATTCAAAAATATTTAAATACTGAGCCTCTATAAACATCTTATTTGACTTACAAATAGAGATATTATACCATATTTTATGCCACAACCTTTTCAATTACTTTGTTGCTGAGAGCATTACACACAATAAGAGCCTGCATTCCACATATAGATTCATTAAAAACAGCAAGTCGTATAGAGTGTTGTATTATAAAGTTTTTTATGCACATAAGATCCCTTGGTATAATAGATATCTAATTGCCTCATGAAAAACAATGTCATTCCCCTCAGTATTTTTTAGGCATATATATTCTTTAATACAAGATTGAATATATAGACAAGACGTGGTATTCAAAATATTTAAATACTGAGTCTCTATAAGCATCTTATTTGACTTACAAATAGAGACATTATACCATATTTTGTGCTACAACCTTTTCAATTACTTTGTTGCTGAGAGCATAACACACAATAAGAGCCTACGTTCCACCCAATGAGCTTTCACTCTAAATAAAATCTTTTATATTTCTACTAGGGATGAAAAAACGGATCAGAAATTATTCAACCCACATTCGAATCCATATTTTTTATCCGGATAAGGATTCAAATACAAATATTTGGCAGATAACAAAAATTAAAACTATATTCTAAGAAAACAAATATGGATAATTTTTGGATATAGATCGAATAGTTTTTTTGATACGGATCAGATAGTTTTCGAATATGGATTGGATAGTCTTTGAATATAGATTGGATCTTAAACAGATACGTATCGGGTTTTAAACGGATTATGGCCTTTCATTAAACTTGCATATAAAAAAAATGATTCACCGACTTATCCTGAGAGCATAACGCATAATAAGAGCCTGCATTCCACCCAATGAGCCTTCACTCTAAATAAAATCTTTTATATTTCTACTAGAGATGAAAAAATGGATCGAAGAGTACTCAACCTACATTCAAATCCATATTTTTAATCCAGATACGAATTCAAATATAAATATTTAACGGATAGTAAAAAGTAAAACTATATCCTAAGATACAAATATAGATAATTTTTGGATACTAATTGAATAGTTTCGGATATGGATCAGATAGTTTTCGAATATAGATTAGATAGTATTTGAATATAGATCGAATCTTAAACAGATACGTATCAGGTTTTAAACGAATTATGGCCTTCCAACTTAGACGTATCACATGTATGTTTCTATGTCATATTTATTTTTGAAAGACAACTATTAAGAAAGAATCTTACTAATGATTGGAATTATTCTTGAAAGACAATTGCTAAAAAAAAGATTAAAGAACTATCAACAAAATAATAATATGTAATAAATACAGCAATACTAACTAGTGATATCAAATGATAGACTGAGCAAAAAAAAAAAAAAAAAAAAAAAAAAAAAAAAAAAAAAAAAAAAAAAAAGATCAACATAGGCATGATAAAAATAAATTTGCAATCCACTATGATCTAAATCGGGTAACGGGTTGGGTCGATTTTAAACCAACCCGTTTTCACCCCTAAGTGTATGGTAGTATGTGGCTATGCAATATTGACAATACGTGATAGTGCACTGTAGTATAAATATTTAAGTGACATAACTATTTTAGAAAAAAAAAGAGAAGAAAGAAAGAATTTCAACTGTAGCTGAAGTAATGTGTAATTAAATGATGTCTAATATAGGGACAATATAATAATTATAAGTTATTATTAAATTATTTTTAAAAAATTATATATATGAAATAAGATGAGAAAGAATGATGAATTACTTTACCAAATTAATTTAAGTTGTTCTTTAGTTATTACAACAAAATGAGACTTATTCTAAAATAAGACTTCATATTCCACAAATGAGCGGGGCTAAATTGTTTCGTAATTTTGGCATTAGTTGGTTACACACAAACGCAAACATATACCGGTCTACATATACAAACTGTATATACATACAAAAAAAGTATACACATCAACACAAATAATTACAACAATTATCTATCACAAGCTTTGATACACTTAACATCAAATAATAGTTACACAACTAAACTAGTCAAATATTTGAACTCCTGCCTACAAAGTAATGAGTTCATATGTGTTTGTTAAAATCTATATCATTCTGTTAGTTACCTTCATTTTCAGTGTAAAAGCTTCAGAAGAAAACTATGAAAGTGAAACCTTACTGAACTAATTCACCATAATGAAACTGAATGAAAGAGAAGAATCCAAGTGTCTGACCTCAAACAGTTGGGCCAGATGCTTGGAGGTGACTGCTGTTGCTACATCTAAAAAGTTAAAAAGTAACCTTTTCTTGAAACATTATATTTAAAAAATTTCATCCAATAAAGGAAAAAGATTTGATGCTGCAATATATTTATACACAAATTATTGGAAAACAGACTTCAAGATGATAGTATTCACATCTAAGGAGAACTCCAAGTAATCACTTTTATTTCTTTCATTTTGGTAATAAATGCATAAAGTAGATAAAAGTAAAACATAGTATTCATGGATAAAAGTGAAGTATGAAAGGAGGCTGCTCATAGGTCATATCTGAACAACATTGCAAAAGAATATCTTACGTAAAGAAAAGAAAAAAAAACAATGATAAAGTGTTTTCTGAATAATAAAGGTAACACATATTATGTAAGTAATGCTTAAAGAACAGAAGAATTTTAGATGCTTCTTTTGTCAAATATCATAATGACAGATTATTTAAATGAGAGTTTTCTAGGTTAAGACGAGTGCATCAAAGGTACATGGAACTTTTCTAAGATTACAGAAAATGGATGACTGCCAGTACTTCTAACAAGACTTCATCAATAACTAGACTATTGGTCCTTCAATGGAGAAATAAAAAATAAAGTTGACTGAAAGAAAAAGAAGTTGATTTTTTTCTGGATCAGAAAAATGACTTCAAGGTTACAAGAAGTGGTTATCTAATTAAAGAAGGGTACATCTTGACAGAACTGTAGTAACAGATTGGGGAATAAGAGAATTATAATGTCAGAGCAAATTCTTTCTCAGTTAGCAGCATAACATAATAGAGGAAGGATATCTCATGGATTTGCATGTTGAAAGGAGTAAAGATATAAGTGCTACATAGTGATTGAAATTATCTAGTTAACATAATTAAACAAATATATTATTACTCCACATCTAACACAGTCTCAATACAAAACAAGACATATGAAATAATTAAATATGTCAAGATAAAATTCATGGACCTTTTGTTTCTCAAAGAACAAAAGGAGTTTGACAATTGACCATTTATTCTTCAAAGAGCAAGAAGATGCAATTAATGATTAGGTGAAGGTATAAATGCATTACATAAGCCTGTTCCTAAAGAAAAGGGGTCTCCCTGTACATTAGGATCCCACAAAGGACTTGGCAAAGGTAAGATGTACAAAGGCACCTTAATAGCTGGAGAGGTTGTCTTCCTGACCAAAATATGCAACAAGAAGGAACCCAGTGGAAAGCATTATCATGCCAAAAGGTATTATGCTCTAATGACTTTCATATTTCTGAAGAAAGTTTTTCTTCATCAAGTATTCTGTGGGAGCCTTATGTTATTCCTCTATGATCTATAGAAGGTTGGGTAGTTTACCACAAAATAATAAGTTAATAAAATTAACCTAAGAAATGTACAATAAGTGAACTTAGAAATCCAACAATGAGATGGAAGGAGGAGAAAGGAAGTATCTGATACATCCACCTGCATAACAAGCAAAAAAACTAAATTTGAACTTTGAAAGACCTTATTGGAGGAAAATGCAGAAGAAAAGGGGTTCCACCTAGGTGTGCATACCTAAACACACCAGTTAGCTACAAAACTTGTACAGTGAAATACTAATATGAAGATGGTAAATATTGAATTCCATAATAGAGTCCATCTAGCATACCGCCTTCATAACAGACTAAGGATCCATCACACCTCTTGAGAGCCTTTTTTTTTTCTCTCAAGAAGCCTACTTCTGCTTATGGTAATTCAAGGTAGATTTTCAGTCATGGAGTACTTGGAACTTTTTACCAATTAGCTACATGTTCTGTTTCTAAGGAATTCAACTAAACAATAATACACCTAGAAATTTATACATTAATTCAAAGTAAAATCAGCAGTTCGTAAAAATATATCTGCATATCAATTTTGTATATCATGGTTATAATTTAAATAGAACATCTGCTAGGATGATGCATGGGCATTATCATTACACTGATATGATGACATAGTTAAAGAAATGAAATTTCATTGGTACAATAACATATTGCTATAATTAGGAATGACAGATGTTTGTGCATCACCAAAACTTGTAAATGAAAGATCTTAGGAACATATACTACATAACTAATCTGTTTTTGTTATTTCTTTTTTCGACCTATTTCATGACGATAAATGGTAGGCAGTATATATTTAGATAAAAGAACAAGTGAAATATATAGATGTACAAACTATATTGTGTTATCAAAGTAAACCAATTTACGAGCTACAGAAATTAAGAGGAAAAAAAATAGTAATCCTATATTTAGGCGATGAAACTAAATCATTAGTTAGAAAAAATAAGTTTGTTTAGTTTACGAGATCTCTCCTTTTTCTTATCTCAAGTAAAGAAAGAACAAAGCAATTTGAGATGTGATATTTGTTGGAACTAGGAAAACACACCAAAGGAACGATTACTTTTAAACTGTACATGCAAAGCAGCAATGGTCAAAGATTGTACTAGGCACATGCAATTTGTCCACAATAGGTAGCCCTACAAAGGGATAACTTTATGACTGTCTCTTCCCTGATGGCAAGAGAGAGGAACTGTGTATATCAATCTCCTAATTCCACAGTATGTTACTAGCTGGCTTATATCTAGGGATGGTATTAAGGACCTCCGCTTGTACTTGCTCTCCTATTTGTCATAGATGGTGAAGATATATTGTGCTACAGATGCAACATAAAATTATGGCAGCCTAGCTGCACAACTCCTGCTGTCTGACACTTGAACCCATGAATTTTTATTACTGCATTACTGATAAGTATGAAATCTTTACTATAATTTTCACAATTTGAAGTTAGTATTATCCTCCAAGCTTCCATTTGGTTTTTTTTTCTTATTTCTAGATTATTCTTTTTCTAATATCGAAGTAGCAAAGCAAGCATGCCAATATATCCAATATTTGAGGCAACAGTCACATTGAGCCGGTTACTTCTTCAAAGAGTGACTATGAATGTGATGTAATCAAACCTAAATGTCCTCATATATCTAAGTCAATGTGCTTAGATAATTGCTGGGAATTGATGAACAAATTTATCCAGGGATTAGAGTGTAAACTAAATTCAAAACCAATCAAAAAATCCATCAGATACGCAGAAACATCAGACTTAAGAAGAAAATTTACTTCAAATATACAGGTTCTATAAACATTTATTCTTCTCAAGAAAAATATCCACCAGCTCGTCATTTTATTCAAACTCATAACTATATGATTTCTACTTTTCAGTTTCAACATACCCATTCTATTGATTTGCAAGAACTTAAAAGTCTATAGGCATTAGATGGCGCAGGCAAGGGTCTTCTTGATGTCCAGGCCCTGGGCGGGAGCCTAGGTAGATGCCCAAATATCAAGATGGGTACAAATATAAGTAAACCATTGTTAAACCAAAGGTTGAAAAAGAAAATTAACGAATTTCTACTAAGAATAATTATAAGCCATTAGAATCCATGAATCAAGTAATACCTATAACAAGTTTGAATATAAAGGTAAACCTACATACTAAAATACGAGAATGTTTACTAAAGAGGACACCTAGGTAAAACGAAGCAGAGCCCAAGGGTACTCTGTTTAAATGATATCTATACAGGATAAGTTTGCTTAAGTCACTCTGAAGCTCATCACTTTTTTCATTGACCTGGACAAAAGCATCTTCTAAAAAGCATTTCCACCTCATTCCATTTATGTACATTGGACAATAACAACTCCTAAGTTGGTGGTCATGTATATCAGAATGCAGTATCATGACACTTCCATATAGCATGTTGTTTTTTTTGGTTTTGAGGGCTTACATGTAACTCATGGCACCAAATGAGAGTACATTAACAGCTCAGAGTTTCAGATTCTCCATGTCTTTCTTGCTTTTTTGAATGTCTTCATCCCCCTGCTTCTGATCTTCTGGTTGTTCACAGGGAATATTTGCCCTTAAGCTAGAACTCGCCTCTTCATTTTCACAACAACCTGGTCTTTCAGTTAGGAACTGCTCCCAGAACACATCATTCACTCTTGCTGGGGGAGCTGCTGGTGGTTCATTACTAACTG
This sequence comes from Typha angustifolia, assembly GCF_048772165.1. NCBI lineage: Eukaryota > Viridiplantae > Streptophyta > Magnoliopsida > Poales > Typhaceae > Typha > Typha angustifolia. Next base: position 9,518,293 of record NC_133239.1, on the reverse strand, counting down.
TAGCATTCTCTTTCAAAGATGCAACATTTACAACACCACAATCAGCAGAAGTATTTTGTTTCTCTCCTACAAGTCTACCTAGACCTTCGTCTCTACTCATGCTAGGTGATTTTGGCTTGAACATGCCATCTTCCTTATCTATCATGTTCAGATTTCTATCTGAATGCTGGCTGCTCTCTGTTTGCATTGAAGTTGATGCAAGAGTAAGGCTCAAATGGCATGGGAAGAGCCCGTCCTCATGAGCTGCCCTTGAAAATAAATCATTCTTTGTAGGACACAAGGATGTGCCAGTGTCTGAAAGCTCATGCGTCTCTGGCACCAATGGCAGGCATTCCATCCTCACTGTCCCACAGTCAGGGTGCAGGTGCTTCCCTTGAGGACTCTCATTGTCTTCGCTGGAGCTCTGAGTGCTCGCTGAGACCAAATTACTCTCTGTCATAGCTGAACAAAGCCCCAACTTAAGTTTATCACAGAAGTCCTGATGAAATAGGTTGCCGAGATCAGGTTTTGAGGTGCTACTGTGATCATCAAAGAAGCTATTCTCCGTAACTTCATTGCAATAGTCCAGGTGCGGCAATCTCCTCTTCTTATGAATGGCATCCGTAAAGTCCACCTTCGAGGCTCCCGCCATCTTAACGAGACTCTCCCTAAAGCGAGGATTCCTCATAGCCCTCTGCAGAAAAGCAATCATCTTGAGCTGCCTCTGTTCCATATCAAGTAGACGCCTCTCGAGGTCCTCAATCTGAATTCTTGCCCCAGACTGCTGTTGCTTGAATCTCAATAGGGTGGCCTCGATGCTGGACCTCTCCCGCGAGAGGCGATCGATCTCCTCCTCAAGAGCGGCCCTTTCTGAGTCGAGCAGCGAGCCCGGGGGATTGCTGTGGCTATGGATTGGCTTCCGCCGGTGGATGTTCTTGAGCAGATGCTTCTGCCCCTTGATGAAGAAATCGTTGGAAAACTCCCACTTTTCCGGATCGATCTTTCTGAATCCCTACATCAAGATCAAATATTGACCTCAATTTCCAACAGCCCCTAACAAATAAACAAAAACCCATCTCCTAAATTCTAGGAAATCCCACAACAAAATAAACCTTGATTTCGTTTCCGACTATTCCCCACCAAGGAAAATAAAACCCAGATCCCAATTTTCGATCTCGATGAAAAAAAAAACGGTGGTAAAGGTTGATTGAATTTACGTAGGTATTGAGCTGGCGGATGAAGCTGGAGAAGTTATTGTGCTTGAAGTAGGTGGGGAGGAGGCGGGCAGCGAAGTCTGGGGGATTCCAGACGACGAAGCTGGCCTCACCGGCGCTCCAAGAGACGATAGCGTCGGTGGAGGAGTCGTCGACCATCTCGTACGTCTTCAGAAGGAAGGGAGCAGGGCCGCCGCTTCCACCTCCGCCCCCGCCCCCGCCAGCGCCAGCGCCTCCTTCCATATCCAGCTAATGGTCTCGTGGGTCGATAGCGTCGCACCTCTAGTTGGAGTCTTCCGGGTCTAGAAGGTAGGAGAGAAGGAGAGAGGAAGTGGGTGGACTTCGGGGAAAGAGGGTCGTTGAGAGAGAGGGAGGGGGGAAAGCTGTCGTAAGTTCGGCGAATTTTTTTGTGTACATATTATGGGTCAGTAATAAACCTTTTACATTTTTTACTTTCTCTATTAAAAGTAAAGTTATAATACTTTACAATAAGGCTGTTTATGCTCTTGTCCGATCAATTTAGTCCCCACGAACACAGCTCATCTCATTTGAAGTAGTAAACAGATCATATTAAAAAATTAAAATTCCATGGAGTTATGTGACCAGACCTCTTCCTCTGAGATTTTATTAACGTTATTTATTTTAATAGAAGTTCGTGGAGTTATGTGACCAAACCTCTTCCTCCGAGATTTATTAACGTTATTTATTTTAATAGAAGTTAGAAATTGATGTTGTCTTAATTCGATGCCATTGAAATTTAAACTCAGAAATACACATCCAATATAAGCATTATCTCATTTGCTACAACTATTTGTTTTTTTATTTTTTTATAACAAATAATACCTTTCATTCATTCCAACTCAAAGCTACAGTTTTGACCGAAAGGTGGATCAGTCCATTCTTCACTAATATATTCTTAAATAGCAAGACTAGCTAGAGTATGGACCTTTATGTTGTTAGCCCTACTCGTAAAGCACATTTGACATGAAGGTGAGAGAAAATCCACCTAGAGCATTCTTGAACAATTGGTCATATAGACCAATATAAATTATCCAACTTGTCGTTGATGGAGTTGACCATCGTTACTGAGTCACTGAAGAGCCAACAGGCTCTGTTTGGGTCGACTGATCCGAGCGAGCTGAGTCCAATGAGAGCCGCTTGTGCCTCACCATAGAGAGCACTAGGGCAATGATTTAAAAATACAGATTTTCCTAAAATGATGCTGTTAGGAAACCGTGCTATAATTACCTCGGCCTCACCAATACTCGAGCCACGCCACGCAGCATCAACCCGCACCACAAAATCCTCCTCTTTAGATAACGTGTCGAGGCCTTCAGATGTGACATCTTCATGCACGTCACTAACACTAGATTTGTTCAAACAAGGAGGTAGCCTTCTGTTCTCCTCCTAGCAAAGATCAGCTCGACGGGTCACCTCCTCCGGGCAAATCGGGATGCTTCTGAAGACCAAATCATTTCTTACCACAAGCTCCATAGTAGTGTCAGCATATAATCCATGAGCTCGGAGGTTAGCTTAGAGCTTATCTAGAGAAGCCATTCATCGAGCCTTTCGACTAGATTATCTATCCTTTACCCGAGCCTACAATGGAACCAACCAGCTCTAGCATAATTGCAGTTCAAAAGAGCATGAACCGTACTTTCTTCCTCTCTTCTGCAGTAGGGACAAAATCGGTCGATTACCTGATACTTCTGTGGAGAGATGCTTTTACCGAAAGAGCCGCTATCAAACATCTCCATAAGAATGTCTTTATCCTTGGAAGAATTCTCTTGCACCCCTATATCCACTTCCAAAGGTCACTAGAACTATTCAACGAGGAAGAGCTATACCAATCTCCCTTCAATAAAGTACCATAGGTCGACTTGACAGAGAACAATCCCTTGGGAGACGACTTTCATATCAGTCAGTCCTGGCGCGATTGCGATATCGTCCTGACACATAAGGATGCGGTGGCCACATCTCTTGAGAAGTTTCTGCAGATCAGATCCATGTCCCAGCCATCTCCTCGCATTAAATCCCTTACCATCTTTGCCTCCGAGGGTAGAGAGTTTCGACCAATCTCATGGATAGGCAGCCAGAGGTCCTTGGTAATGGATATTGAGTTGCCATTTCCAACTTCCCAGCCCACATTAACACGGAGCATGTCCTTAAGTTTGTAAATGGAGCTCCAAGTCCGCGTGTGCTTGCCTTTGAGCTTGGCATATCAAGAGGAGTCCTTGGAAAAGTATTTGAGCTTGATAAGTCGTGCCCAATCTTAGTCCGAGGAAGAGATAAGCCTCCAAGCTAGTTTGGATATTAAGCTTTCGTTAATGAGATGAGAGCAGCAAATTCCAAGTCCACCATTAGACGTTGCTGACAGAGAAGCTCCCATCGACGCCAATAGATATGTCGAGCTCCATCATTGTACTCCCACCAGAAATCTCTAACAATTCCTTTCATCTTGTTGATTAGTGCTTTCGGTAGAAGAGTTGTCGTAAAATATATTGGGACTGAGGTGAGCACTAGTCTCCCAACATGAGAAAGGTTTTTAGCTTTCTACCCCGCCAGTTTTGCCTGAATTTTGTCCATTACAAAGCCATACTCGTTAACTCGTCTTTGAGTGAGGAGGAGAGGATTCCCTAAAAACTTTTCACCTAGCTGAAGAAGCTTCACTCTAAGCAACAAGATGATTTGAGTCTTTTATGTTGTTTTTATATTTGCTGAAGTGTATTGCTGACTTTTCCATATTCAACATCTGGCAAGAAAACTTGCTATAGACATCAAGGGTAGTTTTTAGATTTGTGACTTCAACTAGCGATGTCTTGCTAAATAACAGAAGATCATCAGCAAACATAAGATGTGTGATTGCCAAAGCTTTCCTTGCCATCTTGATACCATTGATCCTACCAAGCTTGGCTTCTTCTTCCAATAGAATAGAAAGGATGTTAGATCCCAAAATGAAGAGATAGGGTGATAGAGAGCAGCGTTGCCTCGGTCTCCTACTTGGCTTGAAGTATTTGTTTGACCTTCCATTGATCATTACACACAAGATAGATGAGTTGAGGCAGGTTAGTACGCGGTTAGCTAAGTAGTCTGAGAAGTTGTAGAGCTTGAGACAATCCCAAATGAACCCCCATTCCATACAATCAAATGCCTTGGACAAGTTAGCTTTGATGACAAAGCTGCCCGTCTTACTCTTAGTGTGCTTAAGATAGTGCATTGCCTCTTGGGAGATAATATGATTATCTATGTTATGTCGTCCCAAGATGAAAGCGTCCTGAGCTGTTGAGACCAAGTCATTTAGATAAGGCTTCATTCTTTGGGCAAGTATCTTCAAGATGAGTTTGTAGAGCATATTACAGAGAATTATCGGTCTAAAGTCACCAACAAGCTCCGAGATCCCCTTCTGGGGATAAGAACAATACAAGTTTTGTTTAGCTCCTCTTCCAACTAACCCAAGATAAAGAAATCCCTGATCATAGAACATACCCGGGCTTGAATGTAGGCCAGAAGTACTGGAAGAACTTGGCATTTAACCCGTCAAGCCCTAGGGCTTTGTCCCACGAGAAGCTTTTTAGAGCACTCTCAATTTCCTCATTGGACGGCGATCCTTCTAGATCCATATTAGCTTCCTCAAGTAGCTTGGGTAAGGAGGTGAGCTTCTCCATGCAGCAGCCAAAAATAGATGGAGGATTCATAGAGGTGAACAGCTTCTTGAAGTGGTTTAGGAAAGCATCCTGGATGACTTCAAGATTGGAAGTTGTCTCCAAATTCAAGGACTAGGGTTAATATTTGGTTCCTTCTTTTTCTCGATGATGCATAGGTGTGGAAGAACTTGGTATTGCGATCTTCACACTCGAGCCACTGAACTCTTGACTGTTGATGCTAGTAAACCTCCTACTTAAGGTATAGGTCCTCAAGCCGACAATAAAGGGTTTTCTTTTTTATCCAGTCCTACTTCATGTTAGCACTAGATTGTACTTTGAGTAGATCTTCCTCAGCTTATTTGATCTTCTTTGTGAGACACCTAGCATGATGTCTTGCCCAGCACTTAATTAATTTCGAAAGTGAAAGTAATGAACTTGAAAGTGGTTATGATGGGAGGAAATCTTTGACCATTCTTCTTTGTAGTGGTTGGCATAAGACGGGATGCTCATCCACCAATTTTCAGCTCTGAAGGTGCGCATCATCCTCCTCTCCGAATGGGACATGTCTAAAAGGAGAGAATTGTGATCTAAGGAGATTGTTGGCATGTGGTAGATACATACTGAGAAGAAAGTATTGCACTAGCTCGAGTTGGCTAGCCCATGGTCCAAGCGCTCCCAGATCAAGTAGGAGTCTACCCTTCGGTTTGACCAGGTATAGGTAGGTCCCCAGTAACCCAGGTCCAATAGGCCCCCACTATTGATTTATCATTAAAATCTTGAAGCCTAGCCGAGTTAACTAGTGCACCACCTTGCTTCTCTTCTGAGGTAGCGATGTTGAAGTCACCAATGTAGTAAAACAACCGTTGACCATTCACATAGCGGTTTATGGCCTCCTAGAGATTGGCGTCCTCCTCATGGTAGGGGCTCCCATGGATTCCATTGAAGATTCAGTTGTTCATTAGATCATTCATGTGGATGATGACCAAAATATAGCTATTGTAGGCCTCGATAATCTCCACTTGGACTGAGTCATCCCAAAGTAGCCATAGTCCACCGAAGAAACCTGTCGAGTTGACAATGTACCTATTCTTGAGAGGAAGGGAGTCTATGATACTTTCAACCTTACTCTTTCCACACTTGGTTTCGAAAAAGAAAGATCAGCGAGGATCAAGTGCTATGGAGGAGATTTGAGAGGTTGCGAACTGTCGAGACTCCTCCGCCTCCTCAGCAGTTCCAAGCCAGAACTCTCATTGGGGGTTCCGCAATGGGTAGTCACTTGCTACAATTTTCTCTATGGGGGTAACATTCTGGCCTTTGATCGGGTATGGCTCGAAACGGGTGCTTGAGTTTGAGCCTTTCTTTAGTTGAGGAAAATGGGCGTTGGAGGGAGACAAATGCCTTTTCATCCTAGATGGGTAGAGTTGTGGGGCCTTCCTCTTAACAGGTGATAGGGGTGGTTCATCAGGAACAGTGGTGGCTGGGTTGCTTGCAGGTATTTCTTTAGGAGAATTTTCAATTGAAGATTTTGCATGGGCCTGTTGTAGTAGCATTTCCACGATAGGACACGAGATGCATACTATGAGGTTGCACCGGTCTCCAAGGTGGCCTCCATCCTAGTTTGAGATGAGAGAGGTTTAGGTTTGCTAGCTTCATGCCTTGGTTTGAGAGCCCCTTTCCCCATCGTACCCATGCAACCATCGAAATCCACAAGGATAGAGTGTAAGCCTGCTTCCTCATTAATGCAGGCAACAGGAGTATAGGATGATGATGCTTTGTTATGGCATGCCTCACCGCCAATCTTAGACTCCTTCACACAATAGTTGATAGGTGCTATTTGATATGAACAAGATACGACAACGTTCGGTGCCATCTCCGAAGTTGATGACACCTCACCCAGGCTAGCAGTGCCATTCGAAGTTGGTCCCTGTCCACCACGATCTAGCCTAGGTAGTGGCAACGGGTGGCCAGTCTCCGCCCTACACGGTGAGCCAGAGTTGGATACTTGCAGGAGATGCCTAAGTGGGGGCTTGTTCCCCTCTCCTCCCCTATGTCCACCTTCCAACATTGGCAACACCGCACTAAGGCTTCCAAAGTTCAGCTTGAGAAGACCTATTAGCTAGGAATGCAGATGGGGTGGGAAGTCCACTCTAGCCTTTTCCTCAAGAGTCCCCCGAATATGCAGTCTGTAAGCTCATGGCCTATCCTTCCACAGAGGAAATAGTGTCACGACAGCCGCTCGTATCTTATTGCCACCTCAACACTTGTGCTGTTGAGCAAAATAAACAAGGATCGTGGGGACTAGTGGGCTAGTAATGTCCACTGAGATCCTCATTCTTATGAATCTTGTCCACTTGTCGCGTCTACAGATTCATTCTTGATTGGGGTCCCAACTTGTTCTGCGATGGTGTTAATAGTTTTGGTCGACATATATTCAAGAGGTAATCCATGGAATTGCACTCAGAATTGATAGTGGGTGAAGCTCCATAAGTCGGCCAAAGGGTTTGGTTGAAATGGAGCTAGAGCAAATAAGTCTCTATTGAAGGATCAAGGTGAGCCAAACCATATCTTCCATCTATCAATCTCCAGTTCAAAAGCAAGAAGATAGGTCCCTTTTCTAGCTTCTACAAAGTCTAAAGCTCCTTCCAAATTTCAGGCTCTAAATAAGGGTTGTTTTAAGCCCGATATTGTGGACGCTCCTGTCTGATAAGAGCTTTCCGATGAGACAAAGACTTGGTTTCCATTTGGGAACAATGCACTCTTCCACTAGAGGAATGGCCTCCATTTTCCTCTCAGATAGAAGCTCCGAGAACTTGTGTAGGAGGTCATCATCCGAGGAAGCCATTATCATGTATAGCTCTTCTTGAGGAGGTTCAACGAGATGTAATGAAAAAAGATGTCCAAGGTGCCAAGGAAATGGAAATGTGAGAGAAGGAAGAAGAGGAGTCTTGCAATCAACTGTGGTGGAGAGCTAGGAGAAGGTGGGAAAACGAGAGAAGGAGAAGGAGAAAAAAAATGCCGGTGGGAAAACTAGAGAGGTCTCCGGGAGAAAAGAAAACTATTTGCTACAACTATTTGTTGGAGTTATAAATAGTTAACTCTAATAGCATCATTAGAAATTTTTGGTGGGGAGTCAACAATAATGGCTTGCATCTTTCTTGCAAAAATGGGACCTTATTTGCATACCTACTTCAATAGGAGGTCTAGGTGTGGGACAACCAATTTTAATCAACAAAGCTCTCATTCTTAAGCTTGTTTAGAGCCTATGTAACAAATCCTAACAAGGACTGAGCTATCCTTCTTAAAGTATAATACTTTCCTTGTAGTTCCTTTTGGCAGCAGACCTCTAAGATCTTGATATCTACAACCTGGTCCTCTATCATAAAGGTTAAAGATATCGTCCTTAAACATACTCATTGTGTAAGAATAAGAAAATATGATCCAAAATATGGAATTAAACTCTATAAAGGATCAAAAACTAAAGACTCAAAAGATCATTATATCTCTGGCCATCGGTGTTCAAGTTCACACTTCACACTTTATGATTTTTCTCATGTTAGCTTTAGCTCTTTTAAGCTCTCAAAAATTTTAAATTGATTATATGACTTTTCTGAATTGAGTTAATAAGCTTAGAGACCAAATTTACTATATATAGCCTAGCTCTCATCAAGTTTCCTGGCTATGAATTACTATATTAAAAATAAACATTCATCTGACAAGAAAACTTTTATCTTAATCAATGATAAAATATTCATCTCAATAAATGAGAAAATCTTCATCGCAATCAATGAGAAAACCTTAATCATAATCAATATGGCCGTCCACCACCACCTTCCTTCAGAAGCTATCCTACTATACGGCTATCCACCACCACTCTTGGGTATTTACCGTTCTAACCTTGCTTTCTTGTTTTAATTTTATCTTTTATTCTAGACATTCTATTGACACCATTAGAATCTTATCTTATGAGGCTATCACTACCTAAATTTTTATAATTTTACTACATTCGGATCGGTACAGATCTAATTTGTAACATTGGTATCAAAGCTAACCCTTTGACCTTTATCCACTTTTCTAAAGACATATTCTAATCTTGCCATCCAATCTGTGATAAATTAGATTTATTAGAAAGATATTTTCTAGAGCTACAACTTGTCAAATTTTCATAGAGATCCAACAACTAAATCTACCAAAAACGCTCTTAAAAGTTCCATATAAATTCTATCTAAATACTGATTCGAATCGGATCAAGCCAGCTCGTAACAAATATTAACATTAGCCATATTAGATTCATAACAAACAAATGAGGTTGGATTACCTTTATCCTCAAGCTATTTTTTAAAATTTGGCATATTTTATTTTTCATATGTCCTTTCTTTTTACAAAAGAAATGTTTGGCCACTTTTTTATATCAGCTTGGGATGGTACTTTATCTTTCCCTTTTTTTGTTGGCTTGAGTCCTCCCTTTCCTATGGGTTGTAGTAAACATTGCACTTTCACCTAGCTCCATCATCAACCTCCCTTTTTCTTAAACACATATGGTTATTAATTTATTGATTGACCATTTTTCCTTACGTGTATTGTATAAGATCTTAAAAGGTCCGTACTATTGTGGGAGAGTATTCAAGATATAGTGCACTAGGAAGGTTTCGAACATCTCAACCCCTAATTGTTTGAGTTGAGCTGCAATGTCACTCATTTGCATGATGTGCTCACACACACCTTTGACATTGGTGAGCCTTAAAAGAAGAGAACTTTATAATTAGAGTGCTTGTTAAAACCTTTTTTGAAGTGATGAATCTTATCCCATTTTTTTCTTGGGGAAAGTGTATATGCCCGTGCTCATTCGTATTTCACAAGCACAATTAATTGATGAGTGGCTTTTGCTCCTTAGCCTTAAGCAAGTCTCAGACATTTTTATGTTGATCTACTAAACTACGAATACTAGCAAATATTTTTGTCCTAATTACCACGCTTAGACGATGGATTACACCCATCATTCATAAATACACAATGTCTACTAAAGAGCTAGTAGGAGCGATTGCAAATAGCTCATCCTTTCTAATTGCACAATCAGTGTCCATCCACCCTATATGAAAGAGAACTCTCTCTCCTTCCATACTTTATAGTTATCTCCTTTCAATTCAAAAATATCACTACGGATATCAGATAAATTCTTACATAGTGAAACTGCATTCAATATTACATGCTTATATTAAATTAAGGCCTAAATGATATTATGTTTTACCAATGTAAATCATGCTTGACAAAAATAAATCAAATGATATAAAATTTGGTTGTAGGCTAAATTTTATTTCAATAAGATTCATTATTCTTTATGATAGATTCTTCTCAAACTATCTTATTTCATAATTCTATGGTATATCATGAGCATAGTTTGATGTTTTTTTTTAATTATTATTAAACTTTATGATAAAACTATCAAATTATCACTTAATTCATAATTCCTATCTGTGAATCATTTTGATCGATTCTAATTGATTATTTAAATATACTAAAAATTCTTGTGGGATAAAATTTATTATATTCAAATAATTAATTATAATTAATGCCTAAAATTGCTTTATGTGATCTTTAAAACTATAAAATACAATTTCATTAATTAAAGATGTTATGGCTATCGTTTAATTAAATAAAATCATATAAATCACTTATAGACATTTTTTTAATGCTGAAAATTTTAAAGTTTTACCATAATATTTCTATATTGCATATAGTATGTATATTACGTAATTTCAAAACTCATCCAAAAATTGCATTTATTAATTTAGAACATAAAAAATTAATGCATGCAATATTTAATGAGCATAATCAATCAATTTGCACAATTTAATTCATCTTCAAATTACATATATTATTCTAAGCATAAATAAATAACATATGCAAGCAATATAAAATAATGCTTAAGAATTAAATTATGCAAATATTAAAAAAAATCTTTAAAACTATCATTTTTCTTAAGCTGCCAAGAAAAATGGTAATGTCGAAAAATGATAGGAAATTTCAAAGCACTAGGAAAAATGATATATTTTTTTTTTGTAAATTTTGATTATCTTCAATCTTTATCTAGGTCACATAGACTCGGTTTAGACCCAGAAATTCCAGCACCGAACCCAACTTATATTTAATATTTTGATACAAAAACTTCTTATTTTAACCATAGAATATTTTAAAAATTAATATCTTCAGGATTTCTAATTTTACTTTTGCATCAAAGACAACTCAAAAAGAAACTTTAATTTATGACAAAAAAATCTTAGCCATGAATAGAGAAGAACATAAATGTTATTCATAAACACCAAGGCAGAGATTAAATCTTACTCTAATAATAAATGTAAGAATAGAAGAATACGATCAAAAATATGGAATTAAACTCTATAAAGGATGAGAAATTAAAGACCCAAAAGATCATCATACCTCCGACCATTAGTATTTAAGTTCACACATCAAATTTTATAATTTTTCTTATGTTAATTTTGGCTCTTCTAAGCTCTCAAACACTCTAAATTGATGGTGTAGCTTTTCTAAATTAAATGAATGAGCTTAGAAGCTAAATCCACTATATATAACCTAGTTCCCATCAAGCTTTATGACTATGAGTTACCACATTGAAAATAAACATTCATTTAATGATAAATTTTTTATCTTAATCAATGAGAAAATATTCATCTCAATCAATGAGAAAACATTCATCTAATCAATGACCATACATTCTAACCATCATCAATGTTTGGTATAAGAGATAAAATGTTTAGATCATAATAAATTCAGTTAAAATAAACCATGATTACATGTTGGACAGTTGGGAACAATGCTTCAATCACTATTCTGACGAACCCCCAGCTACCTCCAGCCATCTTAGAGAATCTTTAGCTTCCTAGCTCTATCAAGATGGTAAGTGGTTTAATCTCTAAGAGTACTTGGAACTTCTCTCTCATTGGCACCATCTTCCCACCTTCAGCTGCAATCTTCTTTCTAAACTCGTACCTCAATCCTCTGTCTATAGAGCGTTCAGACAAGCTTTTTTGGTCATTTGTCAAGAATGGAGTTTTCCAGGCCAGAGTAACTTACAACGCTTTTATCAAACGGTGATTAGCTTAGCTTTACCTCGGGTGGCGACTCTAGACAAATTTGGTCTCTAATCTGGCATGCAAAAGATCTTCTACCCAAAATGAAACTTTTCTCTGGAGGTGTTTAGTGAATGCTATCCCAGGTAAAGCAATTCTTCATAGACGTCTACTAGGAATTGATGAGGTTTGCTCGATGTGCTCATCTAGTTGTCCTTTTACAAGAGTTGCATGGCAATCTGAGTATCAAAACTCTAACCCATATTTCCTTGTTGGAAGATTGGATCCTAGCTCTCCACTCTAATCTACGTGGTGATGATGTTATCTACTGCTTTAATCTCACTTCGCGTAATTCCAACCCTATAGCTATTTACACCTTTATAAATTAGTGCAATTTACTACTGCTATTTCGGAATAGTTGAATCAATCCGTAACTAGAATAATTTCAAAAGCACTTTAGGTGTTTCAATCCAAATTAGTTGACTTTTATATATATATATATAGATATAGAGTCTGCAGCATTAACTGAATATGAGCAACTTCAATTTCTGTTTTCCTCTGTTTTTCATTGAGAAATAAATTCTTCTTCTTCTTCTTCTTCTTCTAAATTATTCAATCTAATCCAACCTTTCCATGGGAGCAATGTTTTTCCACTGTAGCTATTAACCAACCGGCGAATGTGACTTCTGTTTTGCACCAAATGTTTTATAAAAATTTCTAATTTTGAATCACAATACATTTGATATTTTATTTATTGGGAAAAGAGAAAAAAAATTTTACTTATTGTCCTTAAGTGATGCATACGTTGAAATGATAGGCCAGAATGCAAGTGCAATACTTTGGCATACTCAGAGTTGGTTCACTGTGATATGGTTTCTTTAGTTGCCAATGTGGCAAAATTCATCATCTTTCTTACTCCAGTTCAAAGATTAGAGCTTCTGTTGTGCTTCAATTGGTCCATTTGAATCTTATGGGACCAATAAAAACACCTAGGTATATTTCCTAGAACACAAAAGTGAAGCTCTCCCTAAATTTATTCACTTCAACCAGCATGTGGAGAAAGTGTTTGGGTTATCAATAAATTGTGTACAAATAGATGTCTAGACAATAGAGGAGAATACATGTCTGATCAAGTCTTCAAATATTGCAGCAAACTTCAAATATTTTGTCACAAATTTGGGTTGATGAGTATAAGTGTTATGAATTAGATTTGGGTTGATCTATTTATACAAAAACTTATGATAATTTTACCACTGCTAGCTTCGTGAGTTAGGAATCTAATGACTTTAGTTTCACATAAATTCAAGATCGAGATAAAAAGATATAATTGAAATAATTGAGACATACCAAAATTAAACATATTGGTAATTATCCGATGTTGCAGCGGTTATAAGAGGGTGGCGAATATCCAAGAGTAGTAGTGAACAACTATAAGATATGGTGGCTCGTAGAGAAAGAGTATGACTTAAGTTTGAAACTTGGAAGAGATCTAGGTTAAGATCTATTCCTAAAAAATAAATACGATTTAATGGCTATGATAAAATGGTAAATACTTAAATAGAAAATAGCTCAACTCAATATTCATTTCATGATCATAATTTACCCATAATATATTGAGCTTATATCTGCTTTATTTAAAAATTTAAAGTAATAACCAAAATATAATAACAAGATTTTACTAGACTTGACCTCTCTGATTCAATTCATGTGGATGGATCATAACAGCAAGTTGGCATATCTTACAACTATAAGCTTCTCATGGTTCCATGCATATAACCTTCCAAGAGCTACGGGGAACAACTATCTCCTATGATGTAGTGTTTGACAAAATTAATATGAGCATTTCAGTTTCTGTTTTCTTTATTTTTCGTCGAGAAAAAATTCTTCTTCTTTTTCTTCTTCTAAATTACTCTACTTAGATCTAAACTTCTAGCGCGAGAAATGCTTTTCAGTTGTAGCTATTGACCAGAGAATGTGATTCTGTTGTGCATCAGATTGATGCATTTACAAAAACAGAAAAAAAAATGGTTCCATTGTGATAGCTAATAATTCATTGATTCTGATTGCTTATGTTTGCCTGCATTGTGGAATGAGAGTCATTGCATCATCAGCTAATAATTCATTACACTCCATAAAAGAAAATTCAATGTCAAGGTAAGCTCAAATCTCTCAAAGATGTTTAATTATCATGTTCTAGGCTTAAAGAAGAATCTTGTCTTAGTTTCTCAAATAGCTACTTGTAGAAGATATATTCCTTTTGCTCTAGATGAAGTACACTTTTTTTTTCTTCTAATTTGAAGCACAATACAGTTAAAATTTTATTATGTATTGTCCGTGAGCGATCCATGTGTTAAAAATTATTATATTTCAAATAGAAATCAATAGATTAATTGGTTGAGCCATGTCAAAGAGGCTCGGGCCAAGTCACACTAAATGGGCTGGGTTGTGTGGGCTGGGCTGGCCAAAGCCTATATGGATCAAGCTCAGCTCTAGCCCGAGCCTACTTTGGGCCGAGTTAGTCTTTTGTTAGTGTTTTTATAAGTCGCAACAAACTATTTAAACACCGAGTAATTGTTTTATACATTAGATTACTATTTGTGACCCATGGTAGAATTAGTCTACATCATTGTACATATTGACTTAGTATGATTGTTGATATGAATAAATTTGTCATAGTGATTGTGAATCTATGATGATGTTTTCATTTATTCTTATTAATTAACATGCTAATGTGGTGTTCACGCAATAACATGTTCTTAGCTATCTACCAAAGTTTGTAACCAAAAGAATTGTATTAATGCTATTTCTAATTGATCTGGAATTTACAATGTGCCAGGGTCATATTTCTCCTAATCAAATTGGTTTTTCTTTTTTTTTCTAACTTTAATTTTGACTTTCTTGGATTGTTATTTGATTAAGTTATATAGGTGTACTCAAATTCTAGTGACATCAGTATTTATTTAACGAGACAGTAAAAAATTTGAGGCTAGCTGAGTAAAATCAGTCTTATATAGCCAAAAAAAGTTTGTTGTTTTATGCTACTAGTGTCTATTTTCGTTGTTTTGTCCGAGTCTTCTTGTGATCTTGAGCATCTTGTCCTCCGAATAGGAAGTCAGTCGTCAGAATGCTCTGTTCCTTTCGCTTCTTTAGCTGTGTAAGGATCGGATCTCGATGTTTGTACAACTGGAATTTGTCTGGCGTTGTAGCTTGTTCCTCCCAATACATACTCGAACACATAGCAGGAGATGAAATGTCCATCAGAAGAAGGAGAAACTAGAGAAGTTAATGGCGAACAAGGAAGCTGTCCATCAGAAGAAGCAAGAACGAAAAGTAGACAGAAAATAGAGGCAAGTCATAGAAGGAAGAGTTTTGTAGTATTTTCCTCTTTGTACAATTTAAGCAAGGAATAGAGTTATGTGTGCAAGGAAAGAGGAATCAAATGGAGGATACTTTAAGCAGAGAATTCTGCTTCAATACTTAATTTGAAGATGTTAATGGGGAAATAAATACATTTGGATCGATTTTAAAAGAAAATTGATGCAGATATGACGAGACATTAGAATCAGAGTAAAGCACACCGACACTCTCCATTAATTTCCTTTCTACAAGGCATAGTAATATTTGGAGAAATAGCTTACACATAGATACACTGAGATCCGGTCTTTTAATCGCACGGATTCATAGAGAGAAAAGAATGCAGATAAAGCTTGAAATCTTTAGCTACGGCAATGATAATGGGATAAGCAACCTCGGCCGGTGTACGGACCTCCCCGTGCCGGGCACGAGCCGATGCAGCCAGCCCTGTCGGGATTAAGGACCGTTTTTGTATTGAGAGTGGCGAGGATCCGTCTATGTATCTCAAAATTCATTGGAAATTCCACCACCACCACCTCCTCTTCCTCCACCGTCTTATTAATACCAGAAGTACTTGACGAGTTAACGGCACCGGCACCGGCGCCGGCGGCAACCGGGCCGGAGAATATAAGAAGACTGATGCAAAGGAGGAGAGTTGAGAGGAGACGTAGGTCTATGCATCTCATCCTCTCCATCTCTCCGCTCATGCTTGGATGCCTCAACTTAACACCCACATGCCACTATAAGGAAGACAAAGATAAGGCTAGGACTTTTACTAGGCTGGCATTGATATGGACTGCTGGCCTACCATTATATAAAGTGTGAGGAAGGTATAGTATCTAAATGGACTCTAGCGAGGAAGAACCTACTGATTGGCTATCTTATATTTTTTTCATATTCCAGCTAAACGATGCAAAATCCAACCCTTAAACAAGGATGTGGGGTTTATTTTGGAGACATCATACGATCCTTCTGTGAATAATAAGACATTAATTAGAGTCACATCGAAGTACATCAACGCTCTTTATTTCCTCCTCCAAGGCATCCTTTTGAGTTTTGGCCAAGAAAGAGAGCTACTATTTAGAATACAACAAGTGAAAAAACTGTAGCATCACACTTGCATCTACAGGAATCAATTAATGACCTTGTGGACACTTTGAATCCTAACACGTTCGGTAATGGAACGATGGGTTGCAACGCGGATTGGGAGGGGTGTACTGACGGCCGCGCGTCGAGCACCTGGGGTTGCAGGCCTGCCTGTTGGCATAGAGGACGCTCGGATAGGAATTACTGGCGGCGAGGATCCGCCTGTGTATCTCAAAATCCATTGGAAATTCCACCACCACCACCTCCTCCTCCACCATCTTATTAATACCAGAACTCGAGATGTTAACGGCACCGGCGGCAACCGGGCCGGAGAATATAGCAACACTAACGAAAAGGAGCACAACTGTGAGGAGAGATAGGCCTATGCATCTCCTACTCTCCATCTCTTTGCCCATGCTTGGATGCCTCTGTGGGATATAAGGGTGGCTTTGATATGGACTGCTTGCCTACCATTACATATGTGGTGCGAGAAAGGAATATTAAATGGACAGTACTAGCTAGTGTGGAAATTCGATCGGCTGCGTGCCTTTTTCTAGTGCGATCTTACCCGGATACCATTTAGTTCACAATATCTCTAGTCCTCTATCACAGAGTTACACCTTAAAGGACTATTTTATTTTATTTTTTTGCTATATAATAATATTGATAATTTGATAGTTTTAACTAAAGGATGTGCCATGTAGCTTGTTCCTATTAGGCATACTCCAAATCAAGCTTAATTTAAGCCGGAGTCAAGCTTGAATTGAATCTTAAATGCATGGTCTATACTTAATATAATTAAAGCAAACAAATAACTAAATTAATATTTATTTATTATATATATTAATAAATATAAATTGAGTTTTATTGAGTCTGAGTATGATCGAGTCATCATCCTATGAGCAAGCTAAGTTTGAAATTAATTTCTAATATGATCTAATTATTCTAGCTTGACTCTTTTCAAGGCAAGCCAAGCTTGATTGAGCCTTACGAGCTGACTCAAGAGGACTTGATTATTTTCGTAGCATAAAGTACTTGGGTCATGCCCTAAAAAGTAAATGAAATAAATGAAGGTTTATATTCGCACTATTTGCAGTCTATAATTTTACTTGTTTTGAAAGTTGACATTCCACGTAGCAGATAAACTAGATATCTATCATAAGAAGCATGAAGAACGAAATTATATATACAAGGGAGAGGAGATGACTCATCGCATGAAATTAATCTAATTTATAATTTTTTTCTTGTATTCATATAATTGACAAATTATGCTTCAAAATAGAATTTTATCTATATAACATATCTAAATTTTATGTTTGATAAAAAATATTAAAGTGAAGATTGATTTTAAAATCAAGGATTTCAGTCTATTGCATTAGTTTACAAAACGTTAACATATATACAAGTAACATAAAGGCTAGATTGTAATTTTTTAATTTAAAAGATATTTTGAAGTTAACATGTTTGAACACCAATGAGAATATTCAAAATTGCAAACTACATTCTGGTCGACTACTAGGGATTTTGGGTTGGGCCGAGCCAGCTACCAGCGATGATACAGAGAGGAAGAGCTTGAGAGAAGCCATGAGGACAATTGAGTAGCAGAAGTTCAAAATGAAATTCAAACAAATTTCATTTGGTTGGAGGATTTCATGAAATTTTTTGAGGAGATTGTGAAAAAACTTAGACACACATATGTATCTATATCGTACGTAATAATTCTGATCCTATGCTTAAGTAAATATATAGAATAAATATCAATGTACAAAGTAAGGATGAACATCAAGATTTTTTTACGTAGAAAAACCTAAATGGGAAAAAAAAACTACGAATCTAAACTCGGACGTTAAAGATAAACATGGTTACTAGAGAAAGGTGGAGGCTAGGATTGGATGGTTGAAAGGGTTCTACGGTTATGATCTACTTCTATGAAGATAAAAACAATCTAATGGCTACGATAAAAGATAAAGACGAAAATAATAACTTGGCTAAACTCAGATTCATTCAATGCTTTTATTCAATGATTATCAATTAGAGCTGCACTCAATATATTTATAGAGGCTAGCCCTAGACTGACTTTCATTAGGATTTGCCTTATTAGCTTATATTAAAGATAAACATGACTCCGCTAAATTAGCCTTCCTTATCTTTCTTGAAATATTTTTTCGTTCTTCTAAAAATAGAGTCCTAATTTGGAGAAGCCTTGAATATAAAAGTTGTAGATCGGACGTTATTGATCTTCTCTGAGTGGTTTCATAATATTCGAACAACCTCTAAATATCTGTAGAGTATATTCCTAAAACTACACAGGAACTAAACTAAATTTAGGTGATTAAATAAATTCTGATCTACTTAGACTTTAACTAAACTACATAAGCAGAATAAATAAGATAACTAGACTCGATTAATTGAGCCCAATATACTTAGAATGTGATCCAATCTGACCCGGATCACATCATTACAAAATTGACTTATAAAATAATCCGTCGATCCTCACGACTTTGTTTCACTCAGTCTTGCTCGCCAGAATCCGCAATTTACCGTTTCTCGTGATTGATCTCCAATCTTAGTAGCCTTCGAGTTTGATCCTTTGTCTAATTGATCCTTAAGACCAAAGCTTGGTACATTGAAGAAGAGACGGACTGTTATGATCTGACCACATGGGTTAAATTGAGTCAACTCAAGTCTAGTCAAGTTAGTTACTTAGCTTTATCTTATTGTTTTGAATTTCAAATAAACAGGTAATCTGCAAATGGATCCGATCCGTTAGGAATTTTTACCTCCTATGAATAGGAGTGGACATGTTGATAATTATCATTGAAGGAATCTGAGTTTAGCAAAGTTATTATTTTTATCCTTATCTTTTTTCGTAGCCATTAGATCGCATTTATCTTTCTAGAAGTAGATTATAGCCATAGAAGCATCCCGATCTTTCAAACCCTAGCCACCTTCCACCACCAACAGCCACCCTATCTTACAGCATCCACTACCACCCTTGGCCGTCCACCACCCTTCGACGACCGTCGCAACGTCGGTTAATTATCATTCTGCCCTATTTGATCTTGATCCACTCTATTAGTCATAACTTTCAATCCGGATCTCTAATCGACTTCATTCCAAATCCATTAGAACCCTATCTTCCGACAAAATTTCGGGATCATCCTATAGATGGATCGTTCTAGATCTAGTTCGTAATATTGGTATCAAAGTCAACATTTCTCGGACAATAGTTATCACGTGATCCAAGATGAACGAGGAAGGAGCGACCATGATGGACTAGGAACTCATCTCCGTTCTTGTGGAGTTTCTCTGATGCCCCCTCCACTTCCAACAACTATTGACGATGAGCCGCTAGCGTGGGCAAATGCATTTTTTTAAAGAATTTTTAGCCTAGTCAAAGGAGAATGTGAAGGAGATCCAAATCGCCCTAAAGACTCAATCTAGGCCTTGATAGAGGCCCTACTAGTTGCCCTCCATTGACCTGTGCCGCTAGCGCCGCTGGCAATAATGGAATTCGGCCAACCGCGGCTAGAAAACTCCACCCATGATGGAGGTGGAAGGGAGACCCAAATTATGACAATTGCAACTCCTCCGGCCACGATGCAGGCCCTCCGTCCACTGCAAACCTAGAACATTGCCGACAGGACACTAGAGCAGTCGGCTGTGATAGTCTTGACGTCATCTTTACCACCTGTGGTGGGAGCTAGGGCCAAAAATCCTAGCTTCCCACCAACGGTGATTCAGGCCCCACCAGCATTGAACTCCACGTCCAACACATTCCTTGGACCACCCGCACCCGAGACGTGGCCTTCGTTTGCGCCGACAACCGTCGAAAGACCATCGACGGTAGTAGTTTTCACTGCAACAAACCTTTAGCTAGTGGCCGTAGGTACGACACTCCCACGACCACCGGCGGCCATAGCTGGCTTCCTCGGGCTGACCATCGACCAGTGGTAGCCGCCACAATCGCCAGCGATCGTCGGGTGGCTGAACCTGATAGCCACAACTACGAGAGGCTGCCCCTACATCAAGGTGGCTCCACCGTGGTTTCCTACCGCTGTCGCTCCCTTACAGTGGGGCCACGGGCTCCTTTCATAGCCATTGGGGGTTGGTGGACACATCAGCGACGTGCATTGGCCGCCGTTGAAGCCAGTCGAGCTTGAGCTCGATAATTAGTTTCCACCAGCACTGCGAGGACCAGCTAGGGGCCAATTGTCGGTGACCCACAATTGAACCCAACCGCCCCCGCTCCCATGCAACATGTGGCAGCGCCCCTAGGCCAAATTTAGCCCTAGGGTTAGGTTATTTGCATGAAGGTGATGAAGTGCACAATTTCCAAAGCAGGCCAAATTTTTGTGAACTGGTTTGACCACTTCTTGCAAATAGTTTAGAACCCATGAACATGACTCTGAGCATGAGAACAAGCTCGAGGATGAATGGTGGAATGACTCGATGGGCCTATGTCATCAAACTGAGCTGAACCCGCGTGTAGCCTGAGTGTGACTGAGCTGAACCCGTGGGCCTATGACCCATGTGACCAGCCTCGACCCCGAGGTCACTTCGCCCGCGATGACAGACTCACAATTTGAGATCCAAGCTCGGATCGTCAGGCTTGATTTTTCAAAATTCTCTAGAGGAGACCCGCTAGATTGGACCTATCTAACGGAGCAGTATTTTATGTACCATGGCACGCTCGACCACTAGAAGGTCTAGCTAGCCCATTTCACTTGGAGGGCATGGTTATTAGATGGTACCAGTCAATTAAGCGGACTCGACCATTTGAGTCTTGGCAGGTTTTTGCGGATGCAATTTATGCTCGGTTCGGTCCGACCTAGTACGAGGACTTTCTGGCCATGTTGACTAAGTTGATTCAATCAATAACAGTTCGATCTTATTGAGAGGAGTTCGAGTGGATATGCAACCGAGTCACTAACTAATCTAACTTGGCCTTGAAGAGTACCTTCATTAGTGGGCTCAAGCTTAATATTCAGGCTGAGGTCAAGACTTTGAGGCCTACTATTTCTAACGAGGCCTTCTCTTTAGCTATTCTGATGGAGTCTAAGTTGAATCAGCTAAACCAGATCTACAAGGAGGAAAGAAGAAAGACGACCCAAGCCCACAGCCCACTAGAGACGGCATCTGCCTCGACTCAGCCTACACCGACGGCTCAGCCTAACTGATAGATGATCTCTCACCGCTTTGTACCCAATGACTTGGAAGAGCGTCGAATAAAAGATGTGTTTTACTGTGATGACCGATTTAACCCTAGTCATAAATGCAAGTGCCAACCAGCCCATGCCATGTTCCTAGGTGGACTTGAGGACCCAAATTGACTGATTAGCACCATAAATTGTAGGAGCACAAGGACATGAGAGACTAGTTACCTTAAGGAAAAGGTGTCAAAACTGTGGTGGATCCAGACCTTGTTGATGCAAGAACGTTGTAACTCAAAGAATTTATTTTCAAAAGTAATCACTAACTCTCCTTAGGTTAACACGATTAGGCTTAATCTAAGTCAAAACAGAACTCACGTAACTCTATAAATTGCATATTACTTGAGCGTGTTTGAACGTGGCCCGAGTGTATTTGAACGGCCAAAACACGACCTCTATATGTGTGAATGCCTGAGTCCGCATTCGAACGCGATGTGAATGCGGTTTGAACATGGTGTGAACGCAATGACTTATCTTCTCTAAAACTTAAAAAAATTTTGTCTGAATCTTATCAAAACTTGTAGATATGCTCATATATATGTATGAAAGCACTTATATTATTTTGTACATATTTGTCAACACTAAAACCTAACAAATTATTTACCTTATTTAAAGGAGATATTTAAGGGATGCGAAATCCTAATCCTAGGAGTCATCTATTATAAGTTTGGAGAGATTTTTAAAGAACCTAATGGCTTTGGTAGATCATGTTGAATCACTATTAATTTAATGCATCTATATCAAATCTAGAAGAACTATATTTCGAGGATCACTAAGACGACATCGAGACATTGAGATTAGAGTCACAAAAAGCAACAAATTGTGGAGTCTAGCGAGCAAGATTGCTATAGGTTGAGTCGTAGAGATCAATGCATGGTCTGTGTGCTTCTTACGACTGCTATAATTTTATTGATTGGTCAATCTAATTAAGATTAATGATTTGTATTTAGTTGGGGTTTTTTATTTTATCGATATGGTATGGTAGATTCATCTCTTCGAGCATTCATTGAATTATTATAATTTAATTTTTTACTTGGTATATGGTCATATATAAGGATTCACATTTTTCTTCACAATTATTAGTGGCAAAATTTTGTCCCAATTGGTTAATTGCCACCACAAGAAAGTTGTACCAACATTTCTTTTTGACCGCCAGTCTATCGATGATCAATTGGATCATAATAAGTTATGCCTCAGTGGTATTTAGCAGTTAAAGTTCGTTTCACATTGCTTATTATAGTGTTGTTAGTGTGGGCAAGCACCTAGGAGTAATGAATTCATATACCTGTGAATTATTCAGTTCAGTTGTTTCTTCGATAATTTCTATAATAACATATTATTGGGGAAATTTGAAATGAAAGTGAAAAGTGATTAAAAAATGATAAATATGAAGATCAAATATTTGTAGTTGATTAACCAAGGCGACAGAAGCTTTCTCTAATGGATATAGTACTTATGAAGGATCTTGTGAACTAATCCACAAAAAACAATAAGCCTCCGTTCACTTTAGAAATAATAAAAAAAATTATTTCAAAATAGAGCCTCTTATTCTAGAATAACAACTAAACATCATAATAATCATATTCCAGAATATAAATATTATTTATCAAAATTACAGATTATATTACATACTAACCCAATTATCAATTTACCCTTAATTTGACTACAACTTCTCTTAAATGTCTTATTATTATTATTATTATTTATTACTCGACTTTTATCTCTTTTAAATATTTTGTCATAATTTATTACTTATGTTTTCTCTCTTTCAAATACACTTTTCTTCTTATTCTAGTTCACTTATGACACTCTCCTTTTATAAGGTGATTCACTTAAGCACCCTTCGAACAAAGAGTGCATGTCTTCACGTACATCTTTCCACTAAGGACATACTTCATTTCAAATGAAAGAACATCACATTTTCTACTTAAGGCATCCCTCTATTTCTAAATAAAAGGACATTACACTCATTAGAGCACCATTCATAAATATATATATGATAGTATCCAACAGTAATTATCATAACGGATTAGGTGTGAAAACGGTTCGGATACGGATCGCTTAGTGCTCAACCAACATCCAGATCCATATTTTTAGTCTGAATACTACTGGACGGATTACAAAACTTAAAACCATATCCTAACTAAACGGATACAAATAATTTTAGGATAGAATCTTAACATATGTTAATCGAATTTTAAATAAATTATAATATTTTATTTAGAGAAAATTAACACAAAAATATTAAGAGTTTCAAAATATATTTCTTGTAGATCAAATACATTAAAATTAGCAAGATAAATCTCTACAAATAATATATAACCCATCATTAGTAATAATATTAATATTCTCTATTTAAATAATCAAACTAAGGTTGTAAATCATTCAAAAAAACTATGCGGATAAATGGATATCCAATATTTGTACGCGAATCCAAAAATTATATCTGACTCGTATCTGAATCCGAATCTATATTCATTTTTTTTAAATCATATCCGTATTCGAATTCGTACCTGAATTGCATAGAAATTTTTTATCCGAATCCGGTCCGAATCGAGTCGAATAGTGGGTCGGGTTGGAGTTAAGTTGATCCATTTTTACTTCTATAATGGATGCTTCTTGAATTGATAGCCTTAAAAATCACAGCTTCGAATTACAACTTCAATAATTTGGAGTTTTTCGATCGTTAACATTCTAAAAAGATGGCACTTTGACACTACTTCTAAGAGCAAGTTGTTGCACATTCCTACCCAAGCTTTGCTAGGGTTTTTTCCCTCACTGGAGACTTACACATTCCTCTCACTTTCCTTCCTTCCTCCTCCCCCTCCTACATCCTTGTTACAGCCTTCCATTATTCTCTGTCTACAGTCCACATTCTGTTAAGCCTCACTATCTAGTGTTTTCTTACCTACCACCTACGACTACCTTTCCCTCTCCTTCTCCCCCTCAACCCCTTATTGCCTCATTCTTCTCAATCCTACCTTGCTTCTCCCTGCTCCTAACTCACCTTCTACCCCACCCCTCTATGGCCTCCTCTGACGATGAATTCCTCAGGAAGTTCTTTACACTCCTTTCTAAGGACAAAATGGAAGAGGCCATTACCCTCACAGAGGACTCGGCCCTAGCATCCCGACAGGTTGACCTTTGTTTGATTGGAAAGCTAATCACTGACATAGTGTTCAACGCCACAGGCCTTCGAGCAACCATGAAGAAGGCTTGGTCGCTGGAAGGAAACCTCGACTTTGTTGAAGCTAGGAAGAACATGTTTCTTCTCGCCTTTGAGCTCCAAGTGGATAAATGGAAAGTCTTGTACGGGGTTCACTGGTCATTCAACTGAGACTTATTTGCTCTAAATCATTTTGTGGCCATCGTACTAGTTGAAGAGTGGGCCTTCCCTCACTTAGAGTTCTGGATGCAATTTCATGGCCTTCCAATGGAATACCTATAAAAAATGACGGCACTCACTCTCGCGAAAAAGATGGGTGACCCTATCTCGATCGATAGCCTTAATGATACCAAATGGTCCAACTTAATCTGCATAAGGGTGTTAGTGGATATCACTAACACTTGGTTGGTAGTATCTTGATTGCACTCCTGAATGGGCCCCTTCAAGAAGTTTGTGGTAGAATAGGGCATGAAATGGAAAATTGCATGCACAAAGGTATTGCGGAGATGAAGATCTGGAGTGAATACCCAGTCCACATGCTCCCACAACTCTACAATCTATTCAAGCACAAGTCTTCGGACCTTGTAGTCACTCCTAGTCTAGCCCCGCCTACTTATCTCAAGTTGGAATGCAAAAATGGTGAGCGGCTGGCCATCCGCTTGAGTGTAGTTGTCAAAAACTCCAACAGTCATACAATAGGCAGCCTCGAGAATCCATGCAAAGAGTTCACATCCTCTCAGGGATGAGACGCTCGTGAAGCTCTCAAACCAAGGGATTCGCGGAATAGGAAACTCTGCATTGGAAGCAACCTTAGACTTTGTAGGAGCACCCTATTGTCTTTTGGATGTCCCCATTATAGAAGCACTCTTGAGCTCGCGACCTCCCTGCAAACCTATAGATGACCTTACCCAAGTGCTGGGCTGATTTCACCTCACACCTTGGTCAGTACGACCCCCTTATCAATAAATGCTGCCCCCACCAAAATTAAACCAAGCCAGGTGTCGAGAGCCTAGGGCTCTAGAACCAACTGCCACGCCCCAATCTCAAAAAAGTTTGTCCGCCCAAATCTTGTTAGCTATTCCCTATTCACGTAGTTGACCAAAATAGCAACCTCATACCTCAATTAAAATTCCCTCCTCCTACCAATAGTGGGAACTACCAAGGAAAAGGCAAGGCCTAGGTCGCGCTAGACCCCACCCTCAAGTGCCATGCTGGCATCACGGAGACAATCTTCAGTGAAATAGGGCTTCACTCTACCTGAAGAATTAGCAATGCTTCCTCTTCTTCAGCGGTGACTAGCTCACCATCAATGGCCCAATGAGCATTTTGGCTTGGAATTGTCGAGGGTGTGGAGGCCCCCCGATGATTCGCAACCTCAAGAGTTTCATGTTAAGCTCTCGAGCCAACCTAGACTTCATCTTTGAAACTCACTGTTCTCTAGCAAAGTCTCTCCCCACCATCTCCTTTGTTCTGCTCTCCATCCACTGCCTAGTTGAAGGTTAGGGTTGCTCAGGTGGCCTTTGGTTATTTTGGGACTCTCAAACAAACATGGACATTCTGAAAAAATCTGGCAACTACATCTTTGCCTAGGTCAAAGACTCATCCTCGGTGGGATAGAACTCACCACTTTGTAGTTGCGGCTGACCCCTTATGTTGTATGGGGGACTTCAATGAAGTCATGTCTAATAAAGAGAAAGAGGGTGGCCAGTTGGTTCACTGGCATCGAATCAGCAGATTTGTCTCCAACATCAACAAAGCAGGGCTAGTGGACCTTAGTTTTGCTGGCCCTGCATTCACCTGGTTGAATAGACAAGCGGAGACTAAGTTAGTCAAGGAAAGTCTTGATAGATCACTTGCTTCGGCTAACTAGCTGGGCTTGCACCCCTTGGCAAAAGTACTCCACCTTCCAGCCATTAGTAGTGACCATAACTCCCTTCTCCTCCTCAAGTCTCCTAGTCTCAAACAACATCCTAAAATATTCAGATTTGAGAATTAGTTGACGTACTCTAAGGAGTTTCTAAAGTTTTGTAGAATAGAATGGGCTAGTTCCTACACTCCTTCCACTCTGTTCACAAAAAGTTTGGCAAGTTTATCTAAGAAGATGAAGAATTGGGCATGCACAAATTGCTATAACACCAGAAAGGCCATCACAGCAATATAGGAAGAGCTTAATTTAATCCAGTCGAAAAGAAGAGACGAAGCTAATTAGGCCAACAAAAAGATACTCAGAAGCCGGCATGATGACCTACTCAAAAATGAAATTTACTTGCAATAGCGTTCGAGGATAAATTGGCTCCAATGGGGCGATTATAATAGCAAGTTCTTCCACTCCATTGCCTCTGCCAGGAAAAGAATAAACCACATTCACTACCTTAATCTGGGTACGAAAGGATGGATGTATGCTGACCAAAGAGTTAGAGATGAGTTTGTCAACTATTTCAAAGGCGTCTTCTGCTCCTTAGATCCTCTAGCCATTCTGTCCCTTCACCACAAGATCCTGAGGCATGTCTTGAGAATCCCTACTGAGGAATTCTACTTCTCTTATGGCCATCCCCGACAAAGCGGAGATCCTTGGTGCACTCAAGAGCCTCAACCCTAGGAAAGCTCCCGGGTCAGACAGCCTAACGACAAAGTTCTTCCAAACATTCTAGCAGGACATCAAGGAAGGACTTTCCATTCTGTTGAAAATTTCTTTGCCACTAAATGCTTTCAAAAAGGAGTTACTTGCACCACTCTAATGCTAGTTCCTAAATGCAACACCTCTAGCTCAATTAAGGAGTTTAGACCGATCAGCCTTTGCAATACCACCTATAAGATAATAGCAAAGTTGTTTCCCTATGAATGAAGCCTCTGCGCTCCAATATCATTGGGGAAGAGTAAAGCGCTTTCATCCTTGGAAGAAATATAACAAATAACTTGATTATAGCTAAGGAAATTACACACTATCTCAATTCCTCTAGGAGTGTCAAGGGCTCATTCATGCTAAAGGTTAATCTCTCGAAAGCATTCGACAATGGTCATTCATCTTGGATTGCCTCAGCCTCCACGACTTCCTTGAGAACTTCACATAGCTGATCCAAGCCTGCATCTCCACCATATCTCTAGCTGTTGAAGTGAACGACCATGACAATGGATTCTTCTCCCCAACAAGAGGACTGCGCCAAAATTGTCCCCTCTCACCCTACCTATTCATAGTAGGGGCTAACATCCTTTCCCTACTATTTTGAAATGCTATTGTGAGTGGGCAGATGAAAGGTGTAAGGCTAACGACTCGAGCACCTTCTTTCACCCACCTTCTCTTCGTCGATGGCCTCCTAATCTTTGGGAAGGTGTCGAGGGAATAATCAAGTTGTCTAGCCACGATACTAAAGGCTTACTGCAAACTCTTAGGCCAAGAAATAAATATTGACGAGTCTAAAATTCTCTTTGGTAAGGCTACAACTC
Source organism: Typha angustifolia (assembly GCF_048772165.1). Taxonomy (NCBI): domain Eukaryota; kingdom Viridiplantae; phylum Streptophyta; class Magnoliopsida; order Poales; family Typhaceae; genus Typha; species Typha angustifolia. Next base: position 9,490,108 of record NC_133239.1, on the reverse strand, counting down.
TAGTCAACCGTCAAGCTGTAACACCCAAAAAAAAAATTGGGTAGGGCACGTGCCCACCCTCACTTCCCTCCTTTGGCGTGTTTTGGCCTAACAAAGGGATGCCTTTGTTAGGCCAAGGAGAAGGGAGGAGGGCAAGCCTAGCCCCCTTTGCACACACCACCGTTGGCGTGCACGCAGGGGGGTGACCTCAGGCAGAGGGCCATCGCTCCCCCTCCCCCTCTCTCTCACTCCCTATTTGTTTACCCTCCTTGAGGAGAGCTCGAGCATTGCCTCTTCCCTTCCACCATTCTCCTTTCTCATTTTGAACATCCCTATGATCATCACTATCGTGGTCAGGCCGATGTAGTCCTTGCCATCGTCGATGAGTTTATTCCCTCCGATTTGTCCTTTCTTTTCTAAGCAGCGACGACGCGGCACATTGGGTTACACATCGTCACTACCCCTCCTTCCCTGGTAAGGCGGTGGTGGTTAGTCACTGGCCTTAGTTCTTTTCCCCCCCTCGTGGGAGTAGTGATTTGGTGAGGGGAAGGGAGGTGGTGCCTCCCCTCTAGGCAGTGCCCCAGCTTAAATGCCCCAGCTTATCTAAGCTAGGGATTATCGAGCTCAGGATTGTGTGTTCCCGAGTGTGTCGGGCTTGGGCTAGGTTGTATCGAGCCCGAGCGCAACGGGCGCGCCTATCTCAGGTTGGCTGTTGGGCTTGGGTTAGGTAGTGCCCAGCTCAAGTGCAGCAAGCACACCTCAAGCGTGCTTGTCTCAAGCTGGGTGGTGCTAGCCCGAGCATGCTAGTCTCAGGCTAGGACCGCCTAGCCCGGGGGTGCTTGTCTCAAGCTGGGTGGAGCCAGCTCGAGTGTGCCGAGCTTGAGCTAGGACTACCCAGCTCGAGTGTGCTTATCTCGAGTTGGACTGAGCGCGTCGACCTTGGGTTGGAATTAGCTAGCCCGAGCGTGGGGTTGTGGGCTGGGCATGTCCAGCCCAAGCTTGAGTGCTAGGCTGCGAGTTGTGAGCTGGGCTTGGCCTAGCCCGACAAGCTCTTCTCTAGGACTTTTAGGCTTCGTTTCACTCATTCTTGGGGCTGGGTATGGATTGAACTAGATTTTTCTTCCCTTTATAATTATAGCGTTAATATTAATTGTCCCCTCTTTTTGTCCCCCGTAAATTTAAGATTTTGGTGCTGACCTAGTGATCATGTCATAGAGTACCTTGAGATTAGCGCTTAGCTCAGGGCTAGTTGTGATTAGGTAGGGACTACTCATTACTAGGGATTTTAGGCAAGTGGTCTATCCACTCTTGAATTATTATTTGATGTGACGAATGATAGTATGAGCATATATGACCTGCTAATCCTTGCATTATAGCAAAATCTGTCTAATTAATATGTTGCTTGACATGATTTGCTATTAATTTAAATATGATGTGCCACATGCTGAGATGACCTTGCTTACTAACCTGTTATGCTAGACTTATTTATCTCTCCATGACACTTGCACATGTGCACGACCTGAAAGGGAATAATTTCTATGTCTCAGCAGTACCCGACATCACCCTAGCCAGGGTTAGGGGCGGGAGATATTTTGTAGTATTATATAGTAGGGCCTATGCCTCAGGTCTCAGTTTATGGATCTTAGATAATTAGGTACCCGTTTTATCGAGTGATGGATGATTTATTATCGATTGATGAGAATCAATCCTTTTAGGGTGTTTAAATTAGACACTAAGGGTAGGATGACGTAGATCTACTGATACCCGATGATGTAGTGTAAAGGCATCCATGAGTGACGGTTCACGAGGTTATCGCACCATGGTGCAATGATGTGGAGCCTTAGGCTTAGATGGTCGTACCGATGTGCAATATCGACCTTCATGATGGGTTTACGATTAGGGTCCTTAGTCTGCAAAGGCTGACGACCGGTCATACTATTTGTCAAGTTACGGGCAAACGATTCTACTACTAGGGTCTATCCTCCCTTGAGGGACGCTATGATTGATAAGTAGATGTGGGGGGTCGAGGGCCTATGTTAAGAGGCAAACCATGCATAAATAATGGATAAATTAACTATAATCTTGTCAGACCATGCTAGCCATTTCATGACACATATAATTCACGTTACGATACATATTGCTTTGTATAGTGCACTTACCAGTATCTTATTTTGAGCTGGGTATGTTATTATTACTGATGAATAATTAGTGATAGTACTACTTGCTGAGCATTAGGCTCATTCCATATTGACATTGGATGTAGATTGACTTACACCCTGGCGGGATGCATGGCAGCAGCTAGCTAGTAGATAGGCCATTTATTTTTGCATTTTATTTTGAACTTATATTAAGGGATCTATGTCCCTGTATTGTAGCTACTCTGAGCATGTACTTTTGTCGGGATTGGTTATCCCTTTTTATTATTTTATGGATTGGATTTGTTGTGGCCTGTAGGCCCCTTCTTCGTTTTTTGCTTAATTTGTTTGGGTTTCTTGTTTTGATGGCATGTTGTTGAGCTCCTAAATCCCCATGTGACTCTTACGTGAGGGGTAAGCCTCGTGAGAGCCACGTGGCGGTGTTGGGTTGTTACACAAGCAATGCCTAATATTAGATTTTTAATTGTTGGTAATTGCGTACAAAATATTCTAAGTGTATTTTTAGATGTGTATGAGCTTTATACAAGTCTAGAAAATCTCTGGTTTGAAAAATTGCAAGATTATTGGAGAAAAGTTTATGAGTTCACATCGCGTTCACAGCGCGCTCGAACGCGGGCTCACGCATTCACATAGACCGAGAGCTGCATTCACAAACGCGTTCGAACACGGGTACTTGCATTCACACAGATCGAGAGCTGCGTTCACAAACGCGTTTGAACGCGGGTACTTGTGTTCACACAGACCGAGAGCAACATTTACAAACGCGTTCGAACGCAACCTGAAAAGTTCAAGCTGTCGCATTCGAACGCACTTGGGCCCGTTCGAACGCACCTGAGATCAAGTCAGGCCGTTCGAACGCACCTGGGCCGCGTTCGAACGCACCAACAAAGTTTGAAATTCTTGGACTTTCGTGAGTTCGGATAAGACTTGGATTTGGCTCTATCTTGGAGATCATATATAAGGATTGTGATGCTCTAACTCTAGTATTGTTGAAGAAGTAATATTGAAGGAGACTTCTTAAGGCTACATTAGTTCTTCAACTAACAAGGTCTTACTCTTCTAAAAAGCTTAATCTTTCGTCTTGAGGGCTATCTAGACGAAAGATCAATCTCGAGGGTTACTGAGGTTGGACATCAATCACGAGAAGCAGTAAATCGTGGGTTTTAGTGAGCAAGACTGAGAGGAACAAAGTCGTTTGGATCGACGGGTTATTTTGTGAGTGAGTCTTGTAACTGCTATTATTCTAGTGATTGATTTTGATCTGAGTTTGGATCCGTGGTGTTTTCCCGTTTGGGTTTTTCCACGTAAAAATCTTGGCATTCATCTCTGCTTTCGTTTTTAATATTTCTTCGGACTTTTACTTAAGTGAACGAGTGATATCATTGCCAAGTATTTAGATACATACTTGTGTCTAGGGGTTTTTCACCTAACATCCTCCAAGCAAAGACGCTATGTGAACAAGATCGCTATCTGGGGGAACCCCTTAATCCTGACAGAACCTAAGGCATAGAACTATCAATTCCTAGCTGAGAAGATCCAAAAGAAACTCTCCCAATGGAAAGGAAGATTGCTCTCGCAAATTGGCTGCCTTGTGTTGATCAAGTCTGTGCTGAACTCTCTATCAGTATACTTCATGATATCAACTCTTATTCATCTACGAGTTATCAAAAGTATAATTGCCCCTATAAGGGACTTCTGGTGGGGTGCAGATGAAGGAAATCACAACTCCATCTTTGCAGCTGGCAAAGACTCTACAAACCGCTACTCTAAGGTGGACTAGGTCTCAAACAACCAAGACTCATAAGTGAAGCTTTGATCCTCAAACTAATTTGGAGAATTGCAAACAATCCGACCTCCAATTGGGTCAAGACTCTAAATGCTAAATTTTTCCACTCAACCTCACTTTGGCAAGCAAAAGGCTAAAGCGAATGGTTTTGCAAGCCATATGCAAGTTAGTAAACACCTTCGCTAGCAATTGTCATGTAATCATAGGCAGTGGTGCAACCACTTCTATCTGTGAAGACCCCTAGCTACCAAGCATCTTCACAGAGCATGCCTCACTACATGGGGGGGTCGTAATGGTAAAGGATTTAATGCTAGAACATGGTTGGAACATTCCTCTTATTGATTTTATCTTTCCCCCGATCATTGCTCGGCACATAGATAACCTGTACCTGAGCCCGAACTCGGTGGCTCAAAGTGATTCCCTAATTTGGAGCCCAACGAGCACTGTACTGTTCCCAATCAAATCAGCCTACAAAACTCTTTCAAAGAACCTCTGGGAATGTAGCTCATCTACCTCTAAATCATTTAATCTTTGGAAGATGATCTAGAATAATAGTTCAATAGAACCAAGGGTTGAAGTTTTCCTCTAGAAATGCTTTGTAGGGTGCTCCCTCTCCATTCAACCCTCAAGATATGGATCCGAGATATGGAAGAAGCCTTCCCTTTTTGTGCTAGCCACACTGAAACGATCGACCGCTTCTTTATGGATTGTGACTTCGCCTGAGTAGTTTGGTTCACTAGCCCCATCGGCTTCAAGATAGAGAATGGGTCACTAAGCTCAACATAAGGCTTTTTGCGGAGGAAGTTGCAGTGTGCTTTAGAATTGCTTGGGGAATCTAGAAAGCTTGCTATAATACTATCTTCAGAGGTAGTATCCTAAGTCCAACATCCATGGGAGCCTCAATGGCCGCTTCTTTAGACCAGCATAAGCTCAAGGATTGTAATTGTTTGCTCACATAGGACCCTCAACCAACAGAAAATGCTCTAACATGCTAGATGGATGCAGCCTGGGATGGTGGTTTATCTAGTGGGATAGGGCTTTATCCTCTAGCCCGGGGAAGAAGGTTAGGTTTGGATATACTAGGTACCTCTCATATTGTAGAAACACTCTCTACGGCAAGGTATGGGCCATCTAGGAAGGTACCAAATTCCTAGTGATAGCACGGATCGATGTGGACAAGTGGATCTTTAGTGACTACCAAGTTGTAGTAAATATTATCACAAGCAGAGCGAACTACAAGGAAAGGAAGGCCCTGCAACTATTTCAAGACTATATCAAATGGCTATCCCTTAATCCCTTGATTAGAGTATGTTATACGAGTCATCATAATAACCGAGAAGCTATTACAAATCAGATCTGGGTTGATCTGAACGTAAAAAAATTATAGAAATTTATGTGTGGTAGCCTCACAAGATAAGGTTCTAATGGCTTTAGTTTCACGTCAATCGAATGTCTGGATGAAAAAATATAATTAAAATTATGGAGCAAGGTTAGAAAGAGGCAGAACAGTAAATATTTGATGTTGCGGCGGTCGTCGGAGGATGGCAGTCAACCAAGGGTGGTGGTGGATGACTGTAAGATAGAGTGGCTTGTGGAGGTGATGGTGACTATGAGTTAGAGGTAGAATTAGGGTTTTTAACTTAGATCTACTCGTAAAAAAATAAACAACTATTATTAAATTACTTCTACTCCTAGATTATCTTACTTCTACTCCTAAGATAAATTCAAGACTAAAATAATTTCTCAACATTTGAATACTTAAATTAAAGAAGCACAACCTCTCTATATATGGAGGTCGGGTATAATGAGTTATACTTGGACTTAGCCCTAAAGGCTTATATGGCTTGAACTAGTACTTGATTTAGAAGCTTATGTGACTAAATTGAACTTGTCATAGTGGTTTACATGACTTAATTAGACTTGTCTTAGGTGTTTACATGACATAACTAGACTTGCCTTAAGGGCTTACATAAGAAATTAATATTAATCAATTAAAAGATAAATATACTCAATTTATCGAGCCCAATATCCTCATGATTCGATCTGATTAGACCCGGATCGTATCAATTAACCATGCTTCCAACACGTTGTCCTCAAAGTGACTAGTATGCCAGTTGGACCTTTTGGCTCAAGTCATGTTCGTGGGCCCACGGGTCTGCATGGAGGTTTGACTTAGTTAGCTAACACGGGACCACTAGGTCATTCCACCACTCGTCCTTTGGCTCGTACTCGGGCTCGCAGCATGCACATAAGTTTCAAACTAGTTCATAAGAGGTGGTCAAGCCGAATCACAAAAATTCAGCATGCCTCGAGATATGTGCACTTCATCTTTTCCACTTAATAGCCAAAAACCTAACCCTAGGGCTGAAAATACCATTTGGCCTACAAGCGCCTCTATGAGCTGCATGGACACTAACGGTGGTTCGGTAAGGTCACTGATGGGTGACAGTCGGGGGAGTGGCGACAAGTGACGGTGGAAGTTGAAAATCGAGCTCGAGCTTGGGTTGAAGTAACGGTGGCCAAGGAGTGTCATTGATAAGTTCTCTAGCCCCCGATGACTACAATTGGTGGCCGTAGTCCCATGGTGACACCCGGGGAAGCATCCCCGATGTGGCTTGGATGAGGAAAATTCCTCATGGCCATGGCTATCAGGTTTGGCCATGTGGAGGTATTCGGCCACTACGATAGCTGCTATTGGATAGTAGTTGGCCCGAGGAGGCTGATCATGGCCATCGGTGGTTGTCTGAACACCGAGCCCGCGGCCACTTGCCACAATTTTACTACAGAAAGAGAGTCATCAATGGCGGTCTTCCAACCTTCTACTTTGGCTGCCGACAGTGGCTCGGGTGCGGGGGTCCTATGGAAGGACCGATCGTGGCGGTGGGGGCAGGAGCGGCCAGATAGCTATCAATAGATAGCTAGCATTTTCGACCCTAGCTTCCACCGCGGGTGGAGAAGATCACCTTTGCCCCGCCTTGGTTGGCTACACTAGAGAAACTACGGTGGCAATTTGGGTCTGTGGTGGTGGGAGGGTTTCCACCATGGCTGGAGGAGGAGTTTTGGCCGCAGTTTGGGACTCTCCACCTTCGTCATTGGTGGAGTCTTCTAGCTGTGGTTGGCCAGATTTTGTTGTGTCCAGCTGTGCAGGGTGGCCATAACGAGCTAGAATAGCTGTCATCAAGGCTTGGAGAGCCTTCTCAATCCTTTTAGAGCTCTCCTTTGATTCAGCCAAAATTTCTTTAAAGAATACCTTCGCCTAACCTGGTGGCTCATTGTCAATAGTTGCTGGTGGTGGAGTGGGCGCCGAAGATATTCCCACAAGAATGGAGATGAGTTCCTAATCCTCCATGGTCGCTTCTTCATTCGTCTTGGATCATGTGTTAATTATCGTCCAAGGAACATCGGCTCTAATACCAATTTGATACGAACTGGCTTGACCTAATTCGAATTAGTTTCTAGACATAAATTTATATAAAATTTTCAAGAGAGTTTTTGGTATATCTGGTAGTTGGATTGATATGAAATTTTGATAGAGAATTTTTTTTATCTAATGGATCTAACTTCCTGCAGATCGGATGGCTAGATTAGAAGATATATTCAGAAAAGTGGACGAAGATTAGAGGGTAAGAAAATTATGAAATAAATCTGGATCGATCTGAAGGTAAGAAAATTATGAAAATTTAGGTGTTGGTAGTCTTATAAGATAGGATTCTAATGACTCTAGTTTCACATCAATCAAATATCTGGATGAAAAGATATAATTAAAACAGTGGAGTAAGATCATAATAGGGTAGAACGGTAAATATTTGATATTGTGACAGTCGTCGGAGCGGACGGTCAAAAGGTAGTGGTGGACGGCTGTAAAATAGGGTGATTCATGGAGGTAATGGTGGAAATGGGTTGGAAGTAGAATTAAAGTTTCTAACTTAGATATACTCTTAAGAAAATAAATGTCTATGATTAACTTACTTCTACTCCTAGATTATCTTACTTTTTGTTCGTAAAGTAAACTCAAGACTGAAATAATTTCTCAATATTTAGATGTTTGAATTATTCAATAAAGGAGTCCGACCCTTTTATATATAGATATTGAGTATAATGAGTCATACTCGGATTTAGCCCTAAAGGCTTATACGACTCGAACAAAGACTTACTTTAGAAGTTCACGTTACTTAATTGGATTTACTTTAGTGGCTTATATTACTTAAATAGACTTGCATTAATGGTTTATATGACATAACTAGATTTGCATTAAAGACTTATATGATATAATTAAACTTGCCTTAAAGGCTTACATAAAAGATAAATATAAATTAAATAAAAAAAATACTTGATCCATCGAGCCTAATATCCTCATGATTCAATCCGATCAAATCCGGATCGTATCAAAAGCTCACTTGCTAGCTAGTCATGCTGCTCACGGACGAAGGCATGGGCAAGTTCTATGCTTGATGAATTATGTAACCCATCTTCACGTGAATACAGTAGTCTACTGACTTTCCCTTAAAAGAAAAGAAAAAGAAGAAAACAACCATTCTAAAGAGATGTTATTTAGAGTCAGAGGCACTAATAGGATCTCATGCAGATATCACAAAACTGATAATCCAGAAGACATTAGAATCAAATCTAAGCACACCAACACTCTTTATTTCGTTTTTTGGCATTCTCAGGAGAAAACTATGGAAGAAGACATTACAATCAAAATTTAAAGCACACCAACACTCTTTATTTTCTTTTACAATTCATCTTTTGGCCTCTCAAGAGAGCTATAGGGAATACAATAGAAGTAGAAAATAGCTAACACAATATAATAAAGAAAAAAATGCGGATAATACATAGTGCACCTTTGGCAGAAAACCCATACTTCGAATCTTTAGCTGCGACACTGATAATGGGCTGAGCAACCCCGGCCGGTGTACGGACGGCCCCGGGCCGGGCAAGAGCCAATGCAGGCGGCCCTATCGGGACAAAGGACCGTTCTTGTATGGAGGTACGCGAGGATCCGTCTATGCACCTCAAAATCCATTGGAAATTCCACCCCCGCCTCCTCCTCCACCACCGCCTTGTTGATACCAGAACTGGACGAGTTAACGGCACCGGCGGCAACCTGGCCGCAGAATATAAGGAGACTAATGGAAAGGAGGAGAGTTGAGAGGCGACGTAGGTTTGTGCACCTCCTCTCCATCTCTTTGCTCATGCTTGGATGCCTCAACTTAACACACCCAAATGCCACTATAAGGAAGAGAAGTGAAAGGCAAAGGCTGGGACTTTTACAAGGCTGGCTTTGATATGGACTAGGCGCCTGCAATTACATATGGTGCGAGGAAGGGATAATGAATGGATGTACTAGTGAGGAAGAACCTACTAATTCGGCTACCTTTTAATATTGGGGTCTTCCAATGATACCGTTTAGTTCATGATCCAAACTCTAACCCTTAAACAAGATTTTTACCAGATCTTTTATGGTACATTTGCTAGTATGGAGTGTAAACGAGTTGAGCTAAAAGGAGCCGACTTGTGGCTCAGCTCAAAACTAATTTCAAATCGAAATTTTTGCTTAGGCTCAACTCAATTCGAAGCTTTAAATAGATGAAATAGTGGAAGAATTTTGGTTTCGTGGGCGGAGGAGAGAGAGAGTGAGATGGAACAAGGGAAATTGTTTGATGCTGCAATTGCCGGGGCTTTAGAATTGGGTCTTGGTTGGGGAAGTTGACCTTAGCCCTTTTACCTCGGGTGCAATAGGGCATTGCGGTGCGTGAGCCACCCCTCGACGGTGGCAAAGATGCTGAGTTATACCCTTATCTCTTTCATGGGGTCATTGATCTCGACCACATATTTCTCAAATTATGGTGGTGTAAGTCGAAAGGAGGTATCCAACTAGAAGTCTGAGGGGAAGAGATAGCAATTATCGAGGAGGGATGAAGTTAGAGATGATGACACCGCCACACATGGTTTCGAGCTTTTTTTCTACTTAGCTCTTTTCCTTCCTTTTGACTTTGGATCAACAAGAAGAAAGAAAATATAGTAGACTAAAGAAAATATCGAAATTAATTTGAAGAAGAGATTTTGCTTAGAAAAGTGAGAGACCAAACAAAAATAATAATAGTCATATCCTTCTGCCTTCTGTTACAAGAATCGCAAAAGATTTAAAATAAATTATTATTTTTTATTTTTGAGTTTATCATGCAGAGCACAAGCGAGCTGACTTTGGCTCAAGCTCGGCTCTAATTTAATTTCATGCCTTGCTTTCTTATTTAGGTTTGCTTAGCTCAATTTGAGCGGAGCTCGAGCCTAAGCTGACCCAAATTCAAGTACTTTTATTTTGATAGCTCTTAGCTACCACAAAACGATGCCAGGATAACTTTATCGTTAATTTCCACCTACATAGTATAAAACAAATAAGTTAAACTGTGTGTCAATCCAAGTTATTATGAATAAATAATAGAGGATTAATTCAAATAACCATCTGTTATATGTATTTTCAGACAGAAAGAGAAATATTTGATTATTATTATTATAAATCTTCTTTGTGCACTCTAGTGTGATAGAAGAGTCTTTTATTTGACTTGTTTGATCTTTATTTTCAACCATAAAGTAATATAAGTCAAGTAGATGAAGGATTAGGAACTAATGTGATATCCGTTATAATATGAAGATTAAGAGAATTGGACATAATTAAAGGCAAATAGTGATAAAATTGTGGTTGCTCTAGTGCTGGGGGAAGACAATAATAAAGGACAGTGGTAGATGACTACTGGTAGTTGGCAGTCTTTTATTAAGTAATAAAGTTTACTGTATACCCGTGTCCCAACTTAATTCACTATAAATCCATGCTCCCTATTGGACCCCACAGTGTCCTTCATTGGTCTACTTCTTTTGATTTTGAGTGACCGTGCTAAGAATGGATAGGGACAATGGAGTAGTAGGGTTTGGTTTGCCCTTTGGGCAGGGTAGAATCGGATTGAGTCAACTTTAAGCAAACACGAATACAACCGAATTATTGTACCTATTGAAAAAAATATTAAAATCGAAGACAACTCATTTATTAGATAAGTTTAGATTTAAACTGATTAAACAAGTTACTTGGTTTTGTATGGGATTATTTTGGTCGTAAATGGGTAATCCGCTCATAATTAGGTAATCCGGTTATAAAAGAACTGACTCTAAACTGTGTTATTTGATTAAGTTAAATGGGATGATTTCGAGTTAAACAAATTGAAAGAACTCACACACGATTAGCTGTACTTTGGCCTCTTCATGATCACCACACTGAATCATGTCTTCAATTTAATATGCTACTCACAACTAGGTCTTATGCCTATATTTCTTTTAGTTACTTTACCAAAGAGTTTAGCCCCTCTATATCTTCAATTGCTCTTTATAAGTCACCGCGAATCCTTGTCATAAACTAGAACCCTTGTTCTATTAAGTGTAATTGAGCTTACACACTAATCTCGTAGGTTTGAGCTAAACCGTGTTCCATGATTCCTCTACAAAGTTTGCATGTCCGACTATGCTAGTAAATTGGTCACACCAAATCGCTTAAGAAAATATTCTAAGATCATCGAATCACTAGGACCACTGGTTATAACCACTTAACACTAACTATCAAAAATGTACTCACTATCTATGTGTGATCCAATTTCGCAAAAAGCTAAAAGAGAATTAATTATGAAAAACACCTAGACACAAGTATGTATCTAAACTCTAGGCAAGGATATCACTCTTTTACTTAAGTAAAAAGTGGAAGAAATATTAAAAAACAAAAGCAAAGATGAACATCAAGATTTTAACGTGAAAAAACTCAAACGGAAAAAAAATCACAGATCCAAACTCGGATCAAAACCAATCACTAGAATAATGGCAATGACAAGACTGACTCACAAAACAACCCGTCGATCCCCATGACTTTGTTCCTCTCAGTCTTGCTCGCTAGAACCCACGATTCACCGGTTCTCGTGATTGATATCCAACCTCAGTAGCCCTCAAGATTGATCTTTCATTTAGGTAGCCCTTAAGACGAAAGTTTAATGCCTTGTAGAAGAGTCAAATCTTATTGGTTGAAGAAACGATATAGCCTCAAGAATTCTCCTTCAATTGCCTTCACCAACCACCCTAGAGTTAGGGCATCACAATGCTTATATATGTAGCCAAGATAGAGCCAAATCTAAGTCATATCTGTAATCACGAAAGTCCAAAATTTGCATATTATGCAGGTGCGTTCGAACGCGGCTCGAGTGCGTTCGAACGCCCTAACTTATTCTCAGGTGCGTTCGAACGGGCCCAAGTACGTTCGAACGTGGTGGCTTGATTTTAACAGGTTGCATTCAAACACGCAAAAATACTCTTCTGTATATGTGAACGAGCTGTGAATGTATGCATGGTGCGTTCGAACAGCCCTTGACTGCGTTCGAACGACAGAAACAACATTCTCTGTATTTGCGAACTCCTACACATGCGTTCGAACGACCTAAACGCGTTCTTTGTATATGTGAATGCCTGTGCTTGTGTTTGAATGGCCTGAATGCATTCTCTTTATACATATGAACTCCTGAGAGCGCGTTCGAACGCGGTGTGAATGCGGTGTGAACGCAGTGTGAATGCGAAAACCTTTCTCCTTTGATCTTGCAATTCTTTAATCCAAATACTTTCTAGACTTGTATAAATGCTCATGTACATGTATAAAAATACTTAGCATATTTTGTACACAATTGCCAATACTAAAAACCTAATAAATTAAACACAGTAAATACCGACACAAAGATATACATAGTTAATCTTTTCATATGGAAAACCTATGGAGCAACAACACACCAACTTGTATATATTGACAAATACAACAAAATATATAATAAATCATGAGAGGCTATCTCTTACTGTATTTTATAGTTGTCACATATCAGCTCCATATAAACTTTTATAAGGCAACAACTAGTGTTTCCAAGCTTTTATTTGCCATATGAAAGGTTATCTCTCTATAGGATCCTTCTCCTAGTCAAATTAAAGATTTCTTATATCTCCTAATTTAACTAGAATGGCTCACAACATCTCCTAATTTAACTAGAATGGCTCACAACATCTCCTAATTTATTTGAGGAGATTAAAGACATATATGAACTATTATTCCGGATTGGATTAGAACTAGGGGTGAAAACATATTGGATATGGATTAGATAATACTCAACTCATATTTGAATATGAATATTGGACGGATAATAAAATTTAAATCATATCTAAGCTCAAAGGATACGGATAATTTTTGGATATGGATTAAATAATTTTCAGATAGAAAATCTGATCTTAAATAGATGTGGATCAAATTTTGAATAAATTATGACCTTGAGACAATTTACAACAAAATAGTAAGAGTTTCAAGAAAAAAAAATGTATTCTTGCATATCAAATACATTAAAAGTTGAAAAAAATCAATCTCTACATATAATGCAAGACATATTATTAGTAATTGTATCAATATTCACTATTTAAATAAGGAAAGTAAAAACCACAAAGCATTCAAAATATATATGCAGATAAATAGATATCCGATATCTATAGCCAACAAATTATATCCGACCTATATTCATATTTGCGTCTGGGTATTTAGAAAAAAACCTACCCTGGCCTAGTTTTTTCCAAAAATCCTATCCGTATTCATATCTATATCCGGGTCAGGTAAAAAACTTTTACTCAAATCTATTTGAATCAAGTTGCATAGCGAGTTAGGTCGAAGTTGGTCCGACCAGTTTAACTGAGCTCTTCACGAGGAGGCATAGTTCAATTAACATTCCTCCATCTTAAGAATTTTAATCTCTAAATTTCAATCATAGGTAAATTTTCTCCATTTTGGGAAAATCATCAACGTGTTTTGAAAAGTAGGGAAGTTGCTCTGTTACTCAATGAGTTGATCCCTACATATCAAATTAGAAACGTAACTAAGAATAAGTGTGGTATAGTTGTGGTTAATTTGGGACCAATTTAATCTTTCTCATAAAAGTTCATTCATAACAAACTAAATTGTATGAACATTGTTTTCTTTTGTGCTTCCTTTATTCACCTTCTTTTGAGCTCAAAACAATTTTGTCTGTCGCTTGAAAAATTATTTTCATGTCAAAAATAGGAAGTAAATGTTTCACTTTAAAATTTCAAGAGCATGATTAGTATTTATTAACTCAAACTCTAGTTTCTTTTCTTTTTTTAATCTATGTTTTTTTTACTAGATTCTATTTACTCATCTACATAACATTTTAAAAAATTTAAATTTATTAAGTAAAAAATTTTGTTCAGAAGTTAAATCATGATAGGTTGAGATAGAGAACTGTTCATATCCTTTTTGAAGGTTTTCATTTTCTTCTTTACGTTGTTTCACTTCATAGATTAATTTAGCGTATTGTTCCTTCGTCTAATCCTTGTTAGTACGTATTCAAGCTCTTCATTTTGCCTCTTAGCTTCAGGTTATCAAATCTAAATCATTCTGAAGTTTGGGGTTGTGAGTTAGGTCCTAAATCCCCCACAAAAGATGCCAATCTTACTTGTCGACGCTGCACTGGATCACTATGAAGACAAGGTTAACGAACTCCCCAAACCCAAAACTAGAGTTTAAGAATTTAGGCTCAATCAATCCTTAAGTCTTTTCCCACATCTTTAGTCTCCTAGATGGGTTATTAAATGGTCAGAGCTCTTCTAATTGCATCAGTAGATTTGATCAGTCTTCTAATAAGATTGGAAGTCTCTCTTAAATTTAATTGAGAAAAAGATAGAGACTTAATTTTGATACTTATATAAAGACATAAATGGAGTTAAGAGCAATTCTAACCGGACTCCAAATTTAGAATTTGGAGTCCGGTTGAGCTCTAATGGAGCTCTAAAACTAGCTCCAAATTTAGAGCTCCATCATAAAATGGAGCTCGGCTCTATTTGTCATTTCAATCTTTTGAAATATCAAACTTGACTAATAATTATTGCATTCAATAATTTTAATTCTATTTGTATCCTTTATTAAATAATTTAGTTAGTTAAACTGAGTATATAATTAGTTTACTAATAAGTTTTTAACAAAAAAAATACCATTGGAAATGTCTCATTAAGACCTTTAAAATGAGGCTAATATTACATATTTTTTGAGTTAATTTAAATTTTAAATTTTTTATTATTTATAAAAATGAGTCTAATAAATTATGTGTCCTAAAATATAATTACGCAAGATTATTCCCAATACAAATATTTAATATTAAAATATATTAGATATGAAATACATCAAACATAAAATACATTAAAAATGAAACCGGAACCAGAACCGGTGGCTGCGGAACCGAAACCGGTAGCTATGGAGATGACTTACTAGAATATTAAACATCTATTGTTTTTATTATGTTTGGTTAATTTCTACTTATTTTATAAAATATAATTTTGATATTTTTAGTTAATAACATGTAATGCTTATTTCGATGTTTATTTCGTGTAATGTAATTTCGATGCGTTTAATTAAAAAATTAGTAATTTAAAATTACTTTTAAAACTATTAAATATTAGTTTTATTTTGAAGATCTTAATAAGAGTTTTCTAACCATATATTTTTTATTAAAAAATAATAACACTAAGATGACCTATTAAATAATTTAAAATAACTAATATAATAATATATATTATATTATTATTTTTATATATATGGAGCCTGATGCATTAGAGTGAGCTCTAAATATAGAGCCAGCGTTATAGATGCTCTAAGAAACATTTTGCATTTGGCTGTTACAAGTGGTTCATATTTTAATTCATTATTGTCACAAAATACAATTCTTTCTTAATAGTGTGGATGCCGTATCATCCTTCTAAGAATAATAAAACGTTAGGATAAGATCAAGCAATAATTCAACTTTCACCTTATGAACTATTATCATTTTCTATCAACGACCTATTGAACTTTTATTTTATATATAGTGATCCCTCCTAAATTTTTATTTTGGTGCAAAATAATTCTTTAATGAAAATTTTTAAGTGAGATATTTTTGATAGTTGAGAGATTATTATGTATCAAAATAAATTTAACGAGTCATCATAAAAACTGGTGATAAGTAGAAGGTGACAAAAAAATTATCCCTAAGATCAATGCACAACAACACTTTTATGACCTTTCAAGAGAGCTATATAATGCATACTGCATTTCTTGAGAAAATTAATCCCCTTTGTGGATACTTAGAATCCTTAGCTATTGTTGCGACACTGATATTTGGATGGGCAACCCCGGCCAGTATACGAACAGCCGCCGCAGGCCGGGCACGTGGGATTGCAAGCAGGCTTGTTTGCATCAAAGACCGTTGGATGGATATCGGTGGCGAGGATCCGTCTATGTATCTCAAAATCAATTGAAAACTCTACCTCCATATCCTCCTCCACCACCTTATTAATACCAGAACTTGAGAAGTTAACGGTACCCGCAGCAACCGGGACGGAGAACATAAGAACACTAATGCAAAGGAGCACAATTGAGAGGAGACACAAATCCATTACCCTCGTATTCCTCTCCATCTCTTTGCTCATGCTTTGATGCTGATTCCAGTATGAGGTAAAGAAGCTTAGGCTTGGATTGCTTTTAAGGCTGGCTTTGATATGGACTGCTTGCCTACTGCAAAGGTATGTACAAGATTTAATAAATGTACTAGTGAAGTTTCACCTACTTACGTACCTAACGCTGCTGCCGTTATATATCAAGTCATCAGAGAGTTGGGACTTGGATTGCTTTACATTGGATACAAGTTGATTTGCCTGATCAACTGCACATAAATGCAAATTGTGGAGAAGACTAAGACCAAAAAAAAAAAAAGGCTAGTGCTTGGTAGTAGTTGGGATTCTTCCATAGTATGTCTGTGTCACAATTCAATTTTCTCTATAACTATTTGCTCCATATTCGACCCCACGTACAGTATCCTTTTATTGATCTAGTCATTGACTTGAGAGGTAAAGGTTAGGAAGGAGACGGATTACAGGAGAAGTCGGCAAGAAACTATTAAATTATATATATATGCACACTTTGTTATAAAGAGCCTTGTATAAAGTAAATGAACACATCACACATGTAGGTAATAAGACATAACAAGCTCCATAGGATCAACAATCAAACAACATGACATGCATGTACAATGACCAACAAACAGTTTACCTAACTATCAACCATGTCCAAAATCTGGCCCATTGAAACATCACACATCAGACATATCATCCCAATTCGGAAATCCAAAACTTCGAGTCATGCACTTTGCTCTCATCTGATGTAACTAACTCCACTTGTTACGATGTCCCATTCTCCCTTTGCCATAGAAAGTCCAATCCTATTTGTATCTTCTAATAGACAACCCATTTGTCATCCTAATGAGTTGATCTAGCAACGATATTACATGCACGATACATTAACAGTTTAAGTTTTTCGATCATCAACTGGTTATCTAAGATGATATTTAAGTGAATTGTTCACAGGTTATGCGTTCAATCATCATTGGCCTGATTCTATTTTCTAATCTCTAGTATGGAGGTATAGTAGGCTGCACAACCTTTTATCTATAATGTATCTGAAAATCTATTGGAAATGTCTTCTCCACCTCCTTCTCTACCAACTTATTAAGTAAACAATACCAGCTGGAACCGGGATGGAGAATGTAAAAACACTGTTTCACAGGAGCACAAGTGAGAGGAGATACAAATCTATGCACCTCCTAGTCCTCTACTGCTTCTTGTGATTGAAGTCCAATCTCGGTAGCCCTCGAGATTGATCTTTCGTCTAGATAGCCCTTAAGACGAAAGATTAAATTCTTGTAGATGAGTGGAACCTTGCTAGTTGAAAAACCGATGTAGCCTCAAGAAGTCTCCTTTAATAATATTTCTTCAACTACCCTAGAGATAGGGTTTCATAATCCTTATATATGATATTCAAGATAGAGCCAAATCTGAATTTTATCCGGACTCATGATCTTCAAGATAGAGCCAAATCCGAGTCTTATCTGTACTCATGATCTTCAAGATAGAGCCAAATCCAAGTCTTATCTGTACTCATGATCTTCAAGATAGAGCCAAATCCAAGTCTTATCCGTACTCACAAAAGTCCAAGTTTTATCAAACTTCATTGGTATGACTTGATCTCATCAACTTTGCTTCAATAATTTTGCAATTCTTCAAACCAGAGATTTTCTAAACTTGTGTAAAGCTCATATACATGTAAAAAATACCCATCTCTTTGCTCAAGCTTTGGTGCTGATGTCAGTATGGGGAGAGGAGATACAAATCTACCAACTTATTAAGTTAACAATACCAGCTGGAACCGGGATGGAGAATGTAAGAACACTATTTCACAGGAGCACAATTGAGAGGAGATACAAATCTATGCACCTCCTAGTCCTCTCCATCTCTTTGCTCAAGCTTTGGTGCTGATGTCAGTATGAGGAGAAGCTTAGGCTTGGATTTCTTTAATGCTGGCTTTCATATGGACTGCTTGCGTATCGTACACATAAAGTGTGGGTGTGGGTTGGATTAACTCTGACCTGACTTGCTATCCGACCCAATCCGGATTGAATTCCGATGAGAAATTCCCATCTAACCCTAATATAGATTCAAATATGGGTAAAATTTTTGAAAAAAATCTAGATACGGATTTAGATACGGGTAGATTTTTTTTATAAAATTCGGATATAGATATGTATGTGAGTCGAGTATAATTTTTCAGATACATATATTAGATATCCTTCTAGTCGCATATTTTTTAAATAATTTATAGTTTTTAGTTTCATTACTTTGATGGTGAATATTTATATTGTTTCATATGTTGTACATTATTTGTAGAGATTAATTTTGCAACTTTATATGTATTTGACATGTAATTTTTTTTTAAAACTCTTAGTATACATTTAAAATTCGATCCGTATACATTTAAGATTCGATCTTTTATCCAAAAATTATTTGTTACGAACCGTCTTGATCCGTAATAGTTCTGGACTAGTTTGAGGATGTGACTTTTGAAGGAAACTACGGATGAGCTAGCCGTTGGATCTTGCTGAGTTTTGGATATGTTGTCACGCTTGAAAATATCTTTTGAACAAATAGATCGCAATGTTTGGATGGCTAGATCTTGAGATATCGGCCAAACAGTGGCTGAAAGTCAGATGAACCCTAGCTTATTAGCCCTTCAATGGCTAGGTAGGTGCTAGGTTAATTCCTTCGGAGTGAAGGGGGAGGAATTGTTGTAGAAGAGGGGGGTTAGGAGTCAGAGGAAGTCGACCAAGGACTTGGGTAGTGGAAGGAGGTGGGAGATGGCGTCAATGGCTAGAGCAAGAAGGAAGGAGATAAATGAACAATGTTGTTTCAATTATCAGATAAACTCCAATCAGGGTTTCCTCCGCATATTTATAGAGGCTTACCCTAGGGACCTAAACAACTAAGTTAAAACCCAAATAAACCAATAATTTTTGCAGTGGTGCATTCGAACACACCCGATCGCGTTCGAACGTGAACATATAGTACTTTGTCATTGCGAACATGTGCAGGCGTTCGAACGATCACGTACGAAATGGCCCGATGCTGTTCGAACGCACAAATCACGTTCTCTATTTTTGTGAATGCGTATAGGCGTTCGCATGGCTCATCCCAATGAACCCAATGTCGTGAGTGGAGCCAATATTGATCGAGTTGTACCACGCTTCCGTTCACCTTGCCCTCAAGGTCTCAGATCTGGCTAGCGGTCCATAAAGTCGGATTCGAGCATCTAGGTCGCCTCGTCCACTGTGCGTCTGTGCCACTCCACCGAAATCTCAGTCACCCACTCTTCCTAGACTCGAGTGCGTCGTCTGGCTAGGATCCAAACTAGAATAGGAGTACTCGATTTGACTTTTTACTCATCTAGATCAGCCTTTATTGGCTCAGGTTGAACAGCTCCAATCGGCCTAGTAGGGGAAACTCGAGCCTTAAGACTTAAGGCATAAAAAACTGGATGTATCCGTGCCTCCTTAGGTAAGTCTAGACAGTACACCACGGGTCCAATCCTCTCGGCCATCTAATAAGGTCCATAAACTTTTGGAGCCAACTTTTGATTATGAATGGGTCTAATCGAGCTTTTCTGATATGGTTGAAGCTTGATGTAGACCCAATTCTCAATGGAGAAGGACCTCTTTTAGTGTTACTAGTCATAGACTTGCTTCATTCGGTTTTGGGTAGCTGATAGGTGTATCTTGAGTCTCCTCAATACCTCATCATGATCTCGCAAAACTACGTCCACCTTAATTTGGTCGGCTCGGGCCGATAGTAGGTATGTATGCAAGGTTGGAGGCGGCTGACCATAGACGGCCTCAAATGGAGTCATGCTAATGGCCGAGTGAAAGGCTATGTTGTATGACCATTCTGCCCGTGGCAAATAAGACAGCCACTACTGCAATCGCTCACCGACAAAGCACCACAAATATTGCTCACATCGATTCAGCACCTCAGATTGGCTGTTCGTTTTAGGGTGATAGGCTAAACTCATATGAAAGGTAGTCCCTTGGAGAGCAAAGAATTTCTGTGAAAATTGACTAACAAATATATAATTACGATATGAAATAATCGACTTTGGCATACCATGCATCTTGGCCACATTGCGCATATAAATCTTCGCAACCTTCCTTGCCGTGTAGAGATGCGCCAAGGCTGGAAAATGTGCAAACTTGCTGAGGCGATCCACCACCATTATGATCAACGAATGACCTATGGCCTTGGGTAGACCGTCAATGAAGTCCATGGGAACGTCCTCCCAAACCTTTATTGGAATCGAAAGCGGTTGTAGCAAGTCGGTAGGTTGAGCCGATTCCATCTTTGCTCTTTGACACTGATAGGCTTTGATACCAAATTATTAAGCTCTGATACCAATTGATGGGCTATGATACCAAATTATTAAGCTCTGATACCAATTGATGAGATTTGGAATCAAAAGATCGAGTACGGAACAATTCTTTAAGATCTGAATTTATTGTAGGAAGCAGTCCGGGCAACCATGGGAAAATATTTTTTAGATATTCTCCATTAGTTAGAAAATTATGAAACTAATTGAGTTGGATCCGTAACTTCCTGATATATAATTTTTATATTTACGCCATTTACAGATTCCAACTGTAGCAGGGATGGAAAAACGGAATAACGAGGGTGATGGTGGTGGAGTCGATGTTAGGATTATGGATGGGTATGGAGATGAGGGTGGATTGTGGAAGTGATTAAGGGAAGTAGACGAAGGGAACGAAGTGGTCGAGATCCCAAAGAAGACGGGTGACTCGATAGACTTAGAAGCGAGGAGAAACCTTGTCAATGGTAGAGGTGGAAGGATGGTGAAGAGGGATGGGGAGGAGTCTAGAGAGAAGATAGGAGGCAAAAAATCAAGAATCCATTAGCATAATGAAGTTGGCTGCCATCCACATATTTATAGAGGCTAGCCAACAAGTTTTAAAACAATATGAAACCCTAATTCTAGAGGATTCCCGTCGATCGCGTTCGAACGCGCCCGATTGCGTTCGAACGCACTCAAAAAAGCCCATTTTCTGGATTTGCAAATGCGACACATGCATTCAAACATGGGTGATCGAATTCGCCCGATCGCATTTGAACGCGGGCGTTCATAAGACGTTCACAAGGGCGTTCAAACGTGAATCCACCTGCGTTCGAACGCTACCTACATGAATTTTATTTTAATAAAAATAAACACCTAATGCAATAAGAAAAAATCCTAACTAAGTGTATCTAACACACCTCGCAAGCCTTGACGTAGGCTTGTTCATTCTTCTTCATTTCAGCCCATGTGCAACTCTCGCTCAGCCGTTTATAGGTGCGCAACACCCCCTCATGTCCAGCCATAGGGGTGTCATGGAAGTGGTGCACCAACTCCATGTGCAAGTGGCGATTAGCTGAAATAATTATCTTGCCTTAGTCTACTGAGAGTTCGTCTTTCACCACAAATTCGGAGCGCCATCCAGAGTTAGAAAATTGAGGCGGTTTGCTACTGGACAGCGGATGCATTCGGGTGCCCGCCAATGATGGATTACGACAGAAATTGTTGGAGCACTTTCACCAAACTCCAGAGGATGGTTATGAGGGTGTCTTGAGGACTTATAGGAGGATATCTCAGTGTTGCACGTGGCTAGGATTGAGGCAAGATGTGAGGAGTTTTGTCCGTGTTTGCGAAGTCTGTCAAAGGGCTAAAGCACTTCGGTCCGTTTCGGGTATTAGAGTGTATCGGTTCAATTGCGTATCGATTGGAGCTGCCGAAGGGGTTGAGAGTGCATCCTATCTTCCATGTTTTATTGTTGAGGGAGCGGATTGAAGATCATGAGTTCGTTGGATTAGTTCTATCGAAGCCATTGTAAGAGACAGAGATCAAAGAGCTAGTTCATGTACTTGCTAGGCGCCGACGACATCATGTTACCATATTAGAGATGGAGATTCTAGTCGACTGGCTTAGCAAGCCATTTGATGAGGCAATTGAGAGTTGGAGACAGATATCTTGAAGCATTTCCTTGACTTTACACGTTGAGAACAAGGTGGGGGAAGCGTGGTGGGCTAATACACTTAGTTAAAGTCTTTTCTTACTGCATTAGTTATTTATTTTCATTAGAATAAATTTTCTGTAGGGTTGGGGGCGCGTTCAAATGGCTTTGCGAATGCCTACATCAAGTTCGTGAAAATAAATAACGTGAAATGCGCATTCGAACGTGGTCGGGTGCGTTCGAACGCCTGCATTGCATTCACATCGACATATAACGTTTTGTGTGCGTTCGGCTAGCCTCTATAAAGATGTGGATAGCAGCAAAATTATTATGCTATTGGATTATTGATTTCTTGCCTTCTATTTTCTCTTTATCTTCTCTACCCTAATCACCCTTCTCCCTGTTCACCAACCTACCACCTCTACTGTTGGTAAGATCTCTCCTAACTTTTAATCTCCCTCATCTATCGAGTCCTCCCTCTTCCATGGGATCTCGACCATGTCTTCCCCTTCGTTTTTATCCCTTAAACAATATCAACAATCCACCGCCATCTCCATTATCTTCTATAACTCTATCATCCACTCCACCCATCACCACCACCATCATTCGCACTATATCATATTTTCGTCCCAGTTGTAGTTCAAATCTGGGAAAGGCGTAAATACAAAATTCATAGATCAGGGAGTTACGAATTGATTCCACTTAGTTTCGTAATTTTATGACTACAAGAGAATATGTGGTGAATATTTTCCTTAGGTTGCACAAACTACTTCCTACAATAAATCCAAATCTTGAAGGAATTGTTTCGTAGCCTATCACCCTATAGATCAAATCAAATGGGTCACACCCATAGAATTTAGGAAAATCAACTTGAATGGTTCAGGGCTGTAGCATTTGATCGTGTCCGTTCTCGCATCCTCGGTGAAGCGGCTCATGTTGCTAGACCCTTGGTTGATATGGGGGCTCCTCCCACTCCTCCCAAGGTTCCTCCTCTGGGTATGGGGCCATGGGAGCCCTCGTGTGCAAGGGTGGTAAATCAGTGCGGCGCCCTTGCGGTTCGTCGCATTGTTGCCATGGTGCCGCCAAGATTGGTCCTTGCTGAACCCAATCTTGTGGTAAGGGACAATCCTCTTGTCTTCAATAATACTCACGTGGTGGAGGTTGATGATCTAGTTAGGCAGCAATCGATGGTGGAGCCACAAAAGCCGTAGCCCTGGCCGGATCTTCCTCATTGTTTCTAGGCGGGATGCCGCCTTGATTAACTTCCCTACTATTAATATGCTCAAGGGTACGTCTTTGAAGATTTTGGTTCATGTCCACCAAGGTTACCTTCATCTCTAACGTTGTTTGTGCCGTGGAAGCTATGACTTGAGATAAATCGGCTAAACCCGCTAGGCACTCATTGGGATCTCACGGACGAGGTGGAGATGGCGACCTTGATGAAGCCATGTGGTCCATCTCTAAGCCTTGGTTGCTTATTTGCTTTGCTGCCTTCGATCATGTGGTAGCCATGATGGTTCAAGGAACGTTGGCTCTGATACCAGTTATTACGAACCGGCTTGATCCGATCCATAATGGTTCTAGACCGGTTTGAGGATGTGACTTTCGAAGAAAGCTGTGGGTGATATTGCCGTTCGATCTTGCTGAATTATGGATATGTTATCGCACTTGAAAAGAGTTTTCGAACAAATCCAAGATCACAAGGTTTGACTGACTAGATCTTGAGATATCAACTAAATAATGGCTGAAGATTGGATGAACCCTAGCTTGTTAGCCCTTAATTAGCTAAATAGGTGCTATGTTAATTCTTTCGGAGTGAAGGGGGAGAAATTATTGTAGAAGAGGGGGGTTAGGAGTTAGAGGAAGCCAACCAAGGACTTGAGCTATGGATGGAAGAAGGTGGGAGAGGGCACCAATGGCTAGAGTAAAAAAAAAGAAGATAAAGGCACAATGCCATTTCAATTATCAGATAAAACTCTAATTAGGGTTTCCTCCACATATTTATAGAGGCTCACCCTATGGGCCGAAACAACTAAGTTAAAATCCTAACAAACAAATAATTTTCACCGCGGTGCGTTCGAAAGTACCCGATTGTGTTCGAACACGGAAATACAGTTCTCTATCATTGCGAACATGTGCAGACGTTCGAACGATCGCGTTCCAATGGGCCTGAGGCCGTTCGAACATACAAATCACATTCTCTATTTTTGTGAACGCATGCAGGCATTCACATAGCTCGTTCGAACGCAGTCCTTCTGTTTAACTACTCCCCGGCAAAAAACATTTTGTTTCTTTAAAAAAAATTAACTAGATAAATATGCTCATCCCAATAAACCAAATGTCGCAAGTGGAGCCAATATGGATCGAGTCGTATCATTATCCAATCTGTATTTGAAATTATTCATATTCGTCTAGTTGATATATTAATTGACTTTTGTTATCAGTCTAATATTCGTATCAGAACAAAAAATATGGATCCAAATATGGTTTTAGCACTATTTGATCCATTTCACCCTAATCACATATCTTGCAAAGAACGAATATAATAAAATGTACAAGTGAAGAAAAACCTACGTACCTAATCATTGACTTTGAGTAGTAAGGTTGGGAAGGAGACAAATACAAGAGAAGTCATAAGCAAATTCTATTAAGGTCATGTTTGGTCTGAGGTTAAGCCACGAATTTGATTAATTAGTCTTTTTTTTTGTTTTGATTCTTTTGAGAATAAGATAAAAAGCCTAAAAAAATATTTAGTTACTAAACTAATTTAGGAGTCTACGAACCAATTTAGTGAGGTCTCTAAACTGAAAACAAACAATGCCTAGTTTTATATAAAGGGCCTCATAATGCAATTCCTCCTTGTAACAATTTAATTGCTGAAGAGTTTCTATTATATAAGAATCGGAAGTGGCATAGAATTCTAAAGATTTGGTGAGATAGTAGGAACACGAGGCCCAGATAGTTTATTGGATAATTAGTACCACTGAGGCCATAGTAGTACTGCATGCTATGAAAATAATAATGATAATAGAAGGCCTATCTCCTTCCAAGGTGACGACAGATCGATCGATTGGCGACCACACAACTGCTTCTACTAATTTGTAACCATTGATAAACCAACTGAACCTTACGTTAAGCAAGCAGCGTCTATTTCATGTCTGATAACGTATGAATGAAAGCAATAAAGTAAATAACACATCACGCATGCATGATAAGACATAACAAGCTCCAAAGGATCAACAGTCAAACCACATGACATGTTGATTTGCTCACAGTTCACCTAACTGCATCATCAACAATGTCTCACTGATCCCAAGAGTTCACGAGAGAGAGAGAGGGTAGACCCACATGGCAGTCATCAACATATCATGTCCATTATAAAACCTAAAACTTCTACCCCAGCTTAGTATAAGTAACAACACTTGTAACGTAATTTAATCCCATGCTCCCTTACCCTGTTACGAAGTCAGTCCGTATTTATTCCTTCTAACAAACAAACAAAAAGATGTCGGTCCTCGCATTTATCTTCCTAATGAGGTCTAGCAACGATGTTCGACCCCCAAAATTCCAATAAGCTCCGTCTAGACTGATGTTAAAGGTGTGATATATATTGTTAGTCTTATCTTACAGCTTAAATTTTTAGATTAACATGGTATCAAAAGCTAATTTTCTTAAAGGTCATGAGTTCAAATTTTATTAGCCTGCTAGAAGCTTAAGCTTTTAATTGGTTATCTAACACAAAATGATTATGTAATATTAGTCTTGCTAGGTTAATTCTAACTCAACTTGCTTTACAATGAATATAAATAAAATATAGGGGTGTTTTCTCAATTCGATAGTATGTTGCAATTGTAGGAAACCTTTTCTTTTTGTCCCTTATCTCTATTAGGAGTTTCTCTGTTAGGGTTTTCTCTTCAGCCTGTCTCTTCTATAGCCTCTCCCTCCTGGCTGGTGGGTTTCCCTTTGTGCTCTTTCCTCTTGGTTCTTTCCAAACCCCTCCCTCCCCTTCCTGCTTGACCATTCCTTTTGTTGGTCACCGTCCTCTTATATTCTCGAAGCTCCCTCCCTATCTAGTTGGTGTCTTCTGATGATGACTTGATGTTTTGCTTTTCTGAGCTCCTCTTAGGGGATAAGATGGATGAAGTCATCCCTTTGGAGGAAAATAGCACCCCGTCTAGAAAACCAAACCTCTTCTTGGTCAAGAAGCACATCTTCGACAAACCTTTGAAATTACTAGGCCTAAAGATTGCACTTTCAAGAGCTTAGAGCTCAGAAGGTGCTCTGGAGTACATTGATGCTAGAAAAAACACTTTTCTCCTAGAGTTTGAACTTGAAATAGATAGGTAGAGAATCTAGTATGGAGCCTCGTGGTCTGGTGATAGAGCATTTAGACTGAATGGACTTTAGATCGAAATATTCAATAGTACTCGGATGTCTTGGATTTAGCCTTTGTAATGCTGCCTCAAATTTTCCCTCCGCAAGGAAACTATACAAACACACTGAGGCCGCACCTATGTTTCGTTGATTTCGAAGGACAACCCCACCTCAATTTGAGCTATCCCTATAGCCATATGCAATGTTGCATATAATGTGATATCAAAGATCCTAGTTGGTAGACTAAAGATTCTGATGTAGAAGTTGGTTGGGCCAGAGCAAGCAACATTTATTGTGGGATGGTGTCCAAGACAATACTCTAGCAACTCAAGAGACCGCGCATTTCCTGGGGAACAACCACCAAGCCCTGAACATGATGATGGCCAAGCTAGATATGGAGAAGGCATAAGATTGGGTTTCACGGGAGGCAATCTTGCAATTGCTTGAAGGGATGAAGTTCCCTCATAGATGGCGAGAATTGATATGGGCTTGCAAAAGATTGCCACTTTTTTTTATCCATATAAATGGCTCACCATTGAAATGTATAACTCCTTGTAGAGGATTGAGACAGGCAACTAGTTATCGATGTATCATCCTATGCTCACAAATCATCATGTCCATTCTTAATGTGGAAGTGGTGAGGGCAGAGTTACAGGGCTTCCAATTTGATGGGGGCTATGTATCAAACTCTATTGAAAATAAAATGTTGAGGAGGATGGAGCAACAAAAGTTTTGATATGCTACTTAAGTTGCTAAAAGAGGCAATACATGGTGGTGAAACTTTGCCAAAAAAACATAAATTATACAACAAGGTCATTAAAGACTTCGCATCTAGGGTATGAGAAGATAGATACATGTCCAAATAATTGTATTTTGTATAGAAAAAAATTTGCAATGAATCATCATGCTATATATGTGGAGCTTCTTAGTGGAAAATATTTGAAAATCCATTAAACAAGCAAAACTCAGGTAAAAAATATTGTCATGGAGTCTCTACAAAGGTATTGAGATATTTTATCCTTAAGCCAAGACTTTTCATGCCATCCAAAGTAGCATCCTACATGAAATGGCATAGCAAAGAATATAATAAGGATGGAATGGTAAGACATGTTGCTGATTCCCCTACTTGGAAGGACTTCGATTATCGACACTAGGAGTTCTCAATCGAATCTCATAATGTACAACTTGGACTAGTAAGTGATGGCTTTAATCCATTTCGATTAATGAGTATCACGCATAGCATATGGCTTGTTATTTTGATTACATACAACTTACCTCTTTGGACGTGCATGAAACAACCATATTTTATTTACCATATTTCATTCTCTCTTTACTTATTCCTGGTCCTTCATCATTTGGAAATGATATTAATGTGTATATACAACCTTTGATAGATAAGTTGAAAGAATTGTGGATTAAGGGAGTCAGAACTTTGATGCATCTTACGACTAGAGCTTCCAAATGCATATATTATGATTTGACCACGGGAGTTGAATCAAATCTATCGATTATATTTGCTTATTGTCTTTAATTTTAAATTAAAGTGGATAATTGATATGTGGATCTGATCTACTATGACTCTATTCCTATAAATGGTCATGGTTTATTTGAGATTATTCGATGTTGAGAGAAATATTAAATTAGCCATTTCTTTTATCGTTATTTACCTTTTAATCATAGCCATTCATTTCCTTAGTAGTAGATCTAATTAGAAAATCATATTTCTATCTTCAAACCCTACCACCATCACCCTTAACGTGCCACCCACACCTACGGTCGTCCACCACCACTTTCAGCTAACCACCACCCCTAACGATTGTTGTAATGTTGGATATTTATATTTTTGTCCCGTTTTGACCTTTCTTCACTATTTTGATCATACCTTTTCGCCCCAACCTTCGAATCACTTCATTCCAAAACCAAAAGATTCCTAACTCACAAGGCTAACATATAAATTTTATAAGTTTTATACAAATATGTTAGTCAAGATTTAGTTCGTAATAGTGATATTAGAGCCAACATTCCTCGGCCAATCGTGAACACGCGATCCAAGCCAAATTCGAGGGAGATCACTACTATTGAGGGCCAGGAACTCTTCTCCATCCCTGTGAATGTTTCTCTAGTGCCACCACACATTAGTGGCCATCACTGTTGACAAGCTACTAGTGTGGGAAAAGCAATTTTTAAAGAATTTTAGGTCAATTTGAAGGAAAAGTTGAAGGAGATGCAAACTTCCCTCAAGGACTAGATCCATGCCATGATAGAAGCTCTACTAGTTGCCCAACACCACCCAGTATCACTAGTGTCATCAGCCATGGCAAAATTGGGCCCCCATACTAGAAACCCTCCAAATCATAGATGCACAATTGGAGCAACCATCCATGATGATTCCCGAGCTGTCTTTCTTAGCCATGGTGGAAGCTAGAGCTTGAAGCCCTAGTTTTCTATCGATAGTGCTCTAGGTGCTCCCTGCCCAAATAGTCACGTACATTCCCTTCTTCGGACCACCCACACCCGAACCATGGCCACATTTGTGCCAGCACCAGCTAGAAGACTGCCAGCATTGACATTCTTGCTACAACAAATAAACAAATGGTGGCCACGGGTCTAAGTATGGCTTCCTCAGCTCGATTGCTAGCTAATGGTGGCCACCATAGTTGTAGACGACCGTTAAGTGGCCTAACACAATTACTACAATGGGTACAAGCTACCCTTTTGGTAGGGTGCTTTTGTTGAAGCTTCCTATCGCCACGACTTCACTACAGTGGGGCCCTAGGCCCTATACGCAACCACCGAGGGCCGATGGACCAACTAGTGATATGCCCTAGCCCTTTATCACCGCTCGCCATCTCTCTACCATCGCAAGGACTTGCTAAGCGATGACTATCGCTGGCCAATAACCTTGCCTAGTCGTCACGAGTCTATAATGGAATTCGCTCAAGTCTAGATCCAAAACAAGTTCTAATAATCAATAATCGAAAGACGGCTGCTTTTTCACATATTTGGAGGCTAGCCAATCATCTAATATCCATAAATAAATCCTAATATGAAATTATCTTATCCGACGTGCATTCGAACACCTCTCAATTGCATTCAAACGGCTAAAAGCAGGGCTCTGGATATGCGAACATAAATTAGGCATTTGAACGCACTTGTCGTAAGACATCTTATTTTCCTAAAACAAAGATGAAAAATTATACAATTTGAAGTAGTTTGATAATGTCCAATCTGTATGTAAATCAAGAATCGCAACAACCCACCATGCTTCTCTCACCTTATCCTCTAGGTGCAAAGTGAGAAAAATGATCTATCAAGTCATCCTTCATCTCTCATGTCACCTCATCTGTGATCTGTCCAAGCCACTACATTAGAACCTCCTTCTTCACACTTTGGTGGTAATCCCTTCAGCCTCCTCGGTCTCTCCATCAATCAGCATCACCATACCGATCAGCCATGCACAATGGTGCCCTAGGGTAAACTTCTCGTCACACCTAAAGTACAATCCCTTGGCTTTTTGCTCTTCTACTTGGGTAGGTGTTAGAGTTTGAATAGGGGTCCTAGAGGGCTATTTTCACATCATTTGAAATGTGAAAAGGTGGCCACTGTCAAGTTGCATGCAAGTAATCCGAGCCATCAAGTGCATGCATTGACATTATGATAGGCTACGGAATAATTCATTCAAAATCTGAATTTATTGCAGAAAGTAGTCTGTGCAACTGAGGAAAAATATTTACCAAATATTCTCTCATAGTCAAACAATTACAAAAATAAGTGGAATTGATCCGTAACTCCCCGATCTACAAATTTTATATTTACGCCCTTCACAGATTTGAACTACAATTGGGACAAAATTATGATTTATGCGAATGATGGTGGTGGTGACGAGTGGAGTTGATGTTAAGATTATGGATGAAAATGGAGATGAGGGTGGATAGTTGATATGGTTTAATGGATAAAGATGAAAGGAAAGAAGTGGCTAAGATCCCAAAGAAGAGAGAGGACTCGATAGACGAGGGAGGACTCGACAGACGAGGGAGATTAGAAGTTAGGGGAGATCTTGCCAACAGTAGAGGTGGTAGGTTGGTGAAGAGGGAGGAGGGAGGAGGGAGATTATGGTAGAGAGAATAGAGAGAAGATAGGAGGCAAGAAACCAATAATCTAATAGCATAATGATTTTGGCTGCCATTCACACCTTTATAGAGGCTAGCTAACAAGCCAAAATAACAATTATTAACCCTAATTCTAGAGGATTCCTGCTAATCACATTCGAACGCGCCCGATCACATTCGAACGGGCAAAAGACATTCTATGTCGATGTGAACGCGATACAGGCGTTTGAACGCGCCCGACTGCGTTCGAACGCACCTTTCACGTTCTCTATTTTTGCGAACCTAATGTAAGCGTTTGCAAAGCCATTTGAACGGGACCTATAGGAAATTTATTTTAATAAAAATAAATAACTAATGCAATAAGAAAAGACCCTAACTAAGTGTATCACATTAGTTGTAGCTTGCTACTCCATGGTTGCCTTGAGTGCCCTCTAAGTACTCGATGTTTGTCCTCCATAAGCAGAGCATCCTCTATGGCTTGCCCGAGATCTATAGGTAATAGCGTAGCTTGAATGTCCTCCTGCAAATCATCGATGAATGTGGATTTGAGCTGAATATCTGGCCATGATTTGTACATAGTCTAGACACTTGTTCAAACTCCACTTGGTAGGCTCTCATCGTCATCTTTTGGACCGTCTTCATCAAGATAGCATGAAAGTCTTCGTAGCCCGATGATCCAAACCGTTTATAGACTAAACATTGAAACTTCGCCCATGTTTTGATTGGCCTCTGAGTGGTAGCCGATCGAAATCACCGTAGCACCGCATCCTCGAGGTGGAAAGATGCAAGGAGAACTCTTTGGTTCTCATTCGTGCCTTGGAAGATGAAGAATTGTTTGGCATAGTAGAGCCAATCTATTAGATTTCCACCTCAAAAAATCAGAAACTCTGACCTAATAGTGTGCCTATGGATGCCAGTATCGTAGTTGGGACCGAATCTTATTCTAGCTCTAATCAGAGGTGGGTGCTCCTCTAGCCACACATGATTCCTCTGATGTCCTCGATTAGCTTCTCAATCTCTCTTCATCTCACTCGATCTAGGGATCATCATCATCTTCTTCATTTACAAATCGCGCTCGTCGACGAGCCCCACCTTGCTGTGGTACGGGCATGTGCTCTCTCTCTCTCTTGTTCTTGGTCGATTGGTGGAACCATCATGGGGTGTTACAGTGTGAAAGATCTAGATACCTCGTCTCCTTGGATCAACCCTTCTCGAATCACCTGCAATTAACTAGCATTTTGTTGTGTGATCGTTTGGCTCAAGATTCCAATGGTTTGAGCGTGGATAGTAAAGAAGGTCTGTCCCAAAGCTTCAATGGACCTTGATAGCATCTCCATGTTTTGGATCTGTGAAAGAGGATGGATGTGTGGTCCTCTTGACCTTTGGTGCCCATGCGTTGAGGTGTAGAGTTCCTCTCTCCTGCGCGCATGGATGTCTTCCATTTTTCTTCTCTTCTTCAAGTCACCATGGATGATTCATTGCAAATGCGTGCCAAGGAAAGCTAGCTCTAATACAAACTTGTTACAATCGCTCTTGTGGAAGATGATTGTCTATCCGATTTGTTAATTTGGACAGAACTCGATATAGAACTTGCCAAGATAATAGAGATTGATCCAATAGTTGGAATGATCTAAGATTTGCATATGTTGTTCCTCTAGAAGTTAGAAATCTAACGCAACTAAAATCTCATCGATCGGGCTAGTAGATCAAACATTATAAAGGAAACAATGACCAAAGATCAGAACGTAGATTAGCACGTTGTGAGAAGAACAAGATGATTCATGTAAAATAAACTACTACCCACACCATTGGCTCGAAAAGCTTTGCTTGTATCCATTATGAGGTGAACTGTTATTTAATCATTTAGATTTAATATATTACTTCAGCATTTCTCTTATGACTTATACTACTATTGTAAAAGCAGCAAAAATAAAATAGTGAAGATATAACAAGAGCTATGATTTATAAGATTACCCATATTCTTAAGGATGGAACACCTTTGAGTATAGATTACACTAAAAAAATATAGAGCTACTAATTTTCCTTCCTCCTTAGATGTTAATATTGACTTCTTTTATATTCTATTTATTTTCTTTATTTCTTTATTTTAACATCAAGTACTAAATAAAATTTAGGGATAATTCTATTTTCACCTCCTAAACTATCATCGATTTCTATAATGACTCCCTAAACTTTTGTTAGTACACACTAAACCATGAGCTATTACAAATACCTCAACCCCTAATGCCGTTGATTGAATCTATGAATTGACTAAATTACCCCTCCATTTAAAATGACAGAATAGTTAACTAGCTTAGCTAATATTAAATATTTCTTTTTAATTCCTTCATTACCCCTAATCTCCATTTATCCTTCTAACTATTTCTCTCATCTTCCTCCCCCTTATTATCTTCCTACCCAAACCCAAGGCATTTGGAGAGATAGAGAGAGAGAGAATGCCGATGACCGGCTTAGAGAGGAGGTTGATGGCGACGGCAAAGCTGAGGCGGGCGATGGCAAGGCTATCTTCCACACCTACATATGTGCTCCACCTCGTTGTGCAACCTCGCCACTAGCCGGCTTATCGAATCGCGTTGAGGTGCAAGATTCCATCGATTCTCTCTTTGGCCGCACTGAGATAGCTCTCTAGATCTCCATGACTCCACCTTTCTCTCTTCTTCCCCAATATGGAGTCGTAAGGTGGATGAAATTAGGGGAAAATCTTTGGGATTGTTTTGAGGGGAAAATTCCACCTTTCTCTCGACCAAGGTTGTTTTGCCTGTATCCATTTTGGTTTTTGTTATTGGATCTAAAGTAAGAATAAGGAGGGAATAGGTAGTAATGGCAGTGGACTATGGATTCTTATAAGATAGGAGGAATTGATAGTAATAGGAGGAGAGGCGAGGGAAGGACGAAGAGGAGGAACGAGAAAGGAGACACACAGTGGTCGGCGCCGAAGGAAATAGTGAGCGAGGAGAAGAAAAATGAGGGAGTAATGGATGAGGATATTCTCTAAGAGGAGGAGGAGGAGGAAGATATCGATGGTATTCTCTAAAGGTATTTTGATCATTATAAAAGCTTATTTTAAGTTGTCACATGTATATAAGGGTATTATGGTTATTTAGTTATCACGTGATTAGCACATGACAATTCATGGACGGAAATGAGTAACAGAATTCTAATAGAAGGTGTCAATTGGAATATTTTTTATAGTTAAATGGGTCAATATGTACAAAAAAAATAGGTGATGAAAAATGAATTATCCCTAAAATTTATATATATTCTTAGTTGGAGATAGAAAAAATAGCTTCTAGCCAACCATAAAGTGTGAAAAAAGAGAAAGATCATAATGGTATCTATTCTCAAGTATCTGGTGCAGAAAGAAGTGGTCATGTTCGTGGACTTACTTTGGAGCCCAACTTTAAAAATGTAACACGAGATGTACCTTCACCTTTATATATTGTAGAAAAAGCTATAAAAGACAATCATGCACTACGAGAAAGGGTTTAATTTCTTGAATGTGAGTTGGCTAAAATAAAAGCATTAATGAAGAGGCTTGTTAATATTGACTAGACTGATAATATACCTAGTGAATTTGATGATGAGATGCAAGTTTTTTAGTTTACATATATTGTTTACTCAAAAGAATGAGTTGTTAAATTATGACACATTCCTTTTAAAGATAGGATATTTCTGAAAAAAAAAAAGATCCTGATGAACTAGATGAACCAAATGTAGGTGATGTTGAACATCACAATCCTAACGAACCAAATGATGAGTATGCATATTCTTCCTCGTCTAGTCATACAATTTTTTCAAATCAAGTAATATCTAATATCTTATATACTTATTTTTAATAAATTGTTATAAATTTTTTTAAATTGGCTGACAGCACATTGTACTACAGTTTCTTCTATAAAAAAAAGAAAGAGAGTTCAACATGACAACTCAAGAAAGTAAGCCATTATGTAAATTTCCTTTCTCTCTTATATGTATAATATTTCATTTATATTATCTATAATCTTCAATTTATTCATGAGTGTAGTATATGTCAATTTTGTTATAGGGTGGAAAAGAAGTACACTAGTTATCTTTTAGAAAACCTTATCATCCGGTAGCAAAAGAAATTTTATTTAGCAAGGACTCGGATACAATTATAGGTGGAGAAATGTTAGGACAAAAATTTTAGAAGATCCATGTTGAAGTGGCAATAATGGACAATGAGAACTTAATTCGCATCATAGTCACTTGGTTTACCTATCCTTTAATTCTATAAACTTTTTTATCTACACATTTGCAACTGATTATATGTTATATATTTTCTACAGATTAAACAAGCGGGTAAATGAAACAAATTAATGTCCTGGATCTCAAGCTTATGGTTTTCTATTATGTATTAGATATATGTCTTTTTAGTGAAGACAACTTTGTTATATTTCTATTACAATGAAAATTATGATTATAGAATATTGACTGGTTAAGGGATACATTTTGTGACATATATGTATTATTTTGAAGATAGACAAAGTTTGTTATATTTTATTGAATTGTCAAAATTATAACGAAGAGATTGTATTTTGCCATTATTTGAGATATTTTCTTGATCTAGCAAGTTATTTGAAGTATTATTTTATCCCATTGATATCTTTATTTTTATGATTTAAAAAAGTTTTAAAAGTTTTCCAGTTGTGTTTATATGCTGGCCAAGCAACATATGTTGATATTTCTACAAGTCGGGACATAAACCTTCTGCGGCATATAAACATGATGTGAAAAACAATTTTGCTGGCATTTAAAAAACATCGAACAATAATATTTGCGAACATATTTAAATGTTGAAGTATAAACCTTTTGCACCAAAGGAATTTGTCATTTAAAGTTATGCTTCCGATATTTCATAAATACTGGTAGATATATTTTGTCCAGTGTATATCGCATTTATAAATGTTGACCATCCAACTTAAACTGATTTAATTAATCGACAGTAAAAATATTAATTAGCTTTTATAATTGTTAGCTAAATTATTTCTATGGGTGACTATTTATATTGGCTAACATATTTATTATGGCACTTAACTACTATAACATATTTTACCATCGACGCATATAAAATAGTAGAAAAGAGCTTTTGCCTAGCGTTAACAATTAAATGCTAGCAAAAATCTTTACCGGCTAGGGTTACATAGCGTTTGTGGATATGCCGGTAAAACTTTTAACTAGCTTTTAAACAATTTGTCGCGGCATATGAAAACGCTAGGAAAAGCCTAGTTTGGCGTAGTGATTAAACTATGATTAGGTGATAGGGGTTGTAGACTTAGTGATACTTGATGACGCAGAGTTAGTGCATCTTTGAGTGGTGCCTCATATTTTCAACACAAGGGATATGATTTGTTGGTCTTCTTTTTGTTTAGATTTATTGTGAAAATTTTGAGATTTTCTATTATATATATTATATAGAAATATTGACTAACATGTCGGATATAAATTACGTGGGTTCTATCAAAATAAAATTTCTTTAGCACTCAACACCTAATTTGTGACATTTGAGGTATATTCATGAAACCCATTGCTTAAATTTTAGTAGTTAATTAACCAATTGCTCGAGTAACACTTATAAAATTTGTAAACTATAAATTTTCCCCCCTTCCGTCCACCACCCATGTTCATGGATCGAGCTCTCGTCATGGCAAAACCCAACCGGGGTGATGAACTCCATCTTCAGATGCTGATGGTCGTTGCACCCATGGCTTTGAAGGTAGACATCAGAAAGGGTGAGAGGTGGAACCTCATCAACCCCGTGCCAATAGTTGGGTTCTTCACGTGTTGGTAGATGTCTTCCCTTTGCCACGTAGCATCTTCTCCAGTACTATCTGAAAAAACCCCTAGACATACGTATGTATCTAACTTCTAAGTAATGATATTTCTCGTTCGTTTAAGTAAAAGTCGGAAGAAATATTAAGAACGAAAGTAAAGATGAACACCAAGATTTTAACGTGGAAAAATCCAAACGGGAAAAAAAACCACGGATCCAAACTCGGATCAAAACCAATCACTAAAA
Organism: Typha angustifolia; assembly: GCF_048772165.1. Lineage (NCBI taxonomy): Eukaryota > Viridiplantae > Streptophyta > Magnoliopsida > Poales > Typhaceae > Typha > Typha angustifolia. Next base: position 9,453,164 of record NC_133239.1, on the reverse strand, counting down.
TATTAGCAGTTACAAGACTGACTGACAAAACAACCCGTCGATCCAAACGACTTTGTTCCTCTCAGTCTTGATCGCTAGAACTCACGATTCACTGCTTCTCGTGATTGAAATCCAATCTCAGTAGCCCTCGAGATTGATCTTTCGTCTAGATAGCCCTTAAGACGAAAGATTAAATTCTTGTAGATGAGTGGAACCTTGTTCGTTGAAGAACCGATGTAGCCTCAAGAAGTCTCCTTAAATAATCTTCTTCAACCACCCTAGATATAGGGTTTCATAATCCTTATATATGATATTCAAGATAGAGCCAAATCCGAGTCTTATCCGTACTCATGATCTTCAAGATAGAGCCAAATTCGAGTTTTATCCGTACTCACGAAAGTCCAAGATTTTCAAACTTCGTTGGTATGACTTGATCTCATCAACTTTGCTTTAATAATTTTACAATTCTTCAAACCAGAGATTTTCTAGACTTGTGTAAAGCTCATATACATGTAAAAAATACATTTAGAATATTTTGTACATAATTGCCAACAATTAAAAAACCTAACAGTCTCCCCCTTTGGCAATTTGTGACAAAACAACTTGATTACAAGATATTACAAAGAATTCAAAATGAGTATTCAAGAAGTCTAGAAGATTTCGCACTTCAATCCCTGAAAATAATAAAAATATATCAATCCAAGATCAAGTGAAAATAACTTGAAATGAATAACAATCCAAACACAAGTTATCAAGCAAGCATAAGTTCAAAAGTACTTAAGCAGACAAAGTTCAAAGTTACTTTAAGCAAAGTTATAAACAAAGATATAAAGACTCTAATAAACTCTCCCTATGCCAACACTCCCCTACACCAGTAAACTCCTAAACTTTAAACTCGCACCACACACTACACACTAGACACTCTCCCCCTTTTTGACACAAATGTCAAAGACTAGGAACTCAGAGGGAACTGATGATGAAAAATCGTCAACACGAAGTCGAGGTAGGTGACGAAGGTGGTCTTGGTTTCTTAGTAACTGTAGCTTTTTTAGGCATTCTAGAAAAAAAATCGCAAGATTCAACATATGCCCAAAGTATACAAAAAAAAATAACAAGAAATCCAAAAATTCTAGAAACCATGAAAACCCTAAGTGAAATCCATCTTCCACTTGAAAATGCTAAGTTATCACATTCAATCGCAAAAATCTACATTCGAACCCCCAATTCAGAAAAATCAGAAATAACCACGGGCCGTTCATAGATAACAGGTGGAGTGCCAAAATTATGTTTGTATCACAAAATTGATTGATGCTTAGTAGATTTACCTTCAAGCCCTTAACATAAAAAACATTTTCAAGAATAGAAACACCTGGAGTACTTACCTTTCCTTTACCTATTACCTTGGATGAGTTACCATCTCCAAATATCACAACTCCCCCTTAATATTCTTCGAGATTAGAAAATAAGGATTTGTCGCCTGACATATGTCTTGAACAATCACTATCTAAATACCACAAGTCAGAATTTAAAGCTTTCAAGGCAATATGTATAAAATAACATTTCAAGTCACTTTTCTTGACCCATATGGCATTTGTTTTCATCCCATAAATGAAAGTACTTCTAGGTTTTTGCAAAAAATTGTAATGGGGTCGAATATGCCCTAAAATGCCGCAATGAAAGCATGTTGGAACAAATCCTTTTCTACTCACCTTTTGTCGAGGAGTATGACTAAAGTTTACCTTTGGTGTCATTGAAGAGTTACCAGTTTGTAAATTCAACTTCAGTTTAGAAGCATTCATCCAGGATTGCTTTGTAAATGCGGTTGATGACTTCAGGTATTCTTCCTTTTGTATACCTGCAGAAACGAAGACAGTTTTGTTATTATTTGAATTACCAGTGTATCCAACACCATACCTGTCTTTTCCAGAGATCTGAGCTTTTAGAATCTCGTCAGGTTTGTTCTTCCCTTTAAGAAATGTCACTTCCTTCTGCAATCGCTCTAGTTCAATTTCATCAATCTTCATCTTATTTTTTGCATTGTCAAGTTGTTCAGAAAGGTATTTGACACGTTCAAGTTTCAATTTGTACTTCTCCTCAAATTGATTTCTTTCTAGTTCGATTACTTTGAGTCGTTGAAGTAGTCTAAGATTACTTTTCTTGAGTTTAAATGACTCTAGGTACAAGTCATTATATGTCTTTTGAATTTCAGATTCATCTTCTTCAGCTGATAACATATCCTGATCATCCGTACTATCAGTATCAACAACAAAGTCAGTATTAAGTAGAGAAGAGGCAAATGCTACAAAGTTTTCTTTGTGAGTAGTTTCTAAGATCGTCCAGGCTTCTTTTGCTATTTCACAAGTAGAAATTCTTCTAAATTCTTTCGAGAAAACACAACTAAAAATTGCATTTATTGCTTTGCTATTCCAGTCAACTTTTTCATAATCTGTCTTATCCCATGACTCAATCGGTTTTTCAATAAACTCATCATTCACCATGTACATTGGTGGACTCCAACCGTTCACAATGGCCATCCATACTCGCTCATCTATAGACTTCAAATAAGCTTTCATCCTAGCTTTCCAATATCCATAATTTGATCCATCTAGAATAGGAGGTCTAATAGATAAGGGTCCATCTCTATGAAAATCCATGCCTATCTGATCTCTCTCAAAGGGTGAGAGAACCTGCTCTGATACCAACTGAAAAAACCCCTAGACATACGTATGTATCTAACCTCTAGGCAATGATATTTCTCGTTCGCTTAAGTAAAAGTCGGAAGAAATATTAAAAATGAAAATAGAGATAAACACCAAGATTTTAACGTGGAAAAACCCAAACGGGAAAAAAAACCACGGATCCAAACTCAGATCAAAACCAATCACTAAAATATTAGAAGTTACAAGACTGACTCACAAAACAATCCGTCGATCCAAACGACTTTGTTCCTCTCAGTCTTGATCGCTAGAACCCACGATTTACTGCTTCTCGTGATTGAAATCCAATCTCAGTAGCCCTCGAGATTGATCTTTCGTCTAGATAGCCCTTAAGACGAAAGATTAAATTCTTGTAGATGAGTGGAACTTTGTTCGTTAAAGAACCGATGTAGCCTCAAGAAGTCTCCTTCAATAATCTTCTTCAACCACCCTAAAGATAGGGTTTCATAATCCTTATATATGATATTCAAGATAGAGCCAAATCCGAGTCTTATCCGTACTCATGATCTTCAAGATAGAGTTAAATCCGAGTCTTATCCGTACTCACGAAAGTCCAAGATTTTCAAACTTCGTTGGTATGACTTGATCTCATCAACTTTGCTTCAATAATTTTGCAATTCTTCAAACCAGAGATTTTCTAGACTTATATAAAGCTCATATACATGTAAAAAATACACTTAGAATATTTTGTACACAATTGCCAACAATTAAAAAACCTAACACTATCAACTTTACCATTGATGGGTTGGTGGAAATACAGTGCTCGCCGTCCTCTTCCTTAGAGTTGGCGGTGCATCATGGTGGGGTTGGGAGTAGTGGGTCTGAGTAGTGGCAGATCTCGTCTGTGACTGGAAGTGGGACATGCAAAAGATTCTGGGTGGATTTAATTGAGACTTGGCACACAAATGCATTGGTGGTGCTGGAGCGGATGACGCCTAGGTGTAGTGGTGAAGCCAAAACCAAAGCTTTCTATAATTACCTGCAGCGACCTAGGCCCTGGAATTGAGTGGGTGAGCCAAACAATGGAGGACCTACTGACCCTAGAGTTTAAGGCCTTTGTTTGGAAGGTTATCTGGAATCGGGTTCCTACACGAGACTAGACCAGTTGGTGCCAAGAGAAGCGGCTAGGAGGAGAATTATGCAGTTAAGTCAAGAGTACAAGCAGTAGGGTAACAAAACACTTAGGACCATCTACATATAGAGAGTGCAATTATTGTTGGGGGGGGGGGTTGCAATCTTTCAGCAGCACTTTGGTCCTTTATTTGAACAACTTTATAGGCATACATTAGCTAGCATATGCAACTGGAAAGGAAGCACTAAACCCCTTGTTTTGCGACTTCCTGATGTACAAAATCAAACATAATAATGCTAGCATTAATCCAGCTTGGAAACTGTAAGCAGGTAAAGTTTCTATGAAACTTTTAAGATGAAGATGTTGCAAGCGAAATAGGCATGCCAGAACTCGTAATTGGTGCAACTTATAATCTGTTGATACCTATATGACTCTTAGGATTCTTAGTGATTTTTTATACTACTCATGACGATCTTAAGGATTCGCCCTAGTTACATGTAAATGGATATTAGAGAAGCCAATGGAATAATGTTTAGATGGTTAAGGGGCTCATGTTAAATAAGTGCACCCATATTTAAATCCTAACGACATCAGTTTAATTGACAATTATTAGGTTCCCATTTCTCTTAAAAAGGATGGATATTTAAGAAGTCAAAGCTTGATGGTCGTGTTGAGAAAGATGTTGATTTCTTTTGACACATTCTTATAAGTACAGAAGGCCTGCAACAATCAGTGTTAATTGCTTTAGCAAGTTGATCAGTTTATGGCTCTATTGGTTTCTTGATGCACTGTAAAGGAAATACTTCACATCCCCATTTTACAGATGCATTAGCATCTGACATTTACAAAAATTAAAATCAAACACATCAATGGAATGGACTCGCAGAGGTTTCGTTCCCCTTCATCGAGCACGCACGTATAAGTTCTTCGTCAATGGAGGATTTATTCCCTTATTAACTTATTTTGATTGTAAAATTTACTTAAAGGATAATTTGGCATGTCTTTTAAAGATAGCAAACGAGGAAAGTAAACAAAACAAAAATTACAAAGGCTAATAGCACATACTTGGCATTTTCTTAATGGAATTAAAGGAAGTAAGCAATACAACGAAATAAGAACGAAAAAAGGAAGAAGAAGAAACTTGAGAGAGAGAGAGAGCTAGAGAGAGGTTGCGCCAGAAGAACATAGATGATGTAAAGATTAATCAATGGATCAATCTCATGGACTCGTACAAGTACGATAATGTTGGGAGCACTTACGACCAGTAGTACCCTGGTTAGACGGCGGAGGGAGGCAATTACCAGTGTAACGGTTTCCGGCGCCGGAATTGCAGACCGACCGGTCTGCTTGACCGATCGCTTTGGTGGTTATGGAATCAGATTGAGCTAGGACTCTGCGGTGCATCTCCGAGTCCATCAAGAACTCATCCTCGGATTCACACTCTCCTATGGTTCCATTGCATTTTGAGGCTCTTACTATTGCCTCACTACCAACGATTGGAATCACACATGCACTCATAATTACTAGGAGAGCTGAAGAAAAGACCCAAATAGAACTTAGTTCTCTCTTCCCCATCTCCACCAGTCAGTCAGGTCTTTCACTTAAAAATGTCCAGGCCAGGGCGGCGGATTCTTTTATAGCTGCTGCAAAAGATGGCCTGTCAAAAACTTTCAGTCTTACGCTCCAATTGTTAATTTACTAATAAGATCTTTTGTTTTGATATTATGTTTGTTAGATAAAATTACTTTAATTAAGATCGGAGACTTACGTGTCGATATGGTAAATAGAATGTCGATCCACGCTGACTCTTTAGACAAGAGTAATTGCCTCCATATCTTAGATTTTTACACACCAGAGATTAGTGAGCTTCTATTGATGGGATATGGGCTCTCTATTTATAGGTGATGGATGAGCTAGATCTTTTATCATACCAACTCTTTATTTATAAGTGAGGGATGGGCCAGATCCTTTATAATCATAACTCTTTATTCTGAATAGTTTATATAGAAATTATACAATGATGATGGATATGAAGAGTGCATGATTGGGCATAAATGATGAATCTCATCTCAGTAGATCTTATAACTGAGGATACGAGTACGATATCGTCAAGCCACTGGCCAGAGTTTAAAATGAAAAAGCATGAGGAATGGAGAAACAGAGGATTATTGCCGTGGAGAAGCGATTGAAAAGCAATACTAACACTATTTCCTTGGACAAGCTTTGTGCCAACCACCTGTGTTTTAAAAAAAACCCATATGCCAAGCACCTTAAAGAAAACCTTATACCAAGCACCTTCCTTTTTAAAAAAACAAACCTTATGCCAACCACCAATCCAGTACACCACTGTGCCTCTACAACATATCGGTGGCTACCTTCGGCACCCTCATGGCTGGAGCCGCTGAGCGGCCACTTACCTTTGCTGATTACCGAGGCAAGGTGGATTCTCACTGCCGATCATCTCTGGTAGCTAGACTTCCCCTTGACTAGCTTTTGCTTGTCAAGGAGAGTATGTCGGTAGGGTCAGCTAGGTTACTGACGGTTGAGTTCACCGGCTGCTCTTCCACCCCCGGCCCCATCTTCCCTATCTGCCATGAAGGCACCATGGGTGCCTTCCTCCATCGGTGGGGCATCAGTCGACCTGTTGGCCCTAGCTGCCAACGGTGGTGACCACGGACAGCCACCCTTCCTTTCGGTCAGAGTGATGAAGGAGTGAGAGATGGGGTGTCTCGGGCTCAAGCTGGGTGTGGTGCAGCCCAGCCCGTGTGTTGAGTTTGTGGTGTGTTTGGGCTGCATGTAGCCCAGCCCAAATTTGTGGTGGCAGGCAGCCCATCCCAAATTGGTGGTGGGTTGGGCTATCAACCCAAGTGGCTTTATTGGGTAGTGTGGGATTTGGGCCCAATTTTTGGTGGGTTTGTTTGGCTTTGTGTTGGTCAAGTAGAGTAATTACCCTCTAATTATTTTTTAAAATTATCGAAGTCATTTTATTTATTTTTAGTGTTAGCAAACGTGAACTTTAATTAATCATTTTTAGCAAATAGTACTGTTCACTATATTAATTATTTTATAGATTAATATTAATGAATTAGATCGTGTCTGAGACTGTCGTTACAAATAACACATACCAGAAATTAACTCTAATTGGGATTTAGCATGGTCAATTATACTTTGGTTAAATTAATTTTAGCAAACGAGTCGATGAATTTGGTGTATCTGTATTAATTGCTCATGCCGAAGAATTAATACAGATTATTGTAAGAAAATTATATATGATAGATTGTCTTATTTAACGAAGTAGATTAATTAAGTGTTGCCCATGTGATTTACCAAAGCAATAATAATTAGTGGAACAAAAATTTGAGGTAAATTATTTTAAATTACCTTTAATAACGTGTCAGGCCTTGGTACAGCTAAGCTAGCTCTACCTGATTAATAATGGTAGGAATTATGAGATGGACCTCCTAAGCCTGTAATGAATGTTAATAAAAATATTTTAATTAATTAGTGATAGGAATATTGTGCTTATACTTTTTATTTAATTTTATTTTTGAGGTGGACTCCGTACCCTATGAGGATGATCCCATGGTGCAGTGGCAGCTAGTATAAAAAAAGTGGTTCACGCAAGTAAAACTTCTATAATCTAGGAGTAGTGTAGAGAATAAAATAACTTACGTTATGATATCATCACATTCTGATGGGTTCTTGTACCAAAAGGTCGGCTACGGAACAATTCTTTTAAGATCTGAATGTATTGCCGAAAGCAGTTCATGCAACCGCAGAAAAATATTCGTCAAATATTCTCCTATAGTCTAAAAATTACTAAACTAAGTGGATTAGATTCGTAACTTCCTGAGGTACAACTTTCGTATTTATGTCCTTCATAGATTCAAACTATAACTGGGATACAAACACAGAATAACGTGAGTGAAGATGGTGATAACGGGTGGAGTGGATGTTAAGATTATGGATGGGTATGGAAATGAAAGTGGATGGTGAATGTGATAAAGGGATGTAGACAAAGGGAACGAAGTGGTCGAGATCCCGAAGAAGAGAGGTGACTCGATAGACGAGGGAGATTAGAAGTTAGGAGAAACCTTGCCAACGGTAGAGGTAGAAGGATGGTGAAGAGGGATGAGGGAGATTATGGTAGAAAGATGATAGAAAGGCAAGAAATTAATATTCCAATAGCATAATGAATTTGACTGCCATCCACATATTTATAAAGGCTACCCAACAAGTCCTAAAATAATAAGTAACCATAATTCTAGAGGATTCCCGTCGATCGTCTTCGAACACGCCTAATCGCGTTCAAACGCACAAAATACATTCTCTTTATGTGTGAACGCGATGCAGGCATTCGAACGCGGCGTTCAAATGCAATTTTTGCGTTCTCTGTATTTACGAACCTAATGAAGGCATTCGCAAGGGCATTCGAACGCGACCTACATAAATTTTATTTTAATAAAAATAAACAACTAATGCAGTAAGTAAATATCCTAACTAAATGTATCACATTTATATCATGCATGTACATACGTTTTCCTTACTCTTATTATTGCACATGGTCCATGTTAATCTTATTTTGCTGTTTGGTAAGATTTCGTATATCATGACTTCTACGTATATTTATTGCGCATAATCATGTGCATTAGCACTATAATAAATCGTAATGATGTGTGTTCTATTATGCTTATTGTGTTATATAATATTATGTTATTTGCACATGTACACGACCATAAAAAGAGTGACTGCTGTGTCTCGATAGTACCCAACACTTCCCCAGCTAAGGTTAGAGGTGGGGGATATTATTATATTTATATATATTATGACCCACGCGTGAGGTCTCAGTCTATTCATCATAGACAATCAGACAACCATTTCGTCAGCGATGAGTGATTTACTATTGATCGATGAGAGCCACACTCTTTAAGGTATTTAAGATAGAGAGAGAGAAGGGTAGGATGATGTAGACCTAGTGGTACCCAATAACGCAAGTTGATGGCGTCCGTGAGCGATGACTCATGATTTTTGCACAGTATTGCGATGATCTATAGCCGAGGGCTTAGATGGTAGTATCAATGTGCGATACTAACCTATGTGATGGGCTTATAACTGAGGTTCTTAGTCTGCGGTGGTGGACAATCGGTCATGCTGTTCGCTGAGTGATGAGCTAGCAATTCTACCGTTATGATCTACCCTCCCTTGGGGGTATGTGTGTGGTCTGGTTTGAGTATTATTGTGGCCTACTAGCATAGCTCTACATGAGCCTGTATTACAGACTTGGTAGTTTGAGATGATGTATATCATGTGGTATAATGTTGGCATGACCTATAGGTGAAGCTCGGTTTGAGCTTGAGTTTGAAGACTTGATAGTTCAAATTGATGTATCGTAGGTTATTGATTGCTAATGTATGTGTGCATTATATGAACACTGAGTATGGGATACTGATGCATTGATTTATTGTTACATCATTCATTGCACTACATTTAGACTATAGCAGTGGATACTTGTTGGGCTTTATGCTCACTATCGTTTGGTGAAATTTATTTTCAGATTAGTAGATGACCCCAAGCTCATGGAGGATCTAGCAAAGATTGGTTTATAGTCTTCTATTTCTTATTTTATTATATTCTTGTAAAGTAAGCTAGATGGCTCGTAGCTTCTACGTGAGCATTGATTTTTATTTTTATGGATATGTATTTTGGGCTTGCCATGGGCTTAGTGTTATAGGCTTTTTTTGTCTGTAATATTTATAGAAATGTGGATTTTTTTCTTGTATATTATGTTGAAACATTGACCCGCGGGGCCATGTGGTAATTACATGAGTTCTACCCACGTGAGGGGCACGTGTTTGGTGGCGGGTGTTACAATATCAATACTAACATTCATCCTAGGCAACCATAATCCTAATTACCTAAAACCTACCCCACCTAACCTCTTCTTAACTCTTGTTTCTCCTCCATTATCATGTAAACATTTCCCAATCCATAGCTATGGTGAATATTATCAAACATTATGATGGAAATTTATTATCTCAAGATGAAAAAACCATATATAATGTTGGCAATTGTAAGATGTTGCAAATTGCTAAGGACATAAGGTATGAGCAATTTAAAGCATAGGTTTATTTTTTGACTTTGATCTTGAAATGATATATACCTCTACCCAATTGATAGATTTGACTTATTTATTGATGTTCAAGATAATAGAAACTTAGAAGTCATATTTTTCTCTATACATTACTTCATGTGAATATTAAGTCCACATTATGATAATCAACTTTTTTTATAATTTTTTTTTGTGATGCACATTTATGAGAGGTAGATGATGCACATATTTTATTATGACAATACATATTTCATAGTAATTGTTATGATCCGACCATAGGAGTCGAGTCAATTAGGTTGAGTTGAGTCAAGTCTGGTCCGTTATATTTACTTATTGTCTTTAATTTTGAATTAAAACAAGTAATCCATATGTGGATCCAATCCGCTAGGACCCTACTCTTATATATAGAAGTTGTAACACCCAAAAAAATGAGGGAGCGCGCCTGAGTGAGCCTGTGCTCGGGCTCGGGCTGGGCTTGGCCCAACCAGAGCCTCCTTGGCTGCAGGCTAGTCCTAGCCCAGCTCAACAGCCTTGTTTTAGGCTAGGTATAGCCCTGCTTGTCAGCCGAGTGATAGGCTCTGATACCAATTGATAAGATCTGGTACTAAAGATAGACTACGCTAAGATTCCCTCAAGATCTGAATTTATTATATGAATCAGTCCGTGCAACTGTGGAAAAATATTTATCAAATATTCTCTTTTAGTTAGAAAATTACGAAACTAATTGGGTTAGATCCGTAACTTTCTGGTCTACAACTTTTGTATTTACTCACTTCACAGATTCGAACTATAGCAGGGACGAAAATATGGAATAACATGGGTGATGGTGGTAGTGATGGGTGGAGTGGATGTTAGGATTATGGATGAGTATGGAGATGAGGGTGGATTGTGGAAGTGATTAAGGGAAGTAGACGAAGGGAATAAAGTGGTCGAGATCCCAAAGAAGAAGGGTGACTCGAAAGACGAGGGAGATCAGAAGCGAGGAGAAACCTTACAAATAATAGAGGTGGAAGGATGGTGAAGAGGGATGAGGGAGGAGTCTAGAGAGAAGATAGGAGGCAAGAAATCAAGAATCCAATAGCATAATGAAGTTGGTTGCCATCCACATAAGGATAGCCAACAAGTCCTAAAACAATATGAAATCCTGATTCTAAAGGATTCCCGTCGATCGCGTTAGAACGCGCCCGATCACGTTCAAACGCACTCAAAATGCCCATTCTCTGGATTTGCAAACGCAACACAGGCGTTCATAAGGCGTTCGAACGTGGGCGTTCACAAACGCGGGCGTTCACAAGGCGTTCACAAAGGCGTTCGAATGCGACTCCACCTGCGTTCGAACGCGACCTACATGAATTTTATTTTAATAAAAATAAACAACTAATGCAATAAGAAAATATCCTAACTAAGTGTATCAACCCACCACGCTTCCCCCACCTTGCTCTCAAGGTGAAAAGTCGGAGAAACACTTCAAGATATCAATCTCTAACTCCCATGTCAACTCATTAGATGGCTTGCCAAGCCACTCAACTAGAATCTCTATCTCCAATCTGGTACCATATCGTCGTTGGCGTCTAGCAAGTACTCGAACTGGCTCTATGATCTCTATCTCCTCTAAGGGCTCCGGTAGAACCGATCCAACAATCTCATGATCTCCAATGCGCTCTCTCAATAATGAAATATGAAAGACAGGGTGCACTCTCAACCTCTCCAGCAGCTCCAAACAAAATGCAACCAGACCAATACGCTCCAACACCTGAATGCATCCGCGGTCTAGCAACAAACCGTCTCAATTCTCCAACTCTGGATGACGCTCGGGTCATCCATCACCTCCTGCAACAATCTCAAAATATCGGGGTCATATGTACATGCATACCTCAGTTCGCCAACAAAGGGAAAGGTAGGAGATGAATAGGCTGCAAGCTTGGCGGTATCGGGTTGGCGCGATAGTGCATCCGCAGCTCTATTTTTTGTTTCCTTCTTATATTGAATTTTATAATATACATCAAAAATTTTGTGACCCATCGCTGCTGTGTCGGAGTGTGTATGCGCTGTCCTATAAAGTATGAAAGGCTCCTTTGATCGGTTCGGATGATGAATCGTCTATCAATCAAATAAGTCCTTCACTTTGTCACCGCATGCAGAATTGCCAATATCTCTCTTTCATAAGTCGATAATTGCTGAGATTTTTATGATAAAGCCTTGCTAAGATAGGCAATGGGACGTCTTTCTTGTATTAGTATAGCTCCTATGCCAACACCCGATGCATCACATTCAACAATGAATTCTTTAGTGAAGTCTGGTAGCGCTAGAATGGGTGCCGTCGTTATTGCTGTTTTCAATTTTTTAAAGGCTAGAATGACTTCATCCATCCATCTAAAAGAGTCATTTTTTTAACAAAAAAATGAGAGGAACAGCGATCTTGCCATATCTAGTGATGAAGCGTCGATAATATCCGGTTAGCCCCAAAATTCCTCTCAATCCGGTGGTAGTAGTAGGAATAGGCCAAGCGGTCATACATGCAACCTTTTGTGGATCTGCTGCTACACCATCCGCTGAAATGATATGGCCTAAATACTTCACCTTTGGTACTCCCCATAGGCATTTAGACTTCTTGATCTTCAATTGGTTTTGCTCCAACAAATTCAGCACGTCCTCCAAATGCCGCCAATTCTCCAATTCAGTCCTACTATACACCAAAATATCGTCAAAAAATACTAAGACATACCTTCGCAAGAGAGGCCAAAATATATTATTCATGAAGCCTTGAAAGGTACCTAGAGCATTGGTGAGCCCAAAAGGCATCACTCGGAACTCGTAATGCCCGTCCGGAGTCCGAAATATAGTTTTATGCACATTCGCCGGGTGAACTCTAATTTAATGATACCCAACCCTCAAGTCAAGCTTACTAAATATAGTCGCCCCTGCAAGCTCGTCCAGCAACTCCTCAATAACCGGAATAGGATACCGGTCCTTGATGGTAATAACATTTTGCACCAAAAGCATGGGAGATGACTATGAGCTATGACTTGGTTGTTTGAGGCTTTGCTCCAACATCTAGACTACCATCTTTGAGATAACTTATTTTTGTACATGTGGATACCGATATGGCCTCATGTTTGCCGGTGCAACCCCGGGTACAATCTCTATGCGATGGTCTGCCGCTCTCCACAGTGGCAACTACTACGGCTCCTCAAATAGTCCAGAAAAGTTATCTAATAAATTAGACAATTCAATGGTAATACCTGAACTCGTTTGAGGTTCATCTCCTGCCAGTCATAACTGAAAAAGATAGGCCAAATCATACGCACAAGGCAGCCCCACCATAGACTGATTCGCATGAATCGACAAAGACCGAACACCATCAAGCCGCACATCTTTGTTTCCTTGTTTATATTTCATCCACATGCTCCGAAAATCAAATGTGATGGGTCCCAAACTCTGTAATCACTGAGCATCAAAGACAATATCTGCTCCTCGCAGCACCAATTAATACAAGTCCACAATGACATCGTGTCCTTGCACCCGTATACCGACTCGGCGACACAAGCTCTCCGCCCTAAGCTTCGTGCCGTCTCCAATAGCAACGTCGAACCCCGTAGTCGGTTCGGCATCTAAACCCAATCTCCTCACTAACCTCTCATCTAGAAAGTTGTGTGTACTCCCCGAATCGATAAGAATGTGCACACAATACTTTCTAACGAGTCCGTCTACCCGTAACGTCTTTAGCGCAGAAGTACCCGAATATGCATGCATCAATATTTCAGCTTGGATATCTTCCTCAACGCCCTCCTCAATAATCTCCTCATGGGTCTCCTCTGGACACTCTCCATCATCAACTACCTCATCATCCTCCTCAGGACCATCGATAAGCATCACACTCCCGATTGGTTTAGAACACCGATGACCGGAGGTGAAACGCTCATCTCATCAAAAGCAAAGGCCCTTCGCTCTTTGCTCCTCCACCTGGGCAGGTGTTAGAGCTCGAATAGGGGGTCTAGTGCCTCCTCTAACATCGAAAGAAGGTCTCAAAGGTGGTCGTGGTCTAGTAGTCGCAGTCGCTCTTTTTAAAACCGCATAATTTCCAGCCGGCATTCTAGGTGCAAACCGCCCATCTCTATTGTCCCAATTGGCTTTCGCTGCCATCTTTAGAGCCCTATACTTTTGTTCCATCCTCACGGCCTTCTCAAAGGCCTCCTCAAGAGTAGTAGGACATAAAGCACAACATATGCATGTATCCCCTCTCGCAGCCCTGAAATAAATGTACTTATCAATGTACGTTCGGGCCACGGTAGCTCACAATGACTACTAACTCTTTCAAATAGCTTGGTACTCCAATACGATAGTCCTTTGAACCATCTTGCTTAATGTGGCAGCAAAATCTTCATATGCCGTTGTCCCAAATCTGCGTGTAATCCTTCTACAAAAATCAGCCCATCCAATAACTCCACCACCACGAATTATCGATCTATACTAATGCAATGATGTTCCTTAGAGGTGAAAGCTTGCCATTTGGACTTTTACATCTTCCGCTATACCTTGACAATTAAAATATTGTTCAACTTGAAATACCCAATCCGTTGGATCACCGCCTTGGAATTTTGGAAAGTCCAAACGTGCAGTTCTCCCCCTAGTAGCATTGTCAAGTTCGCGAAAGATCCTTCGTTCAGGTCTAAACCTTTGTGCATGTTAATCACTTTCTCTAAATCCTCGAGCACGTCCATCACCATCTCCATAGGGATCAACCTCATCCTCAAAGTGTCTATCCTCCTCATCGATGTAGTGCACCAGTGTCGCACGCCTCTCGGGTTCGACCACCGCCAGTCTTTGGGTTTTGTAAAGGAGGTGGGGGATGATGTGAAGTCATAGATAGGAGGGGATCACTGACACTCATATGACGCATCTGGGCCTGTGGGATAGTGGCTCTATGGGGTCCCATCGCTGGTCCTTCTTGAAACTCCATTCATCGTTGAGGAGCTGACAAACCCAATCGATTCACAACATATTCCTTAAATTCATTGTGATCATTTTGTATGTTGTCAACTCTATGCAATAATGTTTGGAAAATGCCCCTTAGTTCATCCATATTCAAACCCATGGACGTTGGTTGACTCGGTCCTACCGTGGTCGCTCCAAAGGAATCGGCCTTATGGTTAGGATCATCGTGCATTGAGTCCTCCCTTGTTAGTGTGCTCTCCATAAGTCTCCTTATTGATGTCATCTTCCTTGTCTCAATCATTAATGAAGGTCTGAGGTTCGCCTGCTCTGATACTAATTTGATAGGCTCTGATACCAATTGATAGGATTTAGAACCAAGGATAGGCTATGCTAAGATTCCTTCAAAATCTGAATTTATTATAGGAATCAGTCTGCACAACCGTGGAAAAATATTTGTTAGATATTCTCTAGTAGTTAGAAAATTATGAAACTAATTGTGTTAGATCCTTAACTTCCTGATCTACAACTTTTGTATTTAGCCCTTTGCAGATTCGAACTGTAGCAGGGATAAAAATATGGAATAACGTGGGTAATGGTGGTGGTGACGGGTGGAGTGGATGTTAGGGTTATAGATGGGTATAGAGATGAGGGTAAATTATGGAAGTGATTAAGGGAAGTAGATAAAGAAAATGAAGAGGTCGAGATCCCAAAGAAGAGGGGTGACTCGACAGACGAGGGAGATTAGAAGCAAGGAGAAATCTTGCCAACGGTAGAGGTGGAAGGATGGTGAAGAGAGAGGAGGGAGGAGTCTAGAGAAAAGATAGGAGGCAAGAAATCAAGAATCCAATAGCATAATGAAGTTGGTTGCCATCCACATATTTATAGAGGTTAGCTAACAAGTCCTAAAACAATATGAAATCCTAATTCTAGAGGATTCCCGTTGATTGCATTCGAACACGCCCGATCGCGTTCGAACGCACTCAAAAAGCCCCTTCTCTGGATTTGCGAACGCGACACAGGCGTTCACAAGGCAATCGAACGTGGGCGTTCACAAGGCATTCACAACCGTTCACAAGGGTGTTTGATTTCACGACTCCATCTGCGTTCGAATGTGATCTACAGGAATTTTATTTTAATGAAAATAAACACCTAATGCAATAAGAAAAGATCCTAACTAAGTGTATCACTGAGCCTTTTGAGATTTTGTTTCATTTATTCTTGGACTGGGCAGAGGTTGATCCAAGTGTTTTTTTCCTCCTCCTTACAATTATTTTCAGTATTATTAATTGTCCCCTCTTTTTTCTACTTCGTAAATTTAGGAATTGGTGCTGACCGACTGATTTTTTTGTATAGCACCCTAGGACAAGTGCTCACCCTAGAGCCGGCCATGATTAAGTAGGGACTACTCATCGATAGGAATTTTAGCGAATTTAGGCAAATGGTCTAGCAACTCTTGGATTATCTCTTGATGTAATGAATGACAACATGAGCATCTATGACATGCTAATTCATGTATCGTAGTAAAACATGTTTGATTAACATGTTGCTTGACATTAATTTTATTAATTTAATTATGATGTGCATTCATCCGTATGCTTAGATATCCTTACTTACAATTATGTTATGATAGTCATGTTCACCTTATTAGCCACTTACACATGTGAACAAATTTAAAGGGGATAATTTCTATGTCTTGACAGTACCCAACACCTCCTCAGCTAGGGTTAGAGATGAGAGATATTTATAGTATTACATAGTAGGGCCCTTGCCTGAGATCTCAGTCTGTGGATCCCAAATATTCAAGCAGCTGTTTCATCCGGCGATGGGCAATTTACTGTCGATTGGCGAGAGTCAACCCTTTAAGGTATTTAAGCTGGAGAGTAAGGGTAAGATGACGTAGATCTAGCGGTACTCAATGACACAAGGTAAGGGCGTTCGTGAGTGATGGCTCATAAGTTACTACATAGTGGTGCGATGATGTGGAGCTATGGGCTCAGATTGTCATATCAATGTGCGATACTAACTTTTGTGATGGGCATACAACTAGAGTCCCTAGTTTGTAGTGGTAAACTACCGGTCATGCTATTCACCTAGTTATGAGCAGGCAATTTTACCGCTAGTGTCTACCTTCCCTTGAAGGCCGCTATGATTATTGAGCAAGTATTGATGGCCGAGGGCCTGTGTAGAAGGTGTGCCATATATAAGTGATGGATAGAATAACTATAGTATTGTCGGACCATGCTAGCCATTTCATGACATTATACTTTAGTTTACATTGTATTCAATTGCATAGTGCACATGCCATTATCTTTCTAGACTAGGTGTATTATTATTTGTGATGCTTAACTAGTGATAGTGCCACTTTCTAGACTAGGTGTATTATTATCTTTCTAGACTAGGTGTATTACGTGCTGATACTAGATGCATATTGGCTTGTACCTTAGCGGGATGTCTAGTAGCAGTTAGCTCATAGGGTGATAGGTTATTTCCTTTCATGCTTTATTTTGTACTCATGTTAAGAGATTTATGTTCCCTTGTTATAGCTACTCTAAGCATGTACTCTTGTAAGGATTTTTATATTTTATTATATTATGGATGTTACAGGAGTGCTCATGGTTGGTGGCATGTTGTTGAGTTCCTAAAGCCCCACGTGATGCTCACAAGGTGGGTAAGCCCGGTGAGAGTCATGTGGCGAAGTGTGGTTGTTATAGGAGTGCTCATGGTTCATTTGGGATTATTGGATGTTGGGAGAATTATTAAGTTAGCCATTTAAATTATCATTATGTCCTTTTAATCTTAGTCATCTATTTTCTTAGGAGTAGATCTAATTAGAAAACTCTACTTCCACATTCAAACCCTAGCAACCCACATCTATGACTGTCAACCACCACCCTCCAATGATCATTGTAACATCAAATTTTTCCATTTCTATCTCGTACCTATCTCCTCTATTTTAGTCATATCTTTTCACTCCGACCTTGAATTATGTGAAACTAAAGCCAAAAGAACTCTAACTCATGAGACTACCATCCCTTAAAATCTCATAATTTTCTTACGAGCGGATCATTCCAGATTTTGGTTCATAACAATGGAATCACAGCTAACATTCCTCGGGCGAAGGTGAACACGTAATCTAAGCTAACCTAGGGGAGATCACGGCCATAGAGGACCAGGAACTTATCTCTATCCCTATGGATGTTTCTCTAGTGCTACCACCACTAGCAGTCACCGCCGACGATGAGCCATTGACATGGTCGAAGGTGATATTTAAAGAATTTCCGACCGATTTGAAGCAGAACTTGAAGGAGATGCAAACCTCCCTCAAGGACTCAATCTAGGCCTTGGCAGAGGCCCTACTAGCTACCCACCACCACCCTATGTGGCCAGCACTGTCAGCCACGGTGGAACTAGTCCCCCACGACAAGGATAATCCAACTCATGAGGGAGGGGAATTGTTGGCCCAAACTGACATCTTGATTTTCTAAACTTTCAAAGTGATGATCCTCTTGATTGGATATACAGGGCCAAGCAATTTTTTGAGTTCCAAAGAATGCCGGAAGACTCCAAGGTGATGCTAGCAAGCTTCTATTTTAAAGGATCAGCTCTTCATTGGTATCGGGGCACCGTAAGGAACGGGCGGCTTGGGATATGGGTTGACCTTACAAGGGGCATTATGAAAAGGTTTGGGGCTGCTAGATATGAAGATTTGATGCTCTTCTCACCCATACTATTTCCAGTGATTGGCGCTTTTTCTTCTATGGGATCCGGAAAGCCTTGTACGCTTACGTAGAAAGGATCGAATATGACCCTAATTGTTCTTCTCGGATCGCTCTAGTACGATGGATCGAGGGGGTTGATGAGCTGTCTCAGTAGTGATCATAGTGTACCAAGAAGAGTATGATTGGATTAATGCACGTTGTAATCCACAATGGCTAGACATCTTGCTGAAATCTAACTTCTTAGCTAGGCTGCAAAGTGAATTGCGAGCTATTGTTGAAGCCTTACGTCCAAGAATCTTAGAGGAAGCATATGAGGACGCCATCATTATGGAGAGGAAGCACCAGGGCTTGAGGAACCAAGGCAAAAACTCATGGTCCATTTGAGAACAACGACAGCCTTACTAGCAAGTTGAAGCAATTGGTACTACAATAGCAACTTCGAGAATGGCTGCTGAAAATCTAGGACCGAGAGCTCCACTCCAGCCCTCCGCTAATGTGAAGGGGAATTATAGAGCTCCTGTCTAAACTCTCACACCTGCCTAGGTGGAAGAGCGGAGGGCAAAAGACATATGCTTCAGATACAATGAGCGTTTCACGTCTAGTCATCGGTGTGCTAAAGCGACGAGGAGCGTCATGTTGATTGATGGTCAAGATGATCCCAAGGAGAAATTGGCCAAGGAAAAGATTATGGAAGAGCTTCTTGAGGAGGCCCTAGAGGCGTATGAAGAGAAGGATATGCGAGCCGAAATTTCAATGCACGCCTACTCCGGAACCGCTGCACCAAAGATGCTTTGGGTAGACAGGTTGGTCAATAAACACTACGTGCACATCCTCATTGATTCAGGGAGTACACATAACTTCTTAAATGAGCGCTTGCTGAGGAGGATTGGGTTGGAAGTGGAACCGACCAATGCATTTGATGTAGCAATTGGGGATGGAACAAAATTGAAAGCTGATAGTTTGTGTCGCCAAGTGGAAATTCGGGTCCAAGGACATAAATTGATTGTTGATTTGTATCCACTTGTCTTGCGGGGTGCTGATCTTGTCCTAGATACTCAATAATTACAAAGTTTAGGACCGGTGACGTCCGATTTTTGCGACATGTGGATGACATTTTGGAGAAATGGCAAGGTGGTGCGACTAAATGGGGTGAAAAACAATCTAACCCCACATTGCAACCTATGGCGGGACTACCACGGCTAAGAGAGTTGGCCTATCTCTTTTAGATGTCTCTAGTAGAAATGGACCTCCCTTAAGCTCGGGTAAACCCCACGAATTGTTACAAGTATTATCTAAATTCTCTATATTGTTTGAAGAGCCATAAGGATTGCTGCCGTGCAAAAATTCAGACCACAAGATAGCCATTATATCAGGAGCTAAGCCAGCCAATCCTTCCCAACCCTCTCTCTTTCCACCAATGGCATCCAATCTTAGACGTCGTCTTCTTCCTCCCTCAATCTCACCGTGCCCCCTTGCCTCTTAAGGATTGATCCACTGTCTCCCCCTTCGTCTAGCTTAACACTCTACTCCACCACTGTAGTCACTATCTTCCACAAAACCTAACAATTATTTTTCTATTCCATTACTCACGTCCCACTGTTACGGATCAAATCTGGAACGATCCGTCCGTTGGATGACTATGAAAATTTAGGTGGAGGTACCTCGTGAGTTAGGATTCTAATGGCTCTAGTTTCATCTAAATCGGAGGTCGGGATGAAAAGATAAAAATAAAATAGTGGAGATAGATTAGAGAGGGTAGAACGGTAATTTTTGACGTTGTGGCAGTCGTCGGAGGGTGGTGGACGGCCAAGGGTGGTGGTGGACGGCAGTGTAGTAGGGTGGCTGCTGGAGGTAGGAGGTGGCTAGGGTTTGAAAGCTTGAAGGGGATCTACGGTTATGATCTACTCTTATAACGATAAAGGCAATCCAACGGTTAATGTAAAAAGATAAGGACGAGAATAATAACTAGCTAAACTCAGAATTCACACATAAAATTATCAATACATGTTTAGTCTTATTTATAGAAGTAAAAATCCATAGCGGATCGGATCCACATACGAATTATCCGATTTATTTGAAATTCAAACAACAAGATAAAGCTAGCTAACTAACTAAATCAGCATTTCTTTATTTTTAACAAATTAATCCTTCGTTTTGAAGTAGATAAATTCCGAATCTGAAGAATTTGTGAAGACGAAAGTTGTACAACTGGAGGTTGGCGATCTTAGTTGTTTAATTTATGATTTGGGTACAATATGCATGTTTAATAGTGTTTATTCTATGATTACAATTAATATATATATATATATATATATATTATATATATATATATTATGAAGATTTATTGGTTGATTGAAGAGCTCCAAATCGATATTGGTATACTAATGACGATTTTGCACTACCAGTATAAAAGGAAAATGCAGGAGTACATTTGTACTGGTAATTGAGAAGCACCGGTAAAATTAAAAACAGATGCTTTCGAAGTACTGTTGAAGCATTTATACTGGAAGTTAAAGAAAAAGCCACTAAAAAATACTAGTAGTTAAGGTAATGTTAGACAAGAACTATGCGGGAAAGTAAATAAACATAGCTAAAATACTACACCAACGGTTATATAAAAACCACTATAGCGGTGTTTTTATTACTGCTGGCTATATTTTTCTTCCTCAACGTTCAACTAAAAATACTGTTATAGTTTATAGTGAGAGAGAATTTAGATTATTTTTTTTTTATTGTTCATGAGCTTAAAAACTAAATATGGGCTAGATAAAGAGCTAACTCTCTCTAGATATAAAGGCGCTTAAGTTCTGTTGACCTTTTAGCTGTCTAATCTAGAATTCAAGCCATATGCGTCGTCGAATAATTGCTCCTAACCAAACATAGTTCACCGCCGAAACCTGCTCCAAGTCATTGCGCTGCCAAACTGTTCCTCCAAGCTAACCGCACTACCGAGCCATCAACCGAATCGAATCAATCCACCAAACCATTAACCACTAAATAATTTGTTAAAAATAAAGTTTAAGAGTGATCTATTTTAATAAATAGATTAAAAAATAGAACTATTTTCATCAATAACTCTCTAAGAGCATCTCCAACACTGGCTCCAAAGACTCCAAATATGGAGCCAAAAATGGAGCAAAAGCCCGGTGCACTCCAACACACCGGGCTCCATATATATTAAAATAATAATATAATATGTATTATTATATTAGTTATTTTAAATTACTTAATAGATCATCTTAGTGTTATTATTTTTTAATAAAAAATATATGGTTAGAATACTCTCATCGAGATCTTTAAAATAAGACTAATATTTAATAATTTCATAATACTTTAACTTTTTAATTAATCGCATCGAAATTACATTACACGAAATAAATATTAAAATAAGTATTTTAATTTTTAATATTTACATTGGGAATAATTTTGAGTAATTATATTTTACGACACATAATTTATTAGACTTATTTTTATAAATAATAAAAAATTTAAAATTTAAATTAACTCAAAAATAATTCAATATTAGACTCATTTTAAAGGTCTCGATGAGATCTTTCAAATGGTATTATTTTTGTTAAAAACTAATTAGTAAAACTAATTATATACTCAGTTTAACTAACTAAATTATTTAAGTAAATGATACAAATGAAATTAAAATTATTAAATATAATAATTATTGGGTAATTTTGGTATTTTTAAAAAGTTGAAATGACAAATGGAGCCGAGCTCCATTATCATGATGGGGCTCCAAATTTTAGAGCCCCGTTGGAGCTCAACTGGGCTCCAAATTTAGAATTTGGAGTCCGATTGGAGTTGCTCTTAGAGACCGATACGACTACAATAAAAGGTTTCTTTTTTCTTTTCTTTTCTTTTCTTTTCTTTTGATGAGTAAAAGTACAAGTGAAAGAGTTCATAGATAGAAAACCATAGTAACATCATGAGAAATTACTTGCTAGCATACCACCTGCACCTACGACAATAGCTAAATAACACTGCAATTTGGAGAAATCACCTTGTAGACACTTCAATCCTTGTAAGTGACACCCACGATTATAAATGTTGCAATGTGGGCTGGTGTAGGGACCGCCGCGCGCCGCGCATGGTGATTTGGGGCAGTAAGGCCTGTCGGGATTATTGGTTAAATGGATATCATTGTTGGTGGCGAGGATCCGCCTGTGTATCTCAAAATCCATTGGAAATTCGACCACCACCTCCTCCTTCACCACCTTACTAATACCAGAACTTGAGATGTTAATGGCACCGGCAGCAACCGGACCGGAGAATATAACAACACTAACGGAAAGGAGCACCATTGTCAGGAGAGATAGGCCTATGCATCTCCTACTCTCCATCTCTTTGCTCATGCTTGGATGCCTCGCTCTGTGAGGCAAAGAAACTAAGGGCTGGATATAAGGGTGGCTTTGATATGGACTGCTTGCCTACCAGTACATATGGTGCGAGAAAGGAATAATAAATGGACACTAGTGAAGAAATTCGATCGGCTGCATGCCTTTTTCTAGTGCGATCTTACCCGGATACCATTTAGTTCACAATATCTCTAATCCTCTATCAGAGAGTGACACTATTAATGAAAAATATTAAACGATTATCTTACTCTCTTTTTTCTTTCTTTTTTTTTAACTCTATAATAATATTGATAATTTGATAGTTTTAACTGAAGGATGTGACATGTAGCTTGTTCCTGACAAGATACTGATATAGTAGGATTTGACATGCCTATGAGAAGAAGGCTTAATATCTTCATGTTAAGCCTAAGTATTAATCTTAGAGTTAGTAGGGCTGTAATCTAGCCGAACTTGAGCCGAGTTTTGTTTAAGTTTGGATTGAAATTAGTTTCTAGCTAGTCTAATATTCCAAATCAAGCCTAATTTATGTCCGAATCAAGATCAAATCAAGTTTGGTTTAAATTAGCTTGAATCAAACTTGAATTGAATCTTAAATAATCGATACTTAATAAAATTAAAACAAATATATAACCAAATTAATATTTATTTATTATTATTAATAAATATAAATCGAGTCTTATCCAATAGAGTTTGATGGAGTCATCCTATGATCAACCACAGTTTGAAATTAATTTCGAGTATGATCTAATTAGCCAAGCTTGATTGAGTCTCAATAGAGCTGAGCTCAAGATAACTTAGATTATTTTCATAGCATAAATTAAGTACTATTCCTCTAGGGGCATGCCTTAAAGAGATAGTAGGCCTATGCATCTCCTCCTCTCCAAGATCTCTTTTCCCATGCTTGGATGATGCCTCAACTTAATTAACTAACACTCAGATGCCACTTGCTGTAAGGAAAAGAAGCAAAGGCTTTGGGCTTCTTATATAAGGCTGGCTTTGATATGAACTGCTTGCCTACCTAATTAATGCTGCTGCCTTTCTATATATACCGCGACGAAAGATGGCCTTTGCGAAACTTAATTGGGTGGCCGGGCCGGATAGGTGGATCTGGGGGCCGGATCGAGCTGGTGAACTCAAGGCCATATCAATATATGCCTTCGTTCACCCAGGTTGCCAAGATGGATGAGAAGGATGGTGCACTCTTTGGCATCTGCCGGTGGTCCCGGGATTACGTTTGTTTGCATGGAAACTACTTTAGAGAGGTTGCTAACTCGTGCTCACCTTCATGCAATTTGGGTCGGGTCGGACAAGAACTACACCCTGTGTGGGCTCCATAGAGAGAGTTTGGTGCACCTATTCTTCACGTGCAGAGTTGCGAATGATGTTTGGGGACTGTTGGCAATGAGTCAAGGATGGGGTGAAGAGTGGCAATCCAAGTTGTCGGAGGACTGGATCACTACGTCATGGAATAAAGACTTGGAGGAGAACTTGGCTTGCATGGCAATTATGGCATCTACTCTGTGGATGCTTTGGAAGCAGCGTAATGCTAAGGTGTTTGGAGGCACTGTGATTCACGCTGACATGCTAGTTCGGTGAGCGGTGCAACTAGCTAAGGACAATGCAAAACAATACAAGCTGAGGAACAATCCGGCCAGGCCGCAGGCAACGAGGTGGGCACACGCAGCTAAGGGATGGGTCAAGGTCAATGTGGATGGAGCCTTCTCGAGTGGAGATCACCTTGGAGGGGCAGGGGGAGATCTCGAGTGGAGATCACCTTCTCGAGTCCGCCGGCGAGTCGGCACTATGAACGGTGAGACAGGCGGACTGCGACTTGCTACGAGCCACACTAATGTTGAAGTGGAGTCTGACTCAATGGAGTTAGTCCGAATCATGAAGAATATGGTCAGTTGTTCGTGGGGAATGAGGGGCTTAGTTGCTGAGTGTTATAGTTTACTAAGTTCTTTTGTAAATTGTTGTCTAAGTCATGTGAGACAAGAGGGGAACAAAGCGGCCGACTGGGCGGCCAAATGTGGAAAGCGGAGTTTGGAGACAGTTAGGCTAGAGCCGACGGACCCCATACCCTCGGAACTATGTAACCTTATTTTGGAGGAGGCCTTTATGCCTTCAGGCAGATAGGCCTAGCTTAATATAGCTTGCTATTAAAAAAAAAAGACTTGAAGATAGAATATTATTGTGAAAAAGATGGTGATTGCAATTTTTCAACAGCACTTGGTCCTTTATTTGAACAACTATATGGCCACCCTTTTTCTTTTTCTTTAGGAAAGGGTGGAAACTTTTAACTGGATGCAAATCTAAAGGGCTAAAGGCTTTTAAACGAGTTTAGATTTAACATCATTGGTTATACGGGTATGATTCATGTTTAACCATTCAAGTCGAAATAAATCCATATAAGTTAAACTAGTCGGGTTGTGTCAACTCGTTTATTACACAAATAACCCTGTTCTGACTTGAATATCTCATGCAAAATCAAATAATTCACGTAATGTGAATGGCCTACTTAATTTGCAAAATCTATTTATCTGTGGATTAATCGGGTTACATGGGTGACCCTTCTATTCTGTATAATAAATAAGTTATATTTGTGTTTAATATTGCAACTGGTTTGATAAACAAATCATATTTAATTTTGGATTTAGCCGGGGGATAAAAAATCTGTGTTTCAATATTCATTAAAATTGAGTATGGATATGAGTCTAATTTTGGCATTTGGAGAGACAATACCGTGGCATTCATAGACCAAAAAAATAACTATATGCAGCAAAGGTACTTAGACTTGATCAAATGATTCAGCCCGCCCATGCTTGGTTTGGACCGGGCTAAGCCCGGCCCGGCCCGAGCCCAAACTATCCATGGGTAGCAAGGGCCAGCCCTTTGCCCGTCCGACCCTGCTCGGAAGCCGGCCTGATTGGCCCCCAACTAGACCTGCCCGTTCTGCTAAAGTAATTTGCCCATTCTGCTACAGTACTTACCGTTTTGCTACCATTTTACATTATTTTAAGCACACATTTAAAAATTTTTAATTTATTATTATTATTATTTAAATGGAGGAACATAAATATTTTTTAAAAAAATAAGCTAATAATAAAAAAAATTAAAAATATCTAAAATATGGGTTAGGCCAAGTGATTGGTGATCTGGCCCAACGGGCTAGCCCGATCTCTCACGGGCCGATGGGCAATAACGGCCTACACTATTCTAGCCCGGCCCGAACCCAGCCCGACCCGAGTGATTGATGGGTCGAATCGTAAACAAATACTTAAGTCCGATTGATCCGAAAAGTCTGGCCCGTACTGCTCAAGCTGTGCTAATGGTTTAGTACAAAATCAAGATCTCTGTAACTTTATCTTCTTGCACTAAACTCCATGTTTTACTTATATGCATTCAAACATAATAATGCTAGCATTAATCCATCTTGGAAAGTGTAAGCACGTAGAGTTTTTGCAAGAAGCCACGTTCAAGGAAAATTATTGGAGATAATGGATAGTGTAAGGGGACTGACTTGCTTCAATTTTTTTATGAAACTTTTAAGATGAAGATGTTGTTGCATGGGATATACGAATGCCAAAACTCGTAATTAATTCAACTTATTTGTTGATACCAATATGACTCTTAGGATTCTTAGTGGTTTTGTTATATTACTCGTGACTCTTCGGATTTGCTCTAATGTACATGTAAATGGATATTTAGAAAGCTAATAGAATAGTGCTTAACTGGTTAAAGAAGCTCCTGTTGAATGACTGTACCCAGTTTTACATCCAAGGAAATACTTCACATCTCCATTTTACGGATGAATTATTATCTGGCATTACAAAAGAAATAAAATTGTAAAATTTATCTCTCTATAACTCCTAGTTTTTATGTGTATTACGATTTTACTCATGCTTATTAATATTCAAACACATCCGTTCCCAGGATTTTTTTCCCTTATTAACTTAATTTGATTGTAAAATTTACTTGACGAATTCTAACCAGAGGAACTAAAAATTCATGTCAAACATGTCCCAACTTATTTCTTTTCCACCAGGATAAACTAAAAGCGGCATTCGAGTGAGTTCGTATGGACTGTTGACTTTAAAGATAGCAAACGAGCAAAGTAAACAAAAGCTAATAGCACATAGTTGGCATTTTTCCAAGTGGAATTAAAGGAAGTACGCATTACAATCAATGGATCAAAGTTGAGGGAGAGAGCGCACGCGAGAAGAACATTGAAGATGTAAAGATTAATCAATGGAATATCAATCAATCTCTCCGAGTCCTCCTCGGATTCACAGTCTCCTATGGTTCCATTGCATTTTGAGGCTCTTACTTTTGCCTCACTTCCAACGATTGGAACCACACATGCACTCAGAATTATTAGGAGAGCTGATGAAAAGACCCAAGTATAGCTTAGTTCTCTCTTCCTCATCTCCACCACTCTCAGTCAGGCCTTTCACTTAAGAATTTAATTAGTAGTCCACCAGGGCTGCGGATTCCTTCATAGCTGCTAACAAAGATGGATCTACGGATAGAGAAAAATGTCAAACTAATATATATATATATATATATATATATATATATATATATCTTAATCGCCTACTATAAAAACATAAGGTTAACAGACAACAATGGTTTTTATTTTGGGAAATTAATCAAAAATATTTTATTTTAATTTTATTATCATTTACATTCTACCTTATCATTATTTATCATTCGACCAGTATTATCGGTTTAATCCTCAAAAACACCCAAATGTTAGTTTTGTTTTAACTTTTTAATCATACCCGAGTTAACTTAATCATAGATGTAAAATGACCAAAGTGCCCTCACTATCAATTCAAAAATATAAAAAATGAAAAAGATGAGCACGATGCGATTGGCCATGGCCAACCCGAGCACCGACTAGGCTAGGGTGGTCTTGTTCACGCGAAGCTAAGGTAGAGGAAAGAAGACTAAATAAGGCTTAGTATAGATATTTAAATTTTTTAGTTTTAAAGTTAATGAAATATTCTTTTAATTCAAGGTGTTTTAAGAAATAAACTCATAATGCAATGCTCTAATAATCAATATTGATAAGATAGAGTGTAAGCGATAATAAAAGCAAAATTCGTGATGTTTTTGACCAATTTTTTTTATATTTTATATATACTATCAACAATGGAGGAGGGATGGAATCACTGGATGATATAAGTTAAAATTCCTCCTTACTATAGTTGCTTTGAATTGTATATATAGAAATTACAGAATAATGTTGGATATGTGAAATTGCATAATAGGGCATAAATGATGAAGCTCGTTTGGATAGATATTATATCTAAGGATAAGAGTACGATATTCTCGAGCCACTCAGCTTGAATTTAAATTGCAAACATAAAAGCCTCATTTTGTTTGAGGCTAAAATTTCAAACTTGGTAGTTAGCCCTATTTTTTAGTCTTAATTATTTAAAAAATAAATTTAATTAGATATAAATATAATAAAAAGTTAATTATTAAATCAGTGTTTCTGAATTAATTGAGGAGGAGTTTCTAAACCCAAAACAAACACGGCCAAAATGGAAGGAGAACTGAGAATTATTGTCACGGGACGCGATTGAAGAGCAAGACAAACACTATAATTCCTTGGATAAGCTTTGTACCCGCCACCTTTCGTTCCAAAAGATAAAAACTTATGCCAACCACCAATCTTGTACCACTGCCTACAACATGTCGGATGCAATTGGACCACTATATGTATATATATATTAAGATTTATATTCTTACGAGCAAAGAAGAATGAAAAGATCCTAAAATTTACCACAAGAATTATCAGGTTATGTTCTG
Organism: Typha angustifolia; assembly: GCF_048772165.1. Classification (NCBI taxonomy): domain Eukaryota; kingdom Viridiplantae; phylum Streptophyta; class Magnoliopsida; order Poales; family Typhaceae; genus Typha; species Typha angustifolia. Next base: position 9,424,449 of record NC_133239.1, on the reverse strand, counting down.
TTAGCCAAAAACTTAATTACAATTCTTTTTACTTATTTGTAATTTTGAGTCTAAATTTATTTGATTGGCAACAAGAAGATTTTTTTATAATTTTACCCCTAACAAATATTAGAATAACATACGTATCTTTCTACCCACATCGTTCTATTAAGACAATCTTTCTCTCCCACCCTCTTTCATTATATCAACTTTAACCTTCATCATGAGGAATATAATCCTAATTATCTAAATTCTATCCTACTTAACCTCTTCTAAACTCTTTTTTCTCCTCCGTTATTAAGTAAACTTTTCTCAATCAATAGGTATGGTGAATCTATATATAATGGAGGCAATTGTAAGATGTTGCAAATTACTAAGAAAACAAAGTATAAGCAATTTAAAGTACATATTTATTTTTTTATGCTGATAATCCTAATGAGTTTGATCTTGAAATGAGATAACTTTGCCCAATTGATATATTCGACTCATTTATCGATGTTCAAAACAACAAAGACTTGGAATTCATATTTTCTCTATGCTCTAATTCATGTTTTGTGCTAAGTATATTTGTAAAGAGAATCTTTAAGTCATCTTTAAGGTAATCAACCATTTTTTTATATTATTTTTTGTGATGCACATTTATGAGAGGTAGATGATGCACATATTATATTATGACAATGTACATTTCATACTAATAATGTACATTTTTATCTTTCTGCATAAGAAATTATAGTAAGCAACCCACACTTTTAAACCAATGCATAGTATAATTTGATAATGCATAAGAAATTTTTGAAGAGTTTAATAATGAATTTATTTCCAACATTGGCACTCTGAAAATAAAGACTAAGGATAACATGTCTATATCAAATTTATATGTTGGACAATGGTTTTCATGTGCAGTATGAGTTCAAAGTATGACTTAAAATATATAGTCATGGGATGTTTTGAATACCAATCTGTGACATGTAAGCTCGATAAGGTAGTAGCCTGCTACAGTACTTCTGAATGTCATTATTGGATGATATAAACAAGAAAATTTAGAGAAGTTGAAAAAAAGGTAATTCTTAAGTATGCTATAATACTAATAAAAAAATCTTATAATATATGCTCTAAGAGATGAGATCTCTCGTACACTATCAATTATAAATATAATAAATAGAATATAAAAAGACAATCTCAAATATATATTTTTACGTAAAAAAACTCCAAACTAAATATAAAAACAAATGATCCAAACTCAGACCAAAATCAATCACTATAACTTATAGTAGTTACAGGAAGCTTATAGATACACACTATCTCTACGACTCAATATGTAATAATTTTGTTCGCTAGATTCTACGACACCCCGCTTTTTATGATAGATTTTTAAACTTCAGTGACCTTCGAGATTGATTATTCCAACTTAGTGACCCTCAAGATATAGTTGTTCGATATTTAATATACTATACTAATGGTTATGTAAATATTACGATAAGTTTTATAGTGGTGTTTCTACAACTGGTAGTTGTACTTTTTAGAAAGAAAAGTCTTTAATAATATAAATTCTTTAGATTTATTATAAAGTTGAATAGCATAACCTGTTCCCTTTTGACAATTAAAAATGAGCTATTTTCAGCTTGAAGAATAGTTTCGTAGGAATTCTGCTCGAAATTTGTTCAAACGTGACTTGATTCCGTTTGAACGTATTTTTCCTGAGAGCAAATTTTATCTAATATTAGAAGTCCGTTAGAACAGAATTTTTCTTCTGAGAGCTGATTTTACCTATATTTGAAATCCGTCCGAATAGAGTGCAGAAGATTCCTTTTTTTCGGTCCGAATTGTTTTCAAATTAAGATTATTTGAGAGCCTATAAAGGAGAAGCCTTGACTTCTAGTAAGTAATTAAATATTTTCCCTAACACCCAAATGTCACTGCACAAGTTAAAAGAAGCTAAGACTTGACTTCTTATATAAGGCTGGCTTTTTGTACATATATATATAAGGCTGGCTTCGATATGGACTGCCTGTCTACCTACCATTACTAACTACCATGCAAAGAAGGGCTGGCATATAACTTAATGTGCCACTGAAGACAAACCTATACGTACCTAATGCTGCTGCCTTGTTATACCCTGACTAAAGATTGCCTATGAGAAACTTAATTGCGGACATGAAGATGAATATTATTGTGAAAAGAAAATGGTGATCTTAATTCTTGAACAATCAAATTTATCTGCCCTTGAGTGAAATCATATGGACCCCAAACAAACTTGACAATATTAGGACATAAAATATGTGACTGTAATCTGACAGGCTAATATATACTTTACCTATTGATTCCCTTAATTCTTGACTAACCTTATTAATCCATTTAACTCTCATCAATTTATCTCGTTTATAACTTGAATAACCCATATAACTTGTTTATCAGGTTTAACCCAAAATATAACCTAAATAATCTATTTAATAATATACCTTCTAAAACGGACCTACTTATTTATTAAACGACTCACAGTGGCCACCCAAGGAAGATAACAATAAGCTCCTTTTGTGTTGATTTGAATTCGACTAGAGTCTCCTATCTAAAAAAAAAAGAAAAAAAAAAGAAAATTATCACGGTAAAGAGGAAAAGAAGAATTTATTTTTTAATAAATTTTCTAAATTGAGTTTTTTTTTGTTATGCGAGAGATTTTTTTTTTTATTATTCATGAGCTTGAAGGCTAGACTGGATAAAAGACCAACTCTCTCTAGATACAGAGACAGTTAGACCCCAGTGAACTTTTAGCTATCTAGTCTAGGCTTTAAACCATATGTGTGGCCAAACAATGGTTCATGAGCCTAAAAGCTAGATATGAACTAGATAAAAGACCAACCCTATCTAGATACAAAGGCAATTAGACCCCACCGAGCTTTCAGCTATCTGGTCTAGGCTTCAAGCCATATGCGTGACCGAATAATGGCTCTGAACTAAATGCCGCTGAGACCTGCTCCAAGCAGTTGCATTGTCAAGCTGTTCCTCTAAGCTAACTACACTATCGAGTCATCAACCGAATCGAGCCAAGCCACCAAATCACCGAACAATTTTTCTACAATATTATTTAGGGTTGAAGTTAAATTCATGACCTCTTTGATTATCGAGAAGGTACATACTAACTTTAGTGGAGTTGGTAAATTGAGTTTTTCCTTTTAAGAACATTCAATGACACTGCACTAGATAATTTTTGTACTTTAGGCTATGTTTGTACCTCCAACTATCCTTCTTTGGAATCCAACATTTTTACATTCTTGTTTCACAAAACTATGGAATGTTGAGGGTTTAGATTTGATTCATATTTATATCGATATTTATCTGGTTTAATCAAGATAAAATTGGAGTAGTTAAGTAGTTTGATAATCGATTACCTTTATTAGGTAGGGCTAAGGTTAAAGTTATGATAAATGGAATCACACATCAACCAACAATCAATAGGAAAGTAAGGAAGAGACAATGTAATGTGATTAGCCCATGAGATAACCTATCATGTAGATTAGTAATCCCCCCATCCAGTCCTCTTCCTTTGTATGGATTAGAGTGGATAAAGAAGAGGATAATGGAAATCCAATTAAATGGCTTGTCATGGGTAAACATGCATCTTAATGACTTGTTGATGGGAAAGTTACAATTCACACACTACATTTCATGAATTTATATTATTCAAAGAATATTCTATTAGATTTTTGTAAAATATTCTATTGGGTTTTACTTTTTATGTTTCACTCCTAAGAAATATTCTGTATTTGATATATATATATATATATATATATTATAATGATGTTCAAAATTCATCCAAACATAGGATGCGAAATGTAATTTTCCCTTTAGGATCTGGATCTAACCATCCACCACTTACAAGCCATTTCCAGAATTCAATTGAACTTTCTAGGACTTCCTTTTAATGTATAGAAATATAAGTTATCATTTAAGCTTAAGATTTTTAAAAATTTTCTTTTATCAACTTAAGCTTTCAAGTATTTAGTGCTGATATCAGAGCTAGCAAAAAAACCTAAATATGAAGAGAAGCGTCACGCAATATAAATGAGTAAAATTATTATGATCTCTTATGGAAAAAAGAAGTGAATCCTTAGGTATAGTCTAATATCAATTGAAAAAAAAAATATAATATATGACCTAGGAGATGAAATCTATCACATACTATTAATAATAAAATATAGATTAACGAAATGTGAAAATACAATCGCAAACATAAAGATTTTATGTGGAAAACCCCAAATCGGGCTAAAATATTACGAATCTAAACTCGGATCCAAACCAGCTACTAAAATATATAGCAGTTACAAGCTTACAGATCATTCACCAATCTCTATGACTCAATTTGTAATAATTTTGTTCGCTAGACCCCGTGATACATTGCTTTCCATGATAAGTTTCCAAACCCTAGTGATCATTGAGGTTAATTAAATGTAGATGTGTTGTGTTAGGTTTTTTAATTGTTGGCAATTGTAGACAAAATATTCTAAGTGTATTTTTTCATGTATATGAGCTTTATACAAGTCTAGAATATCTCTGGTTTGAAGAATTACAAGATTATTGGAGAAAAGCTGTTGAGTTCACACCGCGTTCACAAACGCGTTCGAACGGGGTGTGTTCACAAACGCGTTCGAACGCGGGTACTGCATTCACACAGACCGAGAGCTGCATTCACAAAAGCGTTCGAACGCGGGTACTGTGTTCACACAGACCGAGAGCAGCATTCACAAACGCGTTCGAACGCAACTTGAAGAATTCAAGCTGTCGCGTTCGAATGCACTTGGGCCCGTTCGAACGCACCTGAGATCAAGTCAGGCCGTTCGAACGCACCTATGAAGTTTGCAATTTATTGGATTTTCGTGAGTACGGATAAGACTTGGATTTGACTCTGTCTTGGAGATCATATATAAGGATTGTGTTGCCCTAACTCTAGGGCGGTCGAAGAAGCATTATTGAAGGAGACTTCTTGAGGCTACATCAGTTCTTCAACTAACAAGGCTCTTCTTATCTAAAAATCTTAATCTTTCGTCTTAAGGGCTATCTAGACGAAAGATCAATCTCGAGAGCTACTGAGGTTGGACTTCAATCATGAGAAGCAGTGAATCGTGGGTTCTAGCGAGTAAGACTGAGAGGAACAAAGTTGTTTGGATTGACGGGTTGTTTAGTGAGTCAGTCTTGTAACTGCTAATATTCTAGTGATTGGTTTTGATCCGAGTTTGGATCTGTGGTTTTTTTCCCGTTTGGATTTTTTCACGTTAAAATCTTGGTGTTCATCTCTGCTTTCGTTTTTAATATTTCTTTCGACTTTTACTTAAGCGAACGAGCGAGATCATTGCCTAGTGTTTAGATACATACGTGTGTCTAGAGGTTTTTTCATGTTGAGTTCAAAAAAAAATTCAGAATGTTCTATCTAAAGCTGAAAAATAATCTCCAATGACTTCCAAAAGATGATATCTAGATATCATCATCAACCCTTTTTTTTTGTTTAGATTAAAACTCATATATATATAAGGTAAAATATCAATTTAAAGATTCTCTAATGATTCTCTTAGAGATAAAGTAAAATGTTACTTTAAATATTCTCAATTGATTCTGTTGGAGATAAAGTAAATACCTCTTCAAAATTATTCACGATTTCTCTTTAGATATAAGATACATACCTCTTAGAGATAAGGTAAGCAAAAACTTCAAATAGATTTCATGGAGTAGCAAAATTTATGAAAATTCACGATAATTTTCGAACACAAAAGTGCCCCCATTCAAACGGCTTGGCTTAAGGTCTCTATATCTTCGAACGCTTGCTAGGGTGTGTTCAAGCACCTTGCGAACGACATGACTTATTTACTTTAAAACTCGAATATCTTCAAACAAAATCTTAGAAATACTTATGTCTATGAATTCTTTAACAATAAAATTAATCTTTCACTTTAATATTTTTCATCAAACATCTTATAACTTGTCATAATATATGCATATACTTATACATACAATCTAGACCGTTATATAAATAAAATTTTATTTTGAAACATAATTTGTCAATTATATGAGTACAAATAAAATCTTATAATCTCTCATCGGCAATTTATGACAAAATAGAATTTCTTAGAATACAAAGTGTCTACATATAATAATATACATATCCTAACTGAGCATAACATAAATTTTCTTTACTATAAAATCTTATACATAATTTTAACACTCATACCAAGTAAAATACATACGAGACTACAAAAATAAATTAAGCAACATCATTGATGCGTTAGTTGACATGTCACTTATTGAAATTTATTAGCTTTTCTAAGAGACATATTATGCTTTCGTTGGAAAACCTAAGGATCATGGTCTGGTTGATCTCACTCTTCAGCTGCTAAGAAAATATTATTCCTACCAAAATTTGGTGATTGGGAAATCCATAAAAGATTTTTGAGGATGGGACACAAAATTACCTCTGGATCATGTGGGGATCTATAAGTTAATTAATTAGTTAACACTTTTTCTTAAAATTCTTAGATGTAAGCATGCATGTAAATGAAAATATTGTATTAGAATTTTCTCTAGAAGTACTAATCCTAAGGTAAGTTATCCTTTCTACGATCCTTTTGGTCCTGTAATATAGTATTATGATTAGCAGCTTATGTTAATCAATTAGCCATTCTTTCTAGGATCCACTTTGTCACATTTCTTCTCATGGAAGTCCAGCACAGTAATGTCGTTTGATTCATCGGTGCATTCACGAAACCTCCACAATTGTCCATAGTTACCGATAAGCTTTCTATCGTTATTAGTTTGTCTTTCATGCTGGGTAGCTAAACATAGATCGAGAACGAGTATAGAATATCTAGACCCTTATGTAGAGGTGATCACTGGCCAGGTTTCGAAAGCCTCTCATTGCCTGGGGAAATTTGAATTATTCCATTTCTTGATTGCAAAAGCAATTATTAAAGTTCCATCTGCCTTCATGACTGGTGATGGGATTTTCTTGTATATTAATGTATGATTTCAATATGATGGTTGTTCAACACTTACAACATTCCATAGTATGTGGATGCAGATATGAAGGAGAAATAATATGCCAATGGAAAAATTCTTAGCTTGCATATGATCCCTAAGATCTACAGCACAGTTACATTCTTGAAATACACCTCATTTGCCTTTAAAAATAATTCTGTTCTAGTAGATATAAGACCTCTTATAAGTTAATTTCCAAGCTATTGGCTATTAGACTGAAATCATATCTTGAGGATATTATCTCTCTTACTCAGAATGCGTTTGGTCTGGGGCACCAGATAGTTAACAATTATGTTCTAGCGCAAGAGGTCATGTAGTACATGAAAACTTTTTCAAACAAGCAGGGATTCTTTACAATAGACTAGTCCAAAGCCTTTGATCGAAAGAAGTGGAATTTTATGAAAACTTCTTTAAGCAAGCAGGAATTCTTTACAATTAAGGCGGACAAGTCCAAAGCCTTTAATGGAACAGAGTGGAATTTTATGTGTGACTGCTTATCTCTCCATTGTTTTTCACCAAGTTTTATGCATTTGATCTTTCAATTCATATCAGCATCTCGATTGTTGGTAGATATTATGGAAGCTAAGGAGGTAATTTTAAACCTACTAGAGGACTTTAACAATGTTGCCCTCTCTCTCCATACTTATTTATCTTAGGAGCTAACTATTTGACAGTTCTTCTTGACTAGGGATTGCGCACAAAAGCCATCTCGGGTATTGAAAAGTCAGCCATACATTTTAGTAAATATACACCCGATGTTATGAAATCTGCTATTATTGCTGCTCTTCATGTAACGGCAATACTGACTACGGATAGATATCTTGGCTCACTACTCATTTTTCCCAGGTTGAAAACTTTGGCCTTTCATTTTGTGTATGAGAAATTACAAAGTAAACTAGCCACTTGGAAGATTATGCTTCTTAGCTATGCAAGAAGATTAACCCTTATAAAGTCGGTCTTATTTATAGATAATTTACTACTATTTGGTAGGGCCACAACAAAGGAGTCCAAAAACTTAAAGGAGCTTCTAGACTAGTCTTGTTTATTTTCGGACAGGCTCTTAATTATGAGAAGTCAGCAATACATTTTAGTAAACATACACCTAATGTTATGAAATCTGCTATTATTACTACTCTTTATGTAAAGGCAATGCTAACCTTGGGTAAATATCTTGGCTCACTACTCATTTTCCCTAGGTTGAAAACTCTGGCTTTTCATTTTGTGTATGAGAAATTGCAAAGCTGACTAGCTACTTAAAAGATTATACTTCTTAGCCATGCAAAAAGATTAACCCTTACAAAGTTGGTATTATTTGTAGATAATTTACTACTGTTTGGTAGAACCATAACAAAGGAGGCTAGAAATTTGAAGGAGCTTCTAAACCAGTATTGTTTATTTTCGGATAGGCTCTTAATTTTAAAAAGTCAGCCATACATTTTAGTAAACATACACCTGATGTTATGAAATCTACTATTATTGCTGCTCTTCATGTAAGGCAATGCTAATTTTGGATAAATATTTTGGCTCCCAACTCATTTTCCTCAGGTTGAAAACTCTGATTTTTTATTTTGTGTATGAGAAATTGCAAAGCAGACTCGCCACTTAGAAGATTATGCTTCTTAGCCACGTAGGAAGATTAACTCTTATAAAGTCGGCATTATCTTCCATACTGATTTATTTCATGTCCACTAATTTTTCCTCTAAAAGCTTGTTCCAGCAATTGGATAGTGTTCTTAGAAACTTCTGGTGGAGTGGCACTTCAAAGTGTTCTCTTTGTCTATGTAGGTGGGAGGTCCTTTGTAGGAAGAAAGATCATGGTGGTCTAGAATTTGAACAATGCTCTTATATTTAAGATGGCTTGACCCTTACTAAATAGAAATAGTCTCTGGACAACTATTCTAAAAGCTAAATATTTTCATGGCTGTTCGTTTTGTCATGCTACTCTAAAGCCTTATAGTTCTTGGGCTTGGCAAGCTATATTCCAATGTCGAGATATTCTACAATGTGCAACTCTATAGGAGATTCATTCTGGGGAAACTGTTAGTATATCTGAAGATCATTGGCCTAGGGGCTTTAATCTCTCATATATCCCTTTACTGAATGTTATTTCAGTCAAGGAGCATCTGAGAACACCCATGGGGATTGAGATCAGCCACTAGTTTATTTTAGTTTTCCTACTATGCTTACAGATAGGATTTTGAGTCTTCATATTCGTGCTGCTAATACATCAAGTGCTGACAAAATCTATAGATGCATACTCGGTCTGGTGTCTTCAATGTGAAATCAGCATGCCACCTCATAGTAGAAGGTAACTGATTTTCCTCCTCTTTGATTCAGCTTAAATCATTGTGGCATGCCATTTGGAAGATTAATAAGTGCATAAAAATGCCCTTATAAATATTTAAAATACTAGCTGAATTGTTAAAATATAAGAGTCTTTTTAATTGTTTAAATAGGTTTCTCTAAATTCATGTTTCACTTTATAAAATACTAAATTATTGATTAAAAATTATATTTTAATACTAAAATGAAGTTGCAAAAATTAGAATTTTCGAGCCATAAACATGTTGGATGCATTAGCCTCCCACCACGCCACCAGCCCACGCATGCAAACACACGCCTGCGCTCGCAGCAACCCAGCTCTCACTCGCCACGTGCGCCAACATGTGCCCACGCTCGCAACGACCCGGCCCACCAACCCACTCGCCAACTGGTCCACACGTAGGTCATCTGTATCCAGTCTGATTGCACCGAATTTGCGCAACTTACAAAATAATAGATCTGATTGCCGCTGACGTCATCGCTTACATCAGCGCGTGCAAAATTGACATATGTCCTTGTTGCACAAATTTCGTGCAACTGGCCAAATAGCAAATCCTAAAATAATAATTTTTGAAAATTTTCTAGAAAAAAGGATCTGAAAATTATATAGAAAATAAGATAAAAGAGAGAAACAAAAAGAGTGGAAGGAAAAGTAAGAAAAAAAGAAAAAAAAAAAAGAAGAATAAGAAGAAGAGAGAAGCTACCAAGAGTAGCTAATCATACTAGCGCTGCTAGGGGATGCATCTTCCCTATTTAGGTTATTTTCTATTTTATTTTCAATCTTGTAATTTTGAAATACTTATATAAATTTAAAGGTTGATTTATTCTATCTCATGATTTATATATCATGATAATTATATAATTGACATTTATATAATTATATCTAGATAAGTTAGTTTCTATTTAGTATTTTTTATCCTCTACTGTATTATTGCCTTTGGGTACATCGTCGACCTTGGGCTAGGCTAAATAGAAGTAGCAACATGTTTAGTAAGTGATGAAAAGACCAATGTTTTGAAAGGCGGCCGCGGATGGCGCACGGTCACCCCACCGCCTAGCGCCTAGGCGGAAGGCGGGCGACAAGACGGGTGACAAGACGGTCTAGCATTTTTAATATAAAAAAATTATAAATAAATAAATAAACATATATAATATACATAATCACAATTCACAACCATAATAACATAAATACATAAATAGCAACAAGTTCTAAAATAAAATACTAAATAACATAATCACAATTCACAACCATAATAACATAATCACAATTCACAACCACAATAACATAATCATAATTCACAACTATAATAACATAAATATATAATCAAAGATTCAAAATTATCACAACCATAAGTTCCTAGCAACAAGTTCACAATCATAAGTCATAACAAATAATATGATAAAACATATCAAAATCATAAGGTCCATAACAAATAACATATAATCAAAAATTCAAAATTATCAGGTTCATAACAAGTTCACAATTATAACATAAAGGCCATCTTCTAATCTTCTTCACAATCTATGGGTGGAACTTCATCTACCAAAAGATTATCATCGGAATCATCATCAAATTCTAGCTCAACATCATCCTCATCATCTGTTTCTTCATCCGACCCAACTAATTGCTCATCTAGAGAAGTGGAAGGAGTAGCTTGAGTAGATCTAGTGCTCCTCCTTGATCTTAAATATTCTTCGACTCTTGATGCTTCTGTCACCATCTCCCAAGTTAACCCTTCACTTGGAAAGACCTCTTGCTCTACATGATCATTATCCAACCATTCCCTTGCATTATTTCTTTCTTTTGAAACGACTGGATCCTTCTCTTTCGCTATCTTTCGATCCTTCATTCTTGCATTAAATTGTACATAAACAAAATCATTTAGCCTCTTCACTTTCAATCTATTTCTCTTCTTTGAATGAATTTGAAATCATTAAATCAAAGACTAAATCAATTTGATAATAAAATTCATCAATTTAGCTTAATCAATACAATGATTAATGATATATTACCCATTCAAAGGAGCTCCAATTTCTTTCACATCCTGAAGAACTACATATTAAATTAAGAATCTTAACCGCCACACATTTTAAATAGGGGGCACCGGCTCCATATACACTACCAATGAGCTATAACCATAAAAATTAAAAAGTAACTTAATAACATACAAAGAATAAAACTATAAAAGACATATTTTACACTTTTACAACATATGCTAATTAATAATTATTATATGGGTTGAATTCATCATTATTAACTTCTCTTGTTAATCTTGCTTGTGGTCTCCTAAATATCCCAGTGGCATCCTTATATGCTTTCATCTCCACATTTGAAATGTGAACTTGAATGGCTTGATGTGGATAAAAGTTCTCAATACAACTAAGAACGCCATCCATTACATTAAAGTCAGTTTCCATCTCATCCAAATCTCTATAAAAATAGTATGGATTTAAGTAATATGCAGCAGCATGGAGATGTGTATCAAGCTTTCCATTTGCATAGTGATCAATTGCATCTAAAAAGGGTTTGGAAGATGTCTCATTATTATTAAAAATATTCTTTATTTCTTTCTTGACATCTTTCAATCCACCATATATGAATCTCATTGGTGGCTTTCTTTCACCATTAACAACTCATAGCAACTTCACCAAAGGAGTGAATACTTTAACTGCTAATGACACTTGCCTCCAAAATTGGTTATTGAGTATAGTAGAATAAACCTATTTTCCTTTCGCAATCTTTTATCAATTGCAACTTAAAAATTCATCGGAAGTAAACATAAGCCTTAATTTTTCTTTCTTCTCCAACAGACTCTATAATGTGACAAATGGAGTGGTAAATCTTGTAACCCCGCGTCTCACGATCTCCCTTTTTTATGTAAACTGACGCATCAAATTCAATGTTTTGTGATGTCCATAAATAAACACAGTGATTTTCCTTCCACGTTCAATTGAACATTTAATCCTTCTTTCCTTTGATATCATCTCTAACATCAAATCTATATAGTAGGCAGCATAAGATATCCAATATATACGAGGATAATTTTGCTTTAGCAACCGTGCAGCTGCTAAATTTGCAGCAGCATTATCAGTCACAACTTGAAGTACATTTTCCTCTCCCACTTTCTTGATACCCTCAATAACAATATTGTGAATATATGTGAATCTTTAGAACAATCAACTAAACGTAGAAAACTAACCCCCAGCTCACAATTGACACATAAATTCATAATGCTTCTTCCTTTTCGATCTGTCCAAGCGTCAGTTAAAATGGAGCAACCATTTTTCTTCCATGTAGCTCTATGGTTCTGCAAATCATCATTTGTTTTAGCCACGTGCTTCTTCAAAAGTGGCTCACGTAACTCATGTATAGTTGCCGGCTTGAACCCCGGACCACACTGACCAACTGCTTCCATCAAAACATGAAATGATTTATCAGTAACAGCATTAAAGGGAATGCCACACTCTATCTCTTTGTTCTTTTACAAAAGTATCTTTTATACTTGTCGGTACCATCTTCCCTCACTCTCTAATTGAAACTTCTGGATCAATAAATGTGTATTTGTCTAAAGAACCTCTACTTCTTGGCCTTTTAGTTTCAACTTCTAAAATTTCTAGATCTTCCTTTTCTCCAAATATATTTACTTCTGCTCTCAATTCTGCTTTCTCTTTTGATTTATCCTCCTTTCTTCTTTTGTTTCCCTCTATATGCTCTTTAATAACCTTTTTTGCCTCATCTGTAGCTTTTGGACAAGGCGCAACATCACCTCTAACATGAGCAATATGCTTCTTGAATCTACTAATTCCTCCCTTAGTAACCTTCCCACAAAATCTACATTTTACCGTGTTGGCATCAATTTTATTTGGAAGGTATCTATATTGCCACCCTAGATCATTGGAGCCAACAGGCACAAAAAATTCAGATGAAGTTGACCCAACCACAGACGGTGTTTGAGAGGAATTAGTGGTCATATTTGACTACCTGTATTCTATAATGAAATTGGGCAAAAAATAAATATGATTGATAATTCATAATTCACATTTCAGACTTAAAAATAATAATTAATTACTGTTTTACCTCCTCCAGTAAAACAGATAGTAAGATATTTAGTTATTTACTAATTATTGATTACTAATTTACTCTCTAGTTAATACTTAATAACTTAATCTAGTAATTCACTAATTCAAGAGAAAGGCTAGAAACAGATTAACACTAAAAGTTAACTCACTATTAAATCTTAATCTATAATCTTAATTTCTGAACTAATTAGAGGAATTAAGAAATAAGAAACTGAGAAAAACATATTATCAGATAATTACTGAATTAATTTCTGAATCAAATAATTAATAATCTTAAATCTTAATTAACAGAATTAGAGAAAAAATAGAAGAAATGAGGAACTAAGTAATAAGAAATAGAGAAAAACTGAAAAACATATTATCACTTATCAGATAATTACTAAATTAATTTATGAATTAAGTAATTAACAATCATTAACAGATTACTAATTAACATTTCAAGTATTCAACATATTAGCAGAATAGCAGATAACTACTTCAATTAATTTCTAAATTAACTAGAGGAATTAAGTAATAAGAAACACTGAAATAGAGAAAAACTGAAAAAGATATTATTAGATAATTACTAAATTAATTTCTGAATTAAGTAATTAACCATCATTAACTAATTAACGAACATATTATCATTATTATCAGATAATCACTAAGTAACTAACAGTGTTAAGATTTAACTACTTTAGACAGAATTAAAAATTAAAAAAAATTTAACTACTTCGGTGTGAGAGATAGTGAAACTGTGAGAGAGGAGTGAGAGAGAGACAGAGGAGAGAGTGAGAGAGAGTGAGATTGTGAGAGAGAGTGAGAGAGAGGGGCCCGTACCTCTGCAGCGATTACAGACGTAGTGAAAGTGGGCACAGTGAGAGAGAGGGCACAGCGAGAGAGAGCGCAGCGAGAGAGAGATGGCACAGCGAGAGAGAGATTAGGGATTTAGGGATTTTAGTGAGAGAAAGAGAGGGCGTAGCGAGCAGCAAGAGAGAGAGAGAAGAAATATTAATGGTTAATGGTTTGGTTAGTTTTTTCAGTAGATATTGGATAATCTGATCCACTACCGCCAAACCCGATAAGGCGGGTTTGGCGAGCCGAAGCGCCATCCCGCCTTATCGGCCCGCGCGGCCTGCTAGCACTTTTTAGCACTCAGGCGGCCCGCCAATGCGGCAAACCGCCTTCTACCAGCACCAGGACGAGTGGCGGGGCGGCCGATGCGCCGCCTCGCCATGGCGGCCGCCTTTTCCGCATTTCAATACATTGGAAAAAACTGATAAAATTGATTTAGATTTTCTTCTATATTATAATGCTAAATCATCCGATTTGGGGGGTTTCGGATGTAAAACCTCTAAACTGAGTTATAAAGATTGAATTTAAAAACAGATAAAACTAAATATTCTGAGAGAATTCTGATGCCTAGTCACTCTCTCTTCCTGATTTATCTTACTTGCTTTTTAGTTTATTTAACTTTTTATAAACACTCGTAATCTATGTTATATCTCCTTGTATTATTTTAGTAAACTCTTTACAACCATCTCCATGCTGATTCGACAACCTTATTCTGTACTACAAACAACTGTTGTACTTATAGGATATTTTTTAGCGTGAGTCAATGACAATATTTTCGACCGAGATAGTGTTTATGTTGAGGTGTCTTGCAAATGCTCTTTTGACAAGAGTATCTGTCTATAAGAGGATTTCAACAATTGATGAATTCTATCCTTGTCCCTCATGCTATGAAGAAATTATCACTCATTTTCTCTTTGGATGTAATTTTGCCAAAGTTATTTGGTTTGAGTTTGGCTTTCGTTGGCTCCATTGTCTGATTTCCTTCGCTTCTTGGTTAGAAGAATTTTATTCTTCTTGCAGAAGTGATCCATTCTCCACTATTTTCACTATATTATGGCATATTTGGATTGCTCGGAATGAGCATATTTTTCAGCATAAATCTTGGTCTCCTGAAGAAGTTTTGCTAAAGATCAGAATTTGTCTCCCCAAGGCTACACCGATTTCCAATGAGCCTACGGTCCCCTCTCACTGTTCAGTGACCAATATTTACTCGCCTACCTCTGTAGATCCAACATCCTTTTTTTGGGTGGACGTGAGCTAGAGACATGGAATCGATGTGGGGTTGGGTATATACCTTTGATTGAACGGTGCTCGGAGTATTAAGCAACATATTTATCTTCCACTATGTGCATCTGCCTTGGAAAGGGAAGCTCAAGCTCTTCTGATGGGATTTCGACTTTGTTTAGACCATCTTAAAGATAGCAAATTGATCTTAATTTCAGATTCACCTGAAGTGGTATATGTTGTTCACTCTGCTCAGGAGGACATCCCTTGGACTATCCGGCCTTGGATCTTGAACTGTCTTACAATCTTATTCACAACTTACAACTTACAATCTTATTCACTAGCCATGCAAACAATTTAATTGTGCATGTGCTAGCCTGTTATGCTATTTTATTTAAATCTTGTATGGTGGAAGCTACTCCTCATAGTAGCTAACATTCTACAGCAGTTAATGAATGCTGACTACGGTCTTTCTGAAAAGAAAATGATAATGAAAATAAAATACTTGAGTGTTTTTGATCAATTCCTTAGGAAAAAGTCATTGAAGAGCATTTTAGATTTTTTACATCTATAATTAAATTAACTAATGTATATAATTATACAGGGTATATTTGAGAATTAAATTCATAATGTAACGTCGATCGATAAATATTAAATAGATAGGATGTAAATAATAATAAAAACAAAATACTGGGTGTTTTATTATGAATCCCCTCCACCCGAAGCAACCCAAACAAATCATTTCAAATTATTTCATCGCATCAAACAACAAACAAGAAGCAAGCCTTCGCTCAGCGGGTCAGTTATGCAGACCACAGAGGCAGTTCTGTTGGCCTACATATGCTGCAATACAAGCAGATGGGATCTTTCCGTCCTGGTACCAGGTTGCACGCTTTTCAACCAGTTCATTTAAGAAATAATCAAGCTTCTCAATGGTGGCATTGGGCATCACTACCACATGAGCAATGTTCCCCTCGCAAGCAAGCTGCCACCGGCGGATAAAACCCTCGTCCTTTGGCCTCTCAAATACCACAGTGCTACTAAGCTCATTAAGCATGGCACCAATTCCTGCTCCTTTAAGACGATCTTTTAGATAGTGTGCATTTCTCAAGCACTTTTGGACTTCCTTCTGAAACCCTCTATAGCCTTTCTTGTTCAGTGTGTACCAGAGGAAGATAGGGGCGTGCCCATTTCGGCTTCCCATGATGGTGGCATCCCTAGACGCAAGATACTCCACATTACTCGATAGGGCATTGATGTGCTTCGATCTTGTTATTTGCACACCGCAAGGCATAGGGCATCCGACGAACTTGTGACCTGACACGCTGACACTGCCGATGGGTTTCTTAAATGTTACCTTGGGGGCCTGTCAATAAATCAACATGATAAATTAACCGTTCTTAGAGGTTTAGTATCACAGAAAGTCATCATAAACCCACTGATAATGATGCACCCTTCGTTACACAAAAATCAAGAAGTTTGGGTATCTGTAACATGGGATGAAGGAGATACAAAAAAAAAACAAAATGAAAAAGAACTTACACATTTAACAAATGGCATCATCAGCCCAAATAGAGCACCATCACAGTGAATATAAAACCGATCTCGAAAGCCATTTTCTTCAAGTGTTCTGATCACGAGGTCAAGATCATCAACCGCTCCCTTCACCGTAGTTCCTGCAGGCAGAAAAGATTAGAAACGAAGACTTAACATATAAGGAAACAAGTGAACGGTAAAATATATGAAGAATCGCTCACCAATATTGACATTTATGATGGCCGGTTTCTCTTTGTTTTGAAGAAGTTTGGTCTGAAAGTCTGCACAATTAATCTCACCGGAGACCATGGTGTCTACCTTGACACATTCGATTCTATACATTCTCGCTGCTTTGAAAACTGAGTAGTGGGACTCGCGTGAGGCATATAGAATTCCATTAGGAAAGACTTCCCTCCTGCACCCACAAATTGCAAAGCATAACTGAGATACATTCAAGATATAATAAAGTACTACTTTAGATTTATTACCAGTAAACTTTCTATAATGTCCTTTGTCCACTAAACTTTCTACAATGTCCTTTCTATTAAGTTAAATAGCCAAGTAAGATTACTGACCCAACAAGAATACCATGCAAATTCCCTTCTGTGCCACAGTTTGTAACGTAACCCCAGTATTCATGTTTTTCTAGTTCCCAAAGACGAGCAAACCAATCTAAGACACCGACTTCAAACTGTCTGGAATGGACACCATAGTTGCTCTCGATGAAGGGATCACCAAGGTTGTTGATGGAGAAATGCTGCAATTGGGCGAGAGCGCCGTAATCAAAGTCTAAATTGAATGGGTAGCCTACAGAGATATCACGGTTAAACACACAGAAGATTAGACAACTGCAACGAAATATTGCATATCAAAAATATTTGATGAAGCATGGTAACCTGAACTTTGAGAGGGATCAATTTTATGACATCAATATCACCAGGAAGTATAACTATTAAGTTAGATTGATTAAATGAACACACTACAAAAAGATTTAGTTCAGATAACTACATACATAAACTCTTCCGAAATTTAAGTAGGTTAGGATAATTAATCATTATATAGTAATATGTTTCATATTTAGATATTTTTAATAGACCCATTCTCAAACAATCAAACTCACTTTGCCCTAACACAATCAATCTCCCATCATCCTCTATTAAGCGATGACACCAAGGTAGCGACGGTAGCACGCAATAGGTAACTTCTTTTCTTCTATTTTTCTCTTCTCTTTCTTCTTTACTTCTCCCCTTTCACTCTTGGTGTCGACAGATGACAACCGCCAACTTCTCTTTCTTCCCTTTGACTCAGTTGTTTCCTCTCCTCTTCCCCTCTCAACGTTGGCAAGCATGTAGAATAGCTTCCTTGCACTATCTTAATTCATTATTAAATACTAATTAGGTAGTTAGAATATTAAATTGTGAAGTGGCAATTACTATAATATTGTAATTTGTTATTGCATGCTTACTGCTTATGGTTGTGAATTATGAATTATGATTATATTATTTAATATTCTAGTATAGTACACTGTTATAAAATATAAATATATATTCAAATTTTTATATATAAAAATATATTAGACTGTCTTGACTTTCGCCTTCCAATGCCAACTTTCGATATATATATATATATATAGCTTGTGACTACCGTAGAAGATATGCCAGATGCTGAAGCATCGTAGCTGTGCGACGCGGAGAACAGCAATATTTTTTCTATAGCGGTCAACATAGAGGTTTTATTTGACTCACTATCTTTACACTGTCAAAACTCGAAAGAGCTCACTTCAACCCCACCTGGGTCATGATTCTCACATGATAAAGACTTTTGGAATGGAGTAGAAATTCTATACCTTCTCACTGTAATGTACTTGCATCGTACTGGAAACAAGATTCATTTTCTGCAGTCCTGTTCAACTTATAAAGGCAGTGTGCAGTACTCAACAAGTCAAGTAATATCCTTACGCAAATTTAGTCATCTCTATCTACAAAATTAACTGGAAATGTAAGCTTCATTCCAAACAATGCAAGAAATGTTGGATTATTATACCCAAATGATGCTTGGTCCTTTCCAGGAGAGATTTCCGGTATCTCGCCAGCACGCTCGTCATATACGCCTCCCTCTCTCCGGTGATCTCATCGTCGGCATCGGGCTCCTTAATTGTAAAGCATATTGTGTGGACATTCCTCCCTAAAACGATCTCACGCCTCTTCGCACTCCCCTCCTCACCTACCCCATTGGATTCAGCCGGCAACGGATTGGCAATCTCGTCCGGGTCGTAAAATTCCTCCGGCAAAAGCTCCCCTTTCTCGCCCAGATAAACGAGCCCATTCCTCAGGCTTCCCACCATGATTTTAACCTAAATCCAGCAAGTAAGCGACGGGAAAATTCGAATAACAAAAAGCGAAAAAAGCTGTGGCGATAGAGAAGGAGAGGGGAGATGCTAGAGAGGGAGAATGGTGACGGCGCGAAAGGAGGGAGCGAGTGAGGTGGAGAGGGTTTTAGTCTCATTCTCTTTATAGAAGAACGGGGATGAGATCAGAGACGAGAGAGCTCGGTTACACGTTCTTGACGTGCGGGCGAGCTCGGTTAGATCGATTTTGGTCGGATAGAGAAATCCGACCAGAACAACGTGCGAAAAACTTTGCAGCCGTACGTACGTGGGAGCCGTATCCACTTATTTTTTCAAATCGAGAATAAAAGCGTAGAGTAGACAATGTTACACATGATATGATATTTATTAGGAATTTTTACAAATCTCGGTATATATTTCACTTATTTTTTGATTCACACCCTGGTTCTAAGGATTTTATAATCCAACTTCTCATTTTTTTCTATAATTCTCATTTAACACTTTGATATTATTTTAACTATTTAATATCAATCTAATTACTAAAATACCCCTACCATTTGTCCATTTTCTATATCCCGCCATCATTATCCCCACCTATCTCCTCCACCATCGTCATTGCCATTGTCGTAGTTGCTGCTGCCGCCCTCCTCCTCCTTCTCCTTCTCCTCCTCTTCTTATTCCTCCTCTTTTTTTGGCAAGAGAAAAATAGGATGAAGATAGAGATAATTTAGATATTTATAAATTATTTTATATATTATAATAGAATATTATTTTTCTAGTACCGTCTAAGTTAACCCAGAGTATTAAATGATAAGATCTCCAACTTTCAGATATCTAACTTTGGTATTCATGACTTCTCTAGATTTGGAATCTATCTGCAGCGAAATGAAGGGTTAATCCGAGAAGATAAGGAAGACTGGTTTAGTTGATTTGTTAGAGTTTTTAATTTAGTTGTTTGGGTCACTAGGGTGAGCCTCTATAAATATAAATTTATGGAGAAAATCTAATTGGAAAAAAAGGGAATCTTGTCATTGTGCCTTTATCTCCTTCTCAACTGTCTTTAGCAATTGGCGCCTTCTCTCACATCCTTTCTTCCCTTACCCAAGTCTATGGTCGGCATTCTTTAACTCCTAATCCTCCTCTTCTACAATAACTTCTCTCCTTTCATACTAAGGAATTAACTAAGTACCTGTCTAGCCATTGAAGGGCTATCAAGCTAGGTTTATCTGACCTTCGGTCACTATTTGATCGATATCTCAAGATCTCACCATCCAAACCCTACGATCTTAGATTCGTCAGAAAGCTTTTTCAAGGGCGACAACATATCCAAAACTTAGGAAGATCTAATGATTATATTATCCGTAGTTTTCTTTGAAAGTTACATCTTCAATCTAGTCTATAACCATTATGGATCGGATCAAACCGGTTCGTAATAGTATTGTACATTTTTCTTTGATAGACATAGGCTTATAAGTAGACGAAGAAATTGAACTCATACTTCAAAATTCAATTTGGCGAATGCAATTCAAATTTGCTTAATGGTCTCTAATCACCTTAGAAGGAAAAAAAAAATGTTAGAATGATTATAGTGTTAAAGGAACATAAAAAAGCTAACGAATTCTAATCATCTTTATTGGTAGAATTTGCACTCTTGTCTAAAAAATACTCATCGAAAAAATAAGAGAAGAAAAATACAAAACTAGAGTTTGAGGATCAAGCCTCTGCCCTATCAAAAACTCAATCTACTACAAAATCCCAATCATTGACGATTAGACATTTGCCCCATCATGTCCATAATGCTATAATGAGCAAAAGAGACTTTATTGTGCAATTCAGAGGAAGTGGACTGTTATTACAAAATGACATTTATTTCTGTCTTTTGTTCTTTTTTATGTGACTTGCTTTTTATAAAATTATTTATTTTTATTTTTCATTAGCAATTCTTTGAACTCAGTGATAATGTTCTACGTGTCTTTCTAGGTTGAAGATAGAAGGAAGATGAGTTTAAACAACAAATATTAATTAAGGTTTGTCTAAGGTTTGTCAAGTTTTGGTATTTTAGTTATTGACTTAATTTTTTTTCTATTAATTTGCAAACTTAGAGCTTTGAATCTAACCTATTCCTTTTTTTTTGCATTATATAACACGTTATCAAACCTATTATATAATGAGCATATTCTCCTTTATGTCTATTTATTTACTATAATCCAAATTAATTATACATGTCATATATTTATAATATTAGCTGACTCAAAATGAGCAAATAGATTAAAAGAATAATCGTAGTACACGGTTTTGATCATATTAATTGTTGGTTATAAATATCTAGTTAACATTTAGTCTTTTTAGAGGAAAATGGTTGATGTTTCCTTGATTGGGAAAGATTAGCCTATCCAATAATTGTCATTAAAGTTACTTGTGATCAAGCTATTTGAAACCCAATATATTTTTCACTTGGTTTCTACACGCAGCCATATTTATAAATACAATATTTAGTCATCAAATGGCACTTGCGGCCCAATTTATTTCTTTTTAGATGAGGCTTGAACAGGTGTTCACCTCACTACGGAACCCAAAAGGAGGGTGAATTAGGTTTATAAACTAAATAAAAAGATAAAAAATATGCAAGTATAAATATAAATTGTAATAATAATGAGAAATTTCAAAGCTTTATATAAATTAAGAGAATGCAAATAGATAGTTTTATGCTATGAAAACTTAAATGAAATAAATAAATAAAAGAGAGAACATGTCACTAAGATATATAGTGATTGGAATAATGCCTACATCCATTCCTCGGGGTTTCTTTTTTGAGAATTTTCTATGCACGAAAAAGTATACACCACTAGCTTCTAAGGTGCTAACAACCTTTATACGAGATATATCCCTTAAAATCTCTTCTCTCAAAATAACCATTGCTTTGAATCAAAAGTCCACCGACTTCTTTGAAAAGATCTACCTAAAGATTATCTTACAAAACAGTCTGTTGATCCACACAACTTTATTTAATTTAGTCTTATTTGGTAGAGCCCACAATTCATTGCTTTTCATAATTAATCTCCAACCTTAGTAATTTTCAAGATTGATCTTTCGTCTTAGTGACCCTTAAGATGAAAATATTAATGTGTAAAAAATGAGACGAACCTTAGTCGGTGAAAGAAGTTGTTTCTTCAAAATCTTCACTTCATAAGCAATAACCAACATCCCTAGGATTAGGGCATTTAACCCTTACATACCTTATAAAGATAAGGCCAAATCCAAGTCAAATTAAGTCTCAAATAACCCCAAATTTGCAAGTTATGTGGGGGTATTCGAATTCGGTCTGAGTGAGTGCGGTGATTTAATATCCTAAGTGTGTTTGAACGCTAAATATACATCTCTGTATGTGTGAACGTACAACAAACTTTTCGAGTGTATTCGAGTGACAAAATATGCATCTCTATATGTGTAAACGTACTGCGAATGCAATGATTTTTGAGCTCTAAATCTCAAAAATCTTTAGTCCAATATTATCAAAACTTGTAGATATGCTATTGTACAAGTATAAAAATACTTATAATATTTTGTACACATTTGTCAACACTAAAAACCTAACAATCCCCCTCTTTAATAGTTTGCGATAAAATATTTAGAGTTACAAAAATTATAATAGATCCTAATTGAGTATTCATACCAGTTTGACAGATGCATAATTTCAATCTTCCAAATAAGCACATACAAATTCAAGCTCAAGTGAAAGGAATATGTAGTAGAAAATCATACACAAATAAGCAATGACTACATATTATTTAAACTTCAACATACATACTAGTAAATTTGATGCATTTAATTAACTAAGCTCTCCTTGACTAGAAAATTAACAATCATATCTAGAAAATAACATTACAAGTCATTAAGTTAACTAAGCTCCCCCAGACTCAACCACTGAGCATCTCCAACCGAGCTCCAAAACACTAAATTTGGAGCTCGGTGGAGCTCCAACTGGGCATCAAATACTAGCTATAATTGAGCTCTAAATTTAAAGCCTAGCTCCAATACTATTTAACTTTTTAAAATACCAATTTTACCCTACAAAGCTTAATTCAAAATTTTAAATTTCGTCAGTATCCTTTATTAAATAATTTAGTTAGTTAAACTAATATATAATTAGTTATACCAAAAATATTACCGTTGGAAAGCTCTCATCGAGAAATTTAAAATGAGTCTTATATTAAATTATTTAAGTTATTTTAAATTTTTTATTTTTATTTCGTGTAATAGAATTTTGATGCCTTTAATTAAAAAAGTAGTAATTTAAGAATATTTTTTGAAACTATTGAATATTATATTGATTAAATAATAAATAGAGAGCCTAGTGCGTTGGAGTGCATCGGGCTCTTGGCTTTATATTTGGAGCCCAAAAGCTTCAAATATAGAGCTCTCCCTTGGAGAAAAAATGCAGTAACTTTTAAATCTATAGTACTCCCCTCTTTTTGACACAAATTGACAAAGAACTATTCATGTAGAGGAGGAAAGTTTTGATTGAGAATTGTAAAAATGTTGTGCAACATAAAGCTTTGACGAGCTTGCTTTACTCTAATTCTTCCTTGATCAGCTTGTATTTTTGCTGCAAAACCAAAAATACGAGACCTCTAATTTCAAATCTCTAAGTTGATTATTGAAACTCTCTCCAGATCAAATGTGTTATCATCAGAATCAGAATACACTTCAACACTTGGAACACTTGCTTTAGTAGTCCTAGAAGAACTTGGTTTGAGGGGAGATGATTTAAAAGGAGAGTCATATGCCTAACTTCTCTTCATGATAATGTGATCCAAAGTTTTTAGAGACTTGACAAAACTCTTAGATGAGTCAACTTGGACCCCACTCTGCACGCACAAATTTATAATAAAAACACCAAAAGACAAGCTCTCACGAGGTGCATCTTTCAGTGCAGTAGACTCAATACTCTCATACATAATGGAGGCTAGATCAATAGGAATATCAAAAAGCATAGCATGTAAAAAATAAGTCCGCTCATAGATGATACTTGAATGTAAGTCTTAGGAGTGATGTTGTGTAGGCAAATTAGATATAATATTCTAGCCATTAGAGTTAGCTTGGCATGTAAAATTATATTTCCCCATCACACTTCTCCTTGCATCGAAATGACACTTGCGATATATGTAATGGGAGGAAGAAGATCCTAATGGGATTACAAATAAGCTCGATGATAAATGAAACTCATGATGAAGCACGTCAGTGTCCAAATACACGATACCCCTTGAATAGTCGATCTCATATACATGTTAAAAATAGAAGCATTGCTGTAAAACTCTCTAACAACTTCAATATATGTAGTCCCTGACATATTACATATTTGTAGCCATTTACGCTCAGTACACATCCATTCAATACCGAAAGTTGAAAATTTTTGTAGCGCAACCATTCTCTCACATATCACTGGCCTTGACCCAAATCTGCTTGTGTTTCCTTACAGTAGTAGGTATAGAGAATTTTCTTGGGGGAAGAACAAGATGAAATTGAAGAGGGCCTATGCCTCTTGGATGTAACTCCCTTTCTAGGCATCTAGAGAGAAAATCATTAGAATTAAAAGACAAAATCATCACTCAAAATAAACCAATATTTTTTACTATAAAATATAATAATATGTAAAATATTATAAAATATTTAGACATTTAGAATATAGTAATAATAAAATATTATTTTGGACTATAAATATGTAGGATTAAATGTAAAAAAAGATAAAGTTTAATAAACCAATATTATATAAAATTAATATATTTAAATTGCAGCACATTGCATATTTATCTCTAATATATCATTCAAGCGTTGCATATCTATCTCTCTAAATTGCATATGTAATGACTTAAGCTAGCATTATATACATAACTCCAAGCATTACATACATAAAATATATTAATTTATTTACTATCTATTCTATCAATATATTTTAAATCAAATCGAAGGATATTTTAGTAATTTTTTCTTCTTTACTTTCACTTTATATCGTATCAAACATAATCATTACACTATTATTTTAAAATATAAGTAAACATAAAAATAGCTATTACTAAAATAACACCCTCATTTTAATAATAAAAAATTAGACTTTGTTATTCTTATTCCACTCTATTCTCTTATGAACAAGGCCTATAAGTTTTGTGAACAAATTGCCAAGTTGTTTTTCTGTCCTAATGTGTTCCAATGCTATCACTTTATCTTCAACTAACTCATGTATAAAATGGTGATAAATATTAATGTGTTTTGATATATTAATAGCACTCATATTATCACTATATAAAATTATTATGTCATGTCCAATGTCATAATTTGTGCACTATGAAGTATCACAAGTGACAGTAGTGCTAATAATTAGTCCACCACCTAATTTTTCACTCCTACCAACTCATCTCATAATAGGAATAATTTCAAATAACTCAATAATTAATATACTCACTATGCCTCCAATCATAACATTAAACATACTTAGACATAACAAGGTTTAAATAAATAAACTAACCTATACAATAATGACTCTATCATCAAAACTCAAGAATCTATTTGCTAATCAAGTCATTGAACACTTACTATAAAATAAACTCCAAAATAGAATAAGGTACGTAACTTACCAAGGAAACCTATAAAAGCAAAACATATGAAGATTGGGAAAAGAAATCATCATTAACTCACTCTTTTTGACTAATAACAAGATCTCAGCTTATAGTTTAATATTATTTTCTTTATGAATTATCACATGAAGGACAAAGATACAAATTATTCAACTTTTATTCTCTAATTTGGTTTTATATTTGATACCCTAATGCTAAATATAATTAACAACAAATTATCTAATTTAAAGGAGCAATAACACATTATTTATTGACCAACAACAAACCCTAAATTCATATTCAATTAATATATGAATTTTCAAGTAAACCTAGATGTCATTAATGTCAAACACATCCATCTATGCGTAATCTCTAACTTTTTCTACATGCCAATCGATAGTATTTTAGAAAGCTTGCCAGATTTGGTGAGACCTAAGCTTTGATATTTTTAGATTACTAGATGACCACGAGTCTGTTGAGGAGTTGGTGAAGACCTATTTATAATTTATTTATTTATTTTATTATCGTAAGATAAGTTAGATAAACTGTGGGCACTTATTTTGATAAGGTGTATGGATATGTAATTTGGGGGCTTCTTACGGTCTGTGGTAATTAGACTCTTTTTAGCTTGTATTAGTCGATAAAAATATTAAATTTTTATTCTATATATTGGTAAAAATATTGGTAAAAATATTGATCAATGAGTCACGTGGAAATCACGTGGGTTCTACTCACATGAGGGGCATGTGTATTTGGATGCGGGTGTCTTAACATGGTATTAGAGAGAGAGGGAGGGAGGGGAGAATAAGGGGTAGTGGAACATGTGTCCATACATTTTTTTATTAATTATTTATTTATTTTTGGTACGGGCTCTTATAGTTTCCAACTATGTTGCCATGTTCATCGTGTTTTTATAAATCTATTTTGTTCCAATTATATTCATATTAGGAACTAAGTACAAACATCGTTTCTAGTAAGTTGCTCTAGTTTCTTATGCATAACATTAACTGAAGAATATTTCGTAAGAGCTTCCTTCACATTTTTTGGTTCAGAAGTAAAAGTGTAACACACAGAAGATACCTCATTTTGGATTTGCCTTCTTGTCTTTATTGACTCGGTCATATTTTTTATCACTTGAGACAGCGGATGATTTAATTTGACTCTAGTCAATGGTTCCAATATGCCGTCATATTCTAGAACTCAATTAGTGGTAGCAGCATTTACTTTTCTATGTGAGATCCTTATTGATTTTTTGATTTGGCACGGATTGCACACTCTCTTTAATTTCTCCTTCAGCTTAGGTATTCCCCATATTGCCTAATGTTTAGATAAGTTGAATAGTTCATTGTGGTACAAATGTCCAGGTCATTGGTGCCAAAGACCTACAATTTTCAAAGTAGCATTATTATATTTCAGATAATTTGAAGTTTCAACCACATAGCAATTATTAGATAT
The DNA here is from genome assembly GCF_048772165.1 of Typha angustifolia. Lineage (NCBI taxonomy): Eukaryota > Viridiplantae > Streptophyta > Magnoliopsida > Poales > Typhaceae > Typha > Typha angustifolia. The sequence continues at coordinate 9,397,041 of NC_133239.1, read as the reverse complement.
TCTGCATCCACAACATATAACATTACCTCTATGATATAGAATAATACAATTATTTTGGAGAATTTTACCTCATAATTTTTATTATAAAACTGACTGATACTCAAGAGATTTGCTTTCAAACCTTCAACATACAAAATATTTTTAAAAATAGGCACAGTTGGAGTATTTATCTTTTGTTTTCCAATTACATTGGTTGAATTTCTATCTTCAAATGTCACAACTCACCCTTCATACTCTTTGAGTTTAGAAAATATCTAAATATTATAAATTTGAGTTTAGAACATTTAAGGCAGTATGTGCAATATAACATTTCAAATCACTTTTCTTAACCCAAATGAATTTTATTCTCACACAATAAATGAAAACACTCTTAGGTTTTTGCAAGAGTTTACAGTTTGGTCTAATATGCCCTAGAAGCAACAATAATAACACATAGTTAAGAAACCTTTTCTTCTAATATTTTCTTAAGGAGTGTGTCTCATTACTTTTTCTACTTTTGAAGTCTAGCCATGATGTTGATTTAGTTTTGACTTCAAGACATTCATCTGAGATTTCTTTGGAGGTTCAATTAATGATATTTCAAGTTATCTCTTTTTTGAATACTTGTAGAAATAAAGACAGTCTTTTTATTACTTGAATTACTAGTGTATCTAAGTCCATACCTATCTTTTCTAGAGATTGAGCCTTTAGAATCTCATCTAGTTTGTTATTTGTTTTTAGAAAGGTCACTTCCTTCAACAACCATTTTTGTTCAGCCTCTACGGTCTTTGTCATTTCTTTTGCTTTATTTAGTTGTTGTGTGAAAATTTTGATACGTTCAAGTTTTACTTTGTACTTCTCTTTAAACTGAATTCTTTTATCTTCAATCACCTTGAGTCTTTGAAGTAGCCTTAGATTGCTTTTCGTCAAATTGAACAACTCTAGGTATAATTCATTGTGTGCTTTTGTATTCCTAAGACTTCTTCTCCTTCACGTGGTAATAATTCTTGCTTATTTGTAATATTAGAATCGACAAAAAGTCAATAAGAGAAAGGGAGGTGGTAAACAATACATAGTTCTCTTGTTCTTTCTTGTAATGATCATCCGAGTCATCCCAAGAGACTTTCATAGCCTTACCTTCCTTTTGAGCCAATTGCGGCATTCCTATGCAATATGACCAAAGTCAAAACATTCATACCATCCTATTATACTATCTTGATTTTTTACTTTCTAGTTAGAGTTAATTATTACCAATCCCAATATTTGCACTCACATAAATTTTCTTTGTCTCAAAGTTTTTGTTTCTCTCAAACTTCTCACTATTGAACTTGTTTAGTTTTCTAAAAAATTTAATAAACTTTTTAACAAACATAGCCATCATCTCATGATATATTTCACTTTATTCATCCGACTCCTCTAAATCTTCTCTAATAGTGATTAAGACCATACCTTTGAACTTTTTAGGTTTAGAGAGAGTGGATTCAAAAGTTTGTAGATTCCCTTGTCAACTTTCATTGTGTCAATGTTCGTACTTTTCTTAATAACGGTGACTTTACCTGAAACCTTTTAGGGAGAGATGATCTTACGTATAATTCAATAATCAGAAATTCCCTCTCCTAGGTTGAAACTAGAATTCTCTTTCATGTGAAGAGTTTCAAAACTTGTTGTCAATCTCTGAAGTTCCAAGAGCTTAACAGTAGTGGTTCCCTCATGTGTAGTTTCTAAGATAACCCAAGCATCTCTTGCAATATCACATGTAGAAATTTTAAAAATTCATCCAAAGAAACACAACTAAAAATAATCTATTTTCCTGCTATTCTGGCCAATCTTTCCATAATCTAACTTATCACAAGACTCAACAAGTTTTTCAGCTAACTTATTGTCCACCAAATACATAGGTGCACTCCAACCATTTACTATGGCAAGCCAAACACGTTCATCTATTGATTTCATGTAAGTTCTAATCCTAGCTTTCTAACAACTATAGTTTGCTCCATCAAGAATAAGAAGTCTAATTGAAGATTATCCATCTTTGTGGAAATTCATGCCTCTCTAAAATATCAGAGCTTGCTTTGATACCAATTGAAAAATTCTTAGACATGCGTATGTATCTAAAACCTAGGCAATATTTCCAACCCTGTGCTTAAGTACATATATGGAAAAAAAAATCAACAAGTAAAGCAAAGATTAATGCTAAGATTTTCACATGAAAAAATACAAACATGAAAAGATCATAGATCCAAATTCGAATCAAACCAATCACTAAACAATAGCAATTTATAAGACTGACATACAAAATAACCCATCGATCTCCATGACTTTGTTTTAACTTAGTTTTGATCACTAGAGCCTGTGATTCTGCTTATTAGCTGCTGCTCCTCTTCTAAGTCCGCTTATTGGTCTTTCAAGCCTCCTTACGAGGGATGGCTAGAGAAAAAATTGGTCTCTTAGGGTGCCCTCTAAGATCAAAGTTTTCTTGTGGTAGATGGCTTGGGGCCGCTTGTTTACCAAAGCCTACTTATCTTCCTTAAAAATATTATCGGATAGTAATTGCCCTATCTGCTCTATTGTGCCAGAAACCGTAGTCCATCTCTTCTTTGATTACATAATGGCCACAATTCTTTGGGACTTTTTAAAACCTCATCTGTCCAATCATGTCAGTCTTGAGGAGAGATGGTCTAATGGATTTTAGATGCAGCTAGGATCCAGGATTGCTGTGTTGTTCTACTATGGCAAATTTGAAACTTAAGAAATAAAATCACTTTTCTAATGAGAGGGAAGAGCTTTAGAAAATTTGGGTCCAAACTTTAAAGCTTAATAATGAATACCATGCTAGGCTATATGTTTGGGAAAATGCAAGGCGAGCCTCGCCCCCATATTTGTTCATTGGGATCATCCACTTCTTGGGTGGAGCAAAGTCAATTCAGATGTCTCTTTTGTTAACATGTCAAGGGTTGGTGGGGCTGGTTTCGTAATCAGACAAATTGATAGTCACCTTATCTTTACAAGGTGAAGATGCGGACCTCTTAACAACGCTCACTGCAGAATCAACAGCAATAAAAGAGGCTCTTATTTGCATAGTCTAAAGGGGTTACTCTAATTTATGGCTCAAGCCTAACTCAAAGAATTTGATCGGCATTTTGAAAGATGGCCAACGGCCTCTATGATTTATTGCCTCTATCATCGATGACATTAAAAACCTAGCTAGCAATTTAGAAAATTCTAAAGTTACTCATACATCTGTTCAAACTAATTTTGCTACTGGCTGGTTTGCTAAAAAGGGAAGAAGCCATGGCTTCGAATGTATTTGGGATGGGAGATTTTCTTTTGAATTTGTTTATTTTTTTTATCTACATTTCTGATAGAGGCATTTGCACCTAGTTAACTCCTTAATGTAATTTTATTTCTTAAAAATAAAGTTAGTATGAGTTTCCATTTACCATGGTGAAAGAATATATATAAAGTAAAATCCATCTTTCTTTTTGTGCCTTTAATTTAGTACTGCATATGTATGACACCATGGGACCGTAGTTGATTATGATGGTATTATTATATTTTAAGAAAAGAGGACAAACAATATACTACTTATGTAAACCTTTCGACAAAGTATAGTAAAATAAGAGAATCATATGAGGTAATTGCATTGACATCTTCTCCTAGATACCCATTATACATAGGAGGGAAACCGAAATTAACAGTTCACTAGATGTTAACAATTGGTCTTCTTCCATTGGCTTTATTTTTTTGACCTTCAGAATATCCTTATCAATGATTGACGACACCTGGTTCATTGAACTCACTCAAGAGTGAGGGCTTTCTTCTGCTATGAATCACCTCCGGGGTAGTATCGAGAGCTAAAAGTGAAAACAAATGGAACTGATAAAAGATAAAAGATCAGCTTAGTTTCAGAAACTGATACTAATAAAAGATCAAAGGTCACAGGAAGAAACTATTGTCTTGCCGAAGTGAAAAACAAAAAAATGCCCAAGTAGTGGTCAAAAGAATAAAATAATCCAAGGAAAATAGACACTAAGTTTTACTTGTTCAACTCTAAGCCTTTGTCTACAGGGTGTGCAATTGATTATTTATCTCTACGAGGAAGAAGAAATATTCTTCACAAATATATCTACTTAAAAACCTAGAGTTAAAGACCACTCAAAAGCTGAGCGTAAATCTCTTCTTTGTACACCATCACAACAATCCCAAAATTCAGTGAATAAGAGAATGTTGGCTGTATTAATCTGATTCCAAAAGTTATAACAAATTTGATTGAAAAAAAAATAAATTAAATAAACTTCTAAATTACAGAATGTAAAATTCTGTATAGTCGAGTTTACTATTGGACTCTATTTTTTTAAAACCAATTCGCCCTCCACCGGTTACTTTTGAAACTGTGGACATCGGTCTTGAAAAAAAGTTGCTATCTAAATGCTTTGCACTCGAAAGGAAGTTGCTACCTGAATACTTTGTTGAACCAGAACTGGGTCTAAATCGATTAACAGTTTTAATGTTAAGGGATGCACCGTTTTAGGTTGAACCAACAACCAACTGATAAATTGTTTTAATATGAAGGAACATACCACTTTGGATTCAACCAAGGATCAAAAAATAATTTTAAAGTTGACCCACACGCGCTAAGCGAACGGAGCCAACCCGGGTGGTGTGCGTGTGTAAGTTGATTTGCATAAATTTCTTTACTCACAAAATATGTACCTTTTTGGAGCCCAAAGCCCATGAGGAGCTTTGCACTTAAATACTATACTAACATTTCTCAAATATCCAATATAGCGGTAAACTCTTTTTTTTTCCATTGCCATAATACCCACTTTAAAGTCAATTTTTATTCATTTCCTTCATAGATTTGAATAAGTGAATATATGACATAAAAGTACTATTTGAGCTCTTTTAATTCCACTATTAATCCATTATTAATAATGGGTGGACTCCACTAAAATATGAGCTCTAAATTAATAAAATATTTATGTCAAATACATGATATTTCCAACTATCCCCCACATGAATGAATTGACTAGAAATGCACATGAAATGCAAACTTGACTAAAAGTACAATGATAGGTAGTTTTTGGCTTTGAACCTTCTCTATGGAAGTACTATTGGATATATTCACTAACTAGTGAATATGATGTCTTAAACTGTTCAGCTTTTGTATAAACTAAGATAATAATACTCAAACACCTTCTTTTCAATATAGTTGGTTCTATATGTTGTCCATTTCGACCCTCAACGCGCCCGGTAATAGGTGACCTTTTATTAAGAGTATCATAATATAGTCCACTTAGATTTCCAAGGTATAAGACTCATTAAAAGTATTACTTCTCCTAGCACTTAGTACAAGTTTTTCACTACATCATCATAAGAAAAGGTTTAGGAAATAATTTCTTAGTGCTTTTAGAGAATGCCTCCACAACTCAGTCCCTTTGAAGTTAGATCTTGGGATCTCCAATCAACTAGGTTGGGTTGTCACTGTGTCATTCCTCTATGTGATAGACTTTAAACCTATTTTCCTTGATGAACAATACATTTGATCTCTTAGTAAGTTATTTGATAATGGATCTATAATGTTATCCTTTGATTTTACATAATTAATAAATATTATACCATTGGAGATCAATTATTGCACAGTATTATGTGTACAGTGTATATGTTGTGACTTGCTATTATATATTTGACTTTATGCCCTTCCTATAGCCGATTGGCTATCACAATATATGCAAATTTTTTGATACAGGTTTTGGCCACATAGGAATATCTTCTAAGTAATTTTGATATCACTAAGTTTTTTCTCCAACCTTATCTAATGCAATGAATTTATATTCCATTGTAGATTTAGCTATACATGTTTGTTTAAAAGATTTTCATGATATAGATGCACCTATAGCTTCTTTTTTTTTAGAAATCCAATTTGCATCACTATACTATTCAAGTACTGTTGGATATCTTGAGTGGTGCAATCCATAGTTAGTGGTGTATCTCAAATATCTGAGTACCCTAACTATTGCCTTTTAGTTGCCACTCTTTGGATTATTTGTATATTTACCGAGTTTACTCATAGAGTACGAAATATCTAGACGAGTTCATTTCATGACTTACATCAAACTGCCTATTATCCAAGAATATTCTAATTGAGATGTATATTCACTTGTATTCTTTGTGAGATGAAGATTCACATCTACGAGTGTTCTCACTAAATTGTTATTATCTTTATCAAATTTATTGAGTAATTTATCAATATAATGTGATTGAGATATAACATATACTTTTGTTGTTTCAGTGATCTTTAGAACAAGAATCACATCAACAATTTCTTGGTCTTTCATGTCAAACATGCTAGCCAACATGTTCTTTCATGTCAAACACACTTATCACATTCATTAATGTGAAAACCATTTGACACCATAACTTAATCAAATTTTTATGCCATTATTTTAATGCTTGCTTAAGACTATAAAGAGACTTAAATAGTTTGCACACCTTTCTCTTCTATCCTGGAGCCACAACTCTTTTAGGTTGTTCGATGTACATTTCTTTTTTCAATTCACCATTTCACCATTTAAGAATGTCATTTTCACATCCATCCCATGTATTACCAAATTATATAACTGCAAGAGGAATTATTAATCGGATAGACATTATTCTCGTAACTGGTGAATATATATCAAAGTAATCTATTCCATTTATCTGTCTAAACCCTTTGACTATAAGTCTCGCTTTGTATTTGTCAATTGAACCATCTGCTATCATCTTCATTTTGAAGATCTATTTGTGACCCAAAGGTTTACCCTTAGTGGGAGATCTACCAATTGCCAAAATGGATTCAACTTCACTCTCAATAGCTTCTTTTCATAAAGGAGCTTCACGAGTAGACATTGCTTCCTTGAAACTCTAAAGTTCTTTTTCTAACAAATATGTTAGAAAATTAGGACCAAAAGATGTAGAAGTCCTTGCCCTCTTACTTTGTTTAGGTTCGTTATCATTCCTTCTTGCATGGACTCTTAGTCTTGCTCATCCTTTTCTACATTTTCATGTTCTTTTGAGCAAACTTAATTCTTATGTAGACTTATATGGAAATACATTCTTAAAGAATAATGCATTCCTAGACCTAATAATTGTATTCGCATGTACCTCAAAATTATTTGATTTGTGAAATAGGAATCGATATGCACTACTATTATGAGCATAACTAATGAATATATAGTCAATAGTTTTAGGTCCAATTTTTGCCATTTTAGGAACTAAAATTGCAACCTTTGCTAGGCACCCCGACACTTTTAAGAATTTATAGCTAGATTCTCGACATTTCCATTACTCATAAAGTATTTTATCTAATTTCTTATGGGTAATCGATTGGGAATGTAATTTGTAGAAAGCAAAGCTTTCCCTATTCCCAACAAATTCTAGGGTAAACCAAAACTTATTAACATGATATTCATCATCTCTTTAAGAGTTCTATTCTTACGTTCAACAATACTATTTTGTTGTAGAGTATTAGAAGTCGTTGTTTGATGAATAATACCATTTTCTGCACATATTTGTGCAGATGGTGACTCATATTAACCACCTCTAGTATTTTAATCTTTACGCTAAGTTGGTTCTCAACCTTAGTTTTAAAATGTATAAATATTTCTAATGCCTTATTTTGCTTCTTAGCAAATACATATAACGGTATCTTATGCAATCATCAACAAAAGTAATAAAATTCATTTTCCTTGCTCTAGTTTGAACAAAGTAATAAGATCTAGAAGTTTTGTACTTCGTTTAATGGAATGAAACGAAGCCTAAGTCAATTTGGCTTCCACACATATTTCACATTTATTATTCAAATCAATATGAAAATTAGGCAACATGTTAAATCTTAATTAATCTACGTAATATGTCATAATCTACCATGCCAAATTTCACAAGACTCAAGCAAGTAAAAAGAACAAGATTTATCTTTATTCATTTTAGGAGTCATAGTTATTACATTCATCTTAAAGGGGCCATTAGACAAATAGCCTCTTTCTATATACATGTCAATTTTAATATGTACAAACTTATTAGACTTAAACACCAGTTTAAAACATTTCTTACTTAACAATGATCCTGAAATCATTTTTGCAAATGTCTGGCACATGCATCACATCATTGAGAGTAAGTTTTTTTTTTCCTTAAGTCTATTTTAACATGAACTTCCTTATTCTTTCCAACTTAGAAGTCGCTGAATTACCTATGTAAAGTTTTTTCATCTAGCACAGTTTGATAAGATGAAAACATATACATGTTGGCACAAATGTGTTGAGTAACCCTAGTGTCTACCCATCACTCTTTGGGATTTCCACCAGTTAGGTTTACTTTGGAGACAACAGCAGAGAGGTAAATGTCATCGACATTAGAATGAAGGTTCTCCAGTTCAGTTACATTGGCTTATGGCTTCTTCTTTTTAGAGTTCTCTTTCTTGGAGTTCTCCTTTTTACGCAAACGATAGTTCTGAGCACGATGCCCTTGCTTGTCACAAATGTAGTATTTGCTTTTGAACTTCTTTGCATTACCACCTTTAGAGTCTTCGCTAGTGTGCTTCATTTTCTAGTCCTTTGTGGACTCTATAATATTTGCCTTCAGCACATACTAATTTTTGCTTTTCTTTTTAAAAATGCGATTGTCTTCTCCATCCTTGATTTGACAATTAGTTCTTCAAGTGTTATCTCTTTGCGCTTGTGTTTCAGGTAATTTTTCTAACCCCTCTAAGACAGCGATAATTTTTTAATAATAGTCGCTACTTAGAATGATTCATTAATCATCATTAATTTCTTTAGCATGGATCTCATGAATTGTCACTTTAAGATCTCGCACCTAGTTAATCACTGGTTTAATGTTAACTATCACTGGTTTTGGACTTGACCCACACGCACGAACTGAACCGAACCGAGCCAAACTAGGCCGGGTGGCGTGTCTATGTTTGAGTTGATTCGCATAAATTTCTTTTCTCACAAAATAGGTATCCCTTTTAGGGACTAAAGCCCATGAGAAGCTTTGCACTTATATATTATACTCATTTCTTAGATATACAATATGGTACTAAACTCTCTTCTCTTTATTTTCTATAGCCATGATACCCAATTTATATCCAATTTTCATTCATTTCTCACCCAATTTATAGCTAATTTTTATTCATTTCTCATCATAGATTAGAATAAGTGAATATATGATATTAAAGTACTCTTTGAGCTCTTTTCATTCCCCTATTAATTCATCATTAGTAATAGGTGGACCGCACAAAATATGAGCTCAAGGTTATTAAAATATTCATGTCAAATACATAATATTTCTAACAAAGAGAACCAAGAGTAAGAACAAAATCCTTTTGTTCTATTTCTTGATCCCTCGTCTTCCATGCATAATTTGTAAAATTATTACGCACTACTTAGCTAACACACCTCTCTCTGGATATTCTCCCTGAGTTGTATATCTCATTAATGCACCCACCCTTCTATAGATATGAAATATATCGTTATTGTTTGGTCCTTGTAAACTTAATGAAATACACACCTCCAAATACACGTGCCTATCATGTGGGTAAAACCCCTACATAGTATTCACATGACCTAATAGTAAAATGCTTAATGATAGTTTTAGAGGTCTGAGTAGAATTATCCCCATTATAAATGCAAAATGTTCTAAATTATTGCAGGTGTGGGCTATTGCGCACCCCATAGCCCATCCAAACCCTAGGTGGGGGTTGGGACCAAACCCCACTCTCCTCACCATCTTCTTCCTAGAGAAGAATGACTGAGGAAGGAGGAAGAGGGAATTGTTGTTGGTGATCACCATTGCTAGCAATGAAGTTTACCTCCTCCCCAAAGTCAGAGAGGTTAGCCATGGTTGAATAGTCTTAGTGGTTGGCTAGAAAAGAGAAGGGAAGAAGTAAAAGGAACACAAGCCACTGGTGTGAAGAAGATGATAACTTGAAATGAAGGTGCAAAGGCAAAGGCATCTATCCTACAACACTCTATGAAGAGAATAGAGCATTCCTAGACTATCGACAATAATGGTGGAAAGGACACTCCATGGCCAGAGGCCATGGAGGTTCCCATTAAGATCAAAGGCCACTTGGGACCCAACAAGATGACACAAACAACTTCCTTTGGAGGAGCCGAAAACTAACTGACTAGAGAGATGTGGCCTAGGTCGCCCACATTGATGAGACGCACATCGGAAAACCGATGTTGAAAGGCGACATGGTGTAGCCTCTCATACAAAACATTGGTATCCACGGCAAGAGGACAAAGGGGTGAAGCTTCTTGTATCAGTAGGGGGTCAACACGTAGCCGTCAGTTGAATCTTCTTGATTGGATAGAGATCTATTTGATCTGATGGTGCTTCGGTGATCTGTGGCTTCATTATCGAACACTTTGGCACCTAGGAAACAAAGGCGAGAGAGAAAGATGAGATGAAGGGAAAAAGGCGAAGAGGAAAATTGTTAAGAGGGAGCAGGCAGGGCTTTAAATGGGATGGTCTCCACCCCGATGAGGGCAACATAAGACCATTTCACCTCTTGTAACCTCACATGTGCTTCAGTTGACTAGTCAGAGAAATTTGTGGCTGGTTGATCGCATGCCCCATTTTTCTCTTCTTCTTTTTCAGTAGGGGGAAAGGGTGGGGGGAGGGTTCTTACAATTATGTAGCAACTAGTGACACTTTAGAACATTTGGACGGCACATGCAAGATAGTAAAGAAAAGTTTAAAGATGAATCTAAATTGGAGAAGATTTTGTCTATTATAAGTTCACCACCTATAAATAGAGATTGAAGGGGCTGCTCTATATAAAAGTTGGTGCATTAATGAGACAAACAAGTAAAGAAGAGTTTCAACAGTCATTATATATCAAACAAATTTCAGGGGGCCATTGTAGAAATGGATGATAGTTCATGGAGATGAAAAAGAAATTATCCCTTCTCTTAATTCATTGGGTTTTGATATTTACGATGGTGTACGAAGAGATTTGGAGTGGTGTTCTTCCTTATAGTGATAAAGTAAACAATTGCACATTAAATTGGTAATAAAATATTTTCTTGAGATTTCATCTTCAATGTGTCCAAAATTTTGTCTCGAGGGTTATTAAGATGGAAATATGAACCTTAGATCACTGAGGTTTATAAGTCCATCTTATAATTGCTACATTAGTTCTAGTGATAGGTTCAATCATGGATATGATTCATAGTTTTTACCCTCAGTTTATGTGGGGATTTTTCTATGTATGTAGTAGTATATTTGTAATATAGTAACAAGCATAAGGTATTATTTATAATTTGTTCTCTCTGTACATAGTAGTAAAAAAAAAAAAATGTCACTTTATTCTTCACCATAGTAGATGGTAAAAAAACCTAAATGTATGTGAATTAACACCCTAAGAGATAGGATCTATCATACACTATTAATAATAAAAGGCAGAAAGTAAAGCGTAAAAATAACAATCTCAAACATAACTTTTTATGTAAAAAAAACCTCAAATCGGGTAAAAACTCATGGATCCAAACTCAAATCAAAATCAAGCACTAAAATCTGTAGAAGTTAACAAGAAGCTTACAGATCACCGTTGATTTTCACAACTCAATTTGTATCAACCTTGCTCGCTAGACCCCGCAATGCACTGCTTCCTGTGATATGTTTCCAAACCTTAGTAACCCTCGATGGCTTCTCTAAAAGATGATTTTCAATTTAATGCTTGGCAATACTAGCTCCTAGGGTTAGAATAAGTCTCTTTATATGCTTCTTAAAGATAAGATAAATATCTCTTAAATATTAAATAATATCTATTAGAGATAAGATATCTTTCCAAAAATTTTCTATGAATTTTCTTAGAGATAAGATAAATAAAGATAGACCTAAATCTAAGTTAAATCAGCCAAGGGCATTCGAATGCCTGTATGGGCCATTCGAACGCCTATACTGTGTTTCGCACTTAGGGAAATGCATCTGGATGCTCGATAGTCCGTTCGACCTGCTGAGCAGATAGTTGAATGCAGAGTTGTTATTTTTGTACTTTTGGGTAATTTTTTTATACTACTTTTACCATCATGATACCGTTTGAGCACTTTAATGACGATTATAAAGCTGTTTTGAATACTTTGACTTTAAAATTAATTTTTCACTTCAAACATCTCATAACTTGTGCATATGCTAATATATAAAATTTAGACGCATTACATAGATAAAAATTATACTTTAAAATACTATGTCAATTACATTAGTACAAATAAAACTTAACAAACCGAAACTCATATAGAAAGAGATAATATTTTTATTTGATGAATGAAACACACAGATAGATTTTGTTCTACAAAGAATAATTAGCACATTTTTATGTTAACAAACAAGGATTAGAAATATTGAAGGACTAATTAACGAATCATTAATTTATGCAGCATCAACTCAATAGGTGGACTATCCATACGTCTAAAACTGCGCTTGTATCATGTCAACGATCTTCTTATCCACTTGGAAAGCCTTGGCAAGAATATCATCAGAGATGGGTGGTGTCGACCCAAAGACAGCATTTGCAACAGTAATCACGCCAGGGTTCTGGCTGCTCAGAGCTGCGATAGCCACGGCATTGCAAGTACCATAGTTGTACTGGAAATGAATGAGACCTTGGGGGAAGACAAACACATCGCCCTTGTTGAGGACCTTGGAGAAGAGCTTGTTCTCTTGGTTCGCTTGGTTTGAGGTGACGAAGCCAACGTAGAGCGAGCCTTCTAGAACCGTAAGTATCTCAGTTGCCCGTGGGTGGATGTGAGGAGGGTTGAGACCATAGGGAGCAAAGTCAACCCGAGCAATAGAGATGCCCAATGTGTTTAGACCTCCAAGTTGGTTGACGTTAACTGCCGTGACATTAGACCCAACTTTGTTCGTCGTATTGCCAGGCATGTCGAGACCGGAGAAGAAGAAATCTTCGGCCATGACGTTCTTTGGGTCCTTGCAGGCAAAACCATTCACAAACACCGGTGACATCTTGTCTGCGACACAGAAGTCCTGCAGCTGGCTAGGATCAGATGCAAATGCTTGGGAGCATGCTAGAACTAGAAGAGCGAGGAGGAAGAGGTAGGAAGCCATCTAGGGAGGTTGTAATACTTTCTCTTTCTCTCTACCTATAAAAAGAAGAAAGTATATATGTGAGAGATTTTGAGCAATGGATTGCAATGATATTTGATGATGAAATAAGTTGGGGAAGACTGGTTTATATAGAGAAAGGGAGGTAGCTGCCATCAAGCTAACACGGGAGTGGGAAGAAGTGGTCAACTTCAATCCCTAACAACATGGAATAAGTCATACAAATAATAAAAGTCTGATCGCTGGCCTGCAAGGTGTGGACTTGGTCGATCCTTTGGTTAAATACTAAGCAAATAATGTTTGATTTGATGTAGTCATGCATAACTATTTCTACGCGGAGAAAATGAATTAAATTTTAATACAACAAGAGGGCTTCATCAACTTATCTGGAAGAACGCATTGATGAGCTTTATGTGAAATAACTACGTGTAATCTTGAAATAGTTATATATGGATTATATTGGAAAATATTATTCCTGTTATTTTGATTATTTATGTTGATTAAATTGAAGTAATCTCCTGATGCTTTTAATGGTAATCTTTATGCCTCTATTTAATGTGAGTATTTTTTTATCTCAGTGATAATTACTAAGCAAATCCAATGCAGCTTTGTGTTTATGTTGTTTGCTCTGGAATATTTTTTCTGGTTGATGGTTTCTGGAAAGTTGTTTTGTTGAGTATCAACTTATGCAAGATTGTTTGAGATGTTTTGAAAATTTTTGAGTATCGCCTTAAAGGTAGTGCAGCTTAGTAAGAATATGGGATTCCTAATTACTCCTTGCAGATGCTGGAATTCATGATTCAGTTTTGATTATAGGCTAACGTGGATGATTCATTTGCTATTTTCATGTCTTGAGTTTGTAATTACCTCAGTCACTGTGGCTTGTTTTCTAAACATTTTGTTGGTAATCTTGCTGTATGCATCCCATATATATATCCATATATTTTAAGCAATGTTAGGTTCAAAGTTATAACCAGAGTCATTCACTCATTTGAATTGCTCTCTTGAGAATTTGATGTGATCCAGGTCAGATACGATCACATCATAGGAATATTAGGCTTGATGAATCAAATCTAAATATTTTATTTATTCTGCTTATATAGTTTAGTTAGAGTCTAAGTGGATTAGAGTTTATTTAATTTGCTAAATTTAGTTCACTTAACTTCTGTGTAGTTTCAAAAAAATATTCTACAATATTTAGGAGTTGTTTGAATATTATGGAACTACTTGGAGAAGATCGAGACGTCCTGATCTACATATTTTGTATTCAAGGTTTCTCCAGATTAGAACTTTATCTTTGGAAGAACGAATAAATATTTTGAGAAAAATAAAGAAGGCTGATTTAGCTAAGTCATGTTTATCTCTAAGTCAAGTTTATCATTAATATAAGCTAATAAAGCAAATCTTAATGAAAGTCAGTCTAGGGTTAGCCTCTATAAATATATGGAGTGCCACTCTAATTGATTATCATTGAATTAAAGCGTTAGATGAATCTGAGTTTAGCTAAATATTTCTTATTATCCTTATCTTTTATCGTAGTCATTAGATCGTCTTTATCTTCATAGGAATAGATCATAACCGTAGAACCCTTTCAAGCATCCAAACCCTAGCCACCACCTTCCTTCAGTAGCCACCCTGCTTTACGGCCATCCACCATTACCGACAACCGCCACAATGTCGATTAATTACTATTCTACCCTACTTCAACCTTGCTCTACTATTTTAAACATAACTTTCCATCTAGATCTCTGACTGACTTTATTCCAAATCTATTATATCCGGGACTTCCGAGATTAATACTCTTCAAACTCTTAGGATCATTCTACGGACGGATCGTTCCAGATCTGGTTCGTAACATAATTGAAACTTCTAGTTTAAGCAATGGATGGCTTAGAGATTAACTAGCAATATGCTTGACAGTACTAATCTTCTTTTTTCCAAAATTGAATTTCCTTACTGACTAATTTATTAATTAGAAGTATTTTCCTTGAATTTTTGAATTAGAATTCAAATTCCTTGTGTGTTTAAATCAAATTTGAATCGCACTTGAAATCGTATGAAATTGTTTTTTCTATTACTTGATAAGTTTCAATTTATGGACTTTTAGTTTAATAATTAAATTAATGTCATCAATTAATTTTTGCATATTCTCTTTAAAGTATATCACTACTGAGTTGGTTTGTTTGAAGATTGGAAAAATGTGTATGTTGGGATGTTTGAACAAACAATTATATTGAAAGTTGTAATGTTGAATATTGTACTGTTTAAATTGTAGTTGAATTGGTGGTCACTTTGTTGAATATTTTTTGAGTCTTGGCGTAGTTTTGTTACTATTACTATGTGAACATAGTTTATTGAAAAGTCTAAGCATGTTTATTATGAAATGTTTTAATTGAATTTCAAAACTACAATAGATGTGTAGAAGTTGCATCTTACAAAATGGGCATTCATTATTTGATATATCATATTCTTCATAATGTTGCATATGATGAGTGATAGATGTGTAGAAGTTTATCATGTCCATTTATTTGAGGATGATCCTGAGATTTGGAGGGGTTGTAATCTTGAAAATCCCAGACTAATAGCTTTTGAAGTAAATCAGAGATCCGAATGGAAAGTTATTGTTAAAATAGTGGAGATAGGTTATACAAGGCAAAACGGTAAATATCCGACGTTACGGCGGTCGCCGGAGGGTGGTGGGCGGCTAAGGGTGGTGGTGGACGGCCATAACATAGGGTGGCTGCTGAAGGAAGGTGGTGGCTAGGGTTTGGAAGCTTTGGAGGTTCTACGGCTATAATCTACTTCTAGAAAGGTAAAGACGATTGAATGGCTACAATAAAATGATAAATATGATAATAAGAAAATAATTAAACTTAGTTAATTCTCAATGCTTGGATTCTTAGATTTCTCAACAAAGAAGCCCAGCCTTCTATATATAGAGGTGGGGTACAATGAGTTCTACTATAATTTAGCCCTAAAAGCTTATACGACTTGAACTAGTACTTGCCTTACACTAACTCGAAAGGCTTATATAACTCGATTTAGTACTTGCCTTAGACTAATCCTAAAGGCTTAGAAGACTCAAACTAGGACTTGTCTTAAAGGCTTACATGACTTAATTGAACTTGTCTTAAGAACTTACATAAGCATGAATCAATTAAAAGATAAATATGCTCGATCTATCGTGGCCAATGCCCACATGATGCGATCCGATGATACGATCTCCCCTTTTGGCTAAGGTTCGATCTCTTCCAATTCTCTGATCTGGACTAGATCTGACACGGAAATTTATAAATAGATCCCGAAAGATGCCGCCGTTGGATCAATGTGAAATATTGATATGTTGTAGCCCCAGAAAAGAGCTTTCCAACAAATTAAGTTTTAGGTGAATCGGATGTGCGGATCTTGAGATATCGTCCGATTAGTGGACAGACATCATGGGGTTTGATCAGGATCCGTGGATGGAGGCACGAGATCATAGGTGATGGTGGTTGGAGGCAGACCGGCATTAATGGGGTGGCACCGGTGAAAAGTGGTGGTGGAATGGTTATGGTTGATGGAAGGGTTAGGGCAAGTGTTGGATAGATTGGAAGAAAGGGGAGGAGAGGGCCACCCCTAAGGGACTAGGGTGATTGGCCGGTCAAGGGAGGTTAGAAGTGGCGTCGTCGGGGATTGAGAGAACGAGGGCGAAGAAGATGAAGGAGGCAAGGCAAAAACTCAATTCATCAATAATGACTCTATGGTTGCCATCCACATCCTTTAGAGGCTAACCAAACAATTCAAAAATAACCCTAAACAGTACATTTTTGCCGACCGTATTCGAATGCGCTCAATCACGTTCGAACACACATTTTGCGTTCTCTATATGTGCAAACGCGATGCAGGCATTCGCAGACGCGTTTGAATGCACTCCATCCGCGTTCAAACGCGGCGTTCGAACACACCAAATTGCATTCAAACACACATTTTCGCGTTCTCTATTTTTACAAACCTGATGTAGGCATTCACAAGCGCGTTCGAACGCACTCCATCAGTATTCGAACGCGACATACAGAAAACTTATTTTGTCTATGAAATAAACACTAAAAAAGAATAAAAGACACTCCTAAAATGTATCCATGCTTGAGACGTCCTCAGTGAAGTCTGAATCGTATCAATTCACCACGCTTTCATACACCTTGTCCTCAAGGTGACTTGAGTCAAACTTACTGTGTTCGGTGGGTCATCCTCAGTCAAACTTGGATACTTGTACTCCTACTTGCCCAAGGTGGGATTCGGGTCCGTCTACATTGAGTCCACTTGGTCTCGGGTGGTCGAATCAATTGACTCAATATCAATTCAGCAATAAAAATCTGGTGCATCTAATTACGCTCGGGAGGTCGAGTTAGATGTAGTTGGTGGATCCAGATTAGTTCCTCCTAGTGACTCGAGTTAAGTTCAACCAGCCGAACTGACTGTTGGTTGTGCTCATAATCATTCTGCCCACTCCATGGATTAGGATCCAAGTCAAATGTATCTTGGTATAAGCAAACTTGATTTAAGTCAAGTAGAGGGTTTTTGATCATGTCTCTTATTTGACTTAACTGAGTCCCCAAGTCTAGAGTTGACTCACACTTGACTTGACCCCTTTGTCTCTTAGGTCCAACCCAGCTCATGTCTAGCAATTCAACCTAGTCAAGCCGAACAATGTAGCCTTCTTGAAATTCTAACCACTTAGGGTCTTCAAAAAAATTTGAAATCCCTAATATTTCTCCCATAATTCCATCTCCATCAGCCATTGCCATAGGAGTTGCCTTAGCACGTGGCAGCTATGGTTGAGTAGTGACCACCTCCAGCAATTGCTCTGGTAGGGTTTCCGACGGTGTGGTGGCAGTCGACCGCTGTGGAAGGCTAAGGTTGACAAAAACAAAATCTTCATCTCCTTCTTCTTCATTTTGTCGCAGCCATGGCAGGGAGCTTTCGGCCTTCTGGGTGAGAAAAGCAGCAGCCCACAAGGTCTTTACAAGGCTGTCAGAGGCTGGTGCTGCCGTGGTTGGAAGATTGCGGCCTTCTCCTTCGAGTTGTAGCTCGGTGGGGAGCTACAACGTCATTGCCGGTGATGGCGCTGTCGCGGTTGATTGTCGATTGACCGAGGAGAATGGTGGAAGGTCACTAGAGACAATACATGATTTCTTCTTGGTTGCTGACTCGCTGTGGTTGCAAAAGAAGGTGGTGTAAGGCGGACCAAGTGCTGGAACTTGCAGGTTCTGTATCATCTCCCTCACCACTAATGAGAATTCTGGATGAGGAATATCCAGCGGCCATGTGTGGTCTTCCTCCATTCAACAGTGGTTCGCACAGTTGTTGACTCATCGAAGAACTCTGTTTTGATGTCGAAAGAATCTTTCCAACCATCGGGCTCGCCGAAAGAAACTACTGCCTTCAAGCTGGACTCTTCGCCGTTTCTACAGGGATCAGGAAAGGAACAGCTATCCTTTCGCAGTTTATCGGCGCGGTCTCCAGTGCATAGGAAGATTTGGAGGTTCCGAGGGCTGCTAGAATGGTTGAGGATCCCATTGTAGCCGACGGCAGTTCATTGCGGCTGACCATGGGTCGAGGTGTAGAAGCTCGATCTTGCTGGATAGCCGAACTCTCCCCTACTTTTGTGAGGGACGGGGAGGTTGTGGAGGATGTTGGGTATGCTGCGGAGGGTTCCCCATACTGCCTTGTGATTGCCCTGCTTGTTGAAGAAGGTTTCGGCCACGCCCGTATTTTTCGCATTATCTCCATCATCATTTGATTATTGATGGCCATCTGTTCGGAAAGAGACCCCAACACGGCTTGAACACTTGGTTCTTCCGTATTCCGATTTGATCGGGCGGTTTCGCGGGTGGAAGTCCCCGCAACCGTTTCCCCCTCCTCTATTAAGAGAATCTCTTCTTCCTCATCTCGCTGTGCAGCCATGGCTCTGGTTGTCATCATAGGAGGCGTGTGTTCGAGGAACGGTGGCTCTGATACCAGCTTGATACGATCTCCACTTTTGGCTAAGGTTCGATCTCTTCCAATTCTCTGATTTGGACTAGATTTGACACGGAACTTTGTAAATAGATCCTGAAAGATGCCGCCGTCGGATTGATATGAAATATGTTGTAGCCCCAGAAAAGAACTTTTCAACAAATCAAGTGTTAGGCAAATAGGATGTGGAGATCTCGAGATATTGTCCGATTAGTGAACGAACATCAGGGGGTTTGATCAGGATCCATGGATGGAGGCACGAGATCCTAGGTAATGGTGGTTGGAGGCGGACCGGCGTTAATGGGGTGGCACCGGTGAAAAGTGGTGGTGGAAGGGTTATGGTTGATGGAAGGGTTAGAGCAAGTATTGGATAGATTGGAAGAAAGGGGAGGAGAGGGCCACCCCTAAGGGACTAGGGTGATTGGCCGGTCGAGGGAAGTTAGAAACGGCGTCACCGAGGATTGAGAGAACGAGAGCGAAGAAGACGAAGGAGGCAAGGCAAAAACTCAATTCATCAATAATGACTCTATGGTTGCCATCCACATCCTTTAGAGGCTAACCCAATAATTTAAAAATAACCCTAAATAATATATTTTCGTCGACCGAGTTCGAACGCCAAGATAGTCTCTGTATGTGCGAACGCGATGCAGGCGTTCGCAAGCGCGTTCGAACGCACATTTCACGTTCTGTGTTTTTGCGAACCTGATGCAGGCGTTCACAAGCGCGTTCGAATGCACTCCATCCACGTTCTAACGCAACATACAGAAAACTTTTTTTTCTATGAAATAAACACTAAAACAAGAATAAAAGACACCCCTAAAGTGTATCCATGCTCGAGACGTCCTCGGTGAAGTCCGAATCGTATCATCCGATCTGAACCGGTTCACATCAGAAACTATCTTGGCATTTGAAGAATTATCTATTGTTCTAGTCAACTGTATTTCAGTTTTCATATTAGACAAATTGGCTTTTCAGATTAAGACCTTGCAAGATAAATAATATTTGACATGTAAACACATAACCATGTCTAGATGATATCATTTATATGGAACACTAAGTCTATAGATGCATATTATGTTTCTACGGTGAATTGATTAATCGGGAGTTTTCATCTTTATGCATAGATTGCTAGTCAAAGATTTATTTTATAGTTGTATTCGATTCTTATTCGGTTTGTATTCATATTTGATTAAGATTTGATCAGTATCCATTTAATATCTATTATGTATCCGAAAACTATTTGTATCCCTTTAGTTAGGATATAGATTTGAATTTTGCTATCCGTCCAAAACAAATATTTGAATTCGTATCTAAGTAAAATCATAGATCTGAATGTGAATTGAGTACTATCTGGTCCATATATCAGAGTTGTTTTCACCCCTACTTGTATATATAAATTTTTGTTCCTGTAATGAGCATTATGTTAGGATCAACATTGATTGAGAGAGCTTGGTTTATTTCTGAATTGCATCCTAAAGAAGGAATATTTAATTATTTGCTAGAAGTTGTTTTCTTAATTAGAACGTAAAAGAATACCTAAAATAGGAAATGTGAACACGTGCAATCTTGAATCTAGTAGAGCTCCATCAAAATATGGTATAAAAACTCACCATTCAACCCTCTTTTTTTTCTATAATTCTTGTTTAACATCGTGACGTTATTTAGATTAACTAATATTGACCAAATTAATAAAATACTCTCACCACTATTTTTCCTCCTCTCTGCCCCTACTTTGAAAAAGGCATGGTTGCAAATGATGAACTTGAAATTCCTCTGAGTTATATTTGTATAGATTCTCCTTCCTACCTTTTGTTCAGCTCCTCCGAATTGCTACAAAGTGTAGTTGATATTTGATAAGCATTCAGACTAAAATTTGAAAAATCACCAACTCGCCACGTGCCTCCAACATGAGGTTACGATTAATACTGCATAAGAATAAAATAGTGAAAATTAAAAGAGTTCATAGGCCACAATAAATCTATAAAAAGTACAAAAGTGGGTAGAAACTTTAAATACAAGAATACATGCTAAAAAATAAGATAAAATAATAAAAAGAAACATAACCACTTACAAAATATTTTATACCAAAAATGATAAAGGGTAACCACCGTGTACTTATGCCCAAAATCGTTTTACTCTCTATACTTTAAAAAGTCTTAAATCAGTCATTGTACTTATGACTTTTGGGGACTATTAGTTTTTTAGTCAAATTTAATTAAGTATCATAGCTATTTTAGTCATTTAATAGCATTACCTAAAAAATTCGCATGTTTTGCCTAATAAACACGATGTGGTATTTTAGTCATTTTGACGGCGCTTAGCTAAGTTTGATAAAAAAAATTAACGGTTACATTTTAATTATAAGTATAAGGATAGGTTTGAGAAATTTTAAGGTATAGTAGAGTAAAATAATTTTGGGTATAAGTATAAGGTAGCAAAATATATTTAATCCAAAATTAAAATATGCTTAACGCATTACTAGGTGAACTGCTAGTAGGCCCTTATAGCAACGATTGTCGATCTATAATATATGACAAATATGGATGAGCTCAATGCTCTCCAAGTGGTATTATAACTAGCAGGATAAAATTAATATAAATACACTCAGCATGAAAAGTGCATGAATAGCTAAATAATTGAACATCATAATAGCAATAAGTCAAGCACACAAATACTTTAGTTAACATTGTCCGACCAAACACATGCTAACTCGTTGCAACCCCATCCTAACTACTAGCAATAACTCATACATGAGCATGCTAGCATGGATGCATAGAAATCACAGTAAATGCAGTCATATTAACCATCAAGCTAAATCAATCTATGCATCAACAAATGCTAAGACTGCCATGTCATATGTGAACCGTTCTAGTCGTCAACCTAGCACATCATATCTATTGATTCTGCAAGAGAAGATGGTCCATTTTTGCCTGGATACACTAAATTTCTTAGTGATGAGAAGGCTCAAATTTAATTTGGGTTTGCTGCAAGGTTTGCACCATCATCTAGGAGGTCAATGATAAAATGCTAAGTTCATATCAAATTTTTAATATTTGATAAATAATAAGGTTGTGTTCACTTGTGTAATAAGGGTGAAATAGGCATAACTATTATGTTTTTAATACTAGAAGAAGAAGGCGTAATACTAGTATAAGCTATTCTATTGTTTACTTTAATATTAGCATAAGATATAATAATTATATTAAATGTGATATAAGGTTGATATTAAAATAATGAAAATGTATTAGGAATTTGTGATATTTTAAATCCAATGACAGAAATACCCTTAAGTATATGTTAAATAGTAAATAGTAGACTTTCCTGCATTGTGCAGGGTTATAACTTTGCACTAACCCCGTACTGTGCGAAGTTATAACCCCGCACTAGGGTATAGTGTATCTAGTCCTTCGACTCAAAGAATGGTTATAAGCAAATTTTGCTTGAGCCAGCATGATCCCATTGACAGATATTTTTACCGACCAATTATATTATTTCATGTGAAGTTGTAAACGCCAAACTAGTTAGGCATGAACATTTCTGTTGCACTCGGTCAATCAGGTTACCACCGACTGGGAAACATAGTTTTCAAGATAATATAGCTCTCATCAAATGTGTTCTTCCAGATAAGTTGATCTAGCTCTCTTGTTGTATTAAAACTTAATTCATTTTATCCGTGTAGAAATAGTTACGCATGACTACATCAAATCAAACATTATTTGCTAGTACTTTAATTAAAGGATCGACCAAGTCCACCACTTGCTGGCCATTGTTCAGACTTTTAATTACTTTAATGACTTATTCCATGTTGTTAGGCATTAAACTTGACCACTTCTTTGCCCACTCCCTTGTCAGCTTGATGGCAACTACCTCCCTTTCTCTATATAAACCAGTCTTCTCCAACTTATTCCACCATCAAATATCATTGCAATCCACTGCTCAAAATCTCTCACATATATATTTGCTTCTTTTTACAGGTAGAGGAAGAGAAAGTACTACGTATCTAGATGTCTTCCCACCTCTTCCTCCTCGCTCTTCTAGTTTTAGCCTGCTCTCAAGCACTTGCGTCTGATCCTAGCCAGCTGCAGGACTTCTGTGTCGCAGAAAAGATGTCGCAAGTGTTTGTGAATGGTTTTGCCTGCAAGGACCCAAAGAATGTCATGGCCGAAGATTTCTTCTTCTCCGGTCTTGACAAGCCTGGCGATACCATGAATAAGGTTGGGTCTAACGTCACTGCAGTTAATGTCAATCAAATTGGAGGTCTGAACACATTGGGCATCTCCCTGGCTCGGGTAGACTTTGCTCCTTATGGTCTCAACCCTCCTCACATTCACCCACGGGCGACTGAGATACTTACGGTTCTAGAAGGCTCCCTCTATGTTGGCTTCGTCACCTCGAACCAGGCAAACCAAGAGAACAAGCTCTTCTCCAAGGTCCTCAGCAAGGGCGATGTGTTTGTCTTCCCCCAAGGTCTCATTCATTTCCAATACAACTACGGTACTTGCAATGCTGTAGCCATCGCAGCGCTGAGCAGCCAGAACCCGGGTGTAATTACTGTCGCAAATGCAGTCTTTGGCTCAACACCACCCATCTCTGATGATATTCTAGCCAAGGCATTTCAGGTAGACAAGAATGTAATCGATCGGATTCAAGCTCAATTCCAGACCTAAGGATACTCCACCTAGTGAGTTGGCGCAGCATGACGCTATGATTCTCTAATTAGTTCATTAAATATTTGTAATTTCTATTTATCTGTTGTAATTATGTCTGTAGAATAAGGCATATGTGTGCATTTCATTCAACAAATAAAAAGCATTATCTCTTTGTATACTATATTATGTTTTGTGATTGATAAATTTATGAGAAAACATAGTCTTTTGTGATGTAAATTGTTTAAATTTTCTATAAATATCAATAGCACAAACTCTTCCATTTAGCAATTAAAATTGAAGCAGTTTTAATTTGAAAAATAGTGTTGTAGGAATTTTATTCGAAATTCATTAAAAACGAGATTTACTTCCATTGGTACAAGACAAATCTGTTTAAATGGAATTTTTCAAAAACCAACATATTTCCAACATGGAAAATCCATTCAAACGAAATCTTTTAGAGAGCAATATTTTCCAATGTGGAAAAGGCATTCAAATGAGATACACTTGAAACAATTAGGTGTTTGAATGATTTTTAACCCCTTCAAGTCAAAAGATTCCTCCTTTCAATCCGAGTTGCCACCAAGTTAAGGCATTTTGGGAGCATATCTTTTAGGACTATATAAGGGAAGTCTTAAAGAATAGGTAGATTCTTGGAGACTATTAAAAATATTTTGGGAGAGCAAAACGAGAAGAGTTGGAATAGTTAAATGGTGAGGTTTTATATCACATTTTGATAGAGATGTACTAGATTCAAGATTGCTTATGCTCTTACATCTCATATTTTAGCTATTGTTTAGCATTTAAATTGAGAAAACATCATCTAGCAAGTAATTATATATTATCAATTAGTATTAGATCGAGATTCTCACCTTAGAGAGAGAAATCCTCTAGAAGATGGATCATTCTAGAGAAGGATTATCTACTGTTAGGCCTCCATTGCTCGATGGATCAAACTATCCATACTAAAGTGTTAGAATGCTAGATTTTTAAAATCAATTGATGGAGACTTTCTACTCTTTATGGTTATAAATCTCCTACTATTATTAATGAAAATAGAAATGCTATTAAAAAACCTATTTCTCAATGAGTTATAATTGTTTATGAAAACTCTAGTTTTAATAGTAGGGCTTTTGTCGAATATATACTTGTGGGATTGCTAAGAATGCATAACATAGTTACGGACCAAATCTAAATCGATCCGAACGTAAAAAAATTATAAAAATTTAGTTAGCGGTAGCCTCATGAGATAGGATTCTAATAGCTCTAGTTTTACGTCAATCAAATATTTGGATGAAAAGATATAATTAAAATAATAGAACAAGATCAAAATTGAGTAAAACGATAAATATCCAACATTGCGGCGCTCGTTGGATGATAATAGACGACCAAGGGTGGTGATGAATAGACGTAAGGTTGCATGGCTCCTGGAGGTGATGGTGACTATAGGTTGGAGATTGGGTTTCTAACTTAGATTACTCTTAAATAAATAAAGACGATCTAATAGCTATAATAAAAAAGGTAAATACGAGAATAAAAAAAAAACTAAACTCAATTAGTTTCAATGTTTGGATATACTTAGATGCTTGGATGATTAAAGCCTAGCTTTACTATATATAGAGTTGGGTACAATAAGTCATACTCGAACTTAGCCCTAAAAGCTTATATGACTCGAACTAAGACTTGCCTTAGATATTTATATGACTTAATTGAATTTACCTTAGTAGCTTACATAACTTATTTGTGGCTTATATGACTTAACTAAACTTGCTTTAAGAGCTTACATTAAAGATAAACATGACTTAGCTAAGTCAGCCTTTTTTATCTTTATTAGAATGTTTCTTCATTCTATCACAGATAGAGTCCTAATATGGGAAAACCTTGGATACAAAAGTTGTAGATCAGTACGTCTTCAATCTTGTTCAAGTCGCTTTATAATATTTGGTCGACTGATAAATATCTGCAAAATATTTTCTTAAAAGTACGAAGAAGTTAACAAACTTAGCTAATTAAATAAACTCTAACGTCTAACTAAACTACATAAGCAGAATAAATAAGATAATAAGACTCGATCCATCGAGTCTAATGTCCCTACGATGTGATTCGATCTGACCCGGATAGTATCAAACATATTTTTGAGACTACCCATAAGGGGACTCCGTCGATTTAATTTTCAAAATTTCAATAGCTAACTACTAGGTTTGAGACTCTCCGTTTGGATGAGAATGAAATTGTTCATGATTTCTATGCTAAGCTATCTGATATTATTAATTCTAGTTTAGCTTTGGTGAGCAGATACTTGAGAGAAAAATTATAATTAACAAAAATCCTCATGTCCCTTGCAAAGAGTTTCAAGCAAAAGTGACAACTATAGAAGAGAGAAAAAATATTGGCTCTCTTAGAGTTGAACAACTTATAGGCAATCTTTATACCTATGAGATCACCCTTCGGTCACCCTAAAAAGGTAAAGGATTTGCCTTAGCGTCCATCAAGAGGGACGATGATTAGTTTGATGAGGACTTTGACAATGAGATGATGAAGCATAAGAAAAAAATTAGATAAATTTTCAAAAATTCGAAAGATACCACAAGCAAGAAGATTAAGGCAAAAATCCTAGAGAAAAATAAAAATTCTAGTGAAGCCCTCACTATCCGTATTATTAAAGGCTCAAAGTAAGATCAAAAGTCAGGTGAGAGAGGTTCAATGTTTTAGTTGTCAAGATTACGGTCACTTTGCTAAAGAGTGTGCTAATCATAAGAAAAAAAGAAAATTTTACAAGCCACCTACCAAGCCAAGACTGAGCGAGCAGATTTCAGCTCAGACTCTGCTCAAAATTTAAATTGATCCTTAATTTTTGAGCTCTCGAATAGAGAAAATCCATATTACACAGTATTTCACATAAAGCTCATCAATGCGTTCTTCCAGATAAGTTGATCAAGCTCTATTGATGTATTAAATTTAATTCATTTTCTCCGCGTAGAAATAGTTACGCATGACTACATCAAAACAAACATTATATACTTAGTATTTTAAACAAATGATCGACCAAGTCCACCCCTTTGCAGGCCATCGATCAGACTTTAATTATTTGTACGACTTATTCCATGTTGCTATGGATTGAAGTTGACCACTTCTTCCCACTCCCTTGTTTGCTTGATGGCAGCTCTCTCCCTTTCTCTATATAAATCAGTCTTCCCCAACTTATTCCATCATCAAATATCATTGCAATCCATTGCTCAAAATCTCTCACCTATATACTTGCCTCTTTGTATAGGTAGAGAAAGAGGAAGTATTACAACCTCCCTAGATGGCTTCCTACCTCTTCCTCCTCGCTCTTCTAGTTCTAGCATGCTCCCAAGCATTTGCATCTGATCCTAGCCAGCTGCAGGACTTCTGTGTCGCAGACAAGATGTCACCGGTGTTTGTGAATGGTTTTGCCTGCAAGGACCCAAATAATGTCATGGCCGAAGATTTCGTCTTCTCCGGTCTCGACAAGCCTGGCGATACCATGAATAAGGTTGGGTCTGACGTCACTGCAGTTAACGTCAATCAAATTGGAGGTCTGAACACATTGGGCATCTCCCTGGCTCGGGTAGACTTTGCTCCTTATGGTCTCAACCCTCCTCACATCCACCCACGGGCGACTGAGATACTTACGGTTCTAGAAGGCTCGCTCTACGTTGGCTTCGTCACCTCAAACCAAGCGAACCAAGAGAACAAGCTCTTCTCCAAGGTCCTCAACAAGGGCGATGTGTTTGTCTTCCCCCAAGGTCTCATTCATTTCCAGTACAACTATGGTACTTGCAATGCCGTAGCTATCGCAGCTCTGAGCAGCCAGAACCCTGGCGTGATTACTGTTGCAAATGCAGTCTTTGGGTCGACACCACCCATCTCTGATGATATTCTTGCCAAGGCTTTCCAAGTGGATAAGAAGATCGTTGACATGATACAAGCGCAGTTTTAGAAGTATAAATATTCCACCTATTGAGTTGATGCTGCATAAATTGATGATTCGTTAATTAGTCCTTCAATATTTCTAATCCTTGTTTGTTAATATAAAAATGTGCTAATTATTCTTTGTAAAACAAAATCTATCTGTGTATTTCATTCATCAAATAAAAATATCATCTCTTTTTATATGAGTTTCTATGTACTATGGTGAAGAATAAAGGGACCTTTTTTTAACTACTATGTACAGGGAGAAAAAATTATAAATAATACCCTACGCTTTTTACTATATTAAAATATACTGCTACATACATTGAAAAATCCTCACGCAAAATGAGGCTAAAAACTATGAACCATATCCATGATTGAACCTATCACTAAAACTAGTTTAGCAATTATAAGATAGACTTATAAAAATTGATATTTCTATCTTAATGACCCCTGAGACAGAAATTTTAAGGATACATTGAAGATGAAATGTCAAGAAAATATCTTAGTACCTCTTCAATGTGCAATTGTTTACTTTATCCCTACGAGGAAGAAAAAAAATTCTACAAAAATTAATCTACTTAAAATCCTCGAGTAAAACACCACTCCGTATCTCTCTGTACACCGCCGTAATAATCTCAAAAAAATAATGAACTAAGAGAATGGATAATTCTATTTTTACCCCATGAACTATCACCCATTTTCATAATGACCCACTAAATATTTTTTAATATATAATAACCTTCTGAACTATTAGAAATATTTTAATTGACCCTTTTTATTAGGGGGCTACCGTGTACTAAAAATAATTTAGAGGATCATTATATACCAAAAAAAAATAATTCAGAGAGTCATATATAGGAGAAGTAAAATTAAGAACAAAATCCTTTTATTCTATTTCATGATCCCTAGGCTTCCGAGCATAATTTGTAGAACTATCATGCACAACATAGCTTGACACACCTGTCTCTTTGAATACACTGGTTGACTTGCTTGTCTCATTAGTGCACCGACTTTTATATAGGTGTGAAGATGATAGACAATTTATTAAGGTTGATAGCTTGGTCAGACAAGAGATAGTACTTATCAATACTGGTTTTGAATTTAGAAGCTTCACCAATAGTTGATTAGATCATTGATAAACATTAAAGGTATTAATGCCGCTGCTCCTCGAGCAGGTGTCACATCACTGATTCCGTCGATGTTAGCTTCTATCCGAAGGAGTAAAGAGAGAATGTTAGAACCGATTATGAATAGATAGGGAAGACAGGGCACTCTTGACGAAGTCCCCTATAGAGCTTGAATCTACCATTAGCCCTTCTATTGACAATCACAGATAGAAGATATTTGCATACCAAATCTACTGATGATAGTGAACTGATTTAATCCGATTCGAATCAAATATAATATATTAAATATAAAATACAGTTAATTAAACATTGAATAATTCTTTAGACGCCAAGAAAGTTTCTCAAAATAAATAGACATCTATTACGGCAACTTCTACACATCTATTACTTAGCACATCAAACATTACGAAGAGTATGATATATCAAATAATGAATACTCATTTTGTAAGATGCAACTTATACACATCTATTGTAGTCTTGAAATTAAACTAAAATATTTCATACATATTTAGACCTTTCAATAACCTTGTTCACATAGTAATAGTAACCAAACTACATCAAGATTAACTAAAAAATTAATAATTCAAGTACAAAAGTAAAACTTTGATATAAGAAAAAGAACTACTATCATCAACAAAGTGACCAACAATTCCACTACAATTTAAACAATATAACATTCAATACAGTTGTTTGTTCAAACATCCCAACATACACATTATTCCTAACAAGCCAACTTAATATTAATACACTTTAAAGAGGATCTTGCAAAATAAATGAATGATATTAGTTTAATTGTTGAACTAAAAATTCATAAATTCAAGCTTGTCAAGTAATAAAAAAATAATTTCACATGTAATTCAAATTCAATGTAAACATACAAGGAATATGAATTCTAATTCAAAAATTCAAGGAAATAATGCTTCTAATGAACAAGAAATAAGCCGGTAATGACTAGATTTGTTTCAGAAACGAGAAGCCTAGAACTACCGGGCCAACGCTGTAATCTCTAAGTAAATCATTGGTTAAAACTAGAGGTTTCAATTCTTAAGAGAACCATTCAAATGAGTGAATGACTCGTTATAACTTTGAATCAACCATTGTTTAAAAGATAGAAATATATGTGCTGCATACACCAAAATCAATAAAAATAGTAATAAAATCTGATTTCGATATTTCTTTCCAATACTCCCCCTCAAGTTGGAACCAAAACTGATTTCGATATTTCTTTCCAATAAACACCCTTCTCAAGTTTGAACCAAATCTAATTTCAATATTTCTTTCCAACACTCCTTCTCAAGTTGGAGAGTGAATATCTTGCACACCCAACTTGCATACCATAGGTATAAATGTTTCCTTTCCCAAAGGTTTAGTTAACAAATCTGTCAATTGATTTGCTGAGCCAATATGCTTGGTAATTATTGAATCATTTTGAATCTTGTCTCGAATATAGTGACAGTCCATTTTTATGTTCCTTGTGCGTTCATGAAAGACTGGATTTGCTGCTATATGCAGAGCGGCCTTGTTGTCACAATATAAGGAAGCAGGTCCATGGTGAATAAGGCCTAACTCTCCTAATAGGCACTGAAGCCATGTTAACTCGCAGCAAGCTCCGGTCATTGCACGATATTCCGCTTCGGCTGAAGACAATGATACAATTTTCTACCGTTTTGATTTACATGAAATTAGTGAGGACCCAAGGAACACAAATACCCTGTAGTGGATCGTCTGGTGAGAGGACAACCTCTCTAATCTGAATCAAAGTAGGCCCGCAATTTCAAACAACGCATAAGGCTGCCTCCATATGATGTCTTCTGGGTTGATACATAAATCTACTCAAGACATGAACTGAATAGGTGATATCAGGTCTTGAAATTGTCAAATATATCAGGCGGCCTACCAATCTTCTGTATCTGCCTGGATCTTTAAACAATTCATCTTTATCTGACAATTTTAAGCCTCTTTCCATAGGAGTGTCCACTGGAGTAGCATTTAATAGACCTGCATCTTTGATTATTTATAATGCATATTTTCTTTGTGACATAAAAATCTCATTCCTAGATGCAGAGATTTCTATTCCTAGAAAATATTTCAACTCGCCAAGGTCTTTAAGACTGAAATTTTTATGCAAATGCTTCTTGATGGCAGCAATACTATTTGGATCATTTTCAGTGATCAAAATGTCGTCGACATAAATTAGGAGAATGGTAAAGGACTTGCCTTTCTTTTCGATGAAGAGGGAGTAGTCGGCTTGTGATTGTACAAAGCCAGTGGAAGTGATGACAAAAGGAAACTTTGAAAACCACTAGCGGGAGGCTTGCTTCAATCCATAGAGCGATTTGTGTAGGCGACAGACGAGATGTTCCTCCCCCTATCTCTGAAGCCCTAGTGGTGGAGACATATAAATTTCTTCAGTCAGGTCACCGTGGAGGAATGCATTGTGGACATTAAGCTGATGAAGTGGCCAGCCTCTGGCAGCAACTAAGGCAAGAAGACAGTGAACAGAAATAATTTTTGCTGTGGGAGAGAAAGTCTCGTGGTAGTCGATGCCCTCCATTTGGATGAATCCTTGAGCAACCAGGCGTGCCTTATGTCGCTCTATTGTGTCATTAGAGCGACGTTTGATCTTGTAAACCCACCGACATCCTATGGGTTTCTTGCCAGTCGGAAGAGAGGTCAGACTCCATGTGTCGTTGGTAGCAAGGGCATCTAACTCAAGCTTCATTACATCACACCATTGAGGGTTGGTGATAGCTTCATTGTAAAAGGTTGGCTCTCGCTCTTGACTAATAGAAGCAATAAACAATTTGTGTGCAGGGGTATAGCGATGATAAGAAAGGTAACTGGTCAGTGGGTACCTTGTCCCTTTGTGCGAATCTGGAGGGGAGGAGGTGACTAGATCAGAGGGAGGCTACGTGATGGCAGAGCAGAGATAATCGTTGAATCTCACAGGTGGATTAGATTGTCGAGTGGAGCGGCGGAGAGGAATATTGGTTGGTGGTGGTGGATCGGGTGTTCTGGTAGAGGGAATGGTGATAGTATGGCAAGGTGGTGGTGGCGAGGAGGGAGTATAGGGGAGAAGGTTCATGGGTGAACAAATTTCAGGTGGTTGTTTGTGTGGTGGTGGTGGAGTTGCGGTGGAGGGTGGTGAGGTGGGTGGGTTAGGTTCAAATGATGGTGATGTGGTTGAGTTGGGTTCAAAAGAATTGTCATATGGGCTTATGGGATCTATATCATCTCCCCTTGATGGGCTTGTTGTTTGGATCAAAAGAAAGGGTAGTGAATAGGTATTATTTGGAGAATAAGGAAAAATATCTTCTTTAAAATGGACATCTCTGCTTGCGAAATTTTTTTTTGTTGATAAATCAAAAAGTTTGTAACCTTTTTGACCTATCGGGTATCCAATGAAAATAGAAGATGTAGCTCGGTAGTCAAATTTATGAGATGTATGGATGTTTGTGGCATAAGCCAAGCAACCAAAAACTCGTAAATGGAAAAAAGTAGGAGGTTTTGAGTAAAGAAGCTCAAATGGTGTCTTGTCGGCTAAAATTGGGGAAGGTAGCCGATTAATGATGTGAACAACAGTAAGAACACATTCTCCCCAAAATTGGGAAGGAAGATTAGCTTGAAATTTTAATGCTCTTGCTACTTGAAGAATGTGACGGTGTTTGCGTTCCACATCCCCATTTTGTTGAGGTGTGTATACGCAAGAATATTGAAAAATAGCACCGTTATCTTGAAAAAAAGAATGAAGAGAGATAAATTCGCCACCATTATCACTTCGAACAGTTTTGATGCGAGTTTCAAATTGAGTAGAAACATAACTAAAAAAATATTTTAAAAGTAGTTGTGTTTCATCTTTATGTCGCATAAAAAATATCCAAGTAAAACGTGAAATATCGTCGACAATGGTGAGAAAATAATTAGAACCAGAAAGGGAAGGATGTCGATAGCGACCCCAAATATCACAATGAATAACATCAAATGGTTTAATAGAGAAAGTATTACTGACATTAAAAGGTAAACGACTTTGTTTGGCAAGTGGACAAATAGAGCAAGATTTATTGGAATTAGCAGAAAAATTTAAGAAATTTTGGGCAATAAATTCAAACGGGAAAATGATACATGCCCTAAGTGGTTGTGCCAAATGTCGGTAGGTGAGATGGTGAGATTGCATGTTGGTTGGTTTGAGGACGTGTCTTGTTTAGTGGTAGACTTTCCTGCTCCTAATGTCACCAGATAATAGAGTCCGTCATGCATTTCACCCAAACCAATCATCTTCCTCGTATCTAGATCCTGCAAAATGCACCAATAAGGGAAAAATGTCATTGAACAATTTAAGCATTTTGTCAATCGCCCTACTAACAACAAATCAACTTTGAATATAGGAACAGATAACACATCATGCAATTTATAGACGGAATTCAAAGGCATGGATCCTTTAGCAATAGTTTTGGCCTTCTCTCCACTAGGTAATAATACATGTGACAACGAGAAACCTTTATCTTTATGTAGTATTTTTGATGATGAGGTGATATGATTTGTTGCACCACTATCGATAATCTAATTTCAACGAGCTAATTGAGACAAACCTGGTTTTGTGACCGCATTTGCCTTAGGATTAGGGGTACCTTCTGCCCGATTATTGAGAAGTTTCATAATCTGTTTTGATTGGGCTTCTGTGAATGTGGTGTTAGGTCCACCTTTTTCACAGCTCGCCTGGTTGACTGCAGAGTAATTGGGCCAAGCAGAGCCTGAGCCGGATAGAACTTGGTCTTTGGATGGCCAGGGGGGTAGCCATGTAATTTGTAACACTTTTGGACCCAATGTCTATCGCATCACAATAGGTGCAGTGGGGTCGCACCTTTCCAGAATCGGGTCCATTACATTTGTGATTAGAATCAGGACGATCACTCCTCTCGTTCTTCCCTGGTGATGGCGGATAAAGCTTGCGGACAGCCATGGCAGCAACCGAGGTCGGCTCGGTGGAGGTGGAAGCAACTTCTAGATGGCGTTGATTCTCCTCTTGAGCAACAAAGGTGTATGCTTCGCAAATCGAGCGAGAAGGTTTCATCAAGAGGATCTAGTCGCGAATTGCACTGTAAGATTCATTCAAACCTATTAGAAATTGCATTACCTTTTGTTGCTCCGATTGTGGTGTTTCACAATGCATCCCTAGCTCGTCCCATAGGGTTTTCAATCGAGTGTAATAGGTGGAGACAAAGGTGGTTTCTTGCTTGTGGAGGGCGATGTCCCGTTGGATCTCAAATATGTAGGCTAGATTGCCCTGAGAGAATCAAGTGTCGATGTCCTCCCAAACTTCTCTGGCAATGGAATAAAAATTCACACTATCAACAATTTCTGGATCACAGGTGTTGACTATCCAAGAATGGATAATGTCATTACATCTTGACCAAATGGCGTGACCTTTAGGATCATCTGCTTATGAAGGAGCTGAGATAGACCCATTGATGAATCCGAGCTTATTTCTTGTATTCAAGGCTCGAATCATGGATCTTTTCCAACTGGAGTAGTTATCTCCATTGAGGGGCTTGGAAACGAGAACCAATTCAGAATGATCGGAAGGATGGATGAAGTAAGGATTGGAGAGGTCAGCAAGAGATTTTTCTTTCCCTACCTTTGATGGATTTAGTAGAACAACACCTTGGGAAGAAGAATGATTATCTTCGGCCATTGAGGGTAATGAAGGTTTCGATGGATTAGAATATGACTGCAATAGAACTTGGTTGCTCGAGTTCTAGCTCTGATATCATGTAAAAAGATTAGAATAAGGTAATTGTGTGTTTCATTAAGATGAATCAAGTACATAAATAGGAGAAGATTATAACAATCTCTCTTATAATTAAGCTTGTCTATTCAACAGATTAGGATAGAGCCGCTATATACAAAGAAAGTAAATAACAAATAGATTAACCAAATCAATAATAATAGTAATAAAATCTGATTTCGATATTTCTTTCCAATACTCCCCTCAAGTTGGAACCAAATCTGATTTCGATATTTCTTTTCAACAAACACCCTTCTCAAGTTGGAACCAAATCTGATTTCAATATTTCTTTCCAACACACAAACACAAAGCTTTCTTTCCAACACACAAACACAAAGCTGCTTTGGATTTGTTTAGTAATTACAACTGAGATAAAAACAAACTCACATTAAATAGAGGCATAAAGATTACCATTAAAAGCATCAGGAGATTACTTCAATTTAATCAACATAAGTAATCAACATAATAGCAGTAATATATTCCAATATAATCCATATATAACTATTTCCAGATTACACGTAGTATTTCACATAAAGCTCATCAATGCGTTCTTCCAGATAAGTTGATCCAGCTGTCTTGTTGTATTAAATTTAATTCATTTTCTCCGCGTAGAAATAGTTACGGTATGACTACATCAAATCAAACATTATTTGCTTAGTATTTAATCAAAGGATCGACCAAGTCCACACCTTGTAGGCCATTGATCAGATAGGGATCCAAATTCTTCATGCAAAGCCGTTGTAGCACATTTGTTAAAATCAATATTTGCTTGGCTTTCCGGGTTCGAACCCCGGCAACGGCATAAATGCTGCTGTATATTTTTTTCCCCATTTTCTTCCTCACTCCCAACTTACTTTAATACTCTTTGTTTGTGGATCCAAATTTCCAATATCATACAAATAGATCTTAACAACTTATTTTAAGTGTTTCTGGAATAAAAGGAAGCTAGGATTATTTTCATATTACATCCGGATACAGTAGGTAAACGTCTTATATAGATAGATAGATAGATAGATAGATAATTATCACACCGGGCAAGCAAAGCTATATAAATATATTGCACTTCATGTCACACTTGTATATATGGATGGTAGCTAGTTACATGGATATGAAAGCCCCTACGACTGCTGCAATTATAGCAGTTGGATCACCGAGGATGGCAGAGACGATGATTCGAATGGCGGTGGTGGCGATCTAGCAGCGACGAGCTTTCAACCACACCCTTCCCTTGTGATGGTTCTGCATTGCCCCTCGAAGGTTGGGAATCCTCGACTGGATCTCTCTAACCTTGGTCTTATCCATGTTCGCATACATTGCTTGCCAACTCTTGACCACCAAGTGAAGGTTATAGTTCTTGCAGTCGGATGTTTTCAAAAGTTTTCCACTACTCCCTTGTTAGCTACCTCCCTTTCACTATATAAACTAGTCTTCCTCAACTTATTCCACCATCAGATATCTTCGCAATCCATTGCACAACATCTACTTGCTTGTTTTTATAGGTAGAGAAAGCGTAAGTACTACGTACCTCGATTGCTTCCCACCTTTTCCTCCTTGCTCTTCTAGTTCTAGCTTGTTCTCAAGCACTTGCTGATCCTAGCCAATTGCAATACTTCTGCGTCGTAGACAAAATGTAGTAAGTTGAATGTTGGATTTTGAAATACTGATCGAAGAGTAGCCGAAGGTCAAAAAGGATGGAAAAGTGATAGCATCCGGTGGTGGAGATCCGACCGTTGAAAAGAGGAACCGAGATGGTGGAAATATAGATCAAGATGGAGGTTCGATTCTATGGTTGTGAATTGTCGAAGTAGGTAGCTGTTGGCGACGATGGTGGTTCGGCTAGGTTGAGTGTGGTGCAGTAGGAGCTAAGGTGGTGTAACAGGTCAAATGATAGAGGTGACGAGGGCGACCATTGTGGTCGGCCAGGTCTAGTCAAAAGTAAGAGGGAGAGGAAAAGAGGAGAGCTAGAAGACAAGACTTAATAATTCTCAATAATTGACGAAGGTGCACACTATAGCTATTTATTAGTGGCTATCTTGACTTGGTTGACCAACATGGTTTCATTTTAGTCTTGGCTCATCTAAATACATATCTAATCAAATAAATTATAATAATCCAGGGACTTGTGAAAAAATCCCTAGACACACGTATGTATCTAAACACTAGGCAATGATATCGCTTGTTCTCTTAAGTAAAAGTCCGAAGAAATATCTAAACCTTTTGTTAAAGGATTCATAATGTTATTTCACATAATCAATGGATATTATACCATTTGAGATCAATTGACGCATTGTATTATGCCTACGACATATATGTCGTGACTTGCCATTATATATTTGACTCTTTGCCCTTTTTATAGCCAATTGATTATCACAATGTATACAAATTGTGGACACAGATTTCGATCACATAGGAATATCTTCTAAGAAATTTCGAAACTACTCGACTTCTTCTCTAGCCTTATCTAATGCTTTGAATTTTGATTCCATAGTAGATCTGGCTATACATATTTATTTAGAAGATTTTTATAAAATAGATGCACCCCTAAATGTAAAGACATATCCACTTGTAGATTTTGTATCTTTTGTATTAGAAATCTAGTTTGCATCACTGTACCCTTCAAGTACTGTTAGATATTTTGAATAGTGCAATTCATAGTTAGTGGTGTATCTCAAATATTTGAGTACCCTAACTATCTCCTTCTAGTTATCATTCCTACATTACTTGTATATCTACTCAGTTTACTCATAGAGTACGCAATATCTAGATAAGTGCAATTCCTGACATACATCAAATTGTCTATTATCCAAGAATATTCTAACAGAGATACATTTATTTATATTTTTTGTGAGATGAAGATTCACATCTACAGGTTTTTTAGCTAGATTGTTATTATCTTTATCGAATTTAGCGAGCAATTTCTCAATATTATGTGATTGAGATATAACATATCCTTCAATTGTCTTAGAGATCTTTATACCTAGAATCGCATCTACAAATTCATGTCGAACTTGTTAGTCAACATGATCTTGATAGCTTTAATAACATTAATATTGACACCGGTTATTACTATGTCATCCATATAAAGACATACAATGGCATAATTATCTAAACCGCTTTTTATATAAACACACTTATCACATTCATTAATGCGATGACCATTTGACATCATAACTCAATCAAATTTTTCATGCTATTGTTTAGGCGCTTGTTTAAGTCCATAACGAGACTTAACTAATTTGCACACATTTTTCTCTTTTCCCGAAGCCACAAACCCTTTGGATCTAGTCGGCACCAAGGGTGGTGCAAAAGTGAAAGATCCAACTTAAAGAATGGTTGGTTATAAGAAAATGTCATGAAATAGTTGATTCAATGGAAGAGTTCAAGAGGTCTGTATCTAGTCGTTCGACTCAAAGAATGGTTATAAGCAAATTTCATTGAAGAGTTGAGTCCATGGAAGAGTTCATGAGGTCTGTATCTAGTTGTTCGACTCAAAGAATGGTTATAAGCAAATTTTGCTTGAGCCAGCATAATCCCATTGACGCATATTTTTACCGACCAATTCTATTATTTCATGTGAAGCTGTAAACTCCAAACTAGTTAGGCATGAACATTTCTGTTACACTCGGTCAATTAGATTACCACCGACTGGGAAACGTAGTTTTTAAGATAATATAGCTCTCATCAAATGCGTTCTTCCAGATAAGTTGATCTAGCTCTCTTGTTGTATTAAAACTTAATTCATTTTATCCGTGTAGAAATAGTTACGCATGACAACATCAAATCAAACATTATTTGCTTAGTACTTTAATTAAAGTATCGACCAAGTCCACCCCTTGCTGGCCATTGATCAAGACTTTTAATTACTTTAATGACTTATTCCATGTTGTTAGGGATTAAACTTGACCACTTCTTTGCCCACTCCCTTGTCAGCTTGATGGCAACTACCTTCCTTTCTCTATATAAACCAGTCTTCTCCAACTTATTCCACCATCAAATATCATTGCAATCCGTTGCTCAAAATCTCTCACATATATATTTGCTTCTTTTTACAGGTAGAGGAAGAGAAAGTACTACGTACCTAGATGTCTTCCCACCTCTTCCTCCTCGCTCTTCTAGTTCTAGCATGCTCCCAAGCACTTGCATCTGATCCTAGCCAGCTGCAGGACTTTTGTGTCGCAGACAAGATGTCACAAGTGTTTGTAAATGGTTTTGCCTGCAAGGATCCAAAGAATGTCATGGCCGAAGATTTCTTCTTCTCCGGTCTCGACAAGCCTGGCGATACCATGAATAAGGTTGGGTCTAACGTCACTGCAGTTAATGTCAATCAAATTGGAGGTCTGAACACATTGGGCATCTCCCTGGCTCAGGTAGACTTTGCTCCTTATGGTCTCAATCCTCCTCACATCCACCCACGGGCGACTGAGATACTTACGGTTCTAGAAGGATCCCTCTATGTTGGCTTCGTCACCTCGAACCAGGCAAACCAAGAGAACAAGCTCTTCTCCAAGGTCCTCAACAAGGGCGATGTGTTTGTCTTCCCCCAAGGTCTCATTCATTTCCAATACAACTACGGTACTTGCAATGCTGTGGCCATCGCAGCTCTGAGCAGCCAGAACCCGGGTGTAATTACTGTTGCAAATGCAGTCTTTGCCTCAACACCACCTATCTCTGATGATATTCTAGCCAAGGCATTTCAGGTTGACAAGAATGTAATCGATCGGATTCAAGCTCAATTCCAGACCTAAGGATACTCCACCTAGTGAGTTGGCGCAGCATGACGCTATGATTCTCTAATTAGTTCATTAAATATTTGTAATTTCTATTTATTTGTTGTAATTATGTCTGTAGAATAAGGCATATGTGTGCATTTCATTCAACAAATAAAAAGCATTATCTCTTTGTATACTATATTATGTTTTGTGATTGATAAATTTATGAGAAAGCATAGTCTTTCGTGATGTAAATTGTTTAAAATTTTTTATAAATTTATGAGAAAGCTGTTTTAATTTGAAAAATAGTTTTGTAGGAATTTTATTCGAAATTCATTCAAACCAGATTTACTTCCATTCGAACGAGACAAATTTGTTCGAATGGAATTTTTCAAAAAGCAACATATTTCCAACATGGAAGATCCGTTCAAATAAAATCTTTTAGAGAGTAATATTTTTCAATGTGGAAAAGGTATTCAAATGAGATACACTTGAAACAATTAGGTGTTTGAACGATTTTTAACCCCTTCAAGTCAAAAGATTCCTCTTTTCAATCCAAGTTGCCACCAAATTAAGGCATTTTGGGAGCATATCTTTTAGGACTATATAAAGGAAGTCTTAAGGAAAATAGGTAGATGCTTGGAGACTACTAAGAATATTTTGGGAGAACAAAAAGAGAAGAGTTGGAATAGTTAAATGGTGAGGTTTTATATCACATTTTGATAGAGATGTACTAGATTCAAGATTGCTTATGCTTTTACATCTCATATTTTAACTATTGTTTAGCGTTTAAATTGAGAAAACATCATCTAGCAAGTAATTATATATTATCAATTAGTACCAGAGCGAGATTCTCACCTTAGAGAGAGAAATCCTCTAGAAGATGGATCTTTCTAGAGAAGGATTATCTACTGTTAGGCCTCCATTGCTTGATAGAACAAACTATCCATACTAAAGTTTTAGAATGCTAGATTTTTAAAATCAATTGATGGAGACTTTCTACTCTTTATGGTTATAAATCTCCTACTATTATTGATGAAAATAGAAATGTTACTAAAAAACCTATTTCTCAATGAGTTATGATTGATTATGAAAACTCTAGTTTTAAAAGTAGGGCATTCATTGAATATATACTTGTGGGATTGCTAAGAATGCATAACATAGTTACGGACCAAATCTAAATCGATCCGAACGTAAGAAAATTATAAAAATTTAGTTAGCGGTAGCCTGGTGAGATAGGATTCTAATAGCTCTAGTTTTACGTCAATCGAATATTTGGATGAAAAGATATAATTAAAATAATAGAGCAAGATCAAAATTGAGTAAAATGATAAATATCCGACATTGCAGCGCTCGTTGGATGATAATGGACTACCAAGGGTGGTGGTAGATAGACATAAGGTTGCATGGCTCCTGGAGGTGATGGTGACTATAGGTTGGAGGTTGGGTTTCTAACTTAGATTTACTCTTAAGTAAATAAAGATGATCTAATAGCTATAATAAAAAAAGATAAATACGAGAATAAAAAAAATAACTAAACTCAATTAGTTTCAATGTTTGGATATACTTAGATGCTTGGATGATTAAAGTCTAGCTTTACTATATATAGAGTTGGGTACAATAAGTCATACTCGAATTTAGCCCTAAAAGCTTATATGGCTCGAATTAGGACTTGCCTTAGATGTTTATATGACTTAATTGAATTTGCTTTAGTAGCTTACATAACTTAATTGAACTTGTCTTTGTGGCTTATATAACTTAATTGAACTTGCCTTAAGGGATTACATTAAAGATAAACATTCTTTATCAGAATGTTTCTTGATTCTATCATAGATAGAGTCTTAATATGGGAAAACCTTAGATACAAAAGTTGTAGATCAGTACGTTTTCAATCTTGTTCAAGTCGCTTTATAATATTTGGTCGACTGATAAATATCTACAAAATATTTTCTTAAAAGTACGCAGAAGTTAACAAATTTAGCTAATTAAATAAACTCTAACGTCTAACTACACTACATAAGCAAAATAAATAAGATAATAAGACATGATCCATCGAGTCTAATGTCCCTACGATGTGATTCGATCTGACTCGAATCACATCAAACATATTTTTGAGACTACCCATGAGAGGACTCCCTCTATTTAATTTTCAAAATTTCAATAGCTAACTACTAGATTTGAGACTCTACGTATAGATGAGAATGAAATTGTTAATGATTTCTATGCTAAGCTATCTGATATTATTAATTCTAGTTTAGTTTTGGTGAGCAGATAATTGAGAGAAAAATTATGATTAACAAAAATCCTCATGTCCCTTGCAAAGAGGTTTCAAGCAAAAATGACTACTATAGAAAAGAGCAAAAATATTGGCTCTCTTAGAGTTGAAAACTTATAGGCAATCTTCATACCTATGAGATCACCCTTCGGCCACCCTAAAAGGGTAAAGGATTTGCCTTAGCGTCCATCAAGAGGGACGATGATGAGTTTGATGAGGACTTTGACAATGAGATGATGGAGCTTAAGAAAAAAATTAGATAAATTTTCAAAAATTCGAAAGATACCACAAGCAAGAAGATCAAGGCAAAAATGCTAGAGAAAAATAAAAATTCTAGTGAAGCTCTCAGTATCCATATTATTAAAGGCTCAAAGTAAGATCAAAAGTCAGGTGAGAGAGGTTCAATGTTTTAGTTGTCAAGATTACGGTTACTTTGCTAAAGAGTGTGCCAATCATAAGAGAAAAAGAAAATTTTACAAGCCACCTACCAAGCCGAGACTGAGCGAGCAGATTTTAGCTCAGACTATGCTCAAAATTTAAATTGATCCTCAATTTTTGAGCTCTCGAAAAGAGAAAATCCAGATTACACATAGTATTTCACATAAAGCTCATCAATGCGTTCTTCCAGATAAGTTGATGAAGCTCTATTGTTGTATTAAATTTAATTCATTTTCTCTGCGTAGAAATAGTTACGCATGACTACATCAAATCAAACATTATATACTTAGTATTTTAATCAAATGATCGACCAAGTCCACCCCTTTGCAGGCCATCGATCAGTCTTTAATTACTTGTATGACTTATTCCATGTTGTTAGGATTGAAGTTGACCTCTTCTTCTCACTCGCTTGTTAGCTTGATGGCAGCTACCTCCCTTTATCTATATAAACCAGTCTTCCCCAACTTATTTCATCAACAAATATCACTGCAATCCATTGCTCAAAATCTCTCCCATATATACTTTCTTTTTTTCATAGGTAGAGAGAAAGAGAAAGTATTACAACCTCCCTAGATGGCTTCCTACCTCTTCCTCCTCGCTCTTCTAGTTCTAGCATGCTCCCAAGCACTTGCATCTGATCCTAGCCAGCTGCAGGACTTCTGTGTCGCAGACAAGATGTCACAAGTGTTTGTAAATGGTTTTGCCTGCAAGGACCCAAAGAACGTCATGGCCGAAGATTTCTTCTTCTCCGGTCTCGACATGCCTGGCAATACGACGAACAAAGTTGGGTCTAATGTCACGGCAGTTAACGTCAACCAACTTGGAGGTCTAAACACATTGGGCATCTCTATTGCTCGGGTTGACTTTGCTCCCTATGGTCTCAACCCTCCTCACATCCACCCACGGGCGACTGAGATACTTACGGTTCTAGAAGGCTCGCTCTACGTTGGCTTCGTCACCTCAAACCAAGCGAACCAAGAGAACAAGCTCTTCTCCAAGGTCCTCAACAAGGGCGATGTGTTTGTCTTCCCCCAAGGTCTCATTCATTTCCAGTACAACTATGGTACTTGCAATGCCGTGGCTATCGCAGCTCTGAGCAGCCAGAACCCTGGCGTGATTACTGTTGCAAATGCAGTCTTTGGGTCGACACCACCCATCTCTGATGATATTCTTGCCAAGGCTTTCCAAGTGGATAAGAAGATCGTTGACATGATACAAGCGCAGTTTTAGACGTATGGATATTCCACCTATTGAGTTGATGCTGCATAAATTGATGATTCGTTAATTAGTCCTTCAATATTTCTAATCCTTGTTTGTTAATATAAAAATGTGCTAATTATTCTTTGTAAAACAAAATCTATCTGTGTATTTCATTCATCAAATAAAAATATCATCTCTTTTTATATGAGTTTCTATCTACTATGGTGAAGAATAAAGGGACCTTTTTTTTACTACTATGTACAGGGAGAAAAAATTATAAATAATACCCTATGCTTTTTACTATATTAAAATATACTGCTACATACATTGAAAAATCCTCACGTAAACTGAGGCTAAAAACTATGAACCATATCCATGATTGAACCTATCACTAAAACTAGTGTATAAATCTCAATGATCTATTTCTATCTTAATGACCCCGAGACAGAAAGTTTAAGGATACATTGAAGATGAAATGTCAAGAAAATATCTTAGTACCTCTTCAATGTGCAATTATTTACTTTATCCCTACGAGGAAGAAAAAATTTCTACAAAAATTAATCTACTTAAAATCCCCGAGTAAAACACCACTCCGTATCTCTCTGTACACCGCCGTAATAATCTCAAAAAAACAATGAACTAAGAGAATGGATAATTCTATTTTTACCCCATGAACTATCACCCATTTTCATACTGACCCACTAAGTATTTTTTAATATATAATAATATTCTGAACTATTAGAAATATTTTAATTGACCCTTTTCATTAGGGGGCTATTGTGTAGTAAAAATAATTTAGAGGATCATTATATACAAAATCCTTTTATTCTATTTCTTGATCCCTCTGCTT
Source organism: Typha angustifolia (assembly GCF_048772165.1). Classification (NCBI taxonomy): domain Eukaryota; kingdom Viridiplantae; phylum Streptophyta; class Magnoliopsida; order Poales; family Typhaceae; genus Typha; species Typha angustifolia. The sequence continues at coordinate 9,352,992 of NC_133239.1, read as the reverse complement.
CCGAGCATAATTTGTAGAACTATCATGCACAACTTAGCTTGACACACCTGTCTCTTTGAATACTCTGGTTGACTTGCTTGTCTCATTAGTGCACCGACTTTTATATAGGTGTGAAGATGATAGACAATTTATTAAGGTTGATAGCTTGGTCAGATAGTACTTATCAATAATGGTTTTTTACTTAGAAGCTTCACCAATAGTTGATTAGATCATTGGTAAACATTAGTTTTTATTTGTCGGCAATTGTGTACAAAATATTCTAAGTGTATTTTTTATATGTATATAAGCTTTACACAAGTCTAGAATATCTCTGGTTTGAAGAATTGCAAAATTATTGGAGAAAAGCCGTTGAGTTCACACCGCGTTCACAAACGCGTTCGAACGCGAAATCTGCGTTCACGCAGACAGAGAATCGCGTTCGCAAACGCGTTCGAATGCGGGCACTGTGTTCACACAAACAGAGAGCCGCGTTCACAAACACGTTCGAACGCGAGAACTGCGTTCACACAGACCGAGAGCTGCGTTCACAAATGTGTTCGAACGCAACCTAAAGAATTCAAGCTGTCGCGTTCGAACGCACTCGAGCCCGTTCAAATGCACCTGAGATTAAGACATGTCGTTCGAATGCACCCGTGCCGCGTTCGAACACACCAACAAAGTTTGAGAATATTGGACTTTCGTGAGTACGGATAAGACTCGAATTTGGCTCTATCTTGAAGATCATATATAAGGATTGTGATACCCTATCTCTAGGGTAGTTGAAGAAATATTATTGAAGGATATTTCTTGAGGCTACATCGGTTCTTCAACGAACAAGGTTCCACTCATCTACAAGATTTTAATCTTTCGTCTTTAGGGCTATCTAGACGAAAGATCAATCTCGAGGGCTACTGAGATTGGACTTCAATCACGAGAAGCAGTGAATCGTGGGTTCTAGCGATCAAGACTGAGAGGAACAAAGTCGTTTGGACCGACGGGTTGCTTTGTGAGTCAATCTTGTAACTGCTACTATCATATTGATTGGTTTTGATCCGAGTTTGGATCCGTGGTTTTTTTCCGTTTTGGGTTTTTCCACGTTAAAATCTTGGCGTTCATCTCTATTTTCGTTCTTAATATTTCTTCGGACTTTTACTTAAGCGAACGAGCGATATTATTGCCTAGTGTTTAGATACATACGTGTGTCTAGGGATTTTTTCAAAAGGCTTTAATGCCGGTGCTCCTCTAGCAGTGTCACATCATTGATTCCGTCGATGTTAGCTTCTTTCTGAAGGAGTAAAGAGAGAATGTTAGAACCGATTATGAATAGATAGGGGAGAGAGGGCACTCTTGACGAAGTCCTCTATAGAGCTTGAATCTACCATTAGCCTTTCTATTGACAATCACAGCTAGAAGATATTTACAAACCAAATCTACTGATGATATTTAATCCGATTAGAATCAAATATAATATATTAAATATAGAATACAATTAATAAAATATTGAATAATTCTTTAGATGCCAAGAAAGTTTGGCCAAATAAATAGACATCTATTACCACAACTTCTACACATCGATTATTTAGCACATGTAACATTATGAAGAGTATGATATATTAAATAATGAATGCTCATTTTGTAAGATGCAACTTATACACATATATTGTAGTCTTGAAATTAAACTGAAACATTTCATACCTGCTTAGACTTTTCAATAACCCTGTTCACATAGTAATTGGAACCAAATTATATCAAAATTAATTAAAAAAATTAATAATTCAAGTACAAAAGTAAAATTTGATATAATAAAAAAAAAACTACTATCATCAACAAAGTGAACAATAATTCCCCTACAATTTAAACAATATAACATTCAATAAAGTTGTTTGTTCAAACATCCCAACATACACATTATTCTCAACAAGCCAACTCAATATTAATACACTTTAAAAAGCATCTGTAAAAATAAATTAATGATATTAATTTAATTGTTGAAACAAAAAATTCATAAATTCAAACTTATCAAGTAATACAAAAATAATTTCAAATGTAATTCAAATTCAATGTAAACATACAAGGAATATGAATTCTGATTCAAAAATTTAAGGAAAGAATGCTTCTAATGAACTAAGAAATAAGCCGGTAACGACCAGATTTATTTCAGAAACGAGAAGCCTAGAACTACCAGGCCAATGCTGTAATGTCTAAGTAAATCATTGGTTAAAACTAGAAGTTTCAATTCTCAAGAGAACCATTCAAATGAGTGAATGACTCGTTATAACTTTGAATCAACCATTGTTTAAAATATATAAATATATGTGCTGGATACACCAAGATTACTAACAAAACGTTTAGAAAACAAGCCACAGGGACTCGAGCTAATAACAAACTCAAGACATGAAAATAGCAAATGAATCCACCACACTTAGCCTATGATCAAAACTGAATCATGAATACCAGCATCTGCAAGGAGTAATTATGGATTCCATATTCTTACCAAGCTGCAATACCATAAAGTTGATACTCAAAAATTTTCGAAACATCTCAAACAATCTTGTATAAGTTGATACTCAACAAAACAACTTTCCAGAAACCATCAACCAGATAAGATATGACTTAGGGTTAGGTCTCACTATATAGCTACTCCAAAAATAGCACAAATTGACCTTCAAAGTTGTTGAAATTAGAATCTTGCTCATGCGCTCGAACACTAATTAGTGCATTCGAATGCCATTAGTGAAAAGTACTCTTCTACATCATTTCTTTTTCTTAAACTATATTGGAACCATTCATCAAATGCTAGACGTGTGAAAAGTCTATATTACCCCTAGTTAAAACCACTTTTGGTAGTTAGACCCACAACATGAGAACTTAATATCTAGGGGTGGCAATCCGGTCGGGTTAAGCGGGTTCGGGCCGGGTCAGATTCGGGTCGGGTCAACTTTACCCTAACACGAACACGACCCGATTAATAAACGGGTTGTATTTATTAGACACGAACACGACCCGATTATTAAACGGGTAACACGACACGACCCGTCTAACCCGTTTAATAAACGAGTCGTGTTAACACGACATAGTAACATGACCAGTCTAACCCGTTAAATAAACGGGTCGTCTTAACACGACCCGATAACACGACCTGTCTAACACGATTACCAACCCGATTACCCCGTATAAAATTTAAAATTTATTAATTTATTCTATATAAATAATGTGTTAAACAAACAAACAAATTAACCTATTATCATTTCAAAACTCATTCAAACATAAAGCTGCAGTAACTAAAGCAATCGATGTTCAACAATCATTTCCTTCTTTCGTCCACAATAACAATTTCTTCAGTAATTAAAGCTGCAGTAGGCTTTGGTGCACTAGAAGCACTAAAGGTTCCAGCTAATATGGAGTTCGATGTATGTTCCAAGGACCGCCAGCGCTTTGAGTTCTTTCTATTGTATCAAAATGCAAAGTTTCTGCTTCCAGCTGGTAATGTATTAATGGCTTCAACAGTATCTCCAACATGTTTAGCTATTTTAGAGGAAATATTGTCAACCTTGATCAAGGATGTCTCCCTGCCAAAAATAAAATGATGAGATTTAGAAAGCAGAACATAAAAATGTTAGAACCAGATGTTATTGTACAAGCTGCATAGCCTGCATAGCGTCATACAATAGCAAAGTAATAACAATGAACAAATCGTAAATATCTAACCAAGGAAGTGAAGAACTATTAGGAATACATGAACAAATGCTGCTACCTCGCTGTAGTAATCTCAAGCCAAAATATACCATTTGAGATCAATTGACGCATTGTATTATGCCTACGACATATATGTCGTGACTTGCCATTATATATTTGACTCTTTGCCCTTTTTATAGCCAATTAATTATCACAATGTATACAAATTGTGGACACAGATTTCGATCACATAGGAATATCTTCTAAGAAATTTCGAAACTACTCGACTTCTTCTCTAGCCTTATCTAATGCTTTGAATTTTGATTCCATAGTAGATCTGGCTATACATATTTATTTAGAAGATTTTTATAAAATAGATGCACCCCTAAGTGTAAAGACATATTCACTCGTAGATTTTGTATCTTTTGTATTAGAAATCTAGTTTGCATCACTGTACCCTTCAAGTACTGTTAGATATTTTGAATAGTGCAATTCATAGTTAGTGGTGTATCTCAAATATTTGAGTACCCTAACTATCTCCTTCTAGTTATCATTCCTACATTACTTGTATATCTACTCAGTTTACTCATAGAGTACGCAATATCTAGATAAATGCAATTCCTGACATACATCAAATTGTCTATTATCCGAGAATATTCTAACAGAGATACATTTATTTATATTTTTTGTGAGATGAAGATTCACATCTACAGGTTTTTTAGCTAGATTGTTATTATCTTTATCAAATTTAGCGAGCAATTTCTCAATATTATGTGATTGAGATATAACATATCCTTCAATTGTCTTAGTGATCTTTATACCTAGAATCGCATCTACAAATTCATGTCGAACTTGTTAGTCAACATGTTCTTGATAGCTTTAATAACATTAATATTGACACCGGTTATTACTATGTCATCCATATAAAGACATACAATGGCATAATTATTTAAACCGCTTTTTATATAAACACACTTATCACATTCATTAATGCGATGACCATTTGACATCATAACTCAATCAAATTTTTCATGCTATTGTTTAGGCGCTTGTTTAAGTCCATAAAGAGACTTAACTAATTTGCACACATTTTTCTCTTTTCCCGAAGCCACAAACCCTTTGGATCTAGTCGGCACCAAGGGTGGTGCAAAAGTGAAAGATCCGACTTAAAGAATGGTTGGTTATAAGAAAATGTCATGAAATAGTTGATTCCATGGAAGAGTTCAAGAGGTCTCTATCTAGTCGTTCGACTCAAAGAATGGTTATAAGCAAATTTTGCTTGAGCCAGTATAATCCCATTGACGCATAGTTTTACCGACCAATTATATTATTTCATGTGAAGTTGTAAACTCCAAACTAGTTTTCCATGAACATTTCTGTTGCACTCGGTCAATCAGGTTACCACCGACTGGGAAACATAGATATTAAGATAATATAGCTCTCATCAAATGCGTTCTTCCAGATAAGTTGATCTAGCTCTCTTGTTGTATTAAAACTTAATTCATTTTATCCGTGTAGAAATAGTTACGCATGACTACATCAAATCAAACATTATTTGCTTAGTACTTTAATTAAAGTATCGACCAAGTCCACCCCTTGCTGGCCATTGATCAAGACTTTTAATTACTTTAATGACTTATTCCATGTTGTTAGGGATTAAACTTGACCACTTCTTTGCCCACTCCCTTATCAGCTTGATGGCAACTACCTTCCTTTCTCTATATAAACCAGTCTTCTCCAACTTATTCCACCATCAAATATCATTGCAATCCATTGCTCAAAATCTCTCACATATATATTTGCTTCTTTTTACAGGTAGAGGAAGAGAAAGTACTACGTACCTAGATGTCTTCCCACCTCTTCCTCCTCGCTCTTCTAGTTCTAGCCTGCTCTCAAGCACTTGCGTCTGATCCTAGCCAGCTGCAGGACTTCTGTGTCGCAGAAAAGATGTCGCAAGTATTTGTGAATGGTTTTGCCTGCAAGGACCCAAAGAATGTCATGGCCGAAGATTTCTTCTTCTCCGGTCTCGACAAGCCTGGCGATACCATGAATAAGGTTGGGTCTAACGTCACTGCAGTTAATGTCAATCAAATTGGAGGTCTGAATACATTGGGCATCTCCCTGGCTCGGGTAGACTTTGCTCCTTATGGTCTCAACCCTCCTCACATCCACCCACGGGCAACTGAGATACTTACGGTTCTAGAAGGCTCCCTCTATGTTGGCTTCGTCACCTCGAACCAGGCAAACCAAGAGAACAAGCTCTTCTCCATGGTCCTCAACAAGGGCGATGTGTTTGTCTTCCCCCAAGGTCTCATTCATTTCCAATACAACTACGGTACTTGCAATGCTGTGGCCATCGCAGCTCTGAGCAGCCAGAACCCGGGTGTAATTACTGTTGCAAATGCAGTCTTTGGCTCAACACCACCTATCTCTGATGATATTCTAGCCAAGGCATTTCAGGTTGACAAGAATGTAATCGATCGGATTCAAGCTCAATTCTAGACCTAAGGATACTCCACCTAGTGAGTTGCATAGCAAGAAGCTATGATTCTCTAATTAGTTCATTAAATATTTGTAATTTCTATTTATCTGTTCTAATTTTGTTTGTAGAATAAGGCATATATGTGTGGATTTCATTCAACAAATAAAAAGCATTATCTCTTTACTATATTATGTTTTGTGATTGATAAATTTGTGACAAAGCATAGTCTTTGGTGATGTAAATTATTTAAATTTACTATAAATTTCAATAGCACAAACTCTTCCATTTGGCAATTAAAATTGGAGCTGTTTTAATCTGAAGAATAGTGTCGTAGGAATTCTATTCAAAATTTGTTCGAAAAAGACTTACTTCCATTTAAACGAAACAAATTTGTTCGAATGGAATTTTTCACAAAGCAACATATTTTCAACGTGGGAAATCTATTCAAACGAATTTTTTTGGAGAGCAATATTTTCCAACGTGGAAAAGACATTCAAACGAGATACACTTAAAATAATTGGGTGTTTGAACGAGATTTTATGTATGAGAATATATTTGAATTATGATAAGTCATGAGATGTTTGAAGTGGAAGATTAATTTTAAAGTCAAAATATTCGAAACGGTTTTAGAATCATCATTGAAGTGCTCAAACGGTGTCTTGATGGTTAAAGTAGTATAAAAATTTCCCAAGTAAACAAGAACAATAAGTCCACATTCAACTATCTGCTTAGCCATTTGAATGAACCATTAGGCGTTCGAATGCATTTCACCAAGAGCAAAAACACACTATTGGCGTTTGAATGGCCCTTGCGAGCGTTCGAACGACCTTGCTGATTTGACTTAGATTTGAATCTATCTCTATTTACCTTATCTCTAGTAGAATCCATGGAAAATCTTTGAAAAGAAATATATCTTATCTCCGAGAGATACTTATCTTATCTCTAAAGATATTTACTTAATCTCTAAGAAATATTTATATTATCTTTAAGAGATAATTAACTTATATCTAAGAAGCATATAAAGGGGTTAATTCTAACCCTAAGAGTGAGTATTGTCAATTTTTAATTGGAGGTCATCTTTTTGAGAAGCCGTCAATCAATATTGATATCATCTTTTGAAGGCCATTGAAGATCACTTCTCTGTTTTAGATGGAACGTGCTAAATCATTTTCATCTCAATGCATATACATTAGATCAGGAAGAACTACATCAAGAGGGTCATTGAGACGAAAAGATCAACCTCAAGGGTCACTAAAATTTGGAAACCTTACACGGAAAGTATTGCATCGCGGGGTCTAGCGAGTAAGGTTGGTATAGATTAAGTCGTTAGAATCGGCGGGTGATCTTTAAGCTTTTTGTTAACTGCTACAGGTTTAATGATTGGTTTTGATCCGAGTTTGGATTTGTGCTTTTTACATGGTTTGGGGTTTCTTCATATAAAATGTTAGGTTAATTACACTAGCACCCCCTGAACTATACCCGATTTTCACGAATACCCTTTGAAACTTTTTTGGTTATAATGTCTTTAGGGGACGAAAAATGCATATGACCAACTATACTCCTAATAAATTAATGAGGTCATCAATTTAGCCATAACTAGTAAAATAAAATAAAATAATTAAATTACAAACCATCATCTCATCCCAAACCCACTACCATTCCTCCCCTAACTTGAACTACATCTATTTTTACAATGACTCCTTGAACTTATTTGTCTAATTAGTGCACCAACTTTTATATAGGTGTGAAGATGATAGATAATTTATTAAGGTTGATTGACAAGAGATAGTACTTATCAATAACGGTTTTAAACTTAGATCATCGGTAAACAATAAATGCATTAGTGCCAGTGCTCCTCTATCAGATTTCACATTATCGATTCTATTGATGCTTGCTTCTTTCTGAAGGAGTAAAGATTGAATGTTAGAATCAATTATGAATAGATACGGGAAAGAGGGCATTCTTGATGAAGTCCTCTAGAGGGCTTGAATCTACCATTTGCCCTGCCATTGACAACAAAAGCGGGAGAAGATGAGATTTGCTAAGTAAAAAACTGATAAAATGAGTAGGGAAACCATGAGCCATAAGACAATCACTAATAAAAGACCATGTTATTCTACCGAATGCTTCAATAGATCAACTTTAATAACAAAGGAGCCAATTTTACTTTTGGAAGTATTCAGGAAGCTCATCATTTCTCTTGCCTTAACTTGATTGTCTGCAATTTGCCAACAAGGGACAAAGGCATTCTAGGCATTTGTGATTAGGCTGTCAAAATAATCAAGCCGGCTCAAGCTCGACTCGAGTTCGGCTCGATAATGCTCGATCAAGATCGGCTCGAAAATAGGCTAAGCCGAGCTTGATCATTAAAGCTAGGCTCGAAATTAAATTCGAGCCAAGCTTGATCCCGAGCCGACTCAATCGAGTTGGCTCGATAAGGCTCGAATATATATATATGAGTAATATCAAACTAATATGAACTATCAGATCAAAACTCTTTCACCCATTCAGAATTTCAGCCATTATTTTCTGACACAATTATCTTTATTGTTTGTAATTTATATTTTGGTTGCTTGTAGTTTTTTGACACAATTATCTTTGTTACTTATAATTTATATTTTGATTGTTTTAGTTTTCTAACCTATTTATCTTTATTGCTTGTAATTTATATTTTGGTAATATTTATATCTTTATAGTTGAATTAGGTTTTATTTCAATCTTGATTCAAGCCTAAATTAACTCAAGTTTGCTCAGGCTCGAAAATGGTTTGAAATTGATAAGGCTTGAAATTACTAATTGAGCAGCTCGTTTAAGCTCGTTTAAGCTCGAAATTAGCTCGAGTTCGAAATTGGCTCGGATTGAAATTATTTCAATTCAAGCTTGATCACAAAGACAGGCTCGAAATTAATTTCAATCCAAGCTTAATTAGAGCTAGGCTCGATCAAGCTCAGCTCATTTACACCCCTATCTATGATGATTCCATTCTGCACAAGATTCATCGGGGTAGCTAGGATTTTTGTGATGAGCTGGTAGAAGGTGTTACATAGACTGATCTGTCTACAATCTAATTGACACATAGAGCTCCTATTATGGTATCAAGATAATATTTGACTTGTTGAAATCCAGATCTAGCCTACCCGTCGTAAAGAAGTCTTGGATAAAGATGTAGATTTTAGACTAGAGATAAGGCCAAAGGGTTTGAAAGAAATGAGCATTGAGCACATTTGTACTTGGGGACTTGTCAGAACCGAAGCTTTTGAGAGCAACTTCAATCTCGTCATCAAAAGGGATAGAGGGAGTAACAACATCGATCGAGACCTAAGAAACAAAGATAAGAATGTTATGGCAAACCATTTCAAGAGAAAGGGGATTAGAAGAGGTGAACAATAACATCTTGAAATGTTGAACAAACACTTTTCTAATAGCATTAGGATGGCTCATCAAGTCACCATTGGTTAGGATGATGGAGTTTATATTGTTCCCTTTTTTGAGTAGTGGCCATAGTACGAAAAAATATAGAGATAATTTTATTTTCACCACTTGAATTATCATCTTTTTCCATACTGACCCTCTAAACTATTTTTTGGTAAATAATAACCCCCTAATTATCAAAAATATCTCACTTGACCTTTTAGAGTTCTGTCACCTATTTCCATTGATAAGTCGCCATGTGATAGTTACATGATAATAATATGACAAAAATACCTCTCATATACACGTGCAAGTCATGTGCAACTCGAGAGAGAATTTTATGATGAAAAAAATATTGTTACCTTGTGAAATAAAACCCCTCCCCTTCTCTAGTCAAAGTTGACCCGAAGTCTCACCCTCTTCTCCCAAATTTATGCTGTCCCACCCCCTTCTCTAATCTTTCCAACGTTCACCTCCATTAAAAAATCATTTCCTTTCATTCTTCAAGTTTGTAGCACCTTTAGTTGCTCTCCTAACCGGTATCTTCAACCTCCCACCTCCATGGCATCTTCTAGATGAAAGAGAGAAGAGAGAGGAAGAGAGGAGAGGAGGATGGCATGGGGTGGGGATGTTGCTAGAACTAATGGAGACAAGAAGGGAGCTCTGGGGAGCTCTGGGTAGGATGTGCTCGAGATGAGAGAGGAGAGGAAGAGGGGAGATGTCAAATTTGTAAAAGAGGATTATGGCACTATTTATTATGAACTAGATTTGGAACAATCTGGACTTAAAAAAATATGATATTTTAATAGGAGGAACCCTTAGGTGTCATAGATCTAATGGATTTCATTTTGCATGATTCCGAGGTCAAAGTGAAAAGATAAAATTAAAATACTGTAAGAAGGTCAAAATTGGATAGATTAGTGATTATCCGATGTTGCGGCACTCGTAAGAGGGTGGTGGACAGCCGTAAGGTAGGGTGGCTCATAGAGGTGATGGTGGCTAGGCCTTGGAGGTAGAATTTGAGTTAAAAGTTAGATTTACTCCTAGAAAAATAAATGGTTATGATTAATTACTTTTATTCCTAGATTATCTTATAAATAGTTATGATTAATTACTTTTATTCCTAGATTATCTTACTCTTACTCCTAAGATAGTCTAAGGCTAAAACAAAATTCTTTATTTTTCATTGGATGCATAGATGCTTAAACAAACCAGCCCAAGCCCCTCTATATATAGAGACTAGGTATAATGAGTCATACTATGATTAGCCCTAAAGGTTTACACAACTTGAACTAGGATTTAATTTAAAGGCTTACATGACTTAATTTAACTTGCATTAAAAGCTTACTTGGTATAACTAGACTTGTCTTAAAGACTTACTTGACTTTAATTGGCCTAGCTTTTTGGGCTTACATCATATTAGATATTAATGTAAGATATTGATTCAACTAATACAGGTGGCACAATGACAAGATGCCACATAGCATAAAATATGTTTACATATATGAGAGTTTTGTATAATTTAACACTTTTATTAGCCCATAGAGATAAGTATATTAGATTTTACATGTAAAATACAAGAATATACTCATCTTGCTCCCTTAATGGATAAATGGAAAAATATGTCAATATTAAAATATAATCAAATAATTATCTAATTGGATAATTTAGGTCAAGAATGATGATATTTATGTCTCAAGGATAATTATCTAATTATTAAATTTAGAACCTTATGCATATATGTGATAAGAGTTTGCATGTTATAATACTAATATTGTATGCAAATATATGCTAATTAACTAGGTATAATTTGTGAGTAATTATAATTATAATAATTGAGATATGTTATATATATGTAGATTACATATTTTATCTTGAACTAGTCAAAATGCATGTCAACACTCTCCTGTGGCGGAGTGCATCCATCTTCTCCATTGATCTAGTCTCGAAGAATCTCACCTTGCTAAAGATTGCGTCGCCAATCTTTAGCCAAAAGGTTTGCATGAATAGGGGCCAGAAGAATCTTCTTCTTCTTGTATTCTGTTATTGCTTCTTTCTTCTTCTTCTTCTTCTTCTTCCATGTTTTAATCATTCTTTCTTTTTTCTATACAAGTCTCTCTAACCAATTTTTAATTAACAAAGTAAGAGATTAATCAAAGATAGTGGTGAAATAATTAAAATTAGTCTCTTACTTTATCATAATTATCTCACCACTATCTCCGATTAGTTCCTTACTTTATTAATTAAAGAGTGATTAAATAGATTTATAAAATAGAGAGAATGATTAAGGGATTAAAGAAGAAGAAAAAGAAGCAACAATAGAAAAGATGGTGAAGAAGAAGAAAAAGAAGAAAAAGAGTAAGAAGAATAAAATATATTAACAACATTTGCAAATATAATAACAACTTTCATTATTTTTTCTGTACATTACAAAATTTACATATTTCACCATTACAATTTACACAGAAATAAATAAATAATAATAATAATAATAATAATAATAATAATAATGTAGAGTTATGTTTTTTTGTTATTTAACTAATTCTAATTATTTTCATTACTATTTCTAATTAATCTCTTATTTTATTAATTAAAAAGAGTAGAGAGACTCATGTTCATCCTCTTCATGATCACCTAAGAACATGACGTGGTTGGTTGGCGCTTGCATTTATAACTGAGGATAAATCGGTCATCATTGTAAAAGAAAATAAGCCTTTCCTTCGGCTCTCCTCTAAGTCATTGGGTACAAAACGGAGCGAGATCATTTGTCTATTAGGCTGAGCTGTCGGCGTAGGTTAAGTCGAGGTAGATGCCATCTCTAATAGGTCGTGGGCTTGAGTCGTCTTTCTTCTCTCCTCCTTGCGAATCTGGTTCAACTGATCCAACTTGGACTCTATCAAAATAGTTAAGGAGAAGGCCTCATTAGAAGTAGTGGGCCTCAAAGCCTTGACCTTAGCCTCATCGAATTCGGCCACCCAATGGTCGCCGGCGGTTGTGACGGCTACCACAGCCTAGCAATCAGCTTAAGGAAGCTAGCCATGGCCATCGGCTGTCATGGGAGCGCTAGACCCATGGCCACCAGTCGGGGGTTTGCAACAGCAATAAGTATTGCCATCAATGGTCTTCCAGTAGTCGTTGGCGCAAATAAAGGCCACATCTCGGGTGCGCGTGGTCCGAGGAATGTGTTGGACGTGGAGTTCAGTGCCAGTGGGGGTTGGATCACCATAGGTAGGAAGCTACGGATTTTAGCCCTAGCTCCCACCACAGGTAAGCAAGATGATGCCGAGACCAGCATGGCCAGTTGCTTCAACGTCGTGTCGGCAATGTTTTGGGTTTACAGTGGGTGGGGCCTCCATCGTGGCCAGAAGAGTCATGGTTGCCGTGATTTGGGGCTCCTCTCCACCTCTCTCATGGGTGGAGTTTTCTAGCAGCGATTGGCTAGATTCCGTAAAGGCCAACGGCAATGGTGGCACAGAGTCAAGGCTTGGATCACCTTCTCGATCCTTTCGAAGCTTTTCTTTGACTCGACGAAAAATTCTTTAAAATGCTTTTGCCCGTGCTAGCGACTTGTTGTCAATAGTTGCTGGTGGTGAAGGGGGTGCTAGAGAAACTCCCACAAGAATGGAGATGAGTTTCTAGTCCTCCATGGTCGCTCCTTCGTCATTCGTCTTAGATCGCATGATAATCATTGCCTGAGGAACGTCAGCTCTGATACCATATATTACAGACCAGATCTTAACCGATCTGGAGGTAAAAAAATTATATAAATTTATGTGGTGGTAGACTCATGAGATAGGGCTCTAATGGCTTTGGTTTCACATCAATTAGATATCTAGATAAAAATATTCGAAGTTGCGGCCGTCGTCAAAGGGTGACAGATGACGAAGGGTGGTGGTGGATGCTCGTATAGTAGAGTGGCTACTGGAGGAAGGTGGCGGCTAGGGTTTGGGTGCTTGGAAGGGTTTTACAATTATGATCTACTCCTATAAAGATAAGACGATCTAACAGCTACGATAAAAAAGGTAAATGCAATAATAAGAAAATAACTACACTCAATTAATTCTCAATGCTTGGATGCTTGGATGAATAAAGTCTAGCCTCTATATATATAAAGATCAGGTATAATGAGTCCTACTCGGACTTAGACCTAAAGACTTATAGAACTTGAACTAGGACTTACCTTAAAGGCTTATATAACTTAATTAAACTTACCTTAGAAACTTACATGACTTAATTAAACTTGCCTTAGTGGCTTACATGACTTAATTAGACTTACCTTAAGAACTTACAAAAGAAATAAACATGAAACAATTAAAAAATAAATATACTCGATCCATCGAGCCAAATGTCCTCATGATTCGATCCAATTAGACTCGGATCGTATAACTTATGGTGTTCCATCAACATTTAGGCACTAAATGATAGAAGGTTAAAGTTGGATAGAAAAGAGGGAAAAAGCCTGAAGTGCAAAAAAAAAAAAACCAAAAATGAACCAAATTGACAAAATCGAAAACCAGCTAGGTTTTTCATGCAAAAAAACCCTTAATAATTTAAGAGTCTAGATGTAATTTAAGGTATGTGACATTACATGAGGTCTCCAAATATAGCATGAAATACATTAGAACATCCCACCAATTATTTTTTCAGGAATTTATAAATTACACCTTAAATTTTATTTATTTTGTTATTCATATCCTATCTTTGAGGATTTTATAACTTGACGCTATCTTTTTTTCTTATTATTTTTATTTAACACCCTAGATTAACTTAAATGGTACCAGCAAAAGAATATTTTATTATAATATACTAAATAATTTATAAAATACTAAAATTACGTTTGTCTTCTTCACCCTCTCATTCTCTCCTGTCATTTCAATCATCCCCACCACCTCATCATGGCCAAACTAGAGGTTTTGATTCCCAAATTGGAGTTGGTCGATATGCTTGACTCTCTCCATCTTCTTCGGCAAACCCTAGTCCGAGTAGGAATAGATAGAAGAGGAGGGGGAAGAAGTAGAGGATGCGGAAAAAGAAGAAGAAAAGGACAAGGGAAGGTGGTGGTGGTGACGACGACAGGAGGAGACGGTTGGGGGAAGATGGTGGAGAGATAGAGAGGAAGGGAGGAGTGGTAGAGGTATTTTAGTAATTTGGTCAATGTTATTTAGTCAAAATAACATCTAAGTTGTTAAATAAATATTATAGGAAAAAATAAGAGGTCAGATTACTAAATCCTCAAAGTAGCTATAAATCACAAAATTGATAAATTATAGGGTGTGATTCTCTATGTTTTTTTTTTTTTATGTGGTTCTAAACTCCAAATTAGTTAGGCATGAAGGTTTCTGTTGCACTGGGTCAATCTGGTTTCCGCCGGCTGGGAATTAACATAGTTCTTAGAATAAATCTCACCAATCAGTTCTTCCAAATAAGTTTTCTTGTATTGAAACATCATTCATTTTCTCCGCGTAGAAATAGTTACGTATGACTACATCAAATCAAACATTATTTGATTGGTAATTTAATTAAAGGATCGACCAAGTCCACTCCTTGCTGGCCATCGAACAGGCATTTAATTACTTTTATGACTTATTCCCATGTTGTTAGGGATTAAACTTGACCACTTCTTTGCCCACTCCATTGTCAGCTTGATGGCAACTACCTCCCTTTCTCTATATAAACCAGTCTTCCCCAACTTATTCCACCATCAAATATCATCGCAATCCATTGCTCAAAATCTCTCACAGATAAACTTGCTTGTTTTTATAGGTAGAGAAAGAGAAAGTACTACGTACCTAGATGGCTTCCCACCTCTTCCTCCTCTCTCTTCTAGTCCTAGCCTGCTCTCACGCACTTGCGTCTGATCCTAGCCAGCTGCAGGACTTCTGCATCGCAGACAAGATGTCGCAAGTGTTTGTTAATGGTTTTGCCTGCAAGGACCCTAAGAATGCCATGGCCGAAGATTTCTTCTTCTCCGGTCTCGACAAGCCTGGCAATACGACGAACAAAGTCGGGTCTAATGTCACGGCAGTTAACGTCAACCAACTTGGAGGTCTGAACACATTGGGCATCTCTATTGCTCGGGTTGACTTTGCTCCCTATGGTCTCAACCCTCCTCACATCCACCCACGGGCGACTGAGATACTTACGGTTCTAGAAGGGTCACTCTACGTTGGCTTCGTCAGCTCGAACCAGGCGAACCAAGAGAACAAGCTCTTCTCCAAGGTCCTTAATAAGGGCGATGTCTTCGTCTTTCCCCAGGGTCTCATTCATTTCCAATACAACTATGGTACCTGCAATGCCGTGGCCATCGCAGCTCTGAGCAGCCAGAACCCTGGCGTGATTACTGTTGCAAATGCAGTCTTTGGGTCGACACCACCCATCTCTGATGATATTCTTGCCAAGGCTTTCCAAGTGGATAAGAAGATTGTTGACATGATTCAAGCGCAGTTTTAGACTTATGGCTACTCAATCTAGTGAGTTGGTGTTGGGGAAATTGGTGATTCTTTAATTAGTCCTTGAATATTTGTAATCCTTGTTTTTAACATAAAAATGTGCTAATTATTCTTTGTAAAACAAAATGTATCTTTGAGTTTCATTGAACAAATAAAAAACATCGTCTCTTCTCTTTCTTTATGAGTTTCCATCTACAGCAGTGAAGAATTAATAAACTCTCTAAGTGAGACTTTAGTTACCATGAATAGTATAGCAACCATTAAATAATAGTTTCACATATTTACTTTAGTGTCTAAGCCTACAATACTTAGGCTTTTGGACGCACATCAGTTTCGACCAAAATTTCGACAGATCAATCTGTCATTTTATATCATTTATAATTTAGAGTTAATAAAATATTCTTGCCTATGAGTTTTCCTATAAAAAAGATAAAAAAAAGAAATTTATTCACCAATTACGTTGAAATTATGAAAAAAAATCTACTTCTTACCCCTAAATTTATATCTTTAATTTATAGTAGAATATTTTAATATTTAGTGATAATAGTGGAATTATTATTATTATTAATGTGATATAACGTATAAATAAGAAGTAAAAATTAACTCAAATACCCTTAATTTAACATATCAATTGAATAAAAATATTTTCATGTATAATAAATATGTAATACATACTCAAAAGTACCAAATGAGATTGGTGAGTAGCAGAAAATATATATAAAAGAAAGTTGGTGGTAGGAGAGAATAAAATTGTAATTCGATTTATATGTCTAATTATTTGAATTGTATTTCCTAATTTATAATAGAAAATTAATAATTAAATAAATGGAGCAGCGACTTGCATGGAGATCAGATTACTTGGGGCACCAATTTTATCCATAGCCGTTGTAGCACATTTGTTAAATCCAAAATTTGCTTGGCTATCCGGGTTCGAACCCCGGCAACGGCATAATTTTGCTGTATATTTTTTTTACCCATTTTTTCTTCACTCCTAATTTGCTTTAATACTCTTTGTTTGTGGATCCAAATTTCATCGTACAGATAGATGTTAACAACTTATTTAAGAGTTTGTGGAATAATTGGAACTAGGATTATTTTCATATTACATCCAGATACAGTAAGTAAACGTCATAGATAGATAGATAATTATCACACCGAGCAAGCTATATGAATATATTGCACTTCATGTCACACTTTATATATATGGATGGTAGCTAGTTACTTGGATATGAAAGCCCCTACGACTGCTGCAATTATAGCAGTTGGATCACTGAGGATAGTAGAGATGATGATCCAAACAGTGGAGGTGGCAATCTGGTAGCAGCGACGAGCTATCAATAGCACCCTTCCCCTGTGATGGTTCTGAATTGCCCCTCGAAGGCTAGGAATCCTCGCCTGGATCTCCCTAACCTTGTTCTTGTCCATGTTTTCGCATACATAGCCTACCAACTCTCCCCCACCAACTCGCCACCACCAATTCCTTCATGCACAACAAGTGAAGGTTATAGTTCTTGCAGTCGAACATTTTCACAAGTTACCCCACTCCCTTGTTAGCTAGATGGCAACTACCCCCTTTTCTCTATACAAATCAATCTTCCTCAACTTATTCTACCATCAAATATCTTCGCAATCCATTGCTCAAAATCTCTCACATATATACTTGCTTGTTTTTATAGGTAGAGAAAGTACTAGGTATTCCCACCTCTTCCTCCTCGCTCTTCTAGTTCTAGCATGCTCTCAACCACTTGCTGACCCTAGCCAGCTGCAGGATTTCTACGGCGCAAACAAGATGTAGCAAGTATTTGTGAATGGTTTTGCTTGCAAGAACCCAAAGAATGTCATGGTCGAAGATTTCTTCTTCTCTGGTCTCGACAAGCCTAGCAATAAGACAAACAAAATGGGTCTAACGTCATATTTTTTCAAAGTAATCTCATGATGTTTTCAATGGTAATCCGACACGATCATCCGATGTAGTAACTCAGCTGTTAAATAATTCTGGATTTAGTCTAATTAGTTTTAGGTCATAAATATGACAACTCATCTAATCTTATTAATAAACTGATAATGTTCGTATTTATTACTCTAATGCAATTAACCCATTTATGACTCGAGCCGCCAACTCATTTATAACCCAATTAATCCATTTATTACATAATTAACTATTTTATAATATGAAAAAACTCATTTATAATTTGAATAAACCCGTTTACAACATGAATATAAAAATTTAAAAATTTTATGCTACCCGATGACCCATTTATGACCCCTATAACCTGTTTAATAATTAGTCATATTTGTGTTTAGAAATTCTAACCCATTAATATATGAATTATATATGTGTGTTTGCACTAGCATTATCAGCCGCCCTACTCTTGCCGAACCATAAAGAGACAATGGGAGACAAAGGTAAACTAGATCACATCGATTTAAATTCCATAGACAACTCTAACTTCAGATATAACCAAGGCGACATGCGTTCAGCAAGACCAGTTCTATTATGAAAGGTTGCATTGTATCAAAGTTTTGTCAACTGAGTTAAAACTAGTTGACTCAATCAATATTAATAAGTATTATCTGATTCAATTCAATGGAACGATCTAATTTAATATAACCATGTCTTGCTTTTTCCTCTCACATAGAGGTGTTTTCCACATTTAAAAACTGTGTCTTAGTTTGTTAACCATGTTTCCCTTTTCCATCTCTTACCCAGTTTCAATTTTAAATTTTGATTCTTAATTATTTTTTTAAACCTATTTGAATTATGTTTTTACTGACTTTTATTTTTCATGTCTCAAACCTATTCAAATTAGGAATTCTATTTCTTCCAAACATTTTCAGAATATATTCATGAAGTATCTACGATCTTAAAGACTTTAAATAATTTTGGGCTAAGTTTGATTGCGTTTTACTAATGAGCGAGTTGATCTGTCTAATAAATTATTAAATAAATTGTGTTTATATCTATTATCTCAATTAAATTATGTAATCTCTGTTAAGTTTCATCAAGTTATAACCCAATAACTCATTTATGATTTAATAACTCAATTATAAGATAAATAACTTATTTGTAATCTAAATACACTTATTTCTACCCCAATTAAACTATACAAAGCCCAATGATTTATTTGAATCTAACCCATTAAACTGTTTTATTAAAATGTGGTGTTAGTATTGGCTTGAACTTAACCCGATCTGACCTAATTTGATATGAACCTAACATGACATGACCCGACCCGACCCGATTTCCACCTCTAGTTATCTATAGTCAGAGCTTCCGTAATGCACATCTTTTTTATATGTACAATAACGTCTCAAGCCAATTTGAATCAAGCCAAGTCTAGCTCGAGCTCAACTCATTTGATTGACCTTATTTTGCTCCTAGTTATCTCAAATATAACAGATATATAACATCTTTTATTAACTGCCTAACTATTTTAAAAACTTAATCTCAGAGATAATAATGATTTTATTCATTTATATTGTGAAACTTTTTATTTTCATATTTAGGTTATTTTTGCTTATCCTGATGCCATAATAACTCACTAAATACACTGAATGCTAAAAAATTCTTAACATCTTAAACTTAAAGGTTAACTTATACCTGTATATATTAAACAATGTAGTCCCAGACAGTTTAATGAGATTCTAGAAATGTGATAGGTTACGGAACAATTCCTTCAATATTTATTGCAGAAAGCAGTCTGCGTAACCAAGGAAAAATATTCACTAAATATTTTTCTCGTAGTCAGAAAATTACGAAACTAAGTGCAATCAATCAGTAACTCCCTGATCTACGTTTTTCGTATTTACGCCCTTCACAGATTCGAACTGCAACTAGGACGAATATACGATATAGTGCGGATGATGATGGTGATGACGGGTGGAGTAGATGTTAGGGTTATAAATGATAATGGAGATGAGGGTGGATTGTTGTTGTTTAAGAGATAAAGATGAAGGAAAGAAGTGGTTGAGATCCCAAAGAAGAGGGAGGACTCGATAGACGAGGGAGATTAGAAGTTAGGAGATATCTTGCCAATAGAAAATATGGTAGGTTGGTGAAAAGGGAGGAGGGAGATTAGATTAGATAGACTATAGAGAAGATAGAGAGCCAAGAAACTAATATTTCAATCGCATTATAATTTTGGCTGCTATCCGCACCTTTATAAAAGCTGGCCAACAAGCCAAAATAACAATTATTAATCCTAATTCTAGTGGACTCCCGCTGATCGCGTTCGAATACCTGCATTAGGTTCGCATAAGAAAAAAATCCAATAAATAATTTCTGAAAAATTAATAAAAAAATTCTTCGGATGTTTTCGGTTAGCTATATTTAGTTTTGGAGTTTTTTATAAGAATAAAATATAAATACTGAAAAGATAAGTGTGAAACATAAATTCATGAAATGGTAGGTTGTGAATTGTAACTTTCCCATCAATAAGTTATTTAAGTTGCATGTTAGACCATGACAAGCCCATTAATTGGCTTCTTTATCAACAATAATCCACACAAAAGAAGAGGACTGGATGAGGAGGATAAGTTGATCACATTACGTTGTCTCTTCTTTACTTTCCCAATGATTAATTGTTGGTTGTCTTAACCTTAGCTCTAATAAGAGGTAATCAATTATCAACTTACTAAACTACTCCAATTTTATCCTGATTGAAACCAAATACATAGGGATATAAATATAAATCAAATATAACCATCAACATTCTATAGTTACGTGAGACCTGAATGTAAAAGTTGGATCCATTTAAGACCTCATTTAGTTTAAAAAATAAGATAATTCATGATTTATAGGATAGTTATTTATATATATATTTTTAGTTACAATACTAAAATAGATGGTCATCTCGGTTGCTCCAACTATAAATTTGAATAAAAGTGATAAATTTGAATAAGAAAATAAGGTATAAGACTCTAGTCGAATTCAAATCAATACAAAAGGAGCTTATTAATAAATAAGCCGCTTAATAAATAGCAAGGTTTCGTATTAGAATATTTACATTAAACAAATTATATAGGTTAAAGTTTGGGTTAAACCTTGTAAATTACAGAGATTATTCGGGTTACAAACAAACGAAATAAATCTATCAGAATAAAGTTTAAAACGGGTTAAAAATGTATCAACCTGTTCCAGGTACAGTAATCACATGGTTCACCTTAAAAATGTTCAAATGCAGCGTAGACATATTGTTTTTATCTCCTATTGTCCGGTTTGTTTGGGGGTCCATAACTCCATATCATTTCACTCAAGGGCATGCAGTTATATATATATATCACCTGGTGCCTTGTTTGCAGGGTAGTTAGTACTGGTAGGTAGGCAAGCAGTCCATATCAAAGCCAGCCAGCCAACACAGCTCGCATTGCAGCTCACCAATTTATTGTGGTCAGTGTTAAGGAATCGAGCGTCCAAACAGTGGATTTCTTCGCATTATGGTACCATCCAGCTATTGCTGTAGCCATTTTCTCAAATGTTACTATGTGTGTGTATCGATCGATCATGCAACTTGCTTGTTCTCTTTCACTTCTAGCTATTCTACTCTCGTAGAGCTATCTTTCTTGATGGGCGAAAAGGATGTGTGCTTTTGGACGTACGTGATTCTAATGTCTTATTAACAGTCATAGAAGGATGGCGTGATATCTGGAGGAAAAATTAATGTATTTGAATTGACACCAAATTAACATGACTTAACTACCGATTTTTAATTCCTAGACAAGATATATATACTGGAGATCACCATAAGACTTGATATAAAGGTTTCGTTAATCGTTATATATATACTATCACACCCTCCTAACTATGGCTTCGTTCTATGAAGAAATTAAATGTGACAAATAGATCTCCAATTATTTAGCTTTGGGGGAATAGATCGAATTAAATAGTAATGAAGAAAGATCCAATTATGAGGAACGAATCCACCTGACGGACCATCAAGTCAAGAGTTCTCTACTCATGCTTGATTAATTGCAGCTGCTACCGTCAAGCAACCAATTTTAAAAATTTGAAATGATCAGAAAGATTTTATGATTAAGATCTCATCCTATAAAGATAAATACAATCGAATGATTACGATAAAATAGTAAATATGATAATAAATTAGCTAAAATAATTTCTCTTACTCCTAAGAAAATATTAAAGCTAAAATAATTTTTCAATACTTAGATGCTTAAATAAAGAAGCTCAGCCACTCTATATATAGAAGTCGGGTACAATGAGTCATACTAGGACTAACCCTAAATCTAACACGACTTGAACTAGGATTTGTCTTAAAAACTTTCATGACTTAATTGGACTTACATGAGAAGTTTATATGACTTAATTGGACTTATTTTAGAAGCTTATATGACTTACCTGGACTTACTTTAAAAACTTACATAACATAACTATACTTGCTTTAAGGGCTTACATAGTATAACTAGAGTTACATTACGAGCTTATGGTGAAAATTTTCTTTTATAAGGTACTTGACTTGGGTTCAAATCAACAAGCTTATTATTATCTTCCTTGCGTGTCACTGTAAGCCTTATTATTAGCTAAGTTGATATTAGAAGATTCGTATTAAATAGACTAAATTGGTTAGAGTTGAAGTTATACGTGCTAATCAGGTTATATGGGTTAATTCGATTAAGCAGTTATATAAATTATTCGGGTTATAAACAAGATAAATTGATGAGAATTATAAAAATGGGTTAATAAGGTTACTCATATATTAACCTGTTCCAGGTACAGTGGTCACGTAGTTCACCATAAAGGTGTCCAAAAGCAGCGAAGACATACTGTTTTATCTCCTATTGTCCAGTTTGTTTGAGGGTCCATATGATTCCACTCAAGGGCAGACACATTATTTACTAGGGTTAAGCTCAATTACTTGGTCATTAAGATGATCACTTAAGAATTAAGATCACCAATTTGGAGAAATAAGGTCCAAAAGATATCATGCTTGTATAATATACAGTGGGGTTTCTTTTCTTTTTTTCTCTGACATAATTGATTCCATTAAATTCTTCAAAATATCAAAATTGCTGCTAAAATCATATATAAATCTAACTAATATTTATTCAATATCGTAGTACAAGAAAAGAAAATTTTATGTTAAGGTAAAAAAATCAGTGATATATAAGTTACACCCTAAGCTACTTAAAGAAAGAATAGTATATATTCTATGAACATTCTTTCAAAAATTAATTTTAATGGCAATTTTTTCAAAAAGAAGGTCAAAAGATTTCAATTGGTGATCATGTAAAACATCCATATATATACACTACGATCTATTTTCATTCTTTTTTTTTAATTTTTTTGAAAGAATTAAAAGGTTTTGTAAGTTTCACAATAAACTAGATCATCTTCATGTCAGCAATATGCTAAGTTATATGCACAGGCCATCTTCTATCACGCTATAAAAAGGCAGCAGCATGAGGTACGGATAAGCTTTATCCTCGTGACTGCATGGCACATTATTAGTTTATATATCATCCTTCCTTACCATGGTAACTTAGTAACGGTACACCATAGAGTTGATAGATATTTTTTGTACGATGAAAGAGGTCACAAATTTATCTATAATTTTAAATAATATTATGAAAAAATTATTTGGTGATTTGATAACTTTACTCAATTTAGTTGATAGCTCAGCAATGTGATTAGCTTAAAAGAATAGCTCGGCAGTGCAATGGCTTAGAGTAAGTCTCGAGATCGTTTGATTCGGAGCAATTGTTCGACGACGCATATGGCTTAAAGTCTATACTAGGTAACTAAAAGTTCAGTGAATCATAAATGCTTCTGTGTCTAAGGAGGATTAGTCATTTGTTCAGCCAATATCTAACCCTTGGGCTCATGAACAATAAAAAAAAATTAATAATAGTAGGCAAGCAATATATATATATATATATATATATACTTCTTTTCCACGCAGCTAGTGGCATTGAGTTCTCACATTTATATTTCGGACTTTTATTTTCATTTTTCGACTTGACTTCAACTTATTTTCACAGTTTGAATGTCATTTGGATTTCCATCTCTTATTTAATTTCTGTTTCCAAAGTGTGATTTGTATTTGGTTTTCCTAAATCAATTTAGATTTAATTTTTAACTTTGACTTTAAGTGGGATTTGACTTTTCATATCACTTTCACCCTAGTCAATCATTTTCAAATCCCTTAATAGAATATTAAGGCCAGATAAGTTTGACTGCTTAAGAATTAAGATCACCATTTTTTTCACAATAATAGAAGACTTTTTGACCAAACTAACCATGTTTGAATTTATTTTTACTGAAATAGATTATTTCTTAAATATATTATCAAATTAGGTCTAATTTATTATAGCTTTAATAAAAATATTAAACTAATCAATATTTTATCTCTAAGTAAAAACACTAATCAGTTCAATGTTTTTATTTAGTCCTAAAATACTAAACTGATTAGTATTTTATATATATACATTATTTTAACTTAATTTTTTAGTAGTTAAAGAAAAATATTATCTACCGATGAAAATATTGAACTGATTAGCCTTTTTTAAAAGGCTCCTTAATTTAACGTTTTTGTCTAGGCTAATAAATTTATAAGATAAAAGAAGAGATCTACTTTAGTTAGAAACTCATATATATATATATATATAGAAAGGCTGCAGCATTTGGTACGTACGTACGTAAAGGTTGACTTCACTGGCACATTATTAATTTATATATGATCTTGTCCCTTCTTTGGATGGTAATTATAAGTAATGGTAGGTAAGCAGTCCGTATCAAAGCCAGCCAGCCAGCCAGCCTTATATAAGAAGCCCAGGCCTTCGCTTCTTTTCCTTACAGCCAGTGGCATCTGAGTGTTAGTTAATTAAGTTGAGGCATCATCCAAGCATGGGCAAAGAGTTCTTGGAGAGGAGGAGACGCATAGGCCTTGTGCTCCTTTTCGTTACTGTTGTTATATTCTCCGGCCGGGTTGCCGCCGGTGCCATTAACATCTCAAGTTCTGGTTTTAATAAGGTGGAGGAGGAGATAGCGGTGGAATTTCCAATGGAATTTGAGATACATAGGCGGATCCTCGCCACTATCAATCCTGACACTTCAAATCGCAATAAACCTGCTTGCATCGACTCCTGCCCGGGCCGCGGTGGTCAGTACACCGCCCCGGGTTGCAAGGACCGCCAGTACGATCGTACCTGTCCCCATTAATTAAGTTGAGGGTCCACAAGGTGATTAATTTCTCCAGATTGCAGTATTATCTAATCTATTGTTGTAGGTGCAGGCGGTGTGCTAGCCACTCTTTCTTCTTAACATTTTACTATGAGTATCAAGGAGAATGTTTGACCGATGATGTAGCTCTAAGTAAAAGAACTATTAAGTGTTTTACTTATCATCATTTTTCTAAGTATAACGTTAATTTTATGGGCATTTTTATTAAAATACTTTATTAGGAAAAGATGATACACATAAAACGTTAAATAGTTAAGCACTTTATTATTAAAAAGATTAAACTATTCAGTTCGCTTCTTATTAAGACGCTAAATTACTTATTTTTATATATCATAATTTTCTAACCAATAGTCTATTCGGGACATATGATATGTAATAAAAAAATATATAATAATTTTGATGAAAACTTAATTGAACCTTAAATAAAAAAGATAATAGGTAAATATATAACGAAAAAATTTGTAGTGTTATAATTTTGTGATCAAATATCTATTTTAGTCGTAAAATATATTATTGTGAAGATATGGAAAAGACAATACTACCTCCAAGAGGGTCTACATGCAAGAAACTTATTAAATAGTCATGGACTTAGAATTAAAAGGGGCATATATATATATATATATATATATATGTAAATGAGAGATTTTTAGAAGGATACGGGTATACATGCAAATATCAATTTTAGAAGGTTATATATGCAAATAAGATATTTTTAGAAGGTCGTAATTATATGTTGAACCGGTTATAATACTCAAGTGTTCCTATTATACCCTTAGGTATATCAAACCGTTAGATTTCTTTTTATCCTAAAAATATAAACAAGCATGAAAGGCATGGAAAAAGAACTCAATAATTATAATTACTTTCAAGATCTTCACGTTATTGCTCCAACGATAAATTATATTATGGACAAAATTAAAATTTCTTCTTTCTCAATAAAGCTCCTACTGTTTTAATGTGGAAGAGACTTTCTAAATATATTTTATGAGAACCACAATAGCTCTATCTAGCATTCGAATGCATGAATGTCTGGATCTCTAGTGTTCGTTTGAACAGTCTTCCAATAGACTTTGAATGTTTGGCCAATTTGCACTTTGCTGAAATCCGCTCAATCGATGTTCAAACAGCTTCAAATGCGAAAGACAAAACTTTTGGGTCATTCTCTTGTCATGCATTTGTGTGCCTCAAGATTAGGTCAAACAACCTTTGCATGCATGCAGAAATATCAATGTAAACCCTGTCTTCCACATGAACTCTTTATCAACTTGACTAGCTAACTTGTACCATGACTTGTACAATCTAACAAAAAATCTAAGATAATCCAATATGATTACTTCGGTCACAAATTGCCAATTACAATTAGAATAACATAAGAAGTGTCTTTACTAATGGTGATAAAGATGTCATGCATATAACAATCTTACTAGGATGATTTCTTCTTGTTTGTTTTTTGGTTCTCCATTGCAGATTTTTTGGCTAAATAACCAGAGAATTAGGCTATCCGGATCCATAAATATCCTCTCCTAGACAAACTCCTAGAGTGATGTCTTGCTTCAAGGAAATAATTTCTTTAACTATGATAGGAAAGTGTAGGAAGATGAGGGGACGAAAGGATCAATCACACTCCAGATGAACCCAAATTAGTCCTTGCTCACTACTCGAAGAAGAACGCAAAAAGATACATATCTATCTCAGAAAGAAACACACTCAAGACAGAAAAAAAAAGCTTTTCCATCCAAAACTAGGTTTTCTCGTGAAAATAATAATTCATAATAATACAGAACCAAAATCACATATGAATAAAAAAAGTTTATGAGTGATAATTATGCATGCATAATATTATTACCATTGCTCTATAAATAGAGCTGGAATTACAAAAGGATTACAAGATAAATAGTTTACAACAAATATGTAGATATTTAGGTCTAATAAATCTATAGATATTTAGAAATGTTAGGTGTAACAAAGTCTAGGAGAATATACATGAGATTGTAACATAGAGAGGTTGGAGATGATGGACGACTTGGTCTATTATTCCCGCTCAAGTGAACTGTGTTTGTACAAACAATTAACTTGTGCCACATAATCAACTTAAGCCCTTGGTAAAGATGTCAGCAATTTGATTATTGGTAGGAATATACGAGACAATAAGTGATTTGCATTTCACTCATTCGCTTATGAAATTATAGTGGATATCAATGTGTTTGCTCTGGCCATGAAATACTAGATTTCTCGAGATGAATATAGTGAAACTGTTGTCATAGTATAGTGCAGGAGCTTTGGCAAGAAATATATTAAGATCACAAAATAAGGATTGGACTCAAATGTCTTTAGCACATGCATCAAAGAGGCCTTTGTATATATTTCACATCTAAACTCAGTCAGGACACCATAGGTTGCTTCTTTTAGCACTCCAAGAAATTAGATTGAAACCAAAGTAGATGCAAAATCTACTTGTAGAGCAACGATCATCTGACTAACTAAGCCTAATTTGGGCTAGTGTAACTCGCTAAAGAGGATGGAGAGCATGGTCAGAGGAGAATGCGATATGAAATATTATTCTTCAAATACCTTAGAATGTGCTTGATAGCCACTAAATGAGTAATACACTGTACATAAAGGAATTGGTAAACTTGTTGGACAGTGTAGGAAATATCTGGACATATGAGTGTCAGATACTGTGAAGCACCAACCATGCTAAGGTATTGAGAGACATCAGCTAAGAGCTCACCATCATGGCATGAGAGTTTACCACCAAAGGTGGTAGGAGCAGTGATTCATTCAACTTTTTCAAATTTAAAGTGTTGCTAGAGATCAATAATATACTTGCTTTGAGATAAATGCAAGCCATGGATGCCCATGCAAGCTTCAATGCCAAGAAAAAAGTGTAGAGCACCGAGATCCATCTTGACAAAGTAACTACCAAGATAGCAAAGTAGTTGGTTAATAATAGCAGATGAAGAGCTAGTGATGATAATGTCATTGACATAGATGAGTATAAGGAGAGCGTCGTGAGAGCTATGATAAGTGAATAAGGAGTTATCTACATTTGATCGAATGAAACCAAAGTCTAATAAAAAAAGAGCTAAGTCGTTGGTACCAAGCTTGGGGAGCTTGCTTGAGACCATAAAGTGACTCATGTTATTGACGAACATTGTTAGGATAGTATGGATTGACAAAATCTTGAGGTTGCTGCAGGACTTCCTCGCGAAGAACACCATGCAGGAAGACGTTTTGAACATCATAAGTTGATAAATTGGCTATTGATTAGGGAGAGAAATAGATAGAACAACTCAAATGGTGACGATTTGACAACTAGATTGAAGGTGTCACTATAGTCACAGCCAACTTGCTGTGTAAAATCTTTAGCGACTAAGTGAGCTTTGAAATGCTTAATGGAAACATCATGTCTGCACTTTATGCGGTAAACCTACTCATTGCCAATAATATTTCGGCTGGTCAGGGTAGGAATATTTCCAAGTTCTATTTTTTACGAGAGCGTTAAACTCCTATGCCATGGTTGCACATCATTGTAGGTCTTTGACAACAAAACTATAACAAGTGGGCTCTCCTGAGACACCATTGCTGAGGAAAACAAGAGTACAGTGAGTGTTTAGTTACAAGAAAAAAGTTGGGTTTAAAGGTGCCAACCATGCCATAAGTAATCGCGCTATGAGTACGAGTAGGAGAAGATTGAACCAATGTAGAGGGAGATGATGAAGGTGGAATGTTAACTTGGAGGAATAGATTGAGCAAGTCTTCCGATTAAGTTCAGAGGATTGCCTGCTCAGAATAAGTCCTTAACTTGTGCAAACATTTTGAAGCGGTGGTCGTCATCATCATCATCATATGTCCTTCATGATGATAGTGTTCTCACTACATACTTGGATATTCAATGTGCCTTCATGGATTATACAAGAAGCTTTGGTGTAAAGAGTTGGGGTTGACCCAACCCATATCAGTCGCCAGAGCTTCCTTCCGTTAATTTTTATTGCTACGATGAACTGTTTGGGTAATTCATTGTTACAGAGATGAAAATATATTTTATAGTCTGTGCCAACTAGTAAATCTCCTGGCTCTAATGGTTTTCACACTGGTTTTTATAAAAATATTAGGATATTGTAGGCCCTAATCTTATTAATTATTTTATTCAGTTATAATCCTCTTCTACTTTTCTGAATCCTTGGGGACACACCTATATCTCATTAATTACTAAAAAGACTAATCTAATTAAGGTTGTGAATTTTAGACCTATTTCTCTATGTAACAGTAACAATTGTATACTAGCTAAAGATGTTAGCTGATAAAATAATGCCTATTTTGCCTCAGTTGATTAATTCTGAGCAAATTATGTTTGTTGCCGGCAGACATATTTATGATAATATAGCTCTTGCTCACGAGGTTACTAATTATATTAATATTGATTTAGAAACAGCCCACCACGGAGTTAATTGGGAGGCTGCTATATTTGTGGATTGGATCCTAATATATTTTCTCTATCATTTGGAACAAAAGGAAGAAGGAAAGTAATACGGAAAGAGATAATGTTTTATTTTACAAAGATAATTAGCACAGACAAACACGGATTACAAATATTCAAAGAACATATTAAAGAATCACCGATTTACGCTACGCCAACTCACTAGATGGAGTATCCTTATGCCTAGAATTGAGCTTGAATCTGGTCGATTACGTTCTTGCCAACTTGAAAGGCCTTGGCAAGAATATCATCAAAGATGAGCGGCGTCGACCCAAAGACTGCACCTGCAACAGTAATCACGCCAGGGTTCTGGTTGCTTAGAGCAGCGATGGCCACGGCATTGAAGGTACCATAGTTGCACTGGAAATGAATGAGACCTTGGGGACTAAGTAAGAATCCTCATCCTTATTAGTCATCAAGGCAATGCCTTTGGACTTTTATGGTTGACAAAGAAAACCTTCAAATATTTGCAAGTTTTCCACCAATTGTTTAACTCTGAACGAATCAACGTCCTTGCTTTTCTCAATAATAGTGACTTTGGTCTGAAACCTTTCAGACAAAGATTTAAGAGTTTTTCTAACAATCTTGTTCTTAATAATTCTTTCACGTAAGTTAAAACTAGAATTAACATTACGCAACCTAGCAGTATTAAAGGTTTCATGCTCTTCCATGCGAAGTCTCGAAATTGATAGTAAGCATTTGAAACTGATAGTAAGCATTTGAAGCTTGGACAATTTAATAGAAGAAGTACCGTCACGGGTAGTCTTGTGGTTGTTCCAAGCATCCTTAGCGACATCTCAAATGCAAATTTGCCTGAACTCATTAGAAGTAACACCACGAAAGATGACATCTATAGCCTTATTATTCTATCTTGAATTTTCATAATCCCTTTTATCCCATTTATGGATAGGTTTTTCAACAACATGTTCACTATCATATTAGGAGGTGAATAACCATGAATTACGAAAATGCACACGTTCATCTATAGATTTCTAAAAAGTTCTCTTTCTAGCTTTCCAATAATGGATAATTAGATTCAAAGTAAGGGAAATCTAACAGTGGATTGTCATACTCTAGGTAATACCATTTCTTTGTGAATCTCTCTTTAGAGTAAGAGAGACTAACTTTAATACCAATTGAAAATTTTAAATACCCCTAAGAGATTGGATTTGTCACATATTCTCGATATAAAATGTGTAAAATAAAACGTTGAAAGACAATTGCAAAAACATAGAGTTTTTTGTGGAAAAAACCCATACCTAGGTAAAATAATCATAGATCCAAACTCGAATCAAATTGATCACTAAAAATTGTATTAGTTTACAAGAACAACTTACATATCATCGTGGATATCTGTGACTATATCTGTAGTGGTCATTTTCGCTAGAACCCACGATTTAATGACTTCTGTGATTGGTTCCTAATTTTGGTAGACCTTGATATTGTTGCCCTTGAGACGAAGTTCTTCAAGATTTGAAGAATATAAGATATGTAGGAACTCTAATTATTATGTTTCGTCATGAACGTGAACTCTCCTAAAATCGTGATCTTAATCTCTTCAAAAACATAATAATAGAGATTCCAATAATCTAAACGATGTCTTGGTGTTAGGTTTTAAGTCCTTATATAGCTCTAAGATAGTCCCAAATTGCCCCTAAATATAGTGCAAATCGGCTTCAAAAAAATCACCAATTCGCTCGGGCATTCAAACACCCCCAAAACGTTCTTTAGTGGTTTGAACTAGGGGAGTAAACGAGCCGAGCTTAAGCAAGCTGGGCCCAGCTCGCCTTGGCTCGGGAGGTGGAAAGTCCTAGCTCGGCTCGAGCTCGAGCTTGATTCGAGTTGGAAAAGCTCATCTTAACTCAGTTTGGCTCCAGCTCGATAAGGCTTGAGCTCGGTTGGATGGCTCGTGGGCGTAATGGGCCTATGTGGGCTGGTAGCCCGATCTAAAATTTAAGTGTTATATTAAAGCTAATCCAACAGCCAATTTCATTGCATTTAGAGGGGATACTTATAAAGGTATATCTATATTACCCAATGGATGATACCATAATGCGAAGAAATCCACTGTTTGGACGCTCGATTCCTTAACACGGTCCACGATAAAATGGTGAGCTGCAATGCGAGTCTTTGTCGGTGTACGGATGACCGTCGCCCAGGCAGGAGTCGATGCAAACAGGGCGGTTGGAGATACCGGTACGACCGATGTCCAGCTTGGTGGCGAGGATCCGCCTATGTATCTCAAAATCCATTGGAAATTCCACCTCCTTATTAATACCAGAACTCGACGAGTTAATGGCACCGGCGGCAACCGGGCCGGAGAACATAACAGCACTAACGAAAAGGAGCAGAATTGCGAGGAGAGAGAGGCCGGCTATGCATCTCCTCCTCTCCGAGATCTCTTTGCCCATGCTTTGGATGATGCCTCAGCTTAACTATCACCCAGATGCCCTAAACTCTAAGGCTTTGGGCTTCTTATATAGGGCTCGCTGACTGGCTGGCTTTGATATGGACCGCATGCCTACCTACCATTACTAATTACCCTGCAAACAAGGGACCGGGTGATATATATATAACTGCATGCTCTTGAGTGAAATCATAAGGAGTTAGGGGTGAAAACGGGTCGGATTAACTCCGACCTGACCTGCTATCCGATCCGATTCGGATAAAAAATTTCTATCTGATTCGTATACGGATAGAATTTTTGAAAAAAATTCGGATGCGGATTCGAATACAGGTCGGATATATTTTTCGGATTCGAATACAGATATAGGATATCCGTTTATCCGCATATTTTTTTAAATAATTTATAGTTTTTAGTTTACTTATTTAAATAGTAAATATTAATATTGTTACTAATAATACGTTATATATTATTTATATAGATTAATTTCTCTAATTTTATAAATTTGACATACAAAAAAAAATTATTTGTTGTAAAACTCTTAATAATTTTGTGTTAATTATATATAAATAAAATATTATAATTATTTTAAATTCAATCAAGATCCGTTTAAGATCCGATCCTTTATCCGAAAATTATCCGTATCCGTTTAGTTAGGAAATGATTTTAAATTTTGCTATCCGTCCAATATCCGAATCCGTATCCGGGCTAAAAATATGAATCCGGATATGAATTAAACACTATCCGATCTGTATCCGATCAGTTTTCACCCCTCCATAGGAGTTAGGAGTTATGGACCCCCAAACAAACCGGACAATAGGAGATAAAACAATATGTCTACGATGCATTTGAACGTTTTTATGGTGAACCATATGACTACTGTACCTGGAACAGGTTGATACATTTTTAACCCATTTTTTAACTTTATTCTGATAGATTTATTCCTTTTGTTTGTAACCCGAATAATCTCTGTAACCCATATAACATGTTTACAAGGTTTAACCCAAACTTTAATCTATATAATCTGTTTAATATAAATATTCTAATACGAAACCTACCTACTTATTATTAATAAGCTCCTTTTGTGTTCATTTGAATTCGACTGGAGTCTTGTACTGGTCTCTTATCCTTACTTTCTTATTCAAATTTATAGTTGGAGCATCGGAGATGACCCTCTATTTTAGTATTGTAACTAAAAAATATATATATAAGTAACTATCCTATAAATCATGAATTATCTTATTTTTTAAACTAAATGAGGTCTTAAATGGATCCAACTTTTACATTCAGGTCTCACGTAACTATAGAATGTTGATGGTTATATTTGATTTATATTTATATCCCTATGTATTTGGTTTCAATCAGGACAAAATTGGAGTAGTTTAGTAAGTTGATAATTGATTACCTCTTATTAGAGCTAAGGTTAATTTTATGATAACCGGGATCACACGACAACCAACAATTAATCATTTGGAAAGTAAAGAAGAGACAACGTAATGTGATTAACTTATTCTCCTCATCCAGTCCTCTTCCTTTGTGTGGATTATTGTTGATAAAGAAGCCAATTAATGGGCTTGTCATGGTCTAACATGCAACTTAAATAACTTATTGATGGGAAAGTTACAATTCACAACCTACCATTTCATGAATTTATGTTTCACACTTATCTTTTCAGTATTTATATTTTATTCTTATAAAAAACTCTAAAACTAAATATAGCCAACCGAAAACATCCGAAGAATTTTTTTTATTAATTTTTCAGAAATTATTTATTGGATTTTATTCTTATGCGAACCTAATGCAGGTATTCGAACGCGATCGACGAGAGTCCACTAGAATTAAGATTAATAATTATTATTTTGGCTTGTTGGCTAGCCTCTATAAAGGTGTGGATGGCAGCTAAAATCATAATGCGATTGAAATATTAGTTTCTTGCCTCTCTATCTTCTCTATAGTCTCTCTAATCTAATCTCCCTCCTCTCTTTTCACTAACGTATCACATTTTTTGTCGGCAAGGTCTCTCGTAACTTCTAATCTTTCTCATCTATCTAGTCCTCCGTCTTCTTTGGGATCTCGACCATTTTTTTCCTTCGTCTTTATCCCTTAAACAACAACAATCCATCATCATCTCCATTATCATCTATAACCCTTACATCTACTCTACCCGTCACCACCACCATTATCCGCACTATATCATATATTCGTTCTAGTTGTAGTTCGAATATGTGAAGGGCGTAAATACAAAAAACGTAGATCAGGGAGTTACGGATCGATTCCACTTGGTTTCTTAATTTTCTGACTATGAGAAAAATATTTAGTGAATATTTTTTCTCGATTGCGCGAACTACTTTTTACAATAAATTTTGAAGGAATCGTTCTATAACCTATCACATTTCCAGAATCTCATTAAAGAACTACATTGTTTAATATATACAGGTATAAGTTAACATTTAAGTCTAAGATTTTAAGAATTTTTTAGCATTCAGTGTATTTAGTGAGTTATTATGGCATCAGGATAAGCAAAAAAAAAAAAACCTAAATATGAAAATAAAAAGTTTCACAATATAAATGAATAAAATCATTATTATCTCTTAGATTAAGTTTTTAAAATAGTTGGGCAGTTAATAAAAACATGTTATATATTTGTTTTATTTGAGATAACTAGGAGCAAAATAAGTTCAATCAAACGAGTTGCGCTCGAGCTAGACTTGGCTTGATTCAAATTGGCTTGAGACGTTATTGTACATATAAAAAAAGATGTGCATTACCGAAGCTCTGAGTATAGATAGCTAGAGGTGGAAATCGGGTTGGATCATGTATGTTAGGTTCATATCAAATTAGGTCAGATCGGGTTAAGTTCAAACCAATACTAACATAACATTTTAATAAAACAGTTTAATGGGTTAGATTCAAATAAATCATTGGGCTTTGTATAGTTTAATTGGGGTAGAAATAAGTTATTTATCTTATAATTGAGTTATTAAATCATAAATGAGTTATTGGGTTATAACTTGATGAAACTTAAAAGAGATAACATAATTTAATTGAGATAAAAGATATAAACACAATTTATTTAATAATTTGTTAGACAGATCAACTCGCTCATTAGTAAAACGCAATCAAACTTAGCCCAAAATTATTTAAAGTCTTTAAGATCGTAGATACTTCATGAATATATTCTGAAATTTTTGAAAGAAATAAAATTCCTAATTTGAATAGGTTTGACACATGAAAATAAAAAGTCAGTAAAAACATAATTCAAATAGGTTTAAAAAAATAATTAAGAATCAAAATTTAAAATTGAAACTGGGTAAGAGATGGAAAAGGGAAACATGGTTAACAAACTAGGACACGGTTTTTAAATGTGGAAAACACCACTATGTGAGAGGGAAAAAAAAATACACTTGCCCAAAGCCGATCTTACTAATGAGACATGGTTATATTAAATTAGATCGTTCCATTGAATTGAATCAGATAATACTTATTAATATTGATTGAGTTAACTAGTTGTAACTCAGTTGACAAAACTTTGATTCAATGAAACCTTTCATAATAGAACTGGTCTTGCTGAATGCATATCGCCTTGGTAATATCTGAAGTTGGTAAAGACAACTCTTTGATTCTATAGAATTTAAATGGATGTGATCTAGTTTACCTTTGTCTCCCATTGTCTCCCATTGTCTCTTTATAGTTCGGCGAGAGTAGGGCGGAGATCGGGTCGGATAATGATAATGCAAACACACATATATAATTTATATGAGTTAGAATTTCTAAACACGAATATGATTCATTATTAAACAGGTTATAGGGGTCATAAATGGGTCATCGGGTAGCATAAAATTTTTAAATTTTTCTATTCATGTTGTAAACGGGTTTATTCAAATTATAAATGGGTTTTTTCATATTATAAAATAGTTAATTATGTAATAAATGGATTAATTGGGTTATAAATGAGTTGGCGGCTCGAGTCATAAATGGGTTAATTGCATTAAAGTAATAAATACGAACATTATTAGTTTATTAATAAGATTAGATGAGTTGTCATATTTATGACCTAAAACTAATTAGACTAAATCTAGAATTATTTAACAGCTGAGTTACTGCATCGGATGATCGAGTCAGATTATCATTGAAAACACATGAGATTACTTTGAAAAAAAATGACGTTAGACCCATTTTGTTCGTCGTATTGTTAGGCTTGTCGAGACCAGAGAAGAAGAAATCTTCGACCATGACATTCTTTGGGTTCTTGTAAGCAAAACCATTCACAAATACTTGCTACATCTTGTTTGAGACCATAAAGTGACTCATGTTATTGACGAATGAAACCAAAGTCTAAGAAAAAAAGAGCTAAGTCGTTGGTACCAAGCTTGGGGAGCTTGCTTGAGACCATAAAGTGACTCATGTTATTGACGAACATCATTAGGATAGTATGGATTGATAAAATCTTGAGGTTGCTGCAAGACTTCCTTACAAAGAACACCATGCAGGAAAACGTTTTGAATATCATAAGTTGATAAATTGGCTATTGATTAGAGAGAGAAATAGATAGAACAACTCAAATGTTGACGGTTTGACAACTAGATTTAAGGTGTCACTATAGTCACAGTCAACTTGCTATGTAAAATCTTTAGCGACTAAGCGAGCTTTGAAATGCTTAATGGAAACATCATGTCTGCACTTGATGCGGTAAACCTATTCATTGCCAATAATATTTCGGCTGGTCAGGGTAGGAATATTTCCAAGTTCTATTTTTTACGAGAGCATTAAACTCCTATGCCATGGTTGCACGTCATTGTAGGTCTTTGACAACAGAACTATAACAAGTGGGCTCTCCTGAGACACCATTGCTGAGGAAAACAAGAGTAATCTGATTCCAAAGAGTCACAATAAATCCGATCAATACGTCGGTCTCCTAGGAAGCAGCTTTCTAATGTCTTGATTGAACATGAACAATGCTGTATTCTCTCTCAAATGCAGACTCAAATTTAAAGACTCGACTCTAGAAAATTGGACTTGACCCGTGTGTGCGAACCGAACCAAGCCGGGCCGGACGGCACGCGTGTGTGTGAGTTAAGTTGCATAATAACCTTTACCCACAAATTAGGTACCTCTTTTGAGGTCCAAAGCCCATAAGAAGTTTGTTATTTATATACCATACTAACATTTCTCAAATATCCAATATGGTACTAAACTTACTTTTCTTTATTTTCCATTGCCATGATACCTATTTTAGAGCCAATTTTCATTCACTTCTCTTCATAAATTTGACTAAGTGAATATTTGACAATAAAATACACTTTGAGCTAAATTAATTTCACCATTAAACTATCATTAATAATGTGTGGGCCCCACTTAAAACTTAACTCAAAGTTAATAAAATTTTATATCAAATACATGAAATTACTAACATACAGTGGGTGTTTAGTTACAAGAAAAATTTGGGTTTAAAGGTGCCAACCATGCCACGAGTAATCACGCTATGAGTACGAGTAGGAGAAGATTGAACCAATGTAGAGAGAGAAGATAAAGGTGGAATGTTAATTTGGGGGAATAGATTGAGCAAGTCTTCCTATTAAGTTTGGGGGATTGCCTGCTCAGAATAAGTCCTTAATTTGTGCAAACATTTTGAAGCGGTGGTCGTCATCATCATCATCATATGTCATTCATGATGATAGTGTTCTCACTACATACTTGGATATTCAATGTGCCTTCATGGATTTATACAAGAAGCTTTTGTGTAAAGAGTTGGGGTTGACCCAACCCATATCAGTGGCTAGAGCTTCCTTCCGTTAATTTTTATTGCTACGATGAACTGTTTGGGTAATTCATTGTTACAGAGATGAAAATATATTTTATAGTCTGTGCCAACTAGTAAATCCCCCGGCTCTAATGGTTTTCACACTGGTTTTTATAAAAATATTAGGATATTGTAGGCCCTAATCTTATTAATATTTTATTCAGTTATAATCCTCTTCTACTTTTCTGAATCCTTGGGGACACACCTATATCTCATTAATTACTAAAAAGACTAATCTAATTAAGGTTGTGAATTTGACCTATTTCTCTATGTAACGGTAACAATTGTATCCTAGCTAAAGATGTTAGCTGATAAAATAATGCCTCTTTTGCCTCAGTTGATTAATTCTGAGCAAATTGTATTTGTCGCCGGCAGACATATTTATGATAATATAGCTCTTGCTCACGAGGTTACTAATTATATTAATATTGATTTAGAAACAGCCCACCACGGAGTTAATTGGGAGGCTGCTATATTTGTGGATTAGATCCTAATATATTTTCTGTTAGAAATATTAATATTTCTATAGTGTTATTTTAAAATAAATAATTTTGTGAATAAATATTTTGATTAGACACCTTTTCATAATTATAACTATTTGTTAGTTATTTAACTTCCATAACTACTTTTTAGTTATCTAATTACTTTTTAGTTATATAACTACCATAACTAATTTTTAGTTATATAACTACCATAACTATTTTTTAGTTATATAACTACTCGCATCTTTTAGTTAGTGTCCTTTCATTTTCTATAAATAGAAGATGGTGTTGTTGTTTTGGTGTAATTTTTTCAGATCTAAGTGCTTGCTTTGTTACAATTAACTCTAGTTCAGATCAAGGTTCAATTTTGCGAGTTGCACCTTGATACGTGACGGTCTTGTATCCCGAGAACAAATTGCCTTCGTAATTTTCAGTCGCAACAAGTGGACGGCAAATTTGTTCAAGAGATAGATTTACCTTCGCCTGACCGTTGCAAGTGCCTAGCCATTTGATTTTCATTAATCTCCACTTTTAATTTCCTCCTACAATTCTTGAACAAATTTTTTCGTCTAAGTGATTTCAAATGGCTGCTTCAAATGCTGCACTTTCATCTATGTTGCCGCATGACAAACTTGATCGCTTTGATGGAAATAACTATAAGCGATGGAAGGAGAAAATTGAGTTTGTCCTTACGGTGATGAAGACTCGTTATGTAATAGAAAAGGAGTGTCCAGTCTTGACCGAGAAGTCTACTGTAGAAGAAAAGACTGCAAAGCAAAAATGGGATGAGGACAATGTTTTGTGCCGTGGTACTATTCTTGGGTCCCTCACTAACCATTTATTTGATATGTACTCTCATATGAAGACCGCGAAGGAGATTTGGATAGCCTTGGAGAATAAGTACAAAACAGAAGATTCTGGTAACAAAAGCTATCTTATCTCTAATTACTTTGATTTTAAAATGGTTGACAATAAGCCTATTCTTTCTCAAGTCCATGATTTACAGCTTATTGTACAACAAATGCTTTCTGAAGGTATTTCTGTAGAGGAGAAACTTCAAGTTGGTGCTATCATCGCTAAATTACCTCCAAGTTGGAAAGACTACCGCAAGTCTCTTAAGAGAAAGGGTGATAATTTCACTCTTGAGGCTCTTCAACGACAACTCAGAATTGAGGAAGAGTCAAGACTTCGAGATAATGCCGAGGAAACCACAAAAATGACAAAAGTTGCCCATGTTGTTGAAATAGACAACAAGAAAGGGAAGAAATCCCGATTAGATAATCCTTCTAGTGAAAAGAAGAATGGCAACAAAAAGAATATAATATGTCACTACTGTAAGAAGAAGGGACACTACAAAAATGAGTGTCGCATTCTTAAGAAAAAGCAACAGCAATCCAACAAAGTTGAAGAAAATCTTATTACTGTTATATCCGAGGCAAATTTGGTAGTATCTAAAACTGATTGGTAGGTGGATACAGGCGCGACTCGTCATATTTGTGGAGAGAGAAATCTTTTCAAGAAATATGAACTTGTAAATGACGATGTTTCGCTTTATATGGGTAACTCTTCCTCTACTAAAGTAATTGGAAAGGGTTCAGTGGAACTGAAGTTCACATCGGGAAAAACTCTTACTCTTCTTGATGTATACCATGCTCCCGAGATTCGAAAGAATCTAGTTTCAGGTGGTTTGCTTTCTAAGCATAGTTATAAGCTTGTGTTTGAATCGGACAAATTTGTATTAACTAAGAAAAGCTTATTTGTCGGCAAAGGATATGCCGAAGATTGTATGTTTAAACTAAATTTAATAAAGAATGATGCTTCTGTTTATTTTGTTGACTCTTTGTCTTTGTGGCATGCTAGATTAGGTCATGTGAATTTTGATTCAGTTAAAAGAATGGTTAAATTGGATTTATTTCCTTCAAATTTACAAAATGATAGAAGTAAATGTGAAACTTGTGTTAAAACCAAGTTAACTAGAAAACCATTTCATAGTGTAAATAGAGTTTCTACAACTCTACTTGAATTGATACACTCTGATGTTTGTGACTTGAATCATAAACTCACGAGAGGTGGTAAAAGATATTTTATTACCTTCATTGATGACCTTTCTAAGTTTACATATGTTTATTTATTAAGGACAAAAGATGAAGCACTTAGTAAGTTTAAATTATACAAATCTGAAGTTGAGAATCTCCTTGGTGGTAAAATAAAAATGCTTAGAAGTGATAGGGGAGGTGAATACTTTAACAATGATTTTGATGCATTTTATAAAAATAATGGTATAGTACATCAAAGAACTGCTCCATATACACCACAACAAAATGGTGTGGCTGAAAGGAAAAATAGAACTCTATTGGATATGGTTAATGCAATGCTTGACCATTCTTGTCTTCCGGACAATCTTTGGGGTGAAGCAATCCTAACGGCTGCACACATTCTTAATAGAATACCTTCTAAAAGGAATGTATCTCCTTATGAGTTATGGTTTAATCGAAAACCTAACTTAGGATATTTAAAATTGTGAGGGTGTCTAGCTTATGTTAGATTATCCGATATGAAAAGATCGAAGTTGGGGCCAAGAACTTCTAAATGTGCTTTTATTGGTTATGCATCTAATAGCAAAGCATATCGTTTTCTAGAGATAAATACAAACGTTGTGATTGAATCTAGGGATGCCGAATTCTTTGAGGATAAAACCTTTAAAGAATCTAAATCTCTAGAATTTGATTTTAATAATCAAAGAAAATCTCTAGATCATGATTCTTCTGAAAATTCTTTTGAAGATGTGGAAATTAGAAAATCCAAAAGAATTAGAAAAGAATCGAATTTTGGTCCAGATTTTGTGACTTACCTTGTGGAAGGGACTTCAAATTCTATTTTGAATGAATTTTGTTTTTGTCTTAATATGGAGAGTGATCCATCTAGCTTTGATGAAGCAATGAAAT
The DNA here is from genome assembly GCF_048772165.1 of Typha angustifolia. Taxonomy (NCBI): domain Eukaryota; kingdom Viridiplantae; phylum Streptophyta; class Magnoliopsida; order Poales; family Typhaceae; genus Typha; species Typha angustifolia. The sequence continues at coordinate 9,311,689 of NC_133239.1, read as the reverse complement.
CAAGAGATGCCATTTTTTGGAAGGAAGCTATCAATGATGAAATGGAGTCTATTTTGTCTAATAATACTTGGACTTTGGTAGACTTACCTTCAGGATCTAAACCTATTGGATGTAAATGGATATTTAAGCGAAAGCTTAAATCTGATGGATCTATTGATAAGTTAAGGCTAGATTGGTAGCCAAAGGGTTTAGACAATTTAAAGGCATTGATTATTTTGATACCTATGCCCCCGTGGCTAGGATATCTTCGATTAGAATATTGATTTCATTAGCATCAATATATAACTTCAAAATCCATCAAATGGATGTGAAAACAGCATTTTTGAATGGTTATTTGGATGAAGAAGTTTATATGGATCAACCAGAAGGTTTCATTTTACAAGGCCAAGAAAATAAAGTATGCAAATTGGTTAGATCATTATATGGTCTAAAACAAGCTCCTAAGCAATGGCATGAGAGATTTGACAATGTTTTGCTTTCTAATGGATTCCGGTCAAATGAGGCGGACAAATGCATCTATTATAAGATGATTGATAATGACATTGTGATCATATGCTTATACGTGGATGATATGCTTATTTTTAGCAAGAGTGACTTATGTATTAATATGACTAAAAATTTCTTATCATCTCACTTTGATATGAAAGATTTGGGTATTGCAAATACTATTCTTGGTATGAAAATATACAGAATCGGAAACTCTCTTGCATTGTCACAAAGTCATTATGTTGAGAAAATTCTAAAGAAATTTTCTCATTTGTTTAATAAAGTTTCAAGAGTTCCTTATAATCCAAATTTGAAGCTTGATATTGATAAAAATCGATGTGTATCACAACTTGAATACTCAAGGGTTATTGGAAGTTTGATGTATGCAATGCATTGCACACGTCCAGATATTGCTTTTGCCGTAGGCAAATTGAGTCGATACACTAGTTATCCTAATTTTGAACATTGGAAAGCAATATCTATTGTATTAGGATATTTGGAAGGAACTAAATCGTTTGCACTATACTATGGAGGAAATCCATCTGTTATTGAAGAATTTAGTGATGCAAACTGGAACTGTGTAAATGATGGTTCTAAATCTACGAGTGGGTGGATTTTCACTCTTGGTGGTGCTGCTATTTCTTGGGGATCCAAAAAGCAGACTTGTATAACTCATTCTACTATGGAGTCTGAGTTAGTGGCTTTGGGAGCAGCAGGCAAAGAGGCTGAGTGGTTAAAAGATTTTTTAATTGATTTGCCAATATGGCCAAATCCTATGCCTCATATTTCAATTCATTGTGATAGTCAAGCCACTTTGTCACGGGTATATAGCAAATCATATAATGGAAAGTCGAGACATATACGTCTTAGACATAATTCTGTGAGACAGCTATTAGAAGATGAAGTAATCACCGTGGATTACATTCGATCGTGCACAAATTTAGCGGATCCTTTGACTAAAGGCCTTAACAAGGATCTAATTAGAAAAACATCTTGTGAGATGGGTCTTAGACCAGTTGAATAATATCACCAAAAGATGGCAACCCTACCTAAACCATGGATTTTCATGCTCTAGGTTCAAAGGGAAAAATAAATCTGGAGGGTGATGATATAGCACACTATTTGGACCTACTCAGAAATTATTTGGTAAGTGCTATGTTCCTGTAATGAACATGTGAGGTTGAGTTAAACTCTTAATGGGTTCGTATAATAGGTGTATTTAATCTACATGAGCACCTAGAAGAACTCTACCTATGTGAGTGCGAAGTCAGGCCGCTTATGTCGGAGTTTGGTCAACTCCTAGCACACTCATGAAGTCGGGATCAGCGTATGGCCATTAATGCGCGGCTGGGAAGAACATTGAGATTCTGATAAAGATATGTGTGAATTCTCCGGTTGTGTCGTAAAGTTTGTTAATTCAAGGACTTTATGTCTATTAACATTCTGATATAACTTTGAGAATTTTATACTACGTGAAAATTCAAACCATACGGTATTTTCACTTATGTATCAATATCTTTGTGTAACAGCAAGCATATTTGAAATCAAAGTTATTGTTATTTATTTTAAAATAAGTGGGGGATTGTTAGAAATATTAATATTTCTATAGTGTTATTTTAAAATAAATAATTTTGTGAATAAATATTTTGATTAGACACCTTTTCATAATTATAACTATTTGTTAGTTATTTAACTTCCATAACTACTTTTTAGTTATCTAATTACTTTTTAGTTATATAACTACCATAACTAATTTTTGTTATATAACTACCATAACTATTTTTTAGTTATATAACTACTCGCATCTTTTAGTTAGTGTCCTTTCATTTTCTATAAATAGAAGATGGTGTTGTTGTTTTGGTGTAATTTTTTCAGATCTAAGTGCTTGCTTTGTTACAATTAACTCTAGTTCAGATCAAGGTTCAATTTTGCGAGTTGCACCTTGATACGTGACGGTCTTGTATCCCGAGAATAAATTACCTTCGTAATTTCCAGTCGCAACAAGTGGACGGCAAATTTGTTCAAGAGATAGATTTACCTTCGCCTGACCGTTGCAAGTGCCTAGCCATTTGATTTTCATTAATCTCCACTTTTAATTTCCTCCTACATTTTCTCTATCATTTGGAACAAAAGGAAGAAGGAAAGTAATACGGAAAGAGATAATGCTTTTTATTTGTTGAATGAAAAGCACGTAGATAAGTTTTATTTTACAAAGATAAGTAGCACAGACAAACAGGGATTACAAATATTCAAAGAACATATTAAAGAATCATCGATTTACGCTACGCCAACTCACTAGATGGAGTAACCTTATGCCTAGAATTGAGCTTGAATCCGGTCGATTACGTTCTTGCCAACCTGAAAGGCCTTGGCAAGAATATCATCAAAGATGAGCGGCGTCGACCCAAAGACTGCACCTGCAACAGTAATCACGCCAGGGTTCTGCCTGCTCAGAGCAACGATGGCCACGGCATTGCAGGTACCATAGTTGTACTGGAAATGAATGAGACCTTGGGGGAAGAGGAAGACATCGCCCTTGTTAAGGACCTTGGAGAAGAGCTCGTTCTCTTGGTTTGCCTGGTTCGAGGTGACAAAGCCAACGTAAAGCGAGCCTTCTAGAACCGTGAGGAGGGTTGAGACCATAGGGAGCAAAGTCTACTGGAGCAATAGAGATGCCCAATGTGTTCAGAGACCTCCAAGTTGGTTGATGTTAACTGCCGTGACATTAGACCCAACTTTGTTCCTCGTATTGCCAAGCTTGTCGAGACCGGAGAAGAAGAAATCTTCGGCCATGGCGTTCTTAGGATCCTTGCAAGTAAAACCATTCACAAACACTTGCCACATCTTGTCTGCGATGAAGAAGTCCTGCAGCTGGCTACGATCAGACGCAAGTGTTTGAGAAGAGGCCAAAACCAAGAGAGCAAGGAGGAAGATGGAATATCTTTCTCTAGCTAATTGAGAACAAGCAAGTATATGTTTATTGCTGCTAATCGAGTTGACGGTGGAATAAGCTGGGGAGGATTGAGTTATAAGGTGGTTGTTTGACTTAGGCTTAATAATTTTACTTGGGTCTGAAATGGTCTTGCTAAAAGGTTGGTCCATGTATTAATTGGCTTAGATTAAGTCCTTTTTAAAGTGTGTGTGAACATTTAAGTGACAGAATGTTTGAAGTGGTCATCATAATCATCATACTTGATATTTTGGACGAATTTTATGCATATATGTTTTAATATTGCATACTTATTAGATGGGAAAAATTTCAACTAACACCCTTTATTTTAGTGGTTTTGTGATTAATTACTATCTGTCTTTGAACTATTTGTAATTTCACCTTTTCTTTTGGCCTATATATCTAGCACACCCTTAGTTAACTTAATCAATCTATAACGGAATGGTATGATATTTTGTTAGGGCATTAAGTTTACCTTTTATAATATCAAAAGTACACTTATCTTTATTCTTTATATATATTTTCCATTAATTTCTAAAATATCATTTTCTAGAGTACCACTCTAGAAAATTATAAACAGTTAGATTATAAGTAAATCAAAGAGACGAGTCTGAGTCACCAAATTACTAAAGCATAGGGTGTTATTTAAAAATTTCTCTATCACTTGCTGACTTGCTGACTTGCACGTAGACCTGACCAACCCCGGAAGCCCGCTCATTTGGCCCGCCCATTTTGCTACAGTGAAAACCAACGAAAACTTTGTGCATTGTACCGTTTGACAATACTTTTAGACACCTCTCCTATTATGGATTAGCCCGACATGTACAGTACTATCTTTATCGTTTAATTTTTTTTTAATATATTACTTTTTTAAAAAAGAGGGAAGGTGAGCAATATTTTTAAAAAATGCTAACGGTAAAAAAATATTCTAAAAATAGCTAAAAAATTCTAAAAATTAGTCAAATAAGACCTCCATTTTTTACCATTTTACCCTTTTAACAGAAATAAACAACTAGTTTATAGGAGCCCGGCCCAGCCCAGCCCGGCCAGCCCAATCTCTCATGGGCTGACGGGTAACAGGCTACACTATTCTATCCCAGTTCGAACTCAGCCCAGCTAGTCCTGCTCACAAATGGGCTAGTGAACACAGTGGCTAGCCCGATTAGTTCGATAGGCCCGACCCGAACCCAACTCGGCCCGTCCGATGATTACGTCTACTTGCAACTATAGTTATCAGAACCGGATCGGACTAGATAGTTAGACTAATGAACCGACTACCAAACCGATTCAGTTTTGTGATCGGGCCGGATAAATAATCAACCAGGTAAAAACTAACAAACCCAGCGATTAAACTAATGACCTATGGAATTCGGCTGTTTTTTGACGAATCGACTGGGTCAAGTATTTTTGCAAAATTACCCGATCATTCTTAATATTTTATTATTTTATTCTATATCCAAATGGTATTTTAGTCCTTTAATTTTGAAAATATTTAGTTGATAACATATTTGTGTTATTGAATTAGTTTTTTCTGTCGGTGTATATATACCCTTAAAAAGGTACTTATTTGCTTATGTGTTAATCTAAAGCTCATATTTACATGTATATTGTTCAAAATACATAGTTTTTGTATGTATATATTTTAAAATCCTTAGTATTTCTCTTAGCTAATTATATCTTATCTTTTTTTATTAAATAACTTGATTTGAAAAGTAATAACGAGAGTATCTATATAAATAACATATATTTTGAGAGATATACATACAGTTATACTATTTTTATAAATATATTTTTATTTTTAAAATTATGTAGAACTATCTATATATTATTTAAATATTTTTTAAAAAAACTAGCAATCCGACCTCTGATGGGTTACTATCCGGTTCGGTTCTGATAACTATGCTTGCAACTGCAGTTGAAATATCTTAATGGAACTCTAATGTTAACTTATTTGCTTCACATTGGGCCTTGGCTGCTAAATTTGAATATCAAAGAATGGCTTACATCACATAGACTAGAGTTTGGAAGTCCCATTGGTTGAGTTTGGATCAACAAAGACTCTTGTTTTAGATTCATATTTCAAATTTTCTCAGGATATTCCTTAAATCCAGCGTTCACATATGGATACGGAGTCTTAGAAATATTTCAACCCATATTCCACAATACTCAAATATATAATCAGATTGGCTCAGATTTCATCTTTAAATTGATCCCTTTTCATCCCTACACTTATCCCATGTCCCCTAAGAGCAAGCATCTCCAATGCTCCAAATATGGAGTAAAAAATATAGCAAGAGTCCAGTACACTCCATCGAGATTTTTAAAATAAGACTAATATTCAATAGTTTTAGAAGTAATTTTAAATTACTAATTTTTTAATTAAACGTATCGAAATTATATTATATGAAATAAATATCAAAATAAGCATTACATGTCATTAACTAAAAATATTAAAATTACATTACATAAAATAAGCAGAAATTAATATTCATAATATAAACAATAGATGTTTAATAGTCTAGTAAGTCATTTTAAGCTTTGAAATTTACTGATTGAAACAGAGGCATGGGAATGAATGAATATAATTAACGTAATTTTTATTTGATGTAATTCATATTTGATATATTTCATATCTGATGTATTTTAATATTTAATATTTATATTGAAAAATAATGTTGAGTAATTATATTTTAGGACAAATAATTTATTAGACTTATTTTTATAAATAATAAAAATTTTAAAATTTAAGTTAATTTAAAAATAATTTAATATTAGACTCATTTTAAAGGTCTCTATAAGACCTTTCCAATAGTATAATTTTTATTAAAAACCGATTAGTAAAACTAATTATATAATCAATTTAACTAACTAAATTACTTAATAAAGGATACAGATAGAATTAAAATTATTAAATACAATAATTATTAGGTAAATTTTGTATTTTTAAAAAGCAAAAAAGACAAATAGAGCCAAGTTCCATTTTTTTGGTCGGGCTCCTAATGTTGCTAGCTCCAAATTTGGAGCTAGCATTGGAGTCCGATTGGAGCTCCATCGGACTCCAAATTAGCCCGGTTGGAGTTGCTCTAATAAGTGGGACTTTTGCTAGGTTTAATTAAGTTATTTACTTATTCTATGTAAACTATCAATACATAAGAATGTACTCAATGATATTATTGTTAATATATGAGATTTTCGCAAAGTGTAGAAGTATAAAGTATGAGAAGGTATTGTGTGTTAATTTATTATTATTAGAGAATAATTTCAAAATTTTAAGAATTGACTTCCCATGACAGCATCTCCAATTGGGCTCTGAACCTCTACATTTGGAGCCCAGTTAAGCTTTAATTGGGCTTTAAATTTGGAGTCCGATGTAGTGGGGCTCCAAATCTGAAGCCTAACCAATGGATTTGAAGCCCAGCTCTAAATCACTGCTCAATATTTTAAAATTCTAATTTTATCTTAATTTAAAAAATTAAATTTCGCTTGTGTCATTTATTTAATATTCTAATTGTCTACATTAAGTATATAATTAGTTTCACATTATAATAAAAATAGTATTGTTCGAAATGTCCCGATAAGATATTTAAAATAAGTCTAATATTAAATTATTTTTGAGTTATTTAAAATTATACAATTAATATTTTTTCTTATTTTTTATTTAAAATCAGAGTGTCCCAAAATTATTCTGATTATAACTCAAAATTATCTTCCAATGTAATACATCAAACATAAATTATGTTAAATAATTTTAATGCATTAACGAATGATATATAATACTTAGTTCAATACTTATTTTGTGTAATATAATTTTAATTATTTTAATTAAAAAATTAGTAACTTAAAATTACTTTTCAAACTATTGAATATTAGTCTTATTTAAAAAATCTCGATGAAAGTTTTCTAAACATATATTTTTTATTAAAAAATAATAAGATTAAAAGAATCTATTAATCGATTTAAAATATAATATATAAATATATATATTATATTAATTGATTAATATAGAGTCCGTAGAGTGCACCAAGGTCTTGACTTTATGTTTAGAGCCCAAAAGCTTCAAATATAGAGCCTCCTATTGAAGATGCTTATGTGAGTGTTTGCATATTGAAAAGTGGAAAAAATATAACTCATTTTTAAAAACTTTTTTACTTTCAATATTTGGTTAAAAAAAATTAAAAAAGTGATTTTTATATAATAAAAAATCTTAGGATTTTTTTTTGACTTTTTTCTTAAAAACAGAGAGTTACTTTACTGAAGCTAGTCACTTTATTAAATTTTACTTCCAGAAATCAAACACATCTTAATTATTAGATATTATAAATATATATTCTTCATAAATAGTTCTATCAATGCTCCTCCAAGTCATTAAGATATAGTAATGACATTAATTATTATATTAAATTATTGAGCTCATCCTAGCTAGAAACAAAGACTTACAATGTGACATAACATTAGACCATTGTAATTGTAAATTTATGATGATATAGAATTCCAAAAGAGGCAAGAATAATATGCAAATCACGATGGTTGTAAGAATTTAAAAATTATATGCAAAGTGTCTTTTTCAAGCTTTATTTTTCACATATTATTGTCGATAGCGTATAATAAATTATATCTTCTAAGATAATTATTATGATTTTTAATTGGTATGATAGCATACCTAAATATTTACATAAATTCATTCTTTTCAAAGTAATCTCCTGATGTTTTCAATGGTAATCCGACTCAATCCTTCGATGCGGTAACTCAGCTTTTAAATAATTCTAGATTTAGTCTAATTAGTTTTAGGTCATATATATGACAACTCATCTAAATTTATTACTAAACTGATAATGTTCGTATTTATTACTTTAATGCAATTAACCCGTTTATGACTCGAGCCGCTAACTCATTTATAACCCGGTAACCCATTTATGGCCCAATTAACCTATTTATTATATAATTAATTATTTTATAATATGAAAAAACTCATTTATAATCCGAATAAACCCGTTTACAACATGAATATAAAAATTTAAATATTTTATACTACGATGACTCATTTATGACCCCTATAACCTGTTAAATAATAAGTTATATTCGTGTTTAGAAATTCTAACCCATTAATATATGAATTATATACGTGTGTTTGCATTATTATTATCCGACCGGATCCCCGCCCTACTCTTGCCGAACCATAAAGAGACAATGGGAGACAAAGGTAAACTAGATCACATCCATTCAAATTCTATAGAATCAAAGAGTTATCTTTACCAACTTCAGATATTACCAAGGCGATATGCGTTCAGCAAGACCAGTTCTATTATGAAAGGTTTCATTGAATCAAAGTTTTGTCAACTGAGTTACAACTAGTTGACTCAATCAATATTAATAAGTATTATCTGATTCAATTCAATGGAACAATCTAATTTAATATAACCATGTCTCATTAGTAAAATCGGCTTTGGGCAAGTGTAGTGTTTTTTTCCTCTCACATAGAGGTGTTTTTCACATTTAAAAACTGTGTCTTAGTGTGTTAACCATGTTTCCCTTTTCCATCTCTTACCCAATTTCAATTTTAAATTTTGATTCTTAATTATTTTTTTAAACCTATTTGAATTATGTTTTTAATGACTTTTATTTTTCATGTCTCTAAACTTATTCAAACTAGGAATTTTATTTCTTCCAAAAATTTTCAGAATATATTCATGAAGTATCTACGATCTTAAAGACTTTAAATAATTTTGGGCTAAGTTTGATTGCGTTTTAATAATGAGCGAGTTGATCTGTCTAACAAATTATTAAATAAATTGTGTTTATATCTATTATCTCAATTAAATTATGTAATCTCTTTTAAGTTTCATCAAGTTATAACCCAGTAACTCATTTATGATTTAATAACTCAATTATAAGATAAATAACTTATTTGTAATCTAAATACACTTATTTCTACCCCAGATAAACTATACAAAGCCCAATGATTTATTTGAATCTAACCCATTTAACTGTTTTATTAAAATGTTATGTTAGCCTTGGCTTGAACTTAACCCGATCTGACCTAATTTGATATGAACCTAACATGACATGACCCGACCCGATTTCCACCCCTAGCTATCTATAGTCCGAGCTCCGGTAATGCACATCTTTTTTATATGTACAATAACGTCTCAAGCCATTTTGAATCAAGCCAAGTCTAGCTCGAGCTCATCTCTGATTGACCTTATGTTGCTCCTAGTTATCTCAAATATAGCAAATATATAACATGTTTTATTAACTGCCCAACTATTTTTAAAAACTTAATCTCAGAGATAATAATGATTTTATTCATTTATATTGTGAAACTCTTTATTTTCATATTTAGGTTTTTTTTTTTTGGCTTATCCTGATGCCATAATAACTCACTAAATACACTGAATGCTAAAAAATTCTTAAAATCTTAAACTTAAATGTTGACTTATACCTGTATATATTAAACAATGTAGTCCGAAACAGTTTAATGAGATTCTAGAATGTGATAGGTTACAGAACGATTCATTCAATATTTATTGTAAAAAGCAGTCCGCGCAATCGAGGAAAAATATTCACTAAAATATTTTTCTCATAGTCAAAAAATTACGAAACCAAGTGGAATCGATCCGTAACTCCCTGATCTACGTTTTTTGTATTTATGTCCTTCACAGATTCGAACTGCAACCAGGACGAATATACGATATAGTGCGAATAATGATGGTGGTGATGGTAGAGTAGAAGTTAGGGTTGTAGATGATAATAGAGATGAGGGTGGATTGTTGTTATTTAAGGGATAAAGACAAAGGAAAAAAGTGGTCGAGATCCCAAAGAAGAGGGAGGACTCGATAGACGAGGGAGATTAGAAGTTAAGAGAGACCTTGCCAATAGAAAATATGGTAGGTTGGTGAAAAGGGTCATCTCCGATGCTCCAACTATAAATTTGAATAAGAAAGTAAGGATAAGAGACCAGTACAAGACTCCAGCCGAATTCAAATGAACACAAAAGGAGCTTATTAATAATAAGTAGGTAGGTTTCGTATTAGAATATTTATATTAAACAGATTATATAGGTTAAAGTTTGGGTTAAACCTTGTAAACATGTTATATGGGTTACAGAGATTATTCGGGTTACAAACAAACGAAATAAATCTATCAGAATAAAGTTTAAAACGGGTTTAAAATGTATCAACCTGTTCCAGGTACAGTAATCACATGGTTCACCTTAAAAATGTTCAAATGCAGCGTAGACATATTGTTTTTATCTCCTATTGTCCGGTTTGTTTGGCGGTCCATAACTCCATATGATTTCACTCAAGGGCATGTAGATATATAGATATATACTTAGGAGGGTTAAGCTCAATTACTCGGTCATTAAGATGATCGCTTAGGAATTAACATCAGCATTTGGAGAAATAAGGTCCAAAAGATACCACTCTTGTATAATATATAGTGGGGTTTCTTTTTCTTTATTTTTTATTTTTTCTGTTTACATAATTGATGCGACTAAATTCTTTAAATTACCAAAATCATGTCATTCTTTCAAAATTATTATTTTGTCAGTTAAATCTAACTAATATTGTTCAATATCGTATAGGTTTGTCTTAATCCACTGGCACATTATTAATTTATATATCAACCCCGGTCCCTTGTTTGCATGGTAATTAGTAATGGTAGGTAGGCAAGCAGTCCATATCAAAGCCAGCCAGCCAGCCTTATATAAGAAGCCCAAGCCTTTGCTTATTTTCCTTGTGTAGTGACGGCATCTGGGTGTTAGTTAAGCTGCGGCATCATCCAAGCATGGGCAAAGAGATCTTGGAGAGGAGGAGATGCATAGCCGGGCTACTATTTCTCGGCCTCACAATTCTGCTCCTTCTCGTTAGTGTTGTTATATTCTCCGGCCCAGTTGCCGCCGGTGCCGTTAACATCTCAAGTGCTGGTATTAGTAAGATGGTGGTGGAGGAGGAGGAGGAGGTGATGGTGGGGGTGAAATTTCCAATGGATTTTGAGATACATAGACGGATCCTCGCCACCCCTCTCAATCTAGGTGCGCTTAATCCCCATAGGCCTGTTTGCCTCTCCAGCAAATCGTGCCCGGCCGACAGCCACAACCCGTACACCGGCACGCGTTGCGGCCATATGTATTATCGTTGCACATAAGGAATCAAGCGTCCAAAAAGTGGATTTCTCCATCCAGCTATTGCTGTAGCCATTTTCTCAAAATGTTACTATGTGTGTATCCATGGATCAATTTGCGTGTTCTCTTTTCACTTCTATTGTACCCTCGTATAGCTCTCTTAATGATAGGCGAAAAGGATGCGCTTTGGACTATTCTAATGTCTTATTAACCGTCGTAGAAGTACTAAATTTGGATTGAAATTAATTTCGAGCCTATCTTTGTGATCAAGTTTGAATTGAAATAATTTCAATCCGAGCCAATTTCAAACGCGAGCCAATTTCGAGCTTAAACAAACTTAAACGAGCTGCTCACTTAGTAATTTCAAGCCTTATCAATTTCAAACCATTTTCAAGCTTGAGTAAGTTTGAATTAATTTAGGCTTGAATTAAGCTTAAAATAAAAACCAACTATAAAAATATAAATATTATCAAAATATAAATTACAAGTAATAAAGATGGGTTAAAAAACTACCAGCAACCAAAATATAAATTACAATTAACAAAGATAATTGTGTCAAAAAACTACAAGCAACAAAAATATAAATTACAAATAATAAAGACAATTGTGTCAGAAAATAATGACTGAAATTCTGAAAGGGTTTTGATCTAATAGTTCATATTAGTTTGATATTACTTATATTGTATATATATTCGAGCCTTATCGAGTCGACGCGATTGAGCCGGCTCGGGATCAAGCTTGGCTCGAATTTAATTTCGAGCCTAGCTTTAATGATCAAGCTCGGCTCGGCCTATTTTTGAACCGAGATTGATCAAGCATTATCGAGTCGAACTCAAGCCGAGCTCGAGCCAGCTTAATTATTTTGACAGCCCTACATAGAAGGATGGCGTGATATCTGGACACTATTAATGAAAAATTAATGTATTTGAATTGACACCAGATTAACATGACTTAACTACCGATTTTTAATTCCCAGACAAGATATATACTGGAGATCACCATAAGACTTGATATAAAGGTTTCGTTAATCGTTATATATACTATCACACCCTCCTAACTCTGGCTTCGTTCTATGAAGAAATTAAATGTGACAAATAGATCTCCAAAGCTTTAGCTTTGGGGGAATAGATCGAATTAAATAGTAATGAAGAAAGATCCAATTATGAGGAACGAATCCACCAAATAGATCTCCAAAGCTTTAGCTTTGGGGGAATAGATCGAATTAAATAGTAATGAAGAAAGATCCAATTACGAGGAACGAATCCACCTGACGGACCATCAAGTCAAGAGTTCTCTACTCATGCTTGATTAATTGCAGCTGCTACCGTCAAGCAACCAATTTTAATAGCTTGAAATGACCAAAAGAATTTTATGATTAAGATCTACGATAAGATAAAATGATAAATATAATAATAAATTAATTAAAATAATTTTTCTTACTCCTAAGAAAATATTAAGGCTAAAATAATTTTTCAATATTTAGATGCTTAAACAAAGAAGCTCAGCCACTCTATATATACAAGTCGGGTACAATGAGTCATATTAGGACTAGCCCTAAATCTAACACGACTTAAACTAGAATTTACCTTAAAAACTTTCATGACTTAATTGGACTTACATGAGAAGTTTACATGACTTAATTGGACTTATTTTAGAAGCTTATATAACTTACCTGGACTTACTTTAAAAACTTACATAACATAACTATACTTGCTTTAAGGGCTTACATAGTATAACTAGAGTTACATTACGGGCTTATGGTGAAAATTTTCTTTTTTAAGGTACTTGACTTGGGTTCAAATCAACAAGCTTATTATTATCTTCCTCGGGTGTCAATGTAAGCCTTATTATTAGCTAAGTTGATATTAGAAGATTCGTATTAAATAGACTAAATTGGTTAGAGTTGAAGTTATACGTGCTAATCAGGTTATATGGGTTAATTCGATTAAGCAGTTATATAAATTATTCAGTTATAAACAAGATAAATTGATGAGAATTATAAAAATGGGTTAATAAGGTTACTCATATATTAACCTGTTCCAGGTACAGTGGTCACGTAGTTCACCATAAAGGTGTCCAAAAGCAGCGAAGACATATTGTTTTATCTCCTATTGTCCAGTTTGTTTGAGGGTCCATATGATTTCACTCAAGGGCAGACACATTATTTACTAGGGTTAAGCTCAATTACTTGGTCATTAAGATGATCACTTAAGAATTAAGATCACCAATTTGGAGAAATAAGGTCCAAAAGATATCATGCTTGTATAATATACAGTGGGGTTTCTTTTCTTCTTCTTTTTTTTTTTATTTTTGACATAATTGATTCCATTAAATTCTTCAAAATATCAAAATTGCTGCTAAAATCATATATAAATCTAACTAATATTTATTCAATATGGTAGTACAAGAAAAGGAAATTTTATGTTAAGATAAAAAAATCAGTGATATATAAGTTACACCCTAAGCAACTTAAAGAAAGAATAGTATATATCTTTCAAAAATTAATTTTAATGGCAATTTTTTCAAAAAGAAGGTGAAAAGATTTCAATTGGTGATCATGTAAAACATCCATATATATACACTACGATCTATTTTCATTCTTTTTTTTTAATTTTGTTGAAAGAATTAAAAAGTTTTGTAAGGTTCACAATAAACTTGATCATCTTCAAGTCAGCAATATGCTAAGTTATGCACAGGCCATCTTTTATCACGCTATTAAAAGGCAGCAGCATGAGGTACGTATAGCTTTGTCCTCTCGTCAATGCATGGCACATTATTAGTAGAGTTTGTAAATATTTTATTCATAATTAAAGAGGTTATAAGTTTAACTCCAACCCTAAATAATATTGAGGAGAAATTGTTCGATAGTTTGGTGGTTTGGTTCGATTCAGTTAATGGCTCGATAATGTGATTAGCTTAGAAGAACAGCTCGGCAATGCAATGGCTTAAAGCGAATCTCGGCAGCATTTAATTCGGAGCAATTGTTCGGCAACGTATATATCTTGAAGCCTATACTAAGCAGCTAAAAGTTTGATGAGTCCTAAGTGCCTCTATATCTAAGGAGAATTAGTCATTTGTTTAGCTCATATCTAGCCCTCGGGCTCATGAACGATTAAAAAAAAACTAATAATTGGTAGGCAAGCAGTCCATATATATATATATATATCAAACATTTATATAAGAAGCCCAAAGCCTTCGCTTGTTTCCCTCACAGCTAGTGGCATTGAGTTCTCACCTTTATATTTCGGACTTTTATTTTCATTTTTCGACTTGACTTCAACTTATTTTCACAGTTTGAATGTCATTTGGATTTCCATCTCTTATTTAATTTCTGTTTCCAAAGTGTGATTTGTATTTGGTTTTCCTAAATCAATTTAGATTTAATTTTTAACTTTGACTTTAAGTGGGATTTGACTTTTCATATCACTTTCACCCTTGTCAATCATATTCAAATCCCTTAATAGAATATTCAGGCCAGATAAGTTTGATTGCTTAAGAATTAAGATCACCATTTTTTTTTTCACAATAATATCCATCTTCAATTCCACAATATGGTAATCAAGTTTCACAGTTTATACAGAACAGTTTTTGACCAATCTATCCATGTTCGAATTTATTTTTATCAAATATTATTTAAATTTATTATCAAATGAGGTCTAATTTACTGTAGCTCTAATAAAAACGTTGAATTAATCAGTATTTTATCTCTAAGTAAAAATGCTAATCAGTTCAATATTTTTGTTTGGTCCTAAAATGTTAAATTAATTAGTGTTTTGTGTATATATATTCTTTTAACTTAATTTTTTAGCAGTTAAGAAAAAAAAATTACCTAGCGATAAAAACGTTGAACTGATGTGGATTTTTAAATAAGCTACTTAATTTAGCATTTTTATTAGAGCTAATAAATGTATGAGAATGCCTATTTCAATTAAAAAAAATTTTAAAAAGAGATCTACTTTAGTTAGAAACTCATATATATATATATATATAAAGGCTGCAGCATTTGGTACGTACGTACGTAAAGGTTGACTTCACTGGCACATTATTAATTTATATATCATCCTGTCCCTTCTTTGGATTGTAATTATATGTAATGGTAGGTAAGCAGTCCATATCAAAGCCAGCCAGCCGCCAGCTAGCCAGCCTTATATAAGAAGCCCAGGCCTTTGCTTCTTTTCCTTACAGCCAGTGGCATCTGAGTGTTAGTTAATTAAGTTGAGGCATCATCCAAGCATGGGCAAAGAGATCTTGGAGAGGAGGAGACGCATAGGCCTTGTGCTCCTTTTCGTTACTGTTGTTATATTCTCCGGCCCGGTTGCCGTCGGTGCTGTTAACATCTCAAGTTCTGGCATTAGTAAGGTGGTGGTGGAGGAGGAGGTGGTGATGGAATTTCCGATGGATTTTCAGATACACAGGCGGATCCTCGGCACCATTAATTTGTATCCAGGCGCCCTAGGTGACCAGCAGGCCTGCAGTCCCTATTGCCCGGCACCCGGCGTGCCCTACACCAATCGAGATTGCGACATATATAATCGTGGGTGTCACTAATAAGGATCGAAGTGTCCACAAGCTGATTTCTTCAAATTGCAGTGTTATCTAGCTGTTGTTGTAAGCGCAGGTCGTGCTGTAAGACCAGCCATCTTCTCAAAACCTTACTATTTGTATCAGATTGTTATCCTTCAGTTCTACTGTACTCGTATAACTCTCTCTTGATAGGCGAAAAGATGCCTCGTTGAAGGAGATAAAAGTCTTGATGTGCTTGCTAGATAATTACGTGTCGACGACAGTGGTAGATTGGATATAGATTGATTTGAGCTAACTCTTTAAGGGGAAGTAATCGTCCCCACCTCTTAGAACTCTTCCTCCCTCTCACTTACCTCACTGGATGCAACTACTATTGATGAAATATAGACTCTCTATATAAATCTTTCAAAATTATTATTTTATCAATATAATCTAACTAATATTATTCAATATGGTAGTACAAGAAACAAAAAATATGTTAAGGTAAAAAAGATCAGTGATATATAAGTTACACCCAAAGCTACTTCAAGAAAGAATAGTATATGTTCTGATCATTTAGATGTATTTGTGAACTTTATCAGCCACATGGTAGAGTATTCTATGAACATTCTTTTCAAAAATTAATTTAAATGGCAATTTTTTTTTAAAAGAAAAGGTCAAAAGATTTCAGTTGGTGATTATGTAAAACACTAGGATCTATTTTCCTTTGTTTTAATCTTGTTGAAAGAATTAAAGTTGAATGAGTTCCACAATAAATCACAATAAAATTGATCATCTTCAAGTCCGCAATATGCTAAGTTCCGCACAGGCCATCTTTTGTCACGTTATCGAAAGGCAGCAACATGAGGTACGTATAGGTTTATCCTCGTCACTGCATGGCACAATATTAGTTTATATCTTCCTTGCATGGTAACTAATAATGGTAGGCAAGCAGTCCATATATATATACATATAATTAAAATTATATGAGAAGCACAAAGCCTTTGCTTCTTTTCCTCACAGCTAGTGGTACGGTAAATTGAGACATCATCCCAGCATGGGCAAAGAGATCTCGGAAAGGAGGAGATGCATAGGCCTCTCCCTCTCCCTCTCCCTCTCCCTCTCTCTCTCTACTCGCAATTCTTCTCCTTTTCGTTAGTGCTGTTATATTCCGGCCAGGTTGCCGCCGATGCCGGTGCCGTTAAACATCTCAAGTGTTGGAATTAATAAGATAGTGGAGGATGGCATTAACATCTCAATTTTAACAGCTTGAAGGATGGCATGATATCTGGACACTTTTAAGGCAAAAAATTTATTTGAATTGACACCAAATTGACAAGACTTTAACTACCGATTTAAATTCCTAGACAAGATATATAAAGGATGTTGGAAATTTCATGTATTTAACATGAATTTTTATTAACAGAGATCTAAGTTTTAAGTGGAACCTACACATTTTTAATGATGGTTTAATGATAGAATTAATTTAGCTCAAAAAGTACTTGATTGTCATATATTCACTTAGTCAAATCTATGAAAAGAAGTGAATAAAAATTAGCTCTAAAGTAAGTATCATGGGAATGTAAAATAAAAAGAAGTGAGTTTAGTATCATATTAGATATTTGAAAAATATTAGTATAGTATATAAGTGACAAACTTCTTATGGACTTTAGGCCCTAAAAGGGATACATATTTTATGGGTAAACGGTACTATGCAACTTAACTCATACATGCGCAAGCCGCTCGGCTCAATTCACGCGCGAGTCAAGTCCAATTTTAATTTTTTGCCTGATACTAATTCAAATCTGGTCTAGTTCGGGTTCGTGTTGGTTGAACCTGAATTCGAAGTGGTGTGTCCCTTCGATTAGAATAATTAATCAATTAGTTGGTTGAACCCGAAATAGTGCATCCCTTTATGATATAGATCAGTCGCATCTCTTCGTCAAGCATATTTAATTCTATAAATAGACTATCAGTCTGTATTATTTTTCACACTGAATTCTAGATCATTCCTCCTGAGTCTAGTTCGAATCTTAAATCTGCATTTGAGAAAGAGTACAGCTCGATTTATGTTCAACAAAGCATTCGAATTGCTGCTTTCTTTCAAGTGCAAGACGGTTGTTGTATCCTGGGAAACCGACGTTCACTGTTCTAAAAACAATGGTTACAGGGCGAATTGGTTTTAAAGAGATAGTGTCCAATACTAGACTTGACCATATAGATTTTATATTCTATAATATATAAATTTATTTTAATTTATTAATTTATTTTGAATCAAATTTCTTATTACTTTTGAAATTAGATGTTACCGCCAACTACGGAGACCATAAGACTTGATATAAAGGTTTCATTATACTATCACACCTTCAACTATGGCTTCGTATGATAGTGATCCCATGAAGAAAATGTGATAAATAGATCCCCTAACTATTCATGGGCCGTTGAGACGATACAAATGTCATTGGCGACAAATATGCAATTACCTTTTCATCCTCATCTACCTTGCACAAATATAATGTTGTAATCCTATTAGCTGCAGAGAGGAAGACATGAAATAGCAAGTTTGCCCCTCAAATCCAAATCATTTTCCTAAGACTTCAACAAGCTCTCCATGCTTTACTAGATGGGCCTTCAAAGAAACCAAATCCAAGGAAAGCTATACTATATATATATATCTTTCAATGGTTTTTCTTCTTTCTCAATAAAGCTCTTATGGTTTTGATGTGGAAGACATTTTCCAAGTATATTTTATTAGCATTTGAATAGCTCCATGTAGCATTCAAATGCATGAATGTTCGATCTCTAGTGCTCATTCGAACGGTCTTCCAACAGACTTTGAATGTTTTGCCAATTTGCACTTTGCTGAAATCCGCTCAATCTATGTTCAAACAGCTTCAAATGCGAATGACAAAACTTTTGGGTCATTCTCTTGTCATGCATTTGTGTGCCCCAAGATTAGGTCAAACAACGTTTGCATGCAAGCAGAAATATTAATGTAAACCCTGTCTTCAACATGAACTCTTTATCGACTTGACCAGCTGACTTGTACCATGACTTGTACAATCTAACAAAACATCTAAGATAATCCAATATGATTACTTCGGTCACAAATTGCCAATTACAATTAGAATAACATAAGAAGTGTCTTTATCAATGGTGATAAAGATGTCATGCATATAACAATCTTACTAGGATGATTCCATTGCAGATTTTTTGGTTAAATAACTAGAGAATTACGCTATCCGGATCCATAAATATCCTCTCCTAGACAAAATCCTAGAGTGATGTCTTGCTTCAAGGAAATAATTTCTTTAACTATGATAGGAAAGTGGAGGAAGATGAGGGGACGAAAGGATCAATCACACTCCAGATGAACCCAAATGAGTCCTCGCTCACTACTCGAAGAAGAACGCAAAAAGATACATATCTATCTCAGAAAGAAACACACCTGAGACAAGAAAAAAAGCTTTTCCATCCAAAACTAGGTTTTCTCATGAAGATAATAGTTCATTATAATACAGAACCAAAATCACATATAAATAATTTATGAGTGATAATTATGCATGCATAATATTATTACCATTGCTCTATAAATAGAGCTGGAATTACAATAGGCTTACAAGATAAATAAATAGTTTACAACAAATATGTAGATATTTAGAAACGTTTGGTGTAACAAAGTCTGGGAGAATATACATGAGATTGTAACATAGAGAGGTTGGAGATGATGGACGACTTGGTAAAGATGTCAGCAATTTGATTCTTGGTAGGAATATACGAGACAGCAAGTGATTTGCATTTCACTCATTCGCGTATGAAATTATAGTGGATATCAATGTGTTTGCTCTGGCCATGAAATACTGGATTTCTCGAGATGAATATAGTGAAACTGTTGTCATAGTATAGTGCAGGAGCTTTGGCAAGAAATATATTAAGATCACGAAATAAGGATTGGATTCAAATGTCTTTGGCACTTGCATCAGAGAGGCCTTTGTATATTTTCACATCTAAACTCGGTCAGGACACCAAAGGTTGCTTCTTTTAGCACTCCAAGAAATTAGATTGAAACCAAAGTAGATGCAAAATCTACTTGTGGAGCAACGATCATCCGACTAACTAAGCCTAATTTGGGCCAGTGTAACTCGCTAAAGAGGATGGAGAGCATGGTCAGAGGAGAATGCGATATGAAATATCGTTCTTCAAATACCTTAGAATGTGCTTGACAGCCACTAAATGAGTAGTACACTATGCATAAAAGAATTGGTAAACTTGTTGGACAGTGTAGTAGATATCTAGACATATGAGTGTCAGATACTGTGAAGCACCAACCATGCTAAGGTATTGAGAGACATCAGCTAAGAGCTCACCATCATGGCGTGAGAGTTTACCACCAAAGGTGGTAGGAGTAGTGATTCATTCAACTTCTTCTAATTTAAAGTGTTGCTAGAGATCAATAATATACTTGCTTTAAGATAAATGCAAGCTATGGATGCTCATGCGAGCTTCAATGCCAAGAAAAAAGTGTAGAGCACCGAGATCCATCATGACAAAGTGACTACCAAGATAGCAAAGTAGTTGGTTAATAATAGCAAATGAAGAGCTAGTGATGATAATGTCATTGACATAGATGAGTATAAGGAGAGCGTCGTGAGAGCTATGATAAGTGAATAAGGAGTTATCTACATTTGATCCGATGAAACCAAAGTCTAATAAAAAAAGAGCTAAGTCATTGGTACCAAGCTTGGGGAGCTTGCTTGAGACCATAAAGTGACTCATGTTATTGACGAAAGGATAGTATGGATTGACAAAATCTTGAGATTGCTGCAGGACTTCCTCGTGAAGAACACCATGCAAGAAGACGTTTTGAACATCATAAGTTGATGAATTGGCTATTGATTAGGAAGAGAAATAGATAGAACAACTCAAATGGTGATAGGTTGACAACTAGATTGAAGGTGTCACTATAGTCACAGCCAACTTGCTGTGTAAAATCTTTAGCGACTAAGCGAGCTTTGAAATGCTTAATGGAAACATCATGTCTGCACTCATTGCCAATAATATTTCAGCTGGTCAGGGTAGGAATATTTCCAAGTTCTATTTTTTATGAGAGCATTAAACT
This sequence comes from Typha angustifolia, assembly GCF_048772165.1. NCBI lineage: Eukaryota > Viridiplantae > Streptophyta > Magnoliopsida > Poales > Typhaceae > Typha > Typha angustifolia. Next base: position 9,290,509 of record NC_133239.1, on the reverse strand, counting down.
CTTATGCCATGGTTGCACATCATTGTAGGTCTTTGACAACAGAACTATAACAAGTGGGCTCTCTTGAGACACCATTGCTGAGGAAAACAAGAGTACAGTGGGTGTTTAGTTGCAAGAAAAAAGTTGGGTAAAGGTGCTAACCATGCCACGAGTAATCACGCTATGCATATGAGTAGGAGAAGATTGAACCAATGTAGAGGGAGATGATAAAGGTGGAATGTTAACTTGGGGGAATAGATTGAGCAAGTCTTCCGATTAAGTTTGGAGGACTGCCTGCTTAGAATAAGTCCTTAATTTGTGCAAACATTTAAGTGATAGAATTTTTGAAGTGGTGGTGGTCGTCATCATCATCATATGTCCTTCATGATGATAGTGTTCTCACTATGGATTTATACAAGAAGCTTTGGTGTAGAGAGTTGGGGTTGACCCAACCCATATCAGTGGCCAGAGCTTCCTTCCGTTAATTTTTATTGCTACGATGAACTGTTTGGGTAATTCATTGTTACAGAGATGAAAATATATTTTATAGTCTGTGCCAACTAGTAAATCTCCTGGCTCTAATGGTTTTCACACTGGTTTTTATAAAAATATTAGGATATTGTAGGCCCTAATCTTATTAATTATTTTATTCAGTTATAATCCTCTTCTACCTTTCTGAATCCTTGGGACACACCTATATCTCATTAATTACTAAAAAGACTAATCTAATTAAGGTTGTGAATTTTAGACCTATTTCTCTATGTAACGGTAACAATTGTATACTAGCTAAAGATGTTAGCTGATAAAATAATGCCTCTTTTGCCTCAGTTGATTAATTCTGAGCAAATTGTGTTTGTCGCCGGCAGACATATTTATGATTATATAGCTCTTGCTCATGAGGTTACTAATTATATTAATATTGATTTAGAAACAACCCACGACGGAGTTAATTGGGAGGCTGCTTTATTTGTGGATTGGATCCTAATATATTTTCTCTATCATTTGGAACAAAAGGAAGAAGGAAAGTAATAGGGAAAGAGATAATGCTTTTTATTTGTTGAATGAAAAGCACGTAGATAAGTTTTATTTTACAAAGATAATTAGCACAGACAAACAGGGATTACAAATATTCAAAGAACTAATTAAAGAATCATCGATTTACGCTACGCCAACTCACTAGATGGAGTATCCTTATACCTAGAATTGTGCTTGAATCCGGTCGATTACGTTCTTGCCAACCTGAAAGGCCTTGGCAAGAATATCATCAAAGATGAGAGGCGTCGACCCAAAGACTGCACCTGCAACAGTAATCACGCCAGGGTTCTGCCTGCTCAGAGCAACGATGGCCACGGCATTGCAGGTACAGTAGTTGTACTGGAAATGAATGAGACCTTGGGGGAAGACGAAGACATCGCCCTTGTTAAGGACCTTGGAGAAGAGCTCGTTCTCTTGGTTTGCCTGGTTCGAGGTGACAAAGCCAACGTAAAGCGAGCCTTCTAGAACCGTGAGGAGGGTTGAGACCATAGGGAGCAAAGTCTACTCGAGCAATAGAGATGCCCAATGTGTTCAGACCTCCAAGTTGGTTGATGTTAACTGCCGTGACATTAGACCCAACTTTGTTCGTCGTATTGCCAAGCTTGTCGAGACCAGAGAAGAAGAAATCTTCGGCCATGGCGTTCTTAGGATCCTTGCAAGTAAAACCATTCACAAACACTTGCGACGTCTTGTCTGCGATGAAGAAGTCCTGCAGCTGGCTACGATCAGACGCAAGTGTTTGAGAAGAGGCCAAAACCAAGAGAGCAAGGAGGAAGATGGAGGCAGCAGCCATGTCTTTCTTTCTTATCTTTCTCTAGCTAATTGAGAACAAGCAAGTATATGTTTATTGCTGCTAATCGAGTTGACGGTGGAATAAGCTGGGGAGGATTGAATTATAAGGTGGTTGTTTGACTTAGGCTTAATAATTTTACTTGGGTCTGAAATGGTCTTGCTAAAAGGTTGGTCCATGTATTAATTGGCTTAGAATAAGTCCTTTTTAAAGTGTGTGTTAAGTGACAGAATGTTTGAAGTGGTCATCATAATCATCATACTTGATATTTTGGACGAATTTTATGCATATATGTTTTAATATTGCATACTTATTAGATGGGAAAAATTTCAACTAACACCCTTTATTTTAGTGGTTTTGTGATTAATTACTATCTGTCTTTGAACTATTTGTAATTTCACCTTTTCTTTTTGCCTATATATCTAGCACACCCTTAGTTAACTTAATCAATCTATAACGGAATGGTATGATATTTTGTTAGGGCATTAAGTTTACCTTTTATAATATCAAAAGTACACTTATCTTTATTCTTTATATATATTTTCCATTAATTTCTAAAATATCATTTTCTAGAGTACCACTCTAGAAAATTATAAACAGTTAGATTATAAGTAAATCAAAGAGACGAGTCTGAGTCACCAAATTACTAAAGCATAGGGTGTTATTTAAAAATTTCTCTATCACTTGCTGACTTGCTGACTTGCACGTAGACCTGACCAACCCCGGAAGCCCGCTCATTTGGCCCGCCCATTTTGCTACAGTGAAAACCAACGAAAACTTTGTGCATTGTACCGTTTGACAATACTTTTAGACACCTCTCCTATTATGGATTAGCCCGACATGTACAGTACTATCTTTATCGTTTAATTTTTTTTTAATATATTACTTTTTTAAAAAAGAGGGAAGGTGAGCAATATTTTTAAAAAATGCTAACGGTAAAAAAATATTCTAAAAATAGCTAAAAAATTCTAAAAATTAGTCAAATAAGACCTCCATTTTTTACCATTTTACCCTTTTAACAGAAATAAACAACTAGTTTATAGGAGCCCGGCCCAGCCCAGCCCGGCCAGCCCAATCTCTCATGGGCTAACGGGTAGCAGGCTACACTATTCTATCCCAGTTCGAACTCAGCCCAGCTCGTCCTGCTCACAAATGGGCTAGTGAACACAGTGGCTAGCCCGATTAGTTCGATAGGCCCGACCCGAACCCAACTCGGCCCGTCCGATGATTACGTCTACTTGCAACTATAGTTATCAGAACCGGATCGGACTAGATAGTTAGACTAATGAACCGACTACCAAACCGATTCAGTTTTGTGATCGGGCCGGATAAATAATCAACCAGGTAAAAACTAACAAACCCAGCGATTAAACTAATGACCTATGGAATTCGGCTGTTTTTTGACGAATCGACTGGGTCAAGTATTTTTGCAAAATTACCTAATCATTCTTAATATTTTATTATTTTATTCTATATCCAAATGGTATTTTAGTCCTTTAATTTTGAAAATATTTAGTTGATAACATATTTGTGTTATTGAATTAGTTTTTTCTGTCGGTGCATATATACCCTTAAAAAGGTACTTATTTGCTTATGTGTTAATCTAAAGCTCATATTTACATGTATATTGTTCAAAATACATAGTTTTTGTATGTATATATTTTAAAATCCTTAGTATTTCTCTTAGCTAATTATATCTTATCTTTTTTTATTAAATAACTTGATTTGAAAAGTAATAACGAGAGTATCTATATAAATAACATATATTTTGAGAGATATACATACAGTTATACTATTTTTATAAATATATTTTTATTTTTAAAATTATGTAGAACTATCTATATATTATTTAAACATTTTTAAAAAACTAGCAATCCGACCTCTGATGGGTCACTATCCGGTTCGGTTCAGATAACTATGCTTGCAACTGCAGTTGAAATATCTTAATGGAACTCTAATGTTAACTTATTTGCTTCACATTGGGCCTTGGCTGCTAAATTTGAATATCAAATAATGGCTTACATCACATAGACTAGAGTTTGGAAGTCCCATTGGTTGAGTTTGGATCAACAAAGACTCTTGTTTTAGATTCATATTTCAATTTTTCTCAGGATATTCCTTAAATCCAGCGTTCACATATGGATACAGAGTCTTAGAAATATTTCAACCCATATTCCACAATACTCAAATATATAATCAGATTGGCTCAGATTTCATCTTATCCCATGTCCCCTAAGAGCAAGCATCTCCAATGCTCCAAATATGGAGTAAAAAATATAGCAAGAGCCCAGTACACTCCATCGAGATTTTTAAACTAAGACTAATATTTAATAGTTTTAGAAGTAATTTTAAATTACTAATTTTTTAATTAAACGTATCGAAATTATATTATATAAAATAAATATCAAAATAAGCATTACATGTCATTAACTAAAAATATTAAAATTACATTACATAAAATAAGCAGAAATTAATATTCATAATATAAACAATAGATGTTTAATAGTCTAGTAAGTCATTTTAAGCTTTGAAATTTACTGATTGAAACAGAGGCATGGGAATGAATGAATATAATTAACGTAATTTTTATTTGATGTAATTCATATTTGATATATTTCATATCTGATGTATTTTAATATTTAATATTTACATTGAAAAATAATGTTGAGTAATTATATTTTAGGACAAATAATTTATTAGACTTATTTTTATAAATAATAAAAATTTTAAAATTTAAGTTAATTTAAAAATAATTTAATATTAGACTCATTTTAAAGGTCTCTATAAGACCTTTCCAATAGTATAATTTTTATTAAAAACCGATTAGTAAAACTAATTATATAATCAATTTAACTAACTAAATTACTTAATAAAGGATACAGATAGAATTAAAATTATTAAATACAATAATTATTAGGCAAATTTTGTATTTTTAAAAAGCAAAAAGGACAAATAAAGCCAAGTTCCATTTTTTTGGTCGGGCTCCTAATGTTGCTAGCTCCAAATTTGGAGCTAGCATTGGAGTCCGATTGGAGCTCCATCGGACTCCAAATTAGCCCGGTTGGAGTTGCTCTAATAAGTGGGACTTTTGCAAGGTTTAATTAAGTTATTTACTTATTCTATGTAAACTATCAATACATAAGAATGTACTCAATGATATTATTGTTAATATATGAGATTTTCGCAAAGTGTAGAAGTATAAAGTATGAGAAGGTATTGTGTGTTAATTTATTATTATTAGAGAATAATTTCAAAATTTTAAGAATTGACTTCCCATGTCAGCATCTCCAATTGGGCTCTGAACCTCTACATTTGGAGCCCAGTTAAGCTTTAATTGGGCTTTAAATTTGGAGCCCGATGTAGTGGGGCTCCAAATCTGAAGCCTAACCAATGGATTTGAAGCCCAACTCTAAATCACTGCTCAATATTTTAAAATTCTAATTTTATCTTAATTTAATAATTTAAATTTCGCTTGTGTCATTTATTTAATATTCTAATTGTCAAAATTAAGTATATAATTAGTTTCACATTATAATAAAAATAGTATTGTTGGAAATGTCCCGATAAGATATTTAAAATAAGTCTAATATTAAATTATTTTTAAGTTATTTAAAATTATGCAATAAATATTTTTTCTTATTTTTTATTTAAAATCGGAGTGTCTTAAAATTATTCCGATTATAACTCAAAATTATCTTCCAATGTAACACATCAAACATAAATTATGTTAAATAATTTTAATGCATTAAGGAATGACATATAATACTTAGCTCAATACTTATTTTATGTAATATAATTTTAATTATTTTAATTAGAAAATTAGTAACTTAAAATTACTTTTCAAACTATTGAATATTAGTCTTATTTTAAAAATCTCGATGAATGTTTTCTAAACATATATTTTTTATTAAAAAATAATAAGATTAAAAGAACCTATTAATCGATTTAAAATATAATATATATATTATATTAATTAATTAATATAGAGTCCGGTGTAGTGGAGTGCACCAAGGTCTTGGCTTTATGTTTAGAGCCCAAAAGCTTCAAATATAGAGCCTGACATTGAAGATGCTCATGTGAGTGTTTGGTTGTTGAAAAGTGGAAAAAAATATAACTCATTTTAAAAAAAAAATTTACTTTTAATATTTGGTTACAAAAAATAAAATAAAAAAGTTATTTTTTATACACTAAAAAATCTTAGGGTTTTTTTTGACTTTTTTTCTTAAAAACAGAGAGTTACTTTACTAAAGCTAGTCACTTTATTAAATTTCACTTCCAGAAATCAAACACATCTTAATTATTAGATATTATAAACATATATTCTTCATAGATACTTCTCATCCAAGTCATTAAGATCTAGTAATGATATTAATTATTATATAAAATTATTGAGCTCGTCCTAGCTAGAAACAAAGACTTACAATGTGACATGACATTAGACCATTATAACTGTGAATTTGTGATAATATAGAATTCCAAAAGAGACAATAATAATATGTAAATCACGATGTTTGTAAGACTTTAAAAATTATATTGGTTTGTGGAATCCTAGGAAAGGGAAAGGAATAAAAAATTAGAGTATGAAAATTCTATTAATGGTTGTGAAATACTAGAAAAGGGAAAGGAATAAAAAACTAGAGTATGAAAATTCTATTAATGGTTGTGGAATGCTACAGCTTATGCTAAAATATAATAAAATTTAAAGAAAAATGATAATCTCTTCTTGAACTATCTCATAATCGATCTAAATTTATATCTTCTACTTTTAAAAGTATTATGGAACAAGAACTAAGTTTTATTAGATTTTATTCTACGATATGTAATTTTATTTATTTATTCAATTTATTATAAAAGAGTGTGATGTAATATAACAATATTGAGTATTACATCAACGAATCCTCCTTCTCTTATTAGATATCACAATACATAAAAGTATTTTATTAATCGCTCTAATCTAAAGCAATGTGTTATAACATATTTATTGTCACTCTTTGTATTTAGAAATTCTTAAAGGCCATAAAATATTTTAAGCCCATGAGAAACCATTTTTGGGCTACAAGGCCCAAGTATAAATAATGCCTCATTAGAGCAACCTAAGCATAATAATAATTATTATAATAAAAAACTTTAACAAGAAAAAGAACGAGATTTACCTTTAGAGCATAAGAATGACTAAGTCTACTATACCGAGCAACCCAGTTAGCAGCTCTATTACACCTCTTTATAGAGCATACAAATAGTTCCTATCAGATTTTATAGTTATTTAACATAGATTCTTGTGCTAAGAGGTTTATTTGAATTATAGTATGAATTATCTCTAAAATATATTATCATGAGTACATATTTATTCCTATTTAATGCTTTGTTTGTCTATCTTATCATATGTGTGTACGTGGCACATAGAGGTGCACGTTACACGTGGCTAATGAAGAGTGTTACAAAATTGAACTAGACAAAGATAATTGAACTAGCCCTCCCAAGAAATGAGTTATAATAAGTCCAATTTATACATAGAGCACTATGATTGAAAATTCACTACATTTGAAAAAAAAACTCCTTCAAAGATTTTGTACAACCCAAGTATTAAGCTACAATGGGTATTTATTAAAAAACTCGTAAATATAAATGTAATTCAGTATATTATTATAAAAGTAGAAAATGTAAAATTAGATTGTTCATAAAATAATTCAAGAAGAGACTACCATTTTTTTTAAATTTGACTGAGTTTTCACACAAGTTACATAACTTGATGGCATTCTACAACCATTAGTAGAATTTTCATATTTTATTTTGTTCCTTTCCCTTTTCTAGGATTCCACAAACCAATACAATTTTTAACGTCTTACAACCGTTATGATTTGCATACCATTTTTCTCTCTTTTTTGAAATTTCACGTCATTACAAATTCGCACTAATATAAGTCTATAATAATTTTAATGTTATGTCGTATTTTAAGTCTTTGTTTCTAGCTAGGACTAACTTAACAATTTAGTGTGATGATCAGTGTCATTACTAAACCTTGACCACTTAGATATGATCACTTATGGAAGTATTTATAAATGATATACATAATATGATATTTAATAGTTAGGATATGTTTGATTGCTAAAAAATAAAATTTAATCAAATAACTGACTTTAGTGAAGTGACTCTCGTCTTTTAAAAAAAGAAGTTAAAAAGTAAAAGTTAAGTTTTCTTTTGGTAAATAAGAAAATAACTTCTTTGATTTACTTTTTGTAACCAAACATTAAAAATATATAAACTTTTAAAAGTGAGTAATTTTTTCTCACTGGTTTTAATAACCAAATATCCGCTTGCAAGAAGTCAAATCTTTTTAAAATTTGTTCTCTACTATAAAATATTTATCAAAAATACTCTAAACATAAAATAAATTCAAAATATTTGTTAATATTTTATTATAATTATAGGATTTGAACTGAAAAATAGTTAGAACACAATAAGATATAGTTTTGGAAATAAGAAAATTTGGAAGAAAATAAAAAAAAATTTAGTTCTCTTATAAAAAAAAATATAATTCACACCCCTTTATGTAAATATTTATATTTTGGCCCTACATTTTGTTTTCTTAGAGTTAACTTTAATTAAACAACACTTTACTAAATAAAAAAAAATAATATTAATTTTACAAATGAAAAACTAAAATACCAATTCCACTTCAATATCTGGTTTCCTTTTATTTTTATCCTAACCTAAAAAGATTTAGTCACTCTTATTAATACTATTTATAGTTACATAATTTAATTTATTTACATTGCAATTATTTATTAAAAAATTAACCTCAAAGTATTTTTGAGACATTAAAAGTAACAAAATGAAATAATAAATATCTACATGGTACTTTGGTAGGTAATAAATGAAAAAAAATGATGTTTTTGATAGAATTTTTTTAAGAGAAAAAGAAGGGGGAAACATAATTTACACTTGAAAGAAGTTATAATTATAGTTTACTTCTATATTTTTATTATTTATAAATCAAACTATATAATTTAGTGAATATATATAGATAACTTTTTAGGTTAGGTTTAAATTAACACCATCATAATATTTTATTAAGTAGAAATATTTTATTTTAAAATAACTAAAATAGCCTTGATAAGACTTGGTTAAGAATATTTTTATAATTTTCTTATTTGATTAAATTAACTCAGAGATTTAATTAATTTTAACTAACTGATTTAATGGCCAAAAGGTTTAATTTCTAAATAGTATAAATGTAAGGGGTAAGGATAAAATATATTTTCTAAAATAAATGAATAGAAAAGAATAAAAAAAGAGAGCGTACCTTCTCCTTTTCTCTGGAAGCATCCTTGCCCTTTGAATTCCCCGCTCTCTCTCCAACCCGTTGAGAACCCTCTAGAACCCAATTCTCACTCTATATAAATCACTCGAAATCCTCTCCTCTTCTCGCCTTCGAGATCATTCCGCATTGTTCTCTTTTGACAACCCTTTAACTCGATTCCTTTCTTCTCGCATTCGACTTCTCTCTAGGAAATGGAGGACGACTTCGAATTCGGAGCGGGCGAGGAGATGAACGAGGACCCGATGGATATCCCCGACGACAACCCAAACCTTAAGGTCGGGGAAGAGAAGGAGATCGGTGAGAAGGGCCTCAAGAAGAAGCTCGTCAAGGAGGGAGATGGGTGGGAAACCCCCGAGGTCGGCGACGAAGTCGAAGGTATCGTGATCGCTTTAGCAAAAATTTCACCGTTTTAAGAGAATTGGCGACTTGGGTGTCTTTTATGTTGGTGTAATTATGAGGTTTTTATGAGAAAATTTTGATCCTGGTGGGATTGGATTGCAGTGCATTACACTGGGACGCTGCTTGATGGGACCAAGTTTGATTCCAGCCGTGATCGTGGGACGCCATTCAAATTTAAGCTTGGTCAAGGTGGGCTTCTTCTCTTTTACTTTCATTACTAGATAGATAAGTTTATTCTGAACAAAAACGCCACTTCTTTCTGTAGATTTATAGAACTCTTTGATCTAGTAAGTTACACGGATTTCGTTGTTCTGTGTAGATGACTTATAGGATCCATTCTAAAAAATGTGCTGGGAAATCCACTGTGCTTGATAGTGTTAAAGACCTCTTTAATGCTCATATTTTGAACTGTCAGACATATTGAATTTAGATACTTAGAAAGCGAGTGGTAGCAGATCTTTAGAATTATCACCGGAGCTGCTGTGGTAGTGTGCTCTCTCTCTCTCTCTCTCTCTCTCTCTCTCTCTCTCTTTTCTGGTTTAAATTAAGGCTCCCACATTGAATCAAGTTTAACGGAGTTATCACAATGAAATATGAGGAATTACAGGAGACAACTTAGTAAGAAAGTGGACACCAGAGAATATGTTCTTCACTAGTATACTTATTGAGATTGGAAGAAATAGCAAACTACAGGGAATGTAGATAAGTGTATGTTTAATTTGATCTGGATTTTCTTTTTGGTACTTATAGCCATCAAGAGTCATCTTCTAAAATTATTTATCTGTTGGTTGAGTTTCTTTCGTGATGTTGTTCAAGTATATTGGACATATTATATACGTTCTTAATTAATTTTTTGCTCCATTTAGGCCAAGTAATAAAAGGGTGGGATCAGGGAATTAAGACTATGAAGAAAGGTGAGAATGCTATTTTCACCATTCCGCCAGAACTCGCTTATGGGGAATCTGGTTCTCCTCCTAACATTCCTCCCAATTCCACGTTGCAATTCGATGTTGAGCTGCTCTCCTGGGCAAGTGTCAAAGACATATGCAAAGACGGAGGTATCATCAAAAAGATATTGATTGAAGGAGAGAAATGGGACAATCCAAAGGACCGCGATGAAGTTCTTGGTATGATATTTTTCTACGCCGGATTTAGTATGTTGAAATTTGGTCATTCTGATGCCGAGGGCCATGAGTAACATTTCATGATCTTTTATGCAGTTAAATATGAAGCCAGGCTTGAGGATGGAACTGTTGTTTCTAAATCTGATGGTGTGGAGTTCACTGTGAAGGATGGTTGGTATCTTTGTAAAGTTCCTCTCTTTTGATTGGAAAATTTACTCCTCCTAACAGTAGTGTTTTTCTGGTCTAGGATTCTTCTGTTCCGCGCTATCAAGAGCTGTGAAAACAATGAAGAAGGGTGAAAAAGTTCTGCTCACTGTCAAACCACAATGTGAGTACTGGAGAAGATGCAAATGTTATCTGTACTAATTAAATGTAATTCCTGTCGCTAATACCCTTTTCAATCGACAGATGCATTTGGCGAGAATGGTAGGTTGGAATCTGGTGATGAGGGTGCTGTGCCTGCTAATGCCACACTCCATGTTGAGCTAGAACTAGTCTCTTGGAAGACAGTTACAGAGGTTGGCGAAGACAAGAAAATCCTGAAGAAGATTCTAAAAGAAGGAGAAGGGTATGAACGGCCCAATGAGGGAGCTACTGTGAAAGGTCTGTTACTACCTTTACATTCTACACTTGTATTTGCTGTTGCCTACTTCTGGAGGTTCTAATGCTCTCATTTTCTGCGTAGCAGTGAAATTCATTGGAAAGCTGGAGGACGGAACCGTCTTTGTAAAGAAAGGCCATGATGCAGAGGAGCCCTTTGAGTTCAAAACTGATGAAGGTACAAATTGCTTAACACTACTATTGGAACTTTTTATTGCCCCTATTATCAGTATTATTGAATGAATGGCATGTACTGTGGTGATCAGAGCAAGTTATTGAGGGATTGGATCAAGCTGTGGTTACGATGAAGAAGGGTGAAGTTGCCTTGCTGACAATACCACCTGAACATGCTTTTGGGCCCAGTGAATCAAAGCAGGACTTGGTTGTGATTCCACCTAATTCTACTGTGTATTATGAGGTGGAGATGATATCCTTTGTGAAGGTAAATCCTGTTGCACATTCTAGTGTCATCCTATACCAGAGCTTACTCTTTTGAGATGTCTAGAGTAGTAAATCACTTGTTTTATTGCTTTAGGAAAAGGAATCATGGGATATGAACAACACCGAAAAGATCGAAGCAGCTGGGAAGAAGAAAGAGGAAGGAAATACATGGTTTAAAATGGGTAAATATGCCAAGGCATCTAAGAGATATGAAAAGGTAAAGTAGCCGTGGATAAATTCTTCTATAGTTTGCCATTGATGTTTATAAGCCTTTGCATGATGTTAATTTGGATCTTTTATATATGCTCAATGATCAGGCGGCGAAATATATCGACTATGATAATTCCTTCAGCGAGGAGGAGAAGAAACAATCCAAGGCACTGAAAGTTACTTGCAATCTCAACAATGCAGCCTGCAAACTGAAACTTAAAGACTACAAGCATGCAGAGAAACTTTGCGGCAAGGTATTAGAGATTGAAAGCTCTAATGTGAAAGCTCTGTACAGGAGGGCACAAGCATACATACAGCAAGCTGATCTGGATTTGGCAGAGATGGACATTAAAAAGGCATTAGAAATTGATCCTGACAACAGGTAATTGGTGGTTTCCTATGGACATATCCGTTATATTTGTTCCATAACTTTTGCAATATTATCTCGCTAACCTTCATTTTTCCTCAGGGATGTGAAGCTTGAATATAAACTGTTGAAGGAGAAGGTCAAAGAATACAACAAGAAGGATGCGAAATTCTACGGCAATATGTTTGCAAAGTGGAGTAAATTAGAACATATGGAGGCAAATGTAATTCCCAATTCCTTGTCTAATCTGTTATATTGATTGTTGACATTGGTCTTATTTCTTTGTTTTTCTCTTTGTTGACCAATAATTTCTTTCAAAATTGCAGAAGGGTGTTGCAAAGCAAGAGGTGGAGCCGATGACAATTGACAGTGCTGCATAGTGTCTTCTTACCAGTCAGCAATAGCTAATGTGTCTTCTCTCTTTCTCAGTGGTTGTAAATTTGAGTGTTAGCTATGGAATTTTACTACATGAAGGGGTGCTCATTTGAATGTCTTGAGATTTATGCTTAGACAGCTTTATTAAGACAAATATGTACCTTGAAACTGAGGAACTTAAATGGAAAAGAGGTCTTAATAAGAACCTGTTACCATAATCTGTTTTGAGGTTGAAGTATTTTCTGTTGAAATGTATTGCTATCCTTTTTTTTTTGTTTCTATTTTAATCTGCTCTCATTTATTTTTTACACGTCTAATTTATTTCAAAATTTAAATACGAGACTAGATGTATTCAAAAATTGCTAACTTATTTTAAATTTTAAATTCTTTAAAAATCATACATAATTATTAGAACAAATTTCAATATAAATTATTTTTTTAATTAAACTGACTTCTAAATATAAATTGCTGATCCTCTAGAGGATCAAGGACTAATATTTAGAATTCACTAACTAGATAAGCAGTCTCCAAATACACTTAATCTTGTATTCAAGTTTTAAATTATACTGTGGGCTGGCTTGGTTAAAAACTCTTTTTTGAGAAGCATAAATAAAAGGTATGGTTGCAAATAAAGAACGTATAGAAATTTAACAACTTTGAACAGACCAGTGTGCTAGTGGTAATGTTTGGTATATATGGTTGGTGCGTGGTGGGTTAGGTGAGATGTACATGTTCATGAAATATATATATATAACTGGAATATATTAATTATTATGCATGCAGGTCAATATCAATTTATAACGCCGGGAATATAGCATGCAAAGTTATATATATGTTGAGACATGAAGCAAGTTGATGAGATCTGCATGCATGCAGAAAATAATTGTAGATGGAGCACTCATTTAATATATACAAAGATGTTAATTAAATATATTTATATATCTAAACAAATTTTGTCCTCCAGATTCACTGTTACATACCCACCAATTATATCACTAATTTTTATAAAAGGCTGGGATAATTCCATTTTTACCCCATAAATTATTATTATTTTTCATAATAATCTCTTGAACTATTTATTTTAGTATATAATAACTCTCTAAACTATCAGAAATACTTCACTTGATTACAAGTTTGTAGGGTTATTATGAACGCAAAAATAAAAGTTCAAGGAATTATCAGTAGAAAAAGATGATATATTAGGAGGTAAAAAAATAATTATTCTTAAGTTAAATTAACTATATATATATAATAATTATAATAGATTTGAATAAGTTTTCTAAAGTTAAGGTAAAACTAAAAGGTGAATCAAATCTTAAGATCAAAATATAGGTATTTTATTTTTTTTAATTTTAAAACTAATATAAAATATTTTTATTTTGGTAGCTGTTATTAGGTGAAATTAACTCTGTCTATTTTTAAGCTATTAAAAACAAAATATAAGAGCCAGGTGATAAATATCTATACAGTAAAATATGAATGAAAATAAAAAGTAAATTATATGGTGTTTTCCATTACTTTTTTTAGAAAAATTATATTTCAGATTTGGCCTCACTATCCTAACATTTTTATAGTTGTATATGTCTAAAGCACTATTAAATAATAATAATAATAATAATAATAATAATAATAATAATTATTATTATTATTATTTTATGGAGAATAGTGAAACAGATGGCTATTTTTTAATACAAAATAGAAAAATCTTAACTCATATCCAACAAAACTTTGATATGAAATCATATCGGGTCGGATTCTATCAAATTTTCGCCTCTACCTCGTATCAACTTTTTGGCCCAAGGCCCAATCAAACACAAAACCTAGATTTAGATTTAGGTTTGATCTAAACCCAAGTCAAACCCCATCGATTTGTATCTCAAGTTGGTATTTACTATAATTTCATGCATTGATATTAGGGTTCGGATAATAACGAATCTAGACTTTTACATTAATAAACAAAATGTATTTAAACAATGTCACCCTAATCATATGGTCAAGGTACGAAGAATATAGGATGTTAATATAAAGCATGGACAACGCATCGATCATGCATATCCGATAATTTTGATCGTGTTTAGAAGAGAATATGGGGAGGATAGGATTGAGCAAGTGTAATGAGAGTTAATGGACTGAGATTGATTGATGCATTGGTGCGTATCTGACGACTTGCGTAGGTTGATCCACATAGGGTCGGTCGGGTCAGCTCACATTGAATATCAAATTATTTATGTTTTGATTCTCGATCTTCAAATCTAAAAATTTGATCATGATTAGCTTAAACCTATTTAAGGTCTTTGACTATGCATTGGCTTACAATATTAGGTCAAAATTTGCTACTTTTAATATGAAAATTTGCATATAGCACCCTATTTTTTTAATGAAATTGTAGTTTACACTCTATATTTTTACTATTTATAAATCGAGCCTTATAATTTAGCAAATATGTGTAGAAAATATCATTGATTAGAACCGATTTGAACTAACACCATGAGAATATTTTCTTAAGTAGAGATTTAATTTTTAAAATAACTAAAATGCCCTTAGTTTTTGGAGGTCTTTTTGTAACTTTTTAATAAGTTAATTTGACTCAGAGGTTTGGTTAACTTTTTAATAAGTTAATTTGACTCAGAGGTTTGGTTAAGTTTAAAACAGATCTAACAGTAGAGTATTTTTAGAACATATTAGCTAAATTATAAAATTTAATTTATAAATAGTAAAAAAATATAGAGTGTAAATTATAATTTTATTCAAAGATGGAGTCTTATATGTAAATTTTTCTAAAGAAAAAAATAAGGTAACTTAATATCTCTAAAGTAGGTGGGATAAAAGAAGCCAAGCTGGTTAAAAAGAGTGGTGGCCAAGCAAGAGGTCACAACTTCACTACCTTTAAAAAGTTGATGTTATTATTATTATTATTATTATTGGGAACCATCGTTAAGAAAGAGAAAAGAAATAGCAAAGTTATCTTTGAGATATTATTATAGAGTAGAGGAATAAGATAATGTAACAAAGGTAGGTAATGTGACAGATTAATTTAGAAAGACAAAAAGGAAACAAGTAGAGGACAAAGTGGAAATGAAATCATTGAATCCTGCTACTCTTATTATATGCACACACTTTGGTTGGTAGGGGATTTATTTAGTGGTGCCAATGCCTATTGGTTCTGCTCAGGAGGTGATTAGAATGACACAAGTTATTTGAATTATATATATATATATACTTATTTCTATTATAAATTTGTTTTCGAGTAATAAATGGATTATTTGGGTTATAAATGAGTTGACGGGTCAGATCACAAATGGGTTGAGCTAATAAACATGAAGACGATATGTTTTATGACTTGTTTTATAATCGTGATTTTTGTGGATTCATGGTTATATTTTCTTTACTTTGCCTTGCTGCTAGGTTTGGGGTACCGTAGACATTCTTTTATTTTCTTTTCTATCGTTTTTAAATAGGTGATCTTTAATTTTCCTACCATTGGAGATTGATTCTAGGGTTAGATCTTAGACTACCGAATTGATGGAATCTGTATACTAATTCGAGATGCTTTGCTCCTGTGATCTTGGTAGAGCTGCGCTCGAGTTTGAAGCTTTACTTCAGTTATAGCGTTGTCTATTATAACCTAAGTATAAGGCTTGTTAAAGAGTCGTCGCTCGATTCTTTTTGGTGTGAATGAATTGCTCTAGCTTAAGTGTTTTTCCAAAAAATAAAATAAAAGTATCCTCTCCCACCACTCTAAAGAAGTGGCAAGTATCTGAAATCCAGAGGCACTCAGCCATATTAAAAGCAACATCAGGAAGAAGAGAAATAAAAAGGAGCATCCTTTAAACATTTCAATCATTGGATGCCATACCATGCCATGTTATCCAACCCAATGCATGGGAGGGATTTATCTATAGATTTAATGAGACATGCATCCATCCACCTAATTGAAGGTATCATCTTTGGATCTTTGAATGGAAGTGCTGGAATTAATAAGTGCATGCCCATGATATACCACTAAGAGCTTTGCAGAATGAGAGCAGCAGGAGAGGAGGGAAAAAGAAGAGTTGTGAAGGAGTGGGCTACCAGTTCTTCTCTGCTACCTTATAAATGCATGGATATTATATATACACTGGAGAGATAGAGATCCTGACTTCCAGACCATGCATATATACTAATTATATTTAAGTTATCTAATGTTTGAATTTTTAAAAGTGGTAAATATGATCATTAATTCAAGGAGATTATAACCTATCGTAATTTTGGATCTATCGATAAGCATCAACGGTTCGGAGCTGCAAATTATGAATTATAACTATATATAATTGGTTCTTAGAGGTCTCATGTGTTATTTAATTATGACTATTAATAAGTGTAAGATGAGTTAGTATGTATAAAATAGACAATAGGAGAAAATAATTGTCTTCTAATGTTAGTTTATATGAGGGAGAATAAGAAGTAAATAACTTATTGCATCCTAATAAGAAAGTCAATGTCAAATTTTGATTTCTTTTTCTTGTTCAAACATTGGGTGGTGCTATATTACTACTATCGATGGTATTGACTAATTTTTATAAGAGAGAGTTAATTAGTAAGCCACTAATCATTTTAATAATCAAAATTATTGAACCAAGTCAAGGGAATGACATGTCCTACTTCTTAACCTTAACCTTAAGCCCTATGGAAAATTTAACAATTATCTATAGGGATAATTACACTTAGAAACCTTTGAACCATGATCCATTTTATTGGGACATTGAACTCATTAACTATGTTCGATATACTGTTAATTATATAAAACCTTTGAAACTAAGTGTTTCAGGGTTCAAATTTAACCCTCACTTCCTCTAAAGAACAAATATCATGTAATCAATTTAGATGCTCTAAGAATCATCTTACCGTCGTAGAGAAAAGAAAGAGAAAAACTATCGTTTAATGTTTCATATTAGAAAAGCGAAAAATATTAGATAGCTAAGATGGTCAAAATATCGTAAAAAATAAACAAGATGATCTATGTGACACATAACTACTTTACAAATATTTTATAATCTATATAGATGTGGCATCATTCTGTACTTTAATAACGATGATTGTAATCTAAGAGAAACTATATAAATTGCCACATCATTCTATTCAGGAATAACTCACTTTTCACCTCTGAATTATTTTTTATTTTCGTAGTGACTTTTTAAACTTTTCTTTTTGATACATAATGACATTCAGAAATATCTCACTCGATCGTTTTCATTAGAGGGTCATCATATACTAAAAATAAAAGTTTAGGAAGTCATTATATACAAAAAAAATTGATAGAAAATAATGATAGTTCAGATAGTGCAAAGAAAATTATCCGTTCTATTTACGAAATGTTTGTAAAGATTTTGTAAGCACATCCCTACTACATTTATTATAAACCATAATAAGAACTTCTACTATTCATAAACTTCTCCTCTGACAATTAGATTCATTGCAGAAGGTTTTGCATGCCCATGGCATTCAAGAAGCATGTGTTCTTTGTCATTTGGCCATCCCTTAGATTGCATTCTAAATTTATTGCCCTCTATGTTGTTTGACTACTCTTCCTTCTTATTATTGCACAACTATGTCTTTATGTCTCTTCTTCTTCTTTGTTATTTTCTTTTTATTTATTTTTTATTCAATGGCATGGCATGCCATACCAAGCACCATAAATCTATCGTATGGATGCGGAAATGGGCATCAGATGACTCTGATAACATAGATAACAGATCAACAATTCATATCTAGCATGAGCATTTAATACCGTACATGACAGATGATAGATAACAGAATGTGTAGTCTATCATACTGCAATACTCGAGGTTAGAGAATAAAGGTGATGTTATGAGATTTGAACGCACAATCTCTAGAAAAAATAGCTCTGATGATTGACCCAAAAAAATAGCTTATGTTGTTAGTTAACAAACTAATCATTTATATCATCATGATTTTAAAACTTTTATTTGTGGAATTGCACCTTAATGCATGATAATTGTGTTAGGTGTAAACGACAGTGCTAATCTAAGTTTATTATGATTATTATCATATTAAATGTTAGAATCTTTACAAACATTACTCATCCTCTCTTTGATTGCTAATTATATCTACACTTGTTGCAAGCTAGAGAAACAAATAAATCCCATAACACATAATGCAGAGAAGAGAGACCAAAAGTACATCAAGATCATTAAGAATTAGTATTTGAATTATTGGAGCATGTTTTTAATCTCTTGAGTGACATTCTTGCATGAATGAATGATCAAATCAATCAAAGATACATTGAGTCTTCTGAATTGAATGAATTATTTGGTACATATATGATGGGTATTTAGAACAAGTTACTTGTAGTGGATCACAAACCACTAATGCAATGCCATGTTGGTTAATGACCTTAAATTGTTTTGCTATTATGTCTGTAGATGTACCAATATTACATTGTTTTCTTAATCATTATAGTCTAATTATTATTGTCTCCCTAGCCAATCATAGCTGATACATTAGTGAAAGTAATCATTAATTACTTGTACAAATGGGTCAAGTTGGGTGGCTTACAAGAGCTCAAGCATTGTCACTCAATTAACCACAAATCTTTTCATTTGGTTGAAGTCAAGTCTGATTCAATTCCTAATTGGGTTGGTATTCAACATTTGAAATGCATATGTATGTCAAAAATAATGAATCTAAAGTATGTTATGATACTAATTATTGAAAATTTTAGGTTAATCCTAATCAAGAAGATAATGCGGTCAATCAATAAGACAAATAACTTAGAAATAGAGAATAAAATAAACATAAATATTTTTTACGTAGTAAACTCTAAACCTAAGTAACAATTATAGATCATTTTCATTCGGATCAAATCAACTACTAATAACGTACAAATACAAGAACATATTTAAATGGTTTGATTCCCGGACTTGATTATTAAACTTGTTGTATTCTTTTTAATTATTTTAACCTATTTAACTCGAATTAGTCCATCTAAATTAAACCCAACTACGGTCTGAGTAACTCAAATATGATTGAAATAATTCGTTTATGATCTAAATAAATTATTTATGATGTGTTTAATTTTATTTATAAAATCTAAATAACATGTGTTTGTTTGAACTTAACTTGACCGAAACCCTACCCTACTGTACTTCTAACCGTTATCAGTATACCGCCCCCTGTAATTATTATAATTCTCCATATGTACTCTCTACGCTTCTTTTTTTACCACATAAACCGTCGACTTAAAGAAAATTTTTACTATTCTTATCTTAGCTCACGAGTCTACGTGGATAATAAAAAAGTTTAGAAAATATACCTAAAAGAACAGAGATAGTTCAGGGTTAAAGTGTAATTATTTGGTTTATTATTTTTTTTCTAGGGTTTCGAGATGGATTACTTGAACCAGACCGAGTCCGGATTAAGGGGGGAAGAGGAAATCATTGACCCGGGCATGGAGGAATCCTTTTATTTATATATATATATATATATGTGTATACTTTTAATCACCTTAATCCTCCCTTTATTTGAATAATTAACAACAAGTATTACATTAATAATTAAGGTCTTGATTCTCCCAATGCTCCCCACTCCCCCCCCCCAATAGCCTCCCTCTTTCTTTGACCCAATGATTGAGAGAGGTAAAATTTCTTGGAAATCTAACCCTATGTTTACCTTGCTTTCCTAAGTATCATTTTAAAAATAATTTCAAGAGATTGTGTTTGAATAATTAATAGATACAATAACTATGAAAGATGAATATTCCTCCACTTGCATGTGAGTAGCAACTGCTAGCTATCCATGGGTTGAGAAGCACCAAATGAACAACAATGGGGAGTAGATTAACATTGTGGTAGGTGATAGCAAACCCCATTGGTCCACAAAGTGCTCAAAAATAGGCTTTGGATTTTAAAATCTAGGGCATATTTCAAAATCACCATATTAGTTTTATGTGTTTTGGCATAATTTTTAAATTACAACTACAACTTTCGCCATAAGCAGGCTGCTAAATGTCCAAAGTGCCCTCTACCATCCTTAAATCACGCTACTTTTTATAGGATAGTTTGGTCTTTTTATGTTCTAACTAAAAACCGACTAACAGCTACAATTAGGATTGTAAGTATAAGTTTGAAAGAAGTAAATTAAAATTAGGCTAAATCAGAGAAGCTAAATTATAATCTACTATTGTAATTATTCCATCTATTTTTTTTTCTCTTTCGTACCACTAAAAATCAAAATTTTAAAATTAATGAATTTTAATACTGGAGTTAATGTTTAGAGATTTCTACTAGAGTGTTATATGCGTAGGTAAAGAAATTGGATCTAAGTGAAGTTATCCCTTAAATAAATTCGATAAGGCTATTATAAGAATATTTTATTCGGGTTTGATCATCTTGACTTAAACTAGAAATGGCCAACCTACTTTGCTCACACTTAATGTTACAAAAACAAGAAGAAATCTATATAAAAAAGACCTTTCTAGTCAATGTTAAATAGATATCTTATAAACAAGAGAGATTTCTTTAGAAAAAGTGATAAAGTAAAGTTCTAACCATAAAAGGTCCAATAATGTAAGGAAAACTATTACAAATTCTGAAGAACTATTAGATTGCACTAGAAATTGAAAGAATGAAATAAAAAAGTCATGTAGAATGACAAAATGGGAAGTCTAATAAGTGATGTTTGGTGCAAGACCAACATTGCCTAGTGAAGGATGTAGTCCAATGTGCTTACATTTTGGTGTTGTGTCCTTGAAGTTTGGAACTTTAAAATATACTTAATTTATTAAAAATTGCAAACTAGAAGAATTCTATATTAGAAACTATGTTAAATATTTGAAAAGGGCCATTGAATGAATGTCTATATTCACAAATAGGTTGCTATGAGCTTATAAGATATCTAAGTTGAGCAAATAGATCACCCCTCCAAATTAGAAGCCTAATGAGTCATAAATCTATGCATCTTGCATTGCAGATATTTATACTTACCAGAAAATTCGAATCTAAGATCTAAACTTCAAAGCTCCGATCTTTTGCTACTAGGATGCTAATGCGGTGGTATTATTTTCACAAAATTATCAAAAAAAATTTACAAAATTAATAAAGAGTAATAGTCCTCATCTTTTCATATATAGACGAAGATTCAGTGTGGGCTGTGTTGGATGTGCACCACAAGGTCAGCGCGCGATTAAAGTGAGTGCGATCATGATCATCGAATATAAATGATCGATATATTGATGTGCATCCTACCGTCTACCGAACCAACCGGTACAAAATATATTTTACACTAATACCCATGGCTGGTAGGAAAAAGTTTGGGGCTTCACCTTAGGTTGGGACATTTTTACCCTAACCATTGCTCTAACTATTGCTCTAACTACAAATAGACACACTCTCTCCACTATTTAAGCAACAGTTGTAATAACTTTAAAAAGAAGAAAGAGAGCCACCCAAAGCTAAATTAAAAGCCCACCACCACCACCCCTCTCTCTCTCTCTCTCTCTCTCTCTCTCTCTCTCTCTCTCTCTCTCTGGGAGAGAAAAGCTGAAACCCATCCCAAAAAGCCTTTCCCGCAGCAGAGGGGACACGGCTGGTTTTTAACGTCCACGGCCCGGCATCTCATCTCCGTCGATCTCCGAGCCTTCTTCTACTTTCACATATATAGTTATATATATATATATATAAAGGTCAACAACTCCTCCCCCATTCTTCTCCTCCGTTCTCCCCTTCCCCACCACACTCTCCTCAAAAAGCTCTCGCCTTGGCCCTCTTCTCTCACTCCTCTCCTCCATTCCTCTTTTGGGTCTCTTTCAGTTCGTCCTTAATCAACACTTTTTCATGGAAAAGGAGGCATTTTTTGGCAACCACGGTGGGCTAAACTGGCAGGCTTCCAATGCCCAGCTGCCAATGGAGGTGAGTTCGAATTCCATGGCTTACTTCAACCTCAATTGGGAGCAGCAGCAGCAGCAGCAGCAGCAGACGATGGAGTCGGCGCTGAGCTCCATTGTGTCGTCCCCATCTTCGAATCGTCCGGACGGCGGCGTCGTCCTCCGCGAGCTCATCGGCCGGCTCGGGAGCATATGCAACTCCGGCGAGATCTCGCCGAATTCTCGGTACCATAGTGCGAATAATTCCTGCTATGGCACGCCTCTCAGTTCCCCTCCCAAGATTAATCCGATGCCACTGATCTCGCCTTTCGCCGCTGACCCTGGGTTCGCGGAGAGGGCGGCAAGATTGTCTTGCGTTCTTGGAAAAGGATATGGTGGTCTTCAAGGACAGTCCCAGTTGGAGATGGAGATCAAATCCAAGTTGGGTAGTAAGATTTCAGGGTCTTCAACGCCGGAGGATGGTGAATTCAGCAGTGCCCAAGAGGATT